>NC_089873.1:65813928-66493571 GCF_040182565.1 Anser cygnoides | reverse complement strand
TTCGTATTTGAGATGCTTACACGAATGCTTATGTCCTGGTGACAGCAGTCTGTGCACACACAGCCACACACAGTCCCAGGAAAGAGGCAGTTAAGCTGCTTTTAGCACCTGAGACAGACAGGTCCTCTTAGAGGGTAATTCATGTCGAGCTTTCTTTCCCCTAGCACAGCCAGTACTTAGTTATCTCACTAGGATTAGCTCGACACTAAATAATGGAAATTGTCCTCTGCAACATCTCCAGCTATTGCATATTTTTGACCAGCACCTTGCATCTCACAACCTGTACCAGCTACAGAGTCACTCTCTGACTTTGCAGAGAGTCACTCCGCAAAGATTAATAGTAATGTATTTTACTAAGATTACTGCCATTATTTCCATATCAAAATACACACATTAAAGACAGCACTGCTAATAAGGACTAGTAATTTTGCAAGCTCATTAGCGCTGGATTGCAGAGGTATCCAGACCTGCAAGCCAGTTCTGAGAACTCCAGTTTGCATGACTGGACAGAGTGCACTGGAAGGAGACATCTGCCACAGCCATCAGAACTAAAATGTCTCCCCTTCTCTGTTTACATTCATTACAAAAAGAAGGGGCTCACCAATAGATTTAGCAGAGCTAACTAGGCACATCTTTAGTTATAGCCAACGTAGTGCTTCTTATTGCTAGAAAATTCTGTATCAATGAAGCCAGAAGTTATTCATAGAAGACTGGTTTCAAATGTACATTTTTGAGGGCCTGGATGTAATTTCTACATCCTTGTGTTTATTCGGGAAGCCATTGATAACTTGCGAATAGATGAAAGAGAAGGATCTCCAGGGTGCAAGTCAATTTGCTTATGGCAAGGAAATTAGAAGGGTTCTCTCTTTGGTAATGAAACTAATAACTTCAAGTAGCCAGTACCAAAATCCACTAGAAATTCAGAGATTAATGTCATCCCACCCCAAACAGCCTAATAGTTTTCCATGAGTTGTGAGTACCCCTATACAGAATCTAAACATTATAGTAATATAGCAGACATCTGTAGTTTTCTAAGTACCACATATAAACATGCCCGATCAGCCCGAGGAATATGAAAAAACCTTCTCAGCCATAATAACTATTAAAAATGGTAGAGCCAGGTGGATTTTGATTATACATTATCAGAATTTTAAAGCTAGAGTCAGTGGGCTCTTTCACAAGAGTTCTGCAGAAGAAAAAGAGGTGGCACATGGTCCTTTTTTTTTAGTATATTAAGTAATACCTCATCTGAATATATGCTTATATGTAAACTTAAGAAATACTAAAAAGATGTACCTGAACATTTTTAGGTATTAAATTAGGATTAAAAGATAAAAAAGATCTTTGAAATTAATTGAGCCAGAATTTCTCCAATGTCATTCATTTCAGGTACAGGGGTCATGTTACACCTGGCATCAATGAAGATCAAAAACAGAAAGAAAAAAAAACACAGAAAAGATGGAGTGGGATGGGAGGCAGGGAAGGAAAAATCTATTTTAAAGAGTTCACCATTTAGGGTGGGACATCACAGACAGAATTCAAATATATTTAAACAGCAAGACACTAAACCAACTGCAGTAACTGGCATATCACAAACAATTCATGGGATGTGTTACCAAGGAGATAGTGTTAATAGGGAAGAAGCAAGAGAGGAGGAGTGGAAATAAATAACTATTCTTTATGCCTTTCGTGTCAATTGTGTTCGTGTATATGGAAGGATAAATAACCTATTTAAAAAAGTGAAAAGCAGAGCTCTATTTTAAAAATAGTTACTGAAGAGCTAGAGCTCCAGCTCAGCACAAAGGTTTTTTCAAAGAAATCAGCTCAGGCAGGCTTCCCCCCAAATGCCATTTATTTAGGAAAGGATGAGCACAAACAATTTAAAAAACAAGCACATTTTGTCAAAAATAACAGATGCACTAAGCTCTGAGTACTGCCTCACGTCCTCCCCCCAGGTGATAGCTATAGTACTAGCGTGCACAGCCCAAGGATTTTCTAAATAATCAGCAGCATTGGGTATATTCCTACCATAAGAAAGCTCTCATGCTGCAGCAGTGAAACCCTCATCTTTCTCAGTTCTGGCAACTAATTATTAAATCACTATTTATTGGAAGACAGACAAAATGAAATATCCTGTTGAATGCTGTCTGTTTAGATATATTTCAGCTTCAAATACTCCTTTTGTACAAAAATTAATGGGAAGGATATAGATTTAGGAAGTATTTCTCTTCCAATAGATGGTGCTAGCATTTTCTTGTTATCTACATAACTGGCATAAGTACTTCTAACTTAGGAAAAAAAAAAAAGTCCCATTAAACAGAACCAAAACCCAATAATCTGCCAACGACAGATTTTTGAACTGTACTTATATTTGATATTTTGAAATTATTAATTTCCTTTAAAACGAGCTAGTTTCTTTTAAAAGTTTCTCCACTGTTTTCAACAAAAGTGAGTCTGATAATATTTGCCTGCATGGACGCATGCTTGTATTCCAGCAAACTGCTATTCCACTTCCAAATTTCTGCTGGTATTTCCTTAAAGTAAACAGGAATTTGATGGACACATAAATGATACTATAAGATTTGATTTCTAGCTTGCTAAAATACTATATCCTCTTTCCATGCACTGTTTTTTTTTTTCCCCCCCAAACCTTCCAATTGCAACATTCTTGAAACAGGAACTGCCTTCTTGACAAACGCGTTAAACAGGGAAAACTAGTATGCAGTTGACTGATTTTTGTGTCTTGTCATTTTGTTCATCCTTCCCCCAAAACTAAAGACACAAGTTTATTTAGGTACAAGGCCAAGACTACAGTATGTCTTTATGTAAGATTATTCACATAAGCTGTGTGCCACGTTTTTGTTGTGCTAGTGAAACCACTAAATCTGGTTTGTATGAAATAAGAAAGAGGGGTAAAACAAGGAAGACAAAAGTTAGACAGAATCAGTTTTGTGGCAAAAACACTCAGCAAATGATTGGACAAAAAAAAAAAAAAAGAGCCACACACCACAAAAAAGCCACATCAATAGCTGAAAGAGAAAATTATGTCAAAATATCCTATTCTGCACACAGAAATATTTTATCTCCTCATTAACTTCCAAAAAATCTCAAAAAAAGTCAGGCCTACAACACAAGATATTTTATTATAAAGTTTCTCTTATTGGAGGAAGCCCAAAATAACAGTTTTTCTTCTTCTTTTACATCTACTTATTACCCATACACAAAACTATTTCATCACAGAGGTCAGTGGAGTTACCTGCCCGTGAGGTCAAACTGTAAGCCTTCAGCCTCAAAATTTATACTTTAAATTGTCATTTTGCAAATCTTTCATTATGAAACACACGGAAAATTCTTGAATTTTCTTGGGTACTAAGTAAACAAACAATACTAACACAAACATGAGCCTAATGCGTCACGTGACGAACACTGTTCATTTATTTTGCAATTATCATTGATAGCGTTATTTATAAGATTTCATAACGTAGTAGTGTCCTTTGGCATATTTCTAAAAGCAACGAAGTCTTCAGTAATGAAAACAAATAAAAAACCCACAGCCTCACTGCAGCATTTTGCTCTTACATCTTTGCTAGAAGTGGCAGGGAAATGGGCATTTTCCTGCACGTACATTAGCAAAAGGAGCATTAGTGAGGTTCCTTGCATCTTGTAAGAGCACTCTGGATGTCTACATTACTTTAGATTCACCAGTTTCCGAGCATCCTTGAATCATCAGCATCTCAACACCCCTGAGACACAGAGATGAGAGACAAAAATCATTATTTCACTCATTACTGAAGCCCTCCCCGCCTGAATTCAGAGAGAAGAGTATTTGTAAGAACACTAGAAGATGAGATGCAAAGCTTATTGTATCCAGACAGAATAGCAATTTTGGGAAGAGGAATGCACGTACTGAAGTCAGAGCGGTTAGCATTCTACTTCTTGCAGAGATGCACAATTCTTGACCGTAAACAGGCCAAATGCTGTAGCTTTCAAACTCTTGTCCATGAAGCTTATCGCCAATATTTAAGCCCAGGCTGATAACCAAAGGGGCAATCCTGCCCCCTTAGCTCCTGATCCCCAGTCACACATCCCCAGACTCTCCCCATTCACCTGAACAGGGATCCACTCTGAAAACCAGCCCTGGCTCTCCTGCAAGTTTAGCTTTCACCCTGCTCTGACTCATCACAGAGCTGTAAAAGCTGTAAGTTCTGGCACAGAGATATATAGCAGAAATATAGAGGCAAGAAAAGAGCAGGCCTTCCTTCTTGGTGAGGACCACCAATTACCATGGAACCACAATTTCGCCTTTTTTGGTGTGTTTTTAATATAAAAAAAGAACAAGTTCTTCCACAGCTTTCAACCTGTCCATTACCCCTCAATGTTCTGAGTTTGTTTTTTTTTTTTTTTTTTTTTTTCTGTTTTGTTCAACCTTTCTTCAAGTTCACAACATAGTGATCTCAATAACACTTCCTACATGAGAAAACAGTATCTTGATCTCTGCTTCACATTCCCCAGCTGTTGTACACCTACATGGCCACTTGTGGGCCCTTCTCAGAGATGGCAGTGATTCTCCAACGCGAGGGGAAGCAGAAGAATCACCTTCCTTATAGCCACGAGTTATGACATTAACTCATGGGAGAAGCTGACTTTGCTTGTAAGTACACGGAATGTGACCTAACATTATTATGTGATGAAATGGTGGAAACTCTAAAACTGAACAACTTCCTTTGGTGTTCCCAATAGCTCCCTTTCTTATAATAAAGATACTGGTAGAAAACTTTTTAAATAGAAAAAAAAATAAAAAATGGATGCAGCTTTAGTTGACACTGGTAGGAGCACAACTGCTCCAACACAGGTGGGAACACATTCACATTTCGTTCCTAACAGCTGTAACGGCTCTAGCAAGCACATGCTGAGCAGGCCAATCTTTCAGCTGTTCTTGATAGCCTGAAATTGCCCCAGCATTTTCAGACCAAAGCCCTGAAAATGGGTTGGTATTTGTATTTCTGGAGAGAAAGAAAGGTCCAGCAGTCAGAGTACTGGCCAGAAACCAAGGACACCAAAGACAGACTTGGCTACTAAACCAGAGCATTTCTGTGCAACTCTGATCATTTGGTTTCCTGCTGTTTATAAAATGGACAGTGGAAACGTGCAAACCTGAGAATATCCTTCATTTGAAACATCTACAGCAAGAACTGTTACCATAGTACAACAGGCATTTTGCTCTTTCATTTTTCTTCCAAGTTATTGCTAACACAACAGTTTTCTAGAGCCCCGCCCTCTTAAGAAGATCAGAACACAGTAATACTCCTCCTCGGAGCTGTTTAGTAAAGATAAAACATATCAAAACTGTCACAGTTTGATACCACTGTTAATATAAGACCTATTAATAACCTTGAGTTTGTAAAGGTAAGACAGAAAAAAAGAGTTTTCAGTTACTAATGGGCTAATTAATTAAATCCAGAAGTGATGCTGTTGATTTCCTTAGACCTCTTTGTAAATCAGACTTGATGTTATTTTGTACAGAACCCAAAGAGCAAGCTGAAAATAACTTGTAATGGGTTAGATTTGCACTTCCATGCCACCATTAAAATCCATCTGCCACAGATACTCCCCTGGAATTACCTTAAATCTATAGTACTGTCATACTCCTGTAAGCGACCCAAATACAACATTATGTAGCCATATCTGTATGCAGCCCCATCACACCCGCACTAAG
The DNA here is from genome assembly GCF_040182565.1 of Anser cygnoides. Classification (NCBI taxonomy): domain Eukaryota; kingdom Metazoa; phylum Chordata; class Aves; order Anseriformes; family Anatidae; genus Anser; species Anser cygnoides. The sequence continues at coordinate 66,487,855 of NC_089873.1, read as the reverse complement.
CCCCTGATGCCCATGAGAGATCTCAAAGTTTAGAGTCCGAAAGAACTCTTTAAATTGGCAGCGATCCACGCAGTGGTGACCTTGCACATCCAGCCCATTTCACTGTGCATCACCCCACCTGCCCCTTGCCCTCAGGCCCTCCTAACATACAGCCTGTACTTGCCTCACATTGTTTTTCTTACCTGGAGAGCTTCAACTCCATCCATGGTGGTGTTTCTTCACAGGGCAAACATTTAGCACATAAATATTCAAAGGCGCTGAATTTCAATAAGCCCTATTTTTCAGATAGGTCCACTTTGTTAGATGGAAACCCTTTTAGTTTGACTGGCAAGTTGACAACTTGGCATCCCTTCATTTTAATGAGCTACATAGCTTTTGAACAGAGTTTAATTAAAATTGTCTATACTATATACACTGCCCAACAGTTTATAGTATAATTTTCAGGTCAGATGTACCTATTAGCACTACCTTTTGACAGCTACAGTTCTTCCAACCAAGTATACTGAACATTGCTCAACAGATGTTATGAAAGCCACTAGATAGCAGCAAATCAAGCAGCACTTTCATTAGTATGTACAGCATCTTCTCCCTGACCCATTTGTTGCATACACAAGCAGCTGTGCTGTTAACATTCACTGTGCAGCCTGTACAAAGGAATACTTGTAGATAGAACAGAGCACACAAAACATACAGCTAAATCTGCACCAGAAATACACGTAACAGATAACAGTCCACGCCAACTAGCAGGCAAAACATCAGCAGCCTCAACAGGAAGAGCACAAGCTGCAGAAAGCATCCTAGCTTGCAGATCACCAGCCAGGTGCTGTACTCAGCTCACGCAGAGCTCCTGCAGAGGGGCCAGGGAGTGCTGGGAGCTGCCACTCAGCACATAGCTTCTCACAGGGGAAATGTCCCCAGAAAAAAGGAGGAGGAGGCTGCCTGCCCTTATATCCCACACTGCCCCAGGGAGAAACAGCTCTCACACACCTCTGGTGGGAAAAGAGATCACCTCTGCAGCCCCTGGTCCTCAGCACAAGCCTGCAGTACCCCTGCCCCAGCCTGAGCTGCAGCAGGAGGCTTCTCCTCGGTGTGGATTTGCTCTTAGTAGAGAAACCTGCGTTAGCCAAATCATCACAAGCTCCTATGCTCATTTCAACTTAGCAAGGAACGCAGCCCTCTGAAGGTCAACCCCGTGACCTCCCGTGATTCCTAGAACTGCAGAAATGAAGATAGAAGTGTTTCTTTGCCCTCGTTTTTCAGTTCTTTAGCTACTCCCAATACTGTGCCACAGAGGGCAGCAAGCAGACTTTCAGTTTCCTATTTTATCAGACATCAAAGCTAGTGATGTGCCTGTAAAATCCTTGTGAAATGAAGACAGCCACAAAAACTGGTAACTGGCATGTCTTAGCAGGTATGACAACAAGAAAAAGTAATGCGCAGCAGGGCCATGACTCTGGTACCAAAGAAAGACCAACAAGCAAACAACAACAACAATGACAGGGGAATTTCACTGGCTTCCCCATGATGTTGCAAAGAGATTAGATCAAAGAACCAAACCCAGTAGTGACATTATATAGTTCATACCACCTTGCCTGGGACAGCTGGGTCAGGCCTGTCTGCAACCACCTGGTCAGTGCTTTTTACCTCTCTAGGACAACTGCTTAGGAGACATCAGACACTCGGGCCTTAATTCATCCTAGGTAGATAGGCATCATGCAGTAATGTCAATACTGGCTTTGAAATAGTCAGCTGTACAGTGGGCGAACCCAAAGGTGCATTTCTTCGCTCCACTGGAGGGAGGAAGCAAACTGCCAGAAAAGATCAATGAGGAATGAAATGTTTCCTGTTAGGGATGTTTACAGCATGAAACATTTAAGATGCTCTGACCATAATGGAAGTGGCTTAAATTAAGACTGACATACACTTTGGAAAGCAACACTTCCTTAGACGAGAGCCTCACCCTGAGCCTCTGCATTTGAAGACCACGTTAGCTGCCAAGCTTCAGATCAAATACTTGCTTTTTGCAGCTTCAAGGTATTCAGATCTGGACTTTGACTTCAAGCAACTCCTCAGGATGCATCTTTGAAAAAGCTGGTATGCCATTATGCAGAATGATTGGCATGTGAAGATAAGGAAGACTTTCTAGCAGTTTCATCCACAAAAAGAATTGTCTGTGTGCTCATGCAGGTGCCTTTACTGTATGCAGGTGGGTGTAAGAATGCATGGGTGACTCTGGGTATAGGCAAGCAGGCAAGTAAAAGAGATAAGAAAAAGCTATTGTTGCTAGAGAAAATAATTTACAGATGTTTGTCAATAACATAGAGAATTATTGAAGAACGCAACATAATCCTACAAAAGAAAACACGGTAGCATTATGAAATGTGCTAGACATGGAGGAATAATGAGAGCAATTAAACAAGAGCAGAGACTGATCTCTGTTCCATGCCCTATCACTCATGCAGGTTCTTTTAACCCCTAAATAAATGATTCAATGAATCAAAAGCTTCAGTCTCACTGCAGGGACCACAGACCCATCAGTACATGCAATACAGCACTAAACTTCAGGTTACCTATCAACAGCCATCAGACCACATAATGCAAATGCTTCCTACTGAAACTATTTATTAGAAGAAGCAACTAGTAAGGCTGCAGTATGTTATATTCACATCTTTGTGAATTCTACCCTCAGTCTTCAGGAGACTGAAGCAACACATAAGGTGAAAATAATCAGTAAGCTGAGGATACAAATACATCCCTTCATGAACTCAAATCTCAAATTCAAAATGACTGATCGTGGAAAGAGATACACACACTGGGTAAGGCTTTTTTGATGTTCTGACAGCAAAAGTCCATCTGAGTCAGTCAACTAAAAATATAGCTTAAAAAATGGAAGAGGTGTGACTTACTGACAAGTCTTCTCACCCACTCTTTTATAGACTTAGAACATGATAGATAGAAAATGGAAAAACATTTTGGTAAATTGTAATTAGGGCTCCACACACAAATTAGTAATAGAACAGGGAGGGAGCTCCTGCAAGGCAACAGCTCAGGTCCCAGCCAGGAGACACTGCGGCAGGAGGGGAGGATGAACCAGAAGAGGTCCCAGAGGGAGAGGGGTTAGAAGGAGAACTCCTTCATCCCGCTTTAACTCCAAAGCCAACTGTCCTGCCACAGCAGTGATCTGAATGGAAGAAAGATCTCTTAAAGCAGGAAGGAATATAAAGGTGAAGCCAGAAGGATTAGGCTTCTCACACAATTATTTTTTCTCTCCTCCCTCCTTTTTTTTTCTTCTTTTGGACAGCTTTTAACATAGGACTTTCAAAAACAACTGTTCTAGGACTCCAAATCCCTCTGACAACTTGAAAATCTCCACCTTGCTATCTCCTTTGTTTACTTTAGCAGCTATTTCATTTGTCTCATTCATAAAGAGGGCTAATAACTTGGCTTCTTTTGCCCAGTTAAAACAACTGAAAAGCTGCAGTCCACTCCCAGGTGTTTCTGCTCAGCTTGAACACTTGGAGAGCAGCAATATCAAAGAGGACATTGCTTCTAAACTACACCAAAGGAGGACATTCTCATTCCAAACACCTGAATTTAGTCTGATCCTTACATAACATATAAACCAAACAGATTTCTTGTCAATGGATTGAGGAGTTTCTCAGTCGGTTCCTTTTTTCTTAAATCTTTAGGGAAGCAGAAAAAGTTCTAGTTTTCCAAATAACCTACTTGGAAAGGAACACAGTCACCAAATTCTACTTTTGCAAACAATCCTTGTTCACTAAGGGTAGAATCATGTCACTCTGATGGTGAAAACTGATAACAGCTCATGCAAGAGAACTGGAAAATTAAACTGAAAAGCAGAGAATCACTTTCCATGTCTGTTAAAACAGAATCAAAACTAATATACAGGATGCGCTTTGTGCTAGCAGGAGTCAAGGCAGCTAACCCTGACAGGGTAAATTTTAAAACAGTAATGAAAGCTATAGAAGACTGAAGGAAGATGAGAAAACTTGACAAGTATATAACTAGTTCAGGAATGTTGTGATAAGCAAAAGACATCTAAGCTGGCTCATATGCTTTAGAAAAGGAACCACCCTAGCTGCATCCACTGATGTTTTAAAGTGAAGGCTATACATATCTGTACCTGAGCTGGTTGGCCTTAGGTTCAGCTGGAAGCTGTCAAGCATTCTCCTTAAATCTACCTCCCTGGGTCTAAAGAAGGTTACCTACTAATCCCATCTGTCCTTACAGCAGGTGTGTTTGGCCTTTTTCCAGAGGACCATAGGACATCTCCTATGACTAGCATCAGTGGTACTACAGCATGACAAGGACAGATGGATAACATGGAGTTACCTGGGTCACGAACAGTGAGGTAGTTGTTAGCGCATATGACAGCCAAATGCATGGCAAGTCATGCTCAGTGTTTTCACCCTTGAATATCAACTGTTTCACCCTAAACCCAACCCTGAATGTACTTCTTGTCTTTAGTACCAGTTTAACTTTGGACCAGAACCCAAAGCAACTCTCAAAATGCAGAAAATATGTATTCTCGGGGAATTAGCAGTTTCATTCATCTTTCTTTTTTGGTGCTAGTTGAAAAGCTAGATCTGTTCCAGAAACATCATTGAAGAGTTGAATAAATGGGAGAACTTAATTAATACACAACAAAAATAATGTTGGCAAATATCTGAGGAAAGAGGAAGGTCCCAAGGGCAGCTAGTTATTGAACTAACCACAAAAATCAATACACTAACAGCAATTGTGTGCTTCAGAAATTGCAGCCTACCTGCCAAGGCAGGGTGGTCAAAGGAATTTGAATTATATTTATAGTCTTCTAATAGATGTTCTAGTCTGTATTACAGTATTTCATACCAAGAAATGTGGTTTCTCTTGCTTTTTTTTTCTTTTTTTTTTTTTTTTTCATTCTTGTCCACTCAGAATGACAACCGAAGCCCACCTCTCAGGCAATCTAGTATATAAGACATGGTGAAGCATTAGGCTGTAAGACTTAAATTTTCCAGCAACTGTTTCAGATAACTTGGAAGATCTTAAAAACTGTTTGGAACTATTGAACTATTTCAGTTTGTCATGTGCCAGTGAAATAAAAACTCTTCGAGTTTCATTTAATGTTAGTGTGAACCCTTGCAACTTGTCAGATGCTTCTTAGATGGGTTTCTGGCATCTCAATTCAGTCACGCATGATAGCCCATACCTAGGGATTACCTCTCCCATGATGGATGTTCAGTATACAACCAGAGAAAAGGCTGGGAGATACGTTGTAGACCAAGGCTGGTCTCTACAGGAGCAGAGAGGCAGGAGTTATCTCAAATATCTCTCTTATAAGGCATTAAACCAGCTCAAGAAATTTAACAGCGAACAGACTTAATAGGAAGATGTTCCTGTTAAATTCAAAACAATGAAATACTTTGTTTCAGGTTAACCAGATTCAAAATAAAACATTTTGTTTACTTTTTCTTCCAAGAAAAATAAAGGAAGTACAGGTAAAACATTTCTCAAGGAAAATACAAGTTTTTCAAAAAGCAAGTTTCTTGTTAAAATGATATTTGCAGGAAATGTTGTAATACATAGATATGAAACAAAGAAATCCTCTTTCATTTGCAACTGCTTGCAAGACCTAATCCGCTCAGGAGATACCCTGTTCCTAAACAACAAAAAGAAATCACTTGTGTCATTTTCAAAGTATTTTAGCTTCCAAGTTCAAACCAGAATAACAAAGAGAGTTATTCCAAATTGGAAGCTGTAAAGACAGTGTAGTCAAAATTTTAGTTAAACGGTATCTCATTTTTTACTCTTTTCTAGGCTGGGTCAAACATATTTTATATACTGTCAGAAAACTTCAGATATATGTCTTATCAAATAGCATACCATCAGCTTTACAATGTGTTCTCAAATCACACTTTTTAAAAGCAGGCCCAAATTTGAAATAAAGGGATGTGTGAGATGTTCACTGCTATATTAATATGTGAATACCCAAACAAATGTCCATGATGAAATATTGCTGCCGAGACATCATACTACAAAACAAAACACAAAGATGTCATGTATAGAAACAGAACTTAGCAACAAAAACTAAGTGGAAAAAAGAGGGCATGCTACCAAAACCTTTTAAACTGCTGTGCTAATAGTTGTAATAAACAGCAAAGCTCTCCTTACAGCCACAGAAGGACAGACCTAACAGGAGCCCTTTCCTTTGCCATTCCTTATGTATCCCATTGTGAAAACTTTCCTGTAAACTTTGACTTAAGCCTTTCACCCAAAAGCAAATACTAAACAAAGTAATATCTTTTCCTATATATTTCTGCGTTACATCCACCTTTTAGTTATGCACCCACAATTTCCAGAACCATATGCAAAAAGCCTTCTATTCCTTCAAAAACAGATTCCACTGAAAGATGGTCCTCAGAGCCATGAGAACATTTAAGGGTGATTAAAGTATGCTAAGAGAATTGTTTTTCTTGGTTTAGCTTCAACTTGGATTCCAGCTCTGTTCGCTTTCTGAAGAGACATCACAGACCAACTACTTGAACAGAAGAAAACCCCAAATAAAGCTTGTTAGGAGGAGCTGTCTCTTTGGTTCAGACATTTTGACTTTAGCATACTCACAAAAACAATTTGTGCCAGACACGCTGGGTATAAACATTTCAAAATCAATCAAATCATAGTTTATGATAGGAGTTATAATAATATTTAGGTAACATCATTATGGTCAGATTAAGGGTTGACTGTGCATCTAATTTTATATTTAGAAGGTCCCTTAGCTATTCTCACTTTTAGTGCTGAGGTAATAGGATCTTTTTGCTAATTAAACGTTAATATGCAACAAAGGAAAAGTACTAGGAAACAAACCCATTTGGGGGCCTCAAATAAACAGCTCTCTTTGAGTACAATTAAAACGTGAGAAATCTAAAGACAGTCTTAATGCACTAACAAGAGAGGAGATAAAGCCACAGAGCAAACTCCAGACCTACTGTAACCTAAATGCTGGATGGGCAAACCTAATTAGCTTAATAACCAGATGCAGACCATCAGGCCAGTAGACAATCATTTTCTAAAGTGAGTGCTTCCCATTTAAAAGGAAAACTCTCAGGGTATGGTTCCTACTGCAGCCTGCCCAAGGGAATGAACATAGCCCTGGAAGCAGGAACAGGATCTGAAAATCCATCTCTATCACTAAGTCTATCACCAAACGCATCTTTTTATTTCTCTGACTCAGTGTCTCTATTTATGCTAAAGAGCTAAGAATCACAGAATATCCTGAGTTGGAAGGGACCCACAAGGATCATGAAGTCCAACTCCCGGCTTTGCAGAGGACCACCCAAAAAACAGATGCTGTATCTGAGAGCATTATCCAAACACTTCTTGTACTTGGTGGGCTCGGTGCCATGACCACTGCCCTGGGGAGCCTGTCCCAGTGCCCGACCACCCTCTGGGTGCAGAACCTTTCCCTAACACCCAGCCTGACCCTCCCTGCCCCAGCTCCATGCAGTTTCCTCGGGTCCTGTCGCTGTCCCCAGAGAGCAGAGCTCAGCACCTGCCCCTCCGCTCCCCTCGTGAGGGAGCTGCAGGCCGCCATGAGGCCTCCCCTCAGCCTGCTCTGCTCTAGGCTGAACAAATCAAGGGACCTCAGCTGCTCCTCATACGTCTTGTCCTCTAGATCCTTCATCAACTTTGTAGCTTTCCTTTGGACATTCTCTAATAGTTTCATGTCTTTGTCTAGCCTATTTTATAGAAATAGTGTCAGTGATATAACCTGAATATTAAACTTCGTTAGTATAGAACTAAATAAATAATTGGTAAAACATGGTATTGTTAATTACTGTTAACATTACAGTAGCACCCACAGGTCTCACCTGGGTTCAGAACTTCACAAGGAAGGGCTTCCAACACATCACAGAATACACTTTCTTATTAAAAAAATACAGTTTACAAATATATGAAAACAAGTGGGAAAGGGAAGATATAAGTGAAGGTTCACCATGAATGTAAGGAGGTTTTATCATTACATAGACTTAGGTATATAAAAAAGGAATGGGGACATGTTTTAATAATAAAATATGTATTTAAGTATTAATGCCTCACATATATAAAGTGGAAACTGATCAAATATTTAAAGAGGACAAATTGAGCCATTCCACCTTTATGACATAAGGAATCATTATTGTTTTTATAGGAGTTAAAGTATAAATGCAGGTAAGTAAAGACAATAGATTCAGATGAAGGAGCCATGGCTGCTGAACTCAGTAGCAGCCCTGCCACCAATTTCAATCAAAGCTAGGGTTTCACTCTGTACTGTAAGGCTAGAAGGGTCTTTTTATAATAATCAGATCTGTCCTTGTGGATGAACTCAAGCACATTTTTCCCAAAGACATAACGATGAGTTGCAAATCAGCATGACTTTGGGATAATCATATTACTGAAGACAACAAACAGTGCTTTGTTTTGTTTCTAAGCTAGAGGCCTCTCAGTGCCATTGGCTTGCTGAGACATAGGTTTTGGTTCTCTTCGCTCTGCAAGAAACCTCTCACTGGAGTTGGGCTCTTGCTTGAGGGGCACCCACCTGCATCAAATCTGCCCCAGAGAAGTATTCCCCATCTGGCTATTGCTGTTTTTTACCATAGAATATTTCAGATGTCATCTTTCTAATAATCTTGTGGAGCTGCAGAGATCAAAAGTCATTCTAATACAATAGGGAGATACAAGGGGTAGTTCAGTACTTCTGAAAGTGCGCGCACATATATATGTGTATAACACATGGAAGTGTATATTAGAATGACAAAGTTATAACTTGATTATAGTAAACAATTCTAAGTGTAGGAATCCTTTTGATGCTGCACTAAAAGCAGATTTCACCAAGTAAATGATAGCTGACAAAATATCTTTGTAGAATGATCAGTGAAAAAATCAACAGAGAAATCCAAAAGCAACGCTGGCATTGACCTGTTTAATTTGGGAAAATATTATATGGGGCAAACATGGCAAGGTGGGGGATATGAAGATTCCTTTGCAGGAGTGAGCAGCTTTTTGGAGGCTCAAGCCCATTCGCATTGCCAATGTTCAAGGAAATACTACATTAGAACATGTGGGATGACCTTAAAAATGCATGCAGTGAAATTTTTCATCAGTTTGCTTTTTTGTTTATTTAAAGCTGTTTATGACTCTGTTTGGAGATTAGCAATTTTCCCAGTATGGGGTTAGCTTTCAACAACTTTTTCTACGCAAACACATGTTGCTAGCAACATAAACATGCTAAGCTTCTTTAGCTAGAAGTTACACATTTCATTTTTGTAATAGTGATGAATACTCCTCATCTGTAGAAAAATAAAATAAAAACGAAGTAACTCACTCCAACTGCAATACATATTATGGAATTTCATGAAATATATTACATTTCAGAAATAAATCAAAATAGGAGGTTGAATGTGTCCTTTATTATTCGTAGCTTGCTTTCTTAAAGAAATATTAGACTTATGCAGCCTTTCAGATTTGTGCTCTATGAGTTATGAAAGCTCCACTATTCCCTTGGAGAGAGAGAAAATGCCAGTAGATCAGTCATTTAACAATCTTAAACTCCCAATCCATATTACTAAGATCTTTCCTTTTTTATATATATACTAAAACAGGATCATTTACATGTTAAATGTTGAGATTATCCACAAATAATTCCCTTTATTTTAATAACTACATTAATTTTTTGACCTTTTTCTGCTTTTAATTACAGTTTTCAGTTATCTGCAGACTCATAGATCTACGCCTATATTTCTTAAGAAAACTCAGAACCTGCGTAACATGTAACTATTATACCCATTGAAGGAAACCAGAAAAGGCATATAGTATACTCTTAATGTTTTAAAAGATGGATTGGAATAATAAAGGATTTTCATCTGTTCTTCTGCTTAAGCATCACAAGACCAGAAAAGTTATTTTCCCTTCAGAGACTTTGCATGGATATTTCAAAGGGACAGACTAGGATGGTATCATCTTAGTTTCCATTTATTAATTTTACAAATTCAGAGTTTTAGAGATGGCCTGAAACACAGGTTTACGACATTAATTGCTCTGCTAAGGAACTGTGGCTTGGGCTGCATGCTTTATAACTGTGGACTGTTATCAGCTTTGGCAAGACTTGACACACGTGACTAAGTCTGTTCAAGAAAGGCCTGAGATTCAAATAGCAAAGCTATTACACAGGTCAGAAGTGAAAAGCATTAGGGACACAATATGAGAAACTGTAAAAGGAACAGAGAAGGATTTTGCAGATTACGTATGGTAGACGTAGTGCATATATCTGGAGCAGTGGCAATGAGGAAGTTTGAAATCAGAATGTGAGAGATGGTCACAGAGCTGGGTGAAGGTCGCAGGCCTGCAGCAATGAGATGTCACGGGCCATGGAGGAGCTGCCTGAGTAGCTCTATCTGACTGCAGCTTTGACTACATAATAACCCAAGCCATTGCAAAAACATATTTACCCTAAAAATGTCACGGAGGAAAATCTGAAAATGTTGTTAAGTCTTATAGTCAAATGATGACTGTTGAACAGCAACACCAATTCTACTTATAGAACATATGGCAATAACTAATTCATAGGCAGATCAAAATAAATCAAAACAAAAGATATATTCAAAGCAAAGCTATCAGAATCTAGCAGCAAATATATTAAAATAAAATTATATCATATTCTCTCTCATTTCTCTTTTGTGAGTTTCTCTTCTCCACCTAGACAGTCACTGATAAATACACAGTGTACAGTGAGGCAGCTGTATACCCCAGCCTGACTTCCAGAATACTTAGTCATGTCAGTACAAAAGTGTCCAGAGCAATACTAAATCATACCTCCCCACTCAGCCACCCACTGGCACAATAAGACATCCCAGGTCCCAAATAACAAATCTAATATTTTTCAGTATCCTCAATCATCATATTACAGTACTAGCACGATCTAACAAACTTTCAACAACACAGGAAAAAAAAGCACAAGCACACAAGCAAAAAGTTCCAATTGGCATCCAAGAAGAGACTTAGAGTTCAAAGGGTATGTAATCTCCTTGAGTTTTCACGAGCTTTAAAATCTCTGTGATAAGACTGTTTTCTGACAAAAAGAACAAACCCTTTAGATATGCCCTGCAGATGAAAGTTGAGAAGTTTTGCTCTAAATATTGATAATATTTTAAAAATGCTTTGCAATAAAAGCTGAAGCATTCAAAGTACTTTACAAATAAATTGTCTACTTTTTAAGGAGAAACCAAAATAAAAGAATGGCAGGATGAAAAAAGTGAGGATGGAAAGAAGGAAATCTGCAAGTCATCGCTGCACAAGTGACTCACAGATTATCCTCCCCTCTCCTGACTCTTTTCTGTAAAATGTGGCAGAAGAAACATTGCAAAGCAAAAGAGCAGAGGGATGAGCATGGAGCATGTCAGACAACCAAAATTAAAAGAGGGATCAGCAGTATTTCAAGGCTGGTATGCCAAAGTGCAATTTCCTTTTCCAAACTGGAGGTTAAGTGGGCCCATAGGAACTTCACAGTAACTGGAAGATGTAAAGGATGGAATGGAAAGGAGAATAGAGACATTTATTTATGGAAGATACATCCAAGCAAAAGAGCTCAGGGTGGCAAAGAGGACAGGAGGATTATCTGCAAAGAAACTTTTCTAGACTGTAATGAGAGCACTCTCTACAGAATAGAGAAGATTAAAAAAAGAAAAAAGACTCAAGTGGGTTTTACATATTATCAGAGAGGAGGAGGCACCTGGGACAACAGCTGCAAATGATTAACTCAAGAAGTTTTCAGATTAAGCAGAAAGGGTACCAGGTGGAAATGAGAGGGACAAATGAAGCCATAGAGAAACTGTTTAACCTGAGACAGAAAAGAATTCAACTGCACTTTGGGCAGAAGAAGTTGGAAGAGGACAAGTTAACATTAAGGAATGGTGGACAGTTAATGTCTTCTTTTTCTGAATTTGACTGTATACCTACATGCACGCACAGGCAACAGTTTTGGTCTAGTTTCAAGACACATTATAAATCAAGTAGTAATCCCTGTTACTATCTCTCTGAATTAGCATTCCCTCGGGGCATCTAAATTTCTTCTGTGTGTTGAAGTCACTTTGCTCATTGCCTGTTCTCCAACAAGTTACTGGCTGGAGCATTTTGTAACTGTCAGGATTTTGACAGCACATGAGCATTTAATTATGTGCCATCCTTACCCTAGGGAGTAAACTTCTCGCTAGCCTCTAGCACGTTGGCCAAGAACCCACCAGGACAGCAAGGAAGAATGTGCACACACACATACACAGCAGCGTACTTGCTCTTTTAGTAGACATACAAGACACTATTAAAGCCAGAATAAATGAAATTAATCTATTTACTTACATGTTGAAGTCAAGTTTAACTAACAAACAGAAAAAGATCAACAGTTCTGGAGAATAATGAAGAGCAGGTATTGAACAAAAAGCTTGTGCAACTTTCAATTGGTTTCTTCTGCACCTCATGGGAGATGCATTTAGGGATTACTTACGAAATCTCTTCCTTCCCTTCTGAGGCTGCCAGGAAGAATACCTTCTTGTGCCAATAATGCTGGTGATTTATTGTAAAGTTGGTACTGGACAGAAACCACTAACTCACATGCCACGAACTGCCTGACAGACTTGTCTCATAACATCCAATCTCAGTACCTTGACACGAGTCTGGAAATGTGCTACAACAGTGTTTGCTGCTATTATTTATCTAAGCTTCAACAGCACAATGAAAATTAATGAATCAATAAGACAAAAAAGCGTTTTGTGTTAATAAATTATATGTTGTACTCTTTAAAATATGCTTATTAAATTCTAAAGAGGTTAATAAAAATATTAAAATCTTTCATAGCAACAGGTAAAGATGTTCCAATAAGAACACAAAGGTTATTTTTGTCTGTGCTTCCAACTCTGTTGAAATTTCAGGCCACATACATGTTTGATGGATCTCTTAAAAAATCCAGTGAATCTCTATAGGGACACCTTTGTAGCCCTTACTCATTTCTCACAACATGTCCTTGAAAGTGAAATTCCCAATAGCATAAATGATTTTTCATTATTGTCTCTGTACCTGGTAGGCAAAGTTCTTTAAAATGATTCAGGGTTCAATAAGGAATGAAAACAATATACACCATTTTGAAGGGGACATCTTACACTGTGCAAACAGAAGCAGCATAGAGGCTCAGACTCAAAGAAGTAAACATCAGAAGAAGACCTTCTAAATCAAACATTGCCTCTCACATTTTACATGGACTCAACTCCAGAACAGTTCAAACACTCATTTTTAAAATATTAAAATGCCAGTCCATTTAACATGATATTAATCTGCAAATTCTGCCTGCGAAATTCCACTAAAACCAAAAAGTTTTCTTCCTCCAGATTTTAAAGTTGTGGATATTTGAACTACCCTAATTAAATACAATTTCTGAAATCCTCTCTCTCTCTCTCTCACACACACACACACAAAAAAAAAAAAAAAAAAAAGTATTTATAATGGATTCCAGCAGAGCAGAACTAGACAGACAGAAACAGAAATCAAATGCCTGTATCCTAGCAAGAGGAAGCTGATGGTGCACATCATAAAACTGCTTTTCTGCAATGTCATTTACAGGTCGTTTGTGTATATTGCCCCTTACCTATGTAGTAAATCCTCACTGATTTGGGGCAAATAGGTGTGCCTCCATTCCCTGGCTGATGGGAGCCCTATTAATTTTATGTGACAGAACTGGATTTAGGAAGTTGGTATTTCTGCACATATCCCTTATATAGGAAGCATGCTGCATTCTTATAATAGGATTTTCAAACAGCTGATTCAGAAGGCCTCCATGAGCAGACAACAGCATAAAACCACTGATTTTTCTGAAAGCAGCACTCCCCAGTAGTGTGGATTCCCCATAACTGAAGTTGTCAGCCAGAAAATGTTCTGTCTGTGTGCATGGCTTTGAACTTTCTTCATTCCTTTCCTTTAGTTAGCCAGGCTTCAATATTTTAATTACCTTATTTCAGGCACCTTTATTTGAAAATTCTGGAAAGTATGATTTACCTGAAGTTATGGAGCAAGTTAGTTGAAATACCAATTTCTGTGTTTTTCACACTTCTCACACTGGAATACGTTGCTCTCTATAGGGAAAAATACCTTTTCCCATCTATTTCTTTAATTCTCAAATGGAAGCCACACACTACCGATAAACAACATATCAAAACTGCCACAGAAAAAAAAATAATCTGCCACTTGTTTTGTAGGCTCAAGTCAATGTAACAGTATAAGCCACTTATCCTTTAATCTTCTTTTCACAGTAGCAGAACACTCAGAAACATATTATCCTGAATTTCCTTTAGGAGGTGTTCAGTAGCAGCAGGCTCCCATTAAACCAGGCTACCTTTTCTTCATGCTGCAACTGTACTCGCACCAAGGACAAGATGGGAGCATCTGTATTTTAATCCTGAATGACCTTCCAGAGCAGGAGTAGTAGCAATTACTTGTTACCACTATGAGCCCTCTCACTAGGAAGACAGGTTAGCATTTTATATGTCATTTAATTTCATTCCATAGTGGCAGCTGATAACTCTTCTTTGCCTGCAGAGTTGGAAGGAAGAAAGACTATTGTCCTATGAAAATATTTCCCATTTTGATCTTCTATGGCATACTTTACTTTCAACCATCAAGTGCAGCTCTAGAATGCAGTACAATATCCTATCACGCTGAGGTAGAAAGAAGAAGAGGATGGATGGAGATAGTTTTACAACAAAACTGAAAAACCACTGATTCAGAAAATGATTTCTTTGACTGTGTCTACATGACAAAGTTTTCTAACTCAACAGAAGAAGATCAGTAGGGCAGAGCAGTTGGTACTGAGGTCCCTACATCTCCAATATATGTAGTTCTAAAGTTACTTCAGATTACATGTAATCTGTTTTTCCTGGATCAAAATAAATAAATAAATAAATAACCCTTCCCTACTGTATATGTGATGTGAAGGTCTCTAGCAAACTGATCCTTGGTTCAGACTCCCACACGTTCATTGGGAGTTGAATTCCTCTTGATACATACCTGGACTCGAGCTTGGGGTTGCTTTTCTTCTAAGAAGAATCTGTTTGGCATGAACCAAAACCATACAAACATACCAATTAGAGAGAAGTGGGGACAACCAGAGGACTTCAAAACCACACCACTTCTCTGAATCAAAATGCTAATATAGGGCCACATTTTCTTTTGGCTGTAACAATTATGGAACAATTAAATGGAACAATGGAACGATTAAAAGGAAACTAATAGGATTGAAAAGAAACAACAACACATGGTTGCAGAATGGGGTTAAGACTGGATTGGATATGGTGAATAGAAAGTCATATAGCTGTGAAAAAAAGGACTTACACCTGAACACTGTGACAATTGCATAGATTTATTCATATCACATGAGAAACCTGCAGCCCATCACCTAAGTTACGGTTCACTCATTTTTTCTGTTACAATGTACACACTAAACTCAGATTGTTTGTTCCATTTCTTCATCTGAAAAAGTACTATCTAAGAGATGCATACAAAATTTCAGAAATATATCTCCTGCATCATTTTATAATCAACAAAGAAAGACTTTTATGACCTGAAAGTCTGACCAACCGTTTTAGTCCCATGAATATGCTAATGGGAATATTATTTTCCCAGCCTGGGATCCAGCAGTTTTCAATCCTGTTGGTTTTCCAACTTGTTTATTTTTTCAGTCCAACAAAGCCGTAATATTTGCTAAGGGCATTCAACCCTGATGGGCTAAGACATTGCAGTATGTAAGAGCTAAATTATTTGGCTGAGTTTCGGAAGTGATTTGTGGTCCTGGGAGTAACTAACTGCCAAAATATTTTAAAAGAGTTGTCTCTACCAAAAAAAAAAAAAAAAGAGGGGGGGAGGAGGGGGAAGATGTATCTATCAAAACTATTATCTAGGAAAAAAAAGTCTCTTTGCCATTAAACACATGAAATTATTTCATTTAAGATACTTTGTAGATAAACAAAGAGAACGTGGAAATTTTTTGTTAATCTGAGGTCAAGCTGATGCTTTATTTGTATATTTTAATATTAGTCAAGAGTACTGTTATCAGAGTTTATGAATGGACTTATGTAAATGCTTATGTAAATGGTATTCTTATATTCTCAAAAGATTGACAGTGGTTTTGCAGGATGTAGAAATCATAATTCATACAATACAGTGCCTAACACATCCTTCCACAGACACAAGCACTTCAGCTGAAAATTAGAGCTTTTAAATCTTTTAAAATCAGCTCATATGCAGTAATGTCATTAAAGACAGTACTGGAAATGCTAATGCAAGAAAGACTCATTTTGAGTAGGACAATGAGATAAATTCCTTTGTAGAAACATAGCATAAAGCTTGAGCCCTTGCACTTTTTTGGCTCTTCTATAAGCATTATAAGCATGGTGGATGTGATGTGCAGGTCCTAGGTTGGCTCTGAGCACTGGCTGAGGAGATTCTGGAAGTCAGATAACAACTTCTGTTTAGACATTCAAATGACCTGCAGAGGTCTCAAAAATATTTTCAGGAATGACCGAGGTTCTTCTCAGTTGGACAGTTTTGCAATAATACAACATACATAATACATACATAATACAACACATTTGATTCATTCTCAGTTTAGAGGGCAACCAAATCACTAAGGACAGGACAACATGGAAAATATAACATCTTGAAAACCATTATGATAGAAACACTATATTGAAATTTGCACTTAACACCATAACAGCCTTCCAAGAAGGAGGAAAGAGAGGTGAAGTAACAGAGTACAGAGCTGTAAAAGCCTATGCTACACTTTGGTTCCAGCAGAGGTGTTACCATTCTTAGTTGTTTGGGCTACACCAAATGCAAATGGAAATCTACAAGAGCTTGGAGGTCTCTAGACATTAAATAATCAATTTAGTACATAAATAAGAGTTAGAAATGGAAATACAGAGATTTAATGATAATTTAGGGCAGTCAAACCAGTTCAAAACTGCAGTCACTGAAACAGCAGCACTGAAAACAGAAGCATGGAACAAAGGATGCAGGTCTATAGGGAAGAAAGCCTAGTGGTCCGAAGTTCTGGTCTGAACTGATCCAGATCTACAGTTCAAGTCATTGAACTTTGAAATAGATAATGCAATGACAGGTATTACTCACTGCAGACATGAGACTCCTAACACCATTTTAAAATTAAAATTCAGTAAAATCAAAAGAAACTTCAGTGTATTTTCTCTTACTCTTTCTATATTAAAACTGAGAAAATAATTCATAACAAGAGGAGGCCAAAAGATATGCAGTAGAGACAGATAAGTTTATTAATAACTTCTGAAAAAATGTAAGCTAATATCAGCATCCAAAATACAGCTTTTTGGAGAACAGGAGTCCCATTCCTCACCCCTGAAAGACCACCACAACCACTGAATATATATATTTTTTAATGTTCCTCTGATAAATCAAAATGATGGCCACTCCCAGGTAAAGATCTTAGATCAGAGGAACCAGCAACTTGATTCAGGGTGGCAAATCCAACCATAGCCTCCTGTGTTCTTCAGAAATAGCTCCTAATTCTTACAAAGAAACTTAAAAACTAAGAGAGACATGAGATCCATATCGCTGGTGCTGAATTCTGTCATCATCTGTTCATCTAGACACAACTATCCCTTTGCTTCTCTACCTTTCCCAGAGCTTCAAGAAGGCTTTTTTGAAGGTGGTAAATTCCTGGGGAAGATGAGGTTCAAAGCAATGTGACCAACATCCAACAGATTCCAGATGTGGGGAATACACTTACAGCATAGCCAGGATCCTATAAAGGTCAAAGATAATTTGTGGTGTTCTTCGTTACATATTTGGGCATATTTATTATTATGGTCCCTGCTTGGGGTGTTTAACTGAGAGACCACCAGGTGCATATTAGCTATGGGTAAAGTACTTCCAAACTGTTTGGCCAAAGCAGCAGCTTGTTGCAGCTTTCATCTCACTGCTTTTATTGTTATTTGTAGCAATAGAAGAAAAGTCAGAGAAAGGGCATGAGTCATTTTCCAGAGGGACCTTAACAGGTTTGAGAGGTGGGCTAGTGTGAACTTCATGAAGTTCAACCAGGCCAAGTGCAAGGTCCTGCATCTGTGCCAGGGCAATCCCAAGTACAAATACAGGCTGGGCAGAGAATGGATTGAGAGCAGCCCTGAGGAGAAGGACCTGGGGGTGCTGGTGTATGAAAAGCTCACCATGAGCCATCAATGTACGCTTGCAGCCCAGAAAGCCAACCGTACCCTGGGCTGCATCAAAGCAGCGAGGCCAGCAGGGCGAGGGAGGGGATTCTGCCCCTCTGCTCTGCTCTGCGAGGCCCCACCTGGAGCCCTGCGTTCAGCTCTGGGGCCCCCAGCACCAGAAGGACATGGACCTGTGGGAGTGGTCCCAGAGGAGGCCACGGGGCTGATCAGAGGGCTGGAGCACCCCTCCTATGGAGACAGGCTGAGGGAGCTGGGGTTGTTCAGCCTGGAGAAGGGAAGGCTCCGGGGAGACCTTACAGCGGCCTTCCAGTGCCTAAAGGGGCCTGCAGGAAAGCTGGGGAGGGACTCTTTGTCCGGGAGTGCAGTGGTAAGACAAGGGGGGATGGCTTTAAACTAAAAGAGGGTAGAGTTAGATTAGGTATAAGAAAGAAATGTTTCACTCAGAGGGCAGTGAGGCACTGGCACAGGCTGCCCAGAGAAACTGTGGCTGCCCTATCCCTGGAGGTGTTCAAGACCAGGCTGGATGGGGCTTTGGGCAGCCTGGTCTGGTGGGAGGTGTCCTTGCCCATGGCAGGGGGTTGGAATTAGATGCTCTTTAATGTCCAGTCCAACCCAAACCATTTTGTGATTCTTTGATAGCTAGAAGACTTCTTTACATCATAAGTTCTACAAAGGTTAGGAGGACATGTAAGAAGGACAAAGGCTGTTTACAAGTGGCTAGGGTAGCAAATTCCCACTGAGATTCCAATTTCTAATATAGTTAACAAACGCCATTTTTCAGAAAGAAGCTTAAGTTGCTGGGTCAAACAGGCGCCAAAGTAGAAGCTGGGCCAGAAAATATCTTGGCACAAAAATATCCTCATTTGCTAACTCTCCCAAAGGAGTGTTTGTTAGTTTGTGAGCACATGCCTTCTGAGAGCAGAGTGAACAGAAATGTTTAATTTTCAATTCTTGAAAGGGTTGCTATTCCATATCCATCCTTAGTTTTCTGACCAAACGTTTTCCTCTCTCCTAAGAGAAGCACTGAAGCTTTCTTATTGAACTCAAAAAGTATTTGAAAGTTCGTAGCAAATTCCATGTTTCGGAGCAACAAAACTAGCTACAGTACATGATGTTTAAACAATATATTATTCGTGCTTTTCCTAGACCATTTCTATGTCTTGCTCAAATATAACTATGCTCTTTCTAATGTCATGAGGCATTCTCATCTATCTGCTAACCAGGAGAGCTGGTAAGTATAAATTCCATGTCATGGAAACTTCTGGTATTTCTCCCTATTTTGTCCCAGATCAGAACATAACACAGCTCTTACCTGCAGTAATTTTTGTGATTATACCACTCACATGCATAGGAGACACCCAGGTTTGAATACATAGCCTTCATCAGAGAGAGATGGAACCTCAATCTGTAGTTTCTTCATCAGTCTGAGAAACCGTCAGAAACCTTCTTCAATAAAAATGTAAATGAGGATGGACAAATATAAAACAAAAATTATGCTGGGGGAATGTATGGGTCCTACATTCCCCACCTCAACTTTTGTTTTTACACCTAAGCACAGAAGACAAGTTAGTGCTCAGGTAGCTATATAAACGCATGACCAGGCAGAAAGATTCTGGGAAATGATTCAGCAAGCTCCATGTAATAGATTCTTATTTAACATTATTTTTAGTGTGTAAGCTTAAACCCTTAAAGATGGAATAGCACACAGTTTATCTCTCAGCAACCCCAGCCCCAAGGAACTATTTTATTGCTTGCTGAGAGGGGCATGCTGTTGGTTCTGAAACACTCCTTACAGGCAGAGCACCAAATATCGCAGCAGAGGTGGCAGCCAGGCGCTGGCACATGAGACAGAAGATAAAATGGACTAAATTCCACAGCATTTTGTCCTTTGGCAGCAGAATAATCAGTTTTTCTACATAATCTAAGAGGATAAGACCATCACAGAGCAGTGTTAGATATCCAACAAGAAAATTGCTTATAATGACACTGTCATTAATTGGCTCTTAATGTGTATGTTACACCAATGCTTTCTGCTGAATAGAACCCACATTTTTTATGTGTGTGCAATAGCCCTTCCACTTCCACCAACAAGAGACAAAGAGTCTCATTTAACACGTGGTCTGTGCTGTTGGAACTACAGTATATTCTTGGCCAGTGCCATGAAATTCCGACTGGCCATGACAGGCAACAAAATTAAAATGGTGAGGCCCCCAGCGTGATTAAAAACATGTCTGAATGCCTTCAGGTTCTTCGCCAGTGACTACCCTGCTGGTTATGTGTATAACTATGTAGAATTACACAGGAATCCAGAACAAGGAAAGAAATATAAACAAGAAAATAGTCAGAGAAGAAAGGTTTCTGGAGACCCTGATGTTACACTGTTGGTCTTGTATCCTAATTTAGGTATTTTCATTTTCATTTTTCATAAATAAATCAGACTCTTCCTTAGAGCTAAACAAATATTTGGGCTATTTTTTTTGGTTTGGACATTAGCTGTAAGTAAATTTTTTTTCACTAGAATTAAAAGCTGAAACCTTATTTCATGTTGAGTGAAAAGTTTTCCATCATTTTGTGTATCAAAACACATACAACCTCTTTTGAAAAGATTATGATTTTTTTTTTGTAGTTCTTAAATTTGAATCAATTTACTGAATTCAGCACAAATGCAAGTAGATTTTGGAGTGGTTCAAATCTAGCTTTTTATAGGCTAATACTGACCAAAATTTCAATCATTTATTTCATTTACTGTTTCCTCTGGTGACCTTACAAACTATGACTCACACTTGTAGTAGGTATATGTCTGTGGATATAGTGTAAAGACTCTTGACTAATTCCCTATATATAATTATCAGGTCCCTCACTGCCCTGAACACTGCTTAGTTTAAAAGATACATTACAAAAGTAAATCTGTGGATATGACACCACTTTCAGTGCAGCTAAATTAAAGCTTTAAAACTAAACTTTTTTATTTACCATGCTTTCTTTACATGAACTGTTATCCACCAAAACTAAGACCTTACAATATGTATAAGCAATATTATATAAAAAGTTGATAGAAAGGTAATTTAGCTCTCTGAAACAGAAGTCACCAATTCAAAATTAAATTTCCTGACTTGATTTAAACAGAGGCCTCAGACTTCATCTAAGAAAAGAAAAAAAGGCTGAAGGTTGAAAATCTAATTTTTTTTGTATGTGATTGTTTTGAAAAAACATTTTCTTTATAATTGTATTTTTCACTTTTGCAAAGATTGGAGAATTGAAATGCCTTTTCACTGTGTGATAGGTTATTTTTCTATCAATTAGCTTCCCAATAAGGAAAAGAAAGTTTAATATAAGAAAAAAAAAAGGAAGGAATATACCTTTTCCATATGTTTTCAAACTTTCATCATCAGAAAAATTCAAATAGCACATGAGAAACTAATTCATTTTCTAACCTTTCAAATTTTACCTTACATTTTTTTCCATTACTAAAAGATGGAGAGTTTCCCATCCTTTAGTAATGAATCGTAACCTTCATTTTCTACTTCCTTTCATTTTCTCTGTTTCTTGGTTGAAAAGAGGAGTCAGTAGCTAGCAGGGAAAAGGACAAAACCCTAAAATAGTCCTGTCCTTTATACTTCTAAGCACAATGAAAATTTTAATTTAAAACAAAGGAATAAAGTAATTTCACTTGTAAGTCTTCCAAATAAAACAAATACTACTTTTTTTCAAAAAAAAAAAAATTAATAATTACCCTTTAGAATACTCTAAAGCAAGAGAAAACCAAAGACTTAAAAACAATTGCAAGCCCAGATTTCTTCTTGATGTTTGAAGCATTGCTACAGACTTTTTCAGCAGTTTGGCAAATCACCCTAATCATTTTATTAATTGTTCTTAAAACAGATGTAATAATATTATCATGTCTAAAAAGGAGATGATAAGGTTTAACATATTAAAGACAGTGAAGTAGTTGAGGAAATTTGTTTTGAAGTCAAACTGCTGGGCATTATAGATAATCTGAAGAAGCTGGAAAGTAGTGCCATCTTTGTTGAAAGGGGGAATAAGACAAAAGTTTGCATCACTGCCTTATGCACTTCAATCACCAGGTTTCAGAAAATAAGCTTTAAAGTCATATTTAAATATTCAGAAAGGCAGTCTGGTTTTAAAAGGCAGTAGCTCCCTGTCCTAGATGCTGAAAGATGTAGAAGCCTAATTTTCATCACGCTTGAATTTTACTTAAACAGACCTAGATTTTCTTCTAATTGTATCAGTTGAGTTTTCCATCACCTGAGCATCTCAAATATTTCACTAAGCACAGAAGAACAGATGGACATCCTAAAACCAGTTAGCCTTTCCACTGTGCATAAGCGCATTGTTACTTTCAGACTTTAGTGCGGTGGGCAAGATGTGCCACCTGCCATGACTCCTTGCCCCAGGCTCCCCTTTTGTGAATATTCAGAGACCAAAGGCACAGCCTGGGTGTTTCTGGTAACTCTCATCAGGCAGAGTATACACCGTATGTGGACAGCAGAATCTGTGCGGTAAAGGAAAACACGTCTCATTCATCAGACAGTGCCACCACCTTTCTGTTATGATCTATTTCCTCTGTAGGATGCCAACTAGCAACATATATCACCTGTCAGTTTCTATGGTACCAAGGACCCAACTTTCTGCTTGCAGCTAGAAGCTAAATATATTGAGGAGCGTGAGTGGAGGAAGGGCTTCGGCTTTGTTACAAAGGCAAGGAAAGTTTTCCTGCTCAGCCATGCCATGCAGAAATGTTCCTTGGAAAGAGATCAGAGGGATTCCAGGCATTCCAGCACCAGCACGGCCGGGTCTGCTCACCCTTGCACACACTTTGGACTAAAGGTGGGAACAGAGGAGAGAACGCTTCGAGTCTGATTTATTATTTCTTACAAAGAAGATGGCACTACAGTGAGTGAGATTAAGAGCATGCTCAGCATAAACAATCTGAGGAGGAATGCAAAATGCGTGGATGATTATCCTGAAATGGAGACTCTGCCTGAGCCATTTTAGGTACTTTTGGATTTCAAAATAGCTCAGGAGTGTTAAAGTCTAAATCTGAATCTTTCCTGAGACAGGATTGTAGGAGCTAAGCCTCTGTGAGTAAGGGATGCCCTGGTAAAATCTGAGAAGGGGAGAACTCAGGGCCTAATCCAGAGCTGAATTTTAAAGAAGGTTTCTATATTTTTCTCTTCCTTATTTTTGCACTGAATTTCAATAGCGGTTGCATTTCTGAAAAATCAAACGAAGATGAGGACAGATGGATCTAAAATAAACACAGAGCTCTTACTTGTTTGTGAGAAGTACACAGATAGCTGAAGGCAGAATCTGTACCTAAATTATTGAAACCTGTAAGTTTTAATTAATACTATCATAGGATCCATTTTCAAGCAAAGCAAAAACTATTGCAATGCTTGAGGTCTGTGACCATTAGCCAACTATATATTCACTCAGCGAAAAAGACAGCAAGTGCAGCTCTGCATAATGAAGCATCTCAATGCCCCAACATCAATATGATGTGCTGTCATACCTTCCTGTAAAAAAACAGAATCTAACCAATCCCTGGTGGGCATTAAAAGAACTGGTTTGGAAAGCTCACAGTAAATGCTTTGGGACAGATTCTCTACCGCCAAACCACTCTTCTGCTGAGAACAGTCTTCAAACGAGGAAGTCACAGCAGGCAGAGAATTGCCCTGGCTGGCATCCACCACCCATCCCGCGGCTGAGGGGGGCTGAGCTGCAGCAAGTGGGGGGGAAGGAAATCATTGTGACACTTTGTGTGCCAGATAGTGTGCGAGTCCCTGTGAGCCAGAGCTATCAGAGGCAAGTTAGAGCAGCCCCAAAGTTACTACACTCTCTATCAAGATCACCACCAAGATTCGGTGGCATAGAGAGCATATCTCTTCATCATCATCCACTCTGAGAGAAGGAGGCAGGAGCCAGGAGGGGGAGATAGAGGAAGCAAACACACCCCGAGTGATGGGTTTGATGTATAGAGGATGGAGGAGTTCCCTACTCACCTGAGCCCCTGGGCAGACCTCTGCAGACAGGGGCCAGCAGCAGCAGCAGGTCAGGCACTTAGGATGCAGCTTGCAGATGGGTTGTGTTTTTAGCTGTTGGTCTGACTAAACCAAACAGAGCTGTCTTTGACAGCTGCAGCTAGGAAGGCACAAAGCTGCACAGCTCACTCACAGCTTACAGTATCCCCTGCATGCAGAATGGGGCACTCTTGGAAAACAAATGGGGAGTCAGCGCTTTCTAATATCTCTCTGTAATAGTGGAGCTGATCTGGATTTTTCACTACCAAATCATCAGGTCCAGTTCAATAAATTTATTTCCCATTCATGATCCATTCAAAACACTCCTCTCAAACCATCATCAACAAGTGTCACACTATTGATCCAAAGGGCACTTTCCAGAGGGAACTCACTGGGTTCAAGTTGGCTTTGTCAGCCCCCAACACAGCTGATTACCAGCACTAGATGGAGCAGAAAGTCTGTTGCTGCCATTGATCCCAGCCAACAGCTTTTTAACAGTAGGAGAAATTTTTCAGGGAAGAACAATACACAAGGTCATATGGAACAGCTGGCCAGAAGCTGCCCACCCACATAAAAGTGGTGGGAGAATTCAACAACTGTTTTCAGCCTACCTAGAAACTCAGATTGGCTTCAGGACAGGTTTGATTTAGATTGCCTAGATGATCTGTTTGCAGTCTAGGAGATTCTGAGAATCTGACACTGAAGAAGTTTAATCACCTCCATTCTTTGAGAATTTGTCCAGGATTCATGATAGGGAGTTAACTTTACTTGCTGGAAGTTGCCTATAAAATTAAGGCATTTCAGAAGCTGAAGAAATGTCCAGATTTATTTTTGGAAGAGAAGTGAGAGGCAGAATTAAAAACTCAGGAAATCAGGGTAAAAACAGAAAGAAATAGGAGACCTTTTCTTGTTCTAAACATTTCTTGGATCATACACCCTCTGTTAGCCATCACCCAGATACGTGTCAAACCCAATTCTATTAGGCCATACACCTCTAGAGGCTGGCATCATCAGACAATATATCTTTTGAACAGAAGATAGGCAGCAAGGAGAATGGAATAGTATAAAGTTCACAAAGTCAGACTTCATTAGAAGGCAAGACCATCTCTAGCATTACCCGACTGTTAGGACTGAATCATCCCAGCAGCTCTCACGTGAATGTTATTAAGAAAGGCCTAAATGTCGCATTTGAAATATATGTTCTGAAGATGTAGCTCCAAAGTAGGACTTAGTTTCATTGTTCTTGATAAGCACATCTCAGTCCTCTTATTAGATTTTTCCTGTTTTGTTTTGATTTTCCTTTTTCACATACAAACAAGGAAAATATTTAAGAGCCATGCTATTCAAACATGGAGCACTGCGGGGGGGGGGGGGGGGGGGGGGGAACGACACGGACACGACTCTTAAAATCTACTGTGAAATATTTTTATTTAAGCAAGGGAAATTAAACTTTAGGACTAGGAAAGTCACTAATTCTGCTTCTAACAGGAATTTGGGATTTGAGATCTGTCACAGCCAACCATGATGGAAAAAATGTTGTTTATTTGTGCATTTTGATCTGTAGAGGTTGGATATGATATTCTTAGACTCCTCAGCATCCATGAACATGACCACCTAGCCATTTTATCCTTGGACTCATTTTTGAATATATCAGAGCTTTTCACCTGTAAACCAAGCTGACAGAGATCTTGGTATACTTTTACTTTAAAAAAATCTCTCTTTCTTTGTGGATCAAATCCTGTACCTACTGAAGTGTATGGAATTAAACTCAATAATGTCAGTAGGATTAACCACAAACCCCGTGAAACAAGCTTCAGAGTCTGAAGAAACTGGTGACAGGTCTTCACTGGAAAGCCAAAACAAATGCACAAGAGAGGTGAGCTAGCAAATCACTGTTACATACCCCAATGGCTGTGTATTTTCCAGTTCAGTCATATTGTTCTCACTGTATTAGATGAATGAAGTGGGAATAGGTCACTAGTGAAGGGAGGCCAGCCAGAAAGACAAAAATAAAAATAAAAGTGCCACAAGAACTGATATGGCCAGAAATATCTCCTTTAATATTGTTCTATAACTGTAAGTACTTTAAAACAATGTCATTGTTTCACTATACAGGTGAATTCACCTGAATATTTGTGTTTAACAAAGAAACCCAACTTTTGCTAACAGTAATTAACCTAAGAACTTTGTTGGGTGAAATATGAACGTATGCTCGTCACCCTATGTTGCCTTGGATTATACAAGTTGGGGCACTGAAAGGACAGAAAAGACAGAATTCTTGGATATCTTTAGGCTTGAATGAAAGTGATTGCATGATGTTTTGCTGTCTCCCCACTGCATCTTGCTCCATATTACACCAGTCTGAGATGATGAGCATCTACACTCCTGTGATTACAGAACTTGGCGATCACTCATTGGAGCACTGATGAGCAGAAGAAATGTGGGAAGGGTGGAGAAAGAAAAAAGCGCTTTATAGATTTCCTATCTAATACACTGGACGGGCAGGCAAACTGCCTGGAAGGGTTGTGGCAGAGCCATCAGCATGAATATGAAAGAGAATGTTTACTTCAAAAGAAAGGAAAAAAAAAAAACAGAAAAGAAAAGTGATACAGCTGTGTTGTTCTATCCATTAAGTTACATTAACACAGATACAAAATGTGCACTTCAGGACCTTGCTGGCACCAAGCTCTTTTATTCATTAATCTTCTTAATGTAGCCAATGAACTTTAGAATCAAAGAATATGCGGTGGGTTCTCTCATTCCTTGACTTACTTTTTCCAGTTCCACACAGCATTTTATCTGATCAGTACGTATAGGCCCATACATATGTATGTACACTTCTTCAAACTTTTGGTGAGTGAGGAAGAGGTCAATTTGCCAAAAAAAAAAATGATCCCATACACCAAAATGATGCTCCTGATCCAGACGAATGAGAAATTAAGGGGCTGGGAATACCCTAAGACTCTTTGGCACATAAGGTGCAGGTTCAGCTGTTGGGACAAGATGGGAAAAAGCATACCCTGTATATCAACATCCTGCTATGACTGCAAACACATATGTTAAATTCAAGTTGTTTTTTCATGGTTAAAAAAAAAAAAAGTTGGAATAGGGAGATCAAAACAAATACACCATCTCAAACCTACTGTAACCTATATATTCATACACTTTCTCACATGGATTCTCTTATTCCCATCTACCCCAGCAAGTTTCCATCTACCCACCTGAATACTATCCTCACTGCCACTACAACATATATGCACCAACACACACATATGCTCACTTTCTCTCTCACCCACATACACACGTGTAATCCATGGGCTGTCCGTGTAACTGTCACTGTGCCTTAGTCATGATGCAATGATTTTACAGCTGCTAAAGGACAGAGAAACATTTGCAGCGATGCAGCAAATTGACTGTAGTTGTTTATGTGTTAGAGAGCAGGGGCAGCAAACAGAAGATACCACGCCATCCTTGTTCATCCTGTGGTACCACGGGACCAAGGACACTGGCAACACCCACATTCTTCATCTTCTGCACTAAGAGCCAACTTTTCTCTCTGTCAGTGAAGAATGAACCAGGGAAAAACTCATGCAGAGGAGGCCCAAAGCACTGAGTTCCCTTAATCAAAGTCAGTGTTACTACAGACTGCCCAAAGATTTCCCTCCAGATCCAACCTTGCGTCAACCAATGTAGTAAGGGCAGCACTGACAAGGCTCTTTGAAAGTGCAAAAACAGTTCAAGAAAAAATGTCCCCAGATCTGAACTTCCCTGCAGTCACCAGGAGGCCGGCTGTAGAAAGCCTGACCTACAGAGAAACTGTATATGGCATTAGCCTAAAGTCAGCTTAGGATTTTTAAATTCACTAGTAGGAGATTTGCAACTGAAATGACAGCAACAGAGAAAAATTCGGCATTGAGAAAATATGATGCTTAGGAGTAGAACAATCAAGCATTACAATTGTTGGTATTATGTCTTCTTTGTAGACTATAGATCAAGCAGAGCAAAGAGTTATCATCCTGAGCTATTTGTGTTTCATGTAATAATGCCTTAATGATTCAATTAGCATTGATTCTTCAGCTGCAACAATATTTTCTGACTGATCTAGTAATTTAGCTCTCACTGTTGATTGATATTATTCCTATGAGTAATAACGCAGTTTGAAAGAAATTTATTTAATAATTCACAAATTGCTTTAAAGAAGATTTTTATTGCCTTTGCCACTAGTAATCCCGAAAATTTCAGAAGGTGGGATATTCCCTTTAACAGTTTGGCATTTGTAATGGTGACTCTTTCTTTTAAGCAGCCTTTTTCCTCACCTGACCTGGCTGTGATAGCTGCCTCTCAGAATACTTACCAGCCTTTAGGTGGAAGAGATTAAGACAAGGGTGGGTAATTTGAAGATGAATGTGCAGTGCATATAAGAGTTACAGATCACACAGAAACAATATGGCTAACATGTACAAAGTCAACACATAAAATCTGTTTTTGAATCTCAGCCAGAAGTCTCATTAGTTATAAGAAAATGCCTTAATATTATGTGTAATCAGGTGTTAGAACAGATCCTCAAAGAGAAAGGTAAAACTAGCACTGAAGGTTGTCGGAGAGATATATTCAAGCCGTATGGCACAGGGAAAATTCTTCTATTACAGAAATGGTAGTATATAAATTAATTAAAACATCCTCGTAAGTGTTTTGGGGAACTGCTTCACAACTTCTGTGGCACACACTGAACCAGTGACAGTTTCATGGTCCAATGGGCTTCCTGATGCAGTCGCAACAAATAAATAAATAAATAAATCACAAGGAAAACTTCATCAGCCTTTCAAAATAGCATCCTTCCCATAATTTGTGTTTGCCTACACTCTACAGTGCCCCACAAATTTCCACACTGATAAGTAGATCCTGTCCAAGTGAAATTGTCTTAATGGGTTTGTATGTATCTCTTTGTGCACGTATTTATACACACTTCTTATTTCATGATGGCTCCCTAGGCAAAATCCCTCATCCTGTTCTATTAATTGGCTAGAATTTCCTGGGGAAAGCAGACAGTTCTGAAACACACGGATTTTTCTTTAAGTCATATTGTTTGACACTTATTTTTAACTCTATAGTGAACAATCCAACTGAAGAGACAATGTGAGAAAAAAGAATATCTAGCAAACACTGAAAACAAATCAGAGAAACCTACACAAAGCTCTGAGTAGGATTAATCCTCACTGGGATGTATCAGCTTCCCTGTTAATTTTAGTCTTTCAAGCAGGATGAATAGCTCTATGTTTAAAATACAGTACAGGGAGACTTCAGACGTCAGTTCTTTTCCTTGTTCCAATTAAAATCATTATGTGACCTTGAAGGAAACAGGTTTGAAACTACACTCAAGTTACCTGCATGTACATGTACCAGCCTTTTGCAAATACACATATTCAAAAGTTGATTGCTACGCTGTGAGATTGGGTTTTCACGATGTGGGGGCAAAATCCAGAGCCTTAATCTGCCTGCTCTGTAATGTCCTATCTTGCCCCAGCATAACCCAGAGATAATGACTCTTACCCAGTTGCACTTCACAGCCATGTTGCGAGGCTCCATTCATTCATACAAAATTCATAAAGCTTTCTGAGATCCCTAATACAAGATTCTACATAGCTACAAATTATTATTTAATGATGGAAAATTGAAACATGGCATGCGGAATGCAAATGAGAGGGCGATATGGTGGTTTTGCTCTGAGAAACTGAGGTTGTCTCCTCAACTGAATGTCGACCAGCATGCAAACATGAACGCAACAAAGATCTGTCTAAGTGCTGTGCTACAAAAAGCCTGTTATCACCAGGCTCTCAAGAGCAGCAGCAGTTCTTTCAAACAAGAATGTACAAATGGCAATTACACTATCAAAAAGGAAAGCAAAACTGAGTATCCATTGTAGGTTTGTTTGTCCCTCTCCTCCTGTCAGCTAAGGAATTCACACATAGGGTCACATTCCCCCTCCTTTACTTTTAATTGATATTATTAATATATCTAGGTCATTTAATAAAAACATTTCTAGAGCAGACCATTATGCTAGGAGCAGGAGGTGACACAAAGAATAGGCTGCTATACAGTTGCTTCCACACATTTTTAAAATTCATGTAAAGTGCAGAATTTTAATTAAATAAATTTTATATTTTTCCTGCTTTTTCCTCAACTCGTTTCTGTCCCTGCTACAGAAATCACTATCTGGCAATGAACAGCCTTCTATTTTGTCTTGCTGTGTTCAATACAGTGCCCTGTGAATTCAGGATGTCCCCAGTTTCCTGCACTTCCTTCACTACAGCTGCCAACACTCACCCGTCCCAAACATTTCCCCTCATTCTACCTGATGTCTCCACAGAGCAGAACTGCTCCTCACCTCCAGGTCTCTTCCCGCCTGCACAACTTTCATACTTGGCAGTCAGTCACTGCTCCTGAGCAGTGAGGCATCCTCAAGCCTTTCTCCTCTCCTTATGTAAAGCTAGAAAAGAATCAAAAGCATTGCAGAACGTGCTGTCAGATTCCCTGACACTTGCTACAGTGAGTGTGAAACTGCACACCTTGTAACCTCTCCATCCATGCTTGCCAAGGCAGAAATCCCCATACAAACCCACAAAAGAGCCTTTACTGCTGCAGGGGTAACATGCACTTCCATGCATCACTTGCACCATACAGGCATGACAGCAGTGGAGCAGATCTTCCTCCAGCCCTCAAGTCTGAAATGTCCCAAGTGAAAACAAATCCAGAAGAGCCATTATCTTAAACAGACTTCAGCTGCAACCCCGACTGTTTAAAAGACAGTATAATAAATGTTTACAGAGCCAAAGCCCTTCCAACACAAAAAATGTTCCTTCCACATTGGAATTGAGGCATGGGATGCTCACTTCATGAGAAGTGAGAAAAGCTTAATATTCACTGCTTTTCATGTAGGATTAGCAACTCCTGCATTAATGCTCAACTCAGTTTAAAAGAAGGAAAAACTCTTCAATACCATTATTTTTAGTCATAGGATCTCATCTAAAATTCCCTCATGGAAAGGTATGACCACAAATTAGGTGAAGAGCACTGTAAAGAAGAAAATGGAATAAGAGACAGAGTGTTAGGTTTCTACAAGTATGCTTCCAGTGGAATGTCTATTAGCAGAACTGTAACACTGAACATTTTCAGTGCTTGGCTTCTTCAAAAATAAGCTCAGAGGAATACTATGTTTCTTTATTTTTCATCTTGGATTACTACATACTAGATACATACTATCACGTATCTGATAAATATTTTGTCTTTTCTTGTTTCTTTCAAACAGGTTTCCTACCATGTAATCTAGTCAAATATTTTAAGAAAGAGAAAAGATGTATGGAACACGTTTTTGCTGTATATAATTTAGAGATAATGAAAGTTATATACGAACAGGAGAACACATTTTCCTCTTTAGCACTGTGACTACAAATCTTGAAACATACAATATCACAAAAAGGTGATTCCCTTTGATTTGCTACAAAGTTCTCAAATATCATCTACAATTTACTCTCAAGAACTCATATGACTGTAAAGCCAAGCCACATATTTTCAGAAAGGTGGCACTACTCTGGCTGATATTAAAGTAATTTGGATACCTTATAATCTCTTTTGAACTTGTGGACTCCACCTATGATCTGTAATGTTCCACATTCAATGAGGCATGCAGCAGCCTCCCAGAGGAAGATGCCAGCTTGGTGGCAGCCGGAGACGGGGGAAGAGCTGGAAGGATGTGCTAAGACAGAGATGTGAAAGTGAGCAGCAAGAGCTAGTAAGAAGGAAAACCCCAAGTTAAAACAATTTTAGTGAGCTGCGGCTAATACATTAGAGAGAAATATTTTTTCAGACTTGTCAACCTCATTGGATCAACCTCGTTTTAGCATAAGTCTCTCTTGCTGCATTCTTGGTATTAGCAGACAAACTCTCTGGATGATGACTGAGTTCTCTTTTATCTATAGGATATTGAGGGCATTTTGCATGCCAACAATTTATGAACAATGCATAACTATTAGTGAGAAGTGGAGACCTAGTCAAATATATGGTAGCTGCAAAATATCTGGACATTCTTCAGGATAAAAAACCATCAACAATATAAATTATTTTTGTATGCCATTTAAAAGCTACTTTTCTGTAAATTTACACTAAGATTTTACACTTGACCTACAACATCAATGTCAAGAACCATTAATTATCTTTCAACATGTTATATGAAAGCAAACACAGTTTTCTGAAGATTTGCTTGAGTTCGAAGGATAAACTAAATTAGCACAACTCAATCATTTAAAAAACATATTTGTCCGAATGTATCTTTTCCTGAGATGGCAGCTCCACCACTCTCACGCAGTGTCTTACCTGCAAATTAAAAATGACCTTTTCGACAGTGCTGATTGTTTTCAACAGCTTAGCAGTGGTGGCTCTTGACTGTGGAACACTGAGAGGAGGTTCAGAAAACACCAAGACTAATATCTAATGGATCCTTCTGACTGCTTCCATAGAAGCATTCATCCTTTCCACACTTCCATTGGATTTTTAAATACGGAGGAATAAATATCCGAATGCCATTCCCTTGTCTGCAGCTACTTCTTGAGTGATTTACTGAAACCAAGCAGGTTAGAGCCTTTAAGGTACAAAAAGATAAATTACTACTGTCTCTGCATTCACTAGGTGCAAGTCAGCAGAGAGTCCTATGCCCTACAAGACAAGCAAGGACAGTGGGCTGAACTCGAAAGTGTAATGTTTGAATGAATAAAAAAAAAAAAGTGTAAAACTTCCTTTGATAAATTGATAAATCTGGCTGTATTTATGTTATGTATAAATATGTTTAAAGTAAAATAAGGTTCACAGTAAAATATATAAGAGACCCTGGCAGACCTTTTTAAAAGACTCATTACTGCATCCTCTCTGTCTCCTTGAGCACAATGTCAAATTGTTCCCTATTGTACATTTATTAACATTTTGTCCAGTCTATATTTAAATGTGTCAACAATAGGGTTCCCACCATTTCTCTGTTCCACAACCTATTCCCCTCAGGTCTAAAATTACTCTGTTATAATTTCCTGTCATTATCTCTATTTAACCCTCTAGTTCCACCCTAAAAATGTTCTCTCTGGTGTTAGATTTATATCTTTACAGTGTGTTCCCACTCTTCCTCTCCTATAGGACAAACAAGCTATCAGAGGTGGCAATATCCTTTTCAGCGATATCTATTTTAAGGCTGTTAAGTGCTTCTTATTAGATTTTTTTTTTCCACTGCTTATTACTGAAATATAACTGTCTTGGTAGAAATTTTTCATCCTGCCTCAAGCTGAGCTTGTGGAACTTCTTTTTAAACTTCAGTTGAAATAATTATTCTGTTGGCCAATGGGACAATATTCTTTTCGCTATGTCTAAAACTCCAGTGACTTTTCCTTCGAGCAGCCCTAGCACAGCTGTTTGAGAACTGAAACTTTACATTTGAACAATCTCTCCTGTTTTTTTATTATTATTATTTTTGTATATAAGTACTCTTTTCAAATAAAACTTATTTTCAATCTCTCAAGACTAACTCAACACGAAAACCTGTATTTCACAGACAGCCACCTATGGCTTTCATTAGCACGGTGATTACCCTTCTGTGCTCCAGTTGCCTGTAGCCTTCACTTATGGCCTGTCCTGCAGGGTACTGATTACCCTCAGCCTCCACTGAAATCAATGGAAGCCGAGCACACTACGCACGACGCAGGAGGCCCTCAGCTACTGACAGGAGCAGGTACTTACAGATTAGCAACATATTGAAAACATCACAGGAGCAGCCACTTGCTAATATTAAAATGGCCCATTTAAAAAAAAAAAAAAAAAAAAAGAGGTCTTATTACTGATGCAAGCAGTGCCTGCTGTATTTAAAGCATGTTATTAAGGGCAGTGAGACACAGCCAAGCTGTTAGAGCAGCAATGAACTTTGGGGAAAAAGCAAAGGAGAGGAAGTGTGATATATAGCATGTGCTTTGCACGTTGCATCGGCCCATTCATTACGGGATGCAAACTCTTCCCTGATCACGCACAAATAACTACAATGCAAATCAGCTGCTGTGCACAGGGAGAAGGGCAAGTTTCAAACAAAGCACGCTTCCACATACCTTATAAAGCAACAGCAACAACTTGAAGTACCATGGGACAAAAATCAGTCTATGGCCCTTCAAGTCCAATTCAAAGTTTATTTGAACAAATTCATTCCTGCCTACAGCTGAGTATTTCCTTCAGACCAAGGTGACATCATGTGGCTGTCCAAATATTGTCTGATCTAATTGAGTCACTTTTCTACAGCTCCAGATCATGGATGATTGATTCACTGGGAGAGACAGGATAGGCTGATGGACTGCTAGTCCTTCAAAAGCAGAAGAGATGGATAAGAGTGAATATAAGACCTGTATCCAAGTCTTGCAGTAGATAGTTCATCTACTGTTCAGACTGCATGAGAATTATTTATTCAACTGCTGCTTTAGGAGTATGTGCAAGGTTGGACATGTTTCCCACCAGTTGTGTAATGGGTTTCAGAAAACTAAGGGAGAGAAATGATAGCCACTGTTGTTCCACATGAAATGCTCAAGGCAAACCACCATGGAATTCAAATGTTGCATGCATCCCAAGAGACTGAATAGAATTAAATCTGCATTTAAAAAAAATACCTTGGGATAGTTCTGTTATTACCTGATTTTGCTCCACAGGGTAATGAAAAAAATATTCCTTGACTTGCAGAATAGTTCAGGTAAGTGAAGTTGTTTTGCAAAACATCAATGCGATCTTGCCAGTAGAATTTTTGTGGGGAAAGTCAGAAAGATTGGGTTGTGATGCCTCCAGATGTTACAGAAGACTAACTATTCTACTTTAAAAACCGTGATTCATGTTTGTAGTGTCCTGATGGCTACTGACTCATTGAAAACTGTGGGGACCACATAATTTGCAGGCATGAGAATTCGTTACATTTGTTAATATTTTACTTTTTAAGAAATGATTCAGAACTGCACAAAAAGTAGGAATTATAAAAGTCAAATTCAATGTAAAAGGAAAAATGGGAAACTACTGCAGCAATGGGGGAGGGGAGGGGAGGGGAGGGGAGGGGAGGGGAGGGGAGGGGAGGGGAGGGGAGGGGAGGGGAGGGGAGGGGAGGGGAGGGGAGGGGAGGGGAGGGGAGGGGAGGGGAGGGGAGGGGAGGGGAGGGGAGGGGAGGGGAGGGGAGGGGAGGGGAGGGGAGGGGAGGGGAGGGAGAGGAGAGGAGAGGAGAGGAGAGGAGAGGAGAGGAGAGGAGAGGAGAGGAGAGGAGAGGAGAGGAGAGGAGAGGAGAGGAGAGGAGAGGAGAGGAGAGGAGAGGAGAGGAGAGGAGAGGAGAGGAGAGGAGAGGAGAGGAGAGGAGAGGAGAGGAGAGGAGAGGAGAGGAGAGGAGAGGAGAGGAGAGGAGAGGAGAGGAGAGGAGAGGAGAGGAGAGGAGAGGAGAGGAGAGGAGAGGAGAGGAGAGGAGAGGAGAGGAGAGGAGAGGAGAGGAGAGGAGAGGAGAGGAGAGGAGAGGAGAGGAGAGGAGAGGAGAGGAGAGGAGAGGAGAGGAGAGGAGAGGAGAGGAGAGGAGAGGAGAGGAGAGGAGAGGATTCTCATAATCTCATGTCACTGTTTACATTCTCAATACCTAATTATAAAAGACAATTAAGAATCCTCAAAAGACATAAAATAGAAAATTGGCTATCAGTCTTATAAGTAAGATGGAGATGTTCCTTAATGCATTTCCATTTTGCAGATACAATAAAAGTCAATTAGATGTAAAAGGTGTAGAATAAATGGATGGTCTGGATTCACACCATCTACGAGCAAAAAGTGTTCTTCATCACCAAGTATTGCCAATACAATGCCAGGAACACCAGCAACACATTTGCTTGGAAGAACTTTGAGTTTCCACTACATATCAGCTCACGGTAACTACAGAATATTACAACCTATCTTACAGAGGACGAGAAATGGACAAGATAAACTGCTTTGTTTTTGCAGTAGAGAATGAAAGCATACATAGAGATACCACTTTTAAATGGTGCTAAATATATGAACTGCATTTTCAGAATTAGATAAACACATCTCTTCAGTAGCTTCCATGCACACAGATATACTCATAGCCACATGCACAGAGTTGTGACTGAGCACAGGTTACAGCTGTTCTGCTACCAGCACAGCCGGGGAATCCCAGGACACAGAACAAGCTGTAAAGATTTCCTTAGAAGCTCAGCAAACACTCGGGCAGTTAGCTTGAGCTGAACTCTGTGCTGCTGTGGTTAAAGAGCTGTTGCTAGCCAAGCTATTTAGTTTGAAAGTTGGCTTCACTGCAATTACACAAGCTGCTGTTATATATATCATTGTCCAGAGATCTGTCAGCTATTTAGATTAAATAGGCTGCTTTCCGAGTCATTTATAACACCTGAGAGCCTTCACATGTGCATATTTGGAAAATACTTCCCCCTTTACAGCCCTCAGCAAGTGTAGAAGCAGGTATTTTTTTTTAAAGCTGCTGCTGATTTGAACATATCAGGCCAGCACTTCAGTGTGGAGCTAGACAATTTAGTAAGCTTTACCACTTCCCTTCCTGACTCCCTCTTTTGTAATCCTCCAACATCTCATCTCACAGAAGCTGGAAGTGAGTGAGCTGAATCCTGACGTCAATTTTGACTCTTTCTGGAAAGAGATGTGAATACATGATTGAAAATGTTTATTCTGTTGCATAGTTTGCCCGTGCTGTGCCCTTACTCATCCCATGGCAACCTCACATCAGCAACATGTGCCTCGGTCACCACGTGGCTGGAGGTGCTGTAATTCTGTTTGCAGAACAGCTACGAATCGTGCAGCTTGTTCGTACCAGATTAGCCCGTCTGTTCTTCTGTTCAGCCATCAGATTTAGCCTGCCCTGAGTGCTTCCCAGGGGCTGCCTGGAGTGGTATTTTGACTTGAAGGTGATCTCATTAACTGCTAAAACCCTGTGTAGCAGAGAAACCTTTGTGCTGCCTGGACTCTGTCCTTGTGCCAGGGCCCCTGCTGCTGGCTGTGGAAGCGGTGGGTCTCTGCACTTTGTCACGGCTGACTTCTTGACAGTGGAATTCACTACTCTACCGCACCCGTTTTATCCTAGATTCCTACCCATTTTTTATTAAACAAAAGCCTCCAGCATTTTTGAAATATCAAGGGGATTTATTTAATGATATTTATTTAATGATTGCTGCTGGCCTTATGTTTATTAATGCTGTGTGTTTCCCAGCCTCCCTCCTGAGCCTGTGCATGTGTAGGAGACAGGGATAGCAGGATGCTGCCTTTGTTTTCAATCTGTTTGCATTTTAATACTATGTTATTTATTTAGTGTTATGAATTTTTATGTTTAAATGAACAATTCATTGTTTAAACAAACAGAATAAAACAAGAAAAGGAGAGTACTTTATAAATAAGAGCATGATTCTAGTTCTGCTGGCATCACAGAGATAGTCTAGGCAGGACAGGGCTGCTTGTCTTCAGTGTTACTGTATATAAATAACCACATTTAATGCTGGTAGTGTCCCGAGGCTCCGAGGCAAAGCTTGAGTGTTTTGCCATCAAGAGCTAAATAACACCTGCGCCGAGTGGCTCCTTTCAGAGCTACAAGGTGGTCCTGAAAAAGAAATGCAGCTGTTACCCAAACCAGGGGCTCTAAGAGCAGTTCTGCTCTTAGAGCAGGAAAGAAAAAAAAAAAAAAAGAAAAAAAAAAAAAAGAAAATCCTGTGGGAAGTCTAAGGGGAAAACAGGTAGAAATATTTTAAAAATTCAGGGACTTCAAGGGAAGGCATGGAGAGAAATACATCTGACAAGAGACTGCTGCCACCAAGATTGAGTGGATGAGCAAGCACAGCCAGGACTGAAGAAGCAACTGAAGAAGCCACCTTTGTCTTCTGGGAGACCCCAAATTCTGGACAAAGTACCCAGGCCTGTGCATACCACAGGCTGTACAGGTTCTGCCTTCGGCCTGATTCTGCAGCACTGCAGGGAGTTAACTGAGAGCAGGTTCCTGGGTGCAGATATTTTGCATGACAGCTGCTTTGTGAGAAGGATCTTTCATCTCCTGCCACACAAAAGGCTGGAGCTCTGAACGTACGGTATTTTTGACCGAAGCCCTCTCATAATCTCACAAGCATTTTTCCATTAGGAGAAAATTTACAATACATTGAGATGTTTTTCAGAAATATTCTTATGCCTAAAAGCTCTTCAGATCTACAGTGCAAGCCAAAATGAAGGCAGACGAATTATGGTACAAGCTAAATCATTTGCAATGATATAATGCATTTGATTTAGGCATTAGGTGTTACTACAGCATCAGTGCATACATATACCCTATCTGTGCCTGTATCCACATACATAAATACAAATATTTCATTGCATAGTAAAACACATAGGAAAAAGAGAGGAGGAGAGAGGACAGACTTCCAAGATAGCAATAAATCCTGCTGAAACAACTCTACCACATCAACTTAGAAAGTAAATGTAGAGCTGCACCCACCCTCTACAGCACATCATGTGATGAGGGGACACACTGAGTAGGTAAGAGACGTGCATACAAATGCGGACAGCCAGCACCCCGTGCTCAAGCTGTGTGCAGCGCATGCTGTCCCGAAGGAGTTAAGCCCAGCATTGATTTTAAGGGATGCCACACACATCTGTTTAGCACACACTGACTAATTGCAGTGTTGGCAGAGCTTGGCTGGATGCCAGTCCTTGCGCTCATGCGCAATTTGCTGTTTCATACATTGATCTGCTTGTCTTGTGTGGGCTTTAAATATCCAGATAAGCCCGCAAAGCTGCAAGAAGATCACATCGATATATTTACCCCACAGGCTCCCCTCTCCCTTCCCATCGTTCTGTTATGTGTCTACCAAAGGTCTGTTGTGAAACAATCTCCTGAGCCCTGTCGTGTTGTAGCTTTTCCTAATGCTAACCGAATTTCCCGTGGTAACAGAGCTACAGTATCTCAGCAGTATTCCCACTCTCTTCTCTCAATAGCTTATCATTTGATAGTGGAGCTATTCAAAATGGCATCTAGTGTTTTCTTCGTACGACTTCAATGCTGAATTATTGATGAATTACAGTGTAATTTTAAAGGAGCTGCAATTTAGCAAAACAGCTGGGTAAGTGATAAATGGAGGGTTGGCACATTTGCTCTGTGGTAAGTTTTGCCTCTAACAGAACTACATCCAATTTCAAGGTCAGGACTCTCATTCTCAGGCAGCATTTAGCTTTAGGAAGAATGCCTAGCAAGTCATGA
The DNA here is from genome assembly GCF_040182565.1 of Anser cygnoides. Taxonomy (NCBI): domain Eukaryota; kingdom Metazoa; phylum Chordata; class Aves; order Anseriformes; family Anatidae; genus Anser; species Anser cygnoides. Next base: position 66,448,229 of record NC_089873.1, on the reverse strand, counting down.
ACATAAATTCATTCACCCTCACAACTTCTCTATGAGGCAGGCAGGTGTTAAGATCTCCATTACACAAGAAAAACATCTTCTGAGACATAAAGAATCCTGTCCAAATTCTGACTCCAGTCATCAGAGAGAAGCCGTTTCAACCATAGTACCTTTGAAAGCTGGCTAAAAATTTTCTAAAGAAGGATTTGCTTTTTTTTTTTTTCTTCCAGAAGACATTGGTAAATTGAAGTCAAAACTTCAAACAAACATCTATGCCTGAATCAAAAAAAGATGTGTTCGCTGACCTAGAAAAATAGAAAGGCTCAACTAAGTTCAGTTTGGCAGTAAGAGAAATCTAGATAAATACGAAATAAATGGGACTCTACAATGAGAACACAAGAGACAAAGGTTTAAGTCTTTGTTCCCTGCAAGCACAGACCTCTATATGGAAAGCGAGCATGTTGTCTGCTGCTCTAGCAGGAGCATCTTTTTCACTTTGAAAGACTTGTCCAGCTAAGGAATGGGTCACTATCTAAAATGTTTCAACATCTCACAGGATGTGAAACAGCTCTTTCTGTCCAGTTCTACTAATTGTTTCTGAAGTTCAGATCAAATAATCTCCATAAATATATAAATATATTACAGACATATGTAATATCAAAAAGTATGTAAGTTGTTAAATATATATAATATCCACAAAGATAAATGAAGCTGGCATGATTGGAGAAGAGTTGTCTTGATATGAAACTTATAGATATATTTTAGAAAGCTTATTAAAAACAAAAAAAATAAGGGGGGGGGGGGGGATAAAATTGGCTTACGTCCTCCAGCAAGTGATGTGGCCCCAGATCAGAATTAAAGCAAATTCTACCTCACTGTGAAGTGGGGTAGGATTTATACAACAGCGAGGAAAGTATTATGAGATAGGGATTATTTCTAACTAAGAGAATCTAGTTGTAGAGCATACAGACAGAATAGAGATAGGAAAAAGGCTGATTTAATTTCATGCTAATGTGAGCATACAGTACTCGAAATTGCAGGTTTAAATTTATCGGCATCTATTTTTAAGTTATAAAGTAATAAATACACTTAAAAGTACTCTTCTTGATCAGTTTTCTCCTAAAATGTAATTGTTTAGGTTATATTTTTAGCAAAATTGTGTACATTTTAACTCCTGTTTTATTCATCTCTTCTTTTGATCAACTTTTAGAGAGTCATCATATTTTTAACTTGTTTTATTTGTGGATGAGTTAAGTTAGAATAAACAGTCAGAAGTTCTTCCATCTCCTATACCAAATTATACAAATTTTTAATTTTATCGAGTATTTTTTTTTTTTTTTTTTTTGGAATTGGAAAGATTTTGTAAAGAATTTTCTGAACTATGCTTACTTATTTTCCTAGGAAAGGGTACCAAACAGGGAGACACTGACATAGCTTCTTTTAAGCTTATTGTGTTAACAAAGGTCGGTCCAAATCAATCCTGTAAACTCTGCCATTTGGCACATGTCATACAGTCCCTATTGACATCCTCGTGATCCACAAATATGAGTCTCTGTGTCGTCCTCTCCCTATAGACTCCTGAAACTGCTTTGTTTGATTTACTTCCCAATAAGTCACAACAGTACATCATGGGAGACATGTAGTGAGCATTTCTGTACCTCAGCTTCTTTGTCTGGACTAACTTGCCAAGCTGTTTCTTAGACAAATTGTCAAGTTTCTTAGATTTCTTAGATTAGTTAGTTTTTACTTTAAACACTCAATTTTAATTTATTTGTAGTTATTTGTTAATATAATTCCAGAATATGACTCTGGTAATAGTATGAAGAGAACGGTAATGGCGAAAGGAAATCTTAAAAATAGAACAAATTCTGTTGGCTTTAGTTCCTAAGTTACCATAGCAGTAATTTCAACACACTACCTGTAGACTGGAGAGCAACCGATAAACAAAAGCTAGAGATATCATATTAAATCCTAAAGGTCTGTTCAGCAGATTTTCTATTTGTATCCATTACAACAAGCAGATCTGTGTGTGGTTTTGATTCCTGGCACCCCTAGCATGACAGAATCATGCAGAAGGTCTCATTGGACCTCATTTCCTGTGGCAGTCGTCTGCAGGCATCCTCTGTGAATTAATTTCTGGTAGGTTTATGTAATAATACAGCTCCACAGAAGCCATCCTCTCTGATGATGAAAGAGCGTTTCTTTTCAGTTTCCCACGAATAAAAAAGAATGCCTAATCCCAGATGCTATCAGCTCACTAAGAATAACCCAATCTTACGTGAGATCAGGTTGTTCTCCAAGTTGAATGCAGACTGCTAATGCTTATCTAATGACAAAGTGATATGTGTTTACAAGACCGGAAGGATACCTCATACATATTTTATATTTTACATCCAAATTTATACGGAATTTAAATCTGTGATACATCTGAATATCATCTGGATATGCAGTTTATCACTGATCTTTTACATACCGATCTGGTTTGTTCTAACACTTCAAAGCCCTGTGGCCTGATTCAAGGGGCAGAATTGAGCTGGATGGTGAAGCAGATGACTGACTACAATCATATCATTGTAAAGTATGTCATCCAACAGATTAGCTAACCCAGATTAGACCATTGTTGTATCAAGTTGTTTGAGCCTATAGCCCTCACATAGTATTATGTAGTTATTATATAGTAAGTTATATAGTAAAATAATTCTATTTCTGAAGTCAATAAAAATAACAGACTAAAAGCAAAGGCAATATCAAACAGCCATTATTGATGCGTAGCTCAAACACAGTTCAGTTTGGCTTCAGAACAAAGTTCTTGCCCAGCTTCAAACACATCCACAGTACTGTGGACTGATTCTTGCTTGAAGTTTGTTGTTTTTAAGAAGCAATTTCCTCACTGTTACTTTACTGGGTACAAGTGAACAATACAGGGCATAAACAGACCTTCCCAAAGGTTAATAAAGAAAATACTGAAACTGCATGGCTGAGATTCTTCTCTGTTACCAATGTACACGACAGCTCTCTCTCTGTGCAAAATGGAAATCAGGACAGAGATTTGCCAGTTCAGTTCTACAAGAATGTTAATGAGATTTTAGTCTCTGTGGGGCTCTCTGGGTGTTTGTCAGTTATGCCACTTTACCTGTCCTTTTGGTTTTTATTTCTCCAGTGACTTCTCTATGCAATTTGCCAAATAACAAAGGATAATAGTGATGAAAACTTCTGTTTTAATGCAGATTTTCATTTGAAAAAACAATCATGCAGCAACCAAATACAATTCGTGCTCTGGATACAGAAGATTGCTTAAGAGTATGATTAACTTTAGGCCTGTGCAGCAGGCCTGAAGTGTTTAAGTCTTTCTTGAGTAGGTTTTTCAGAAGTTTTAGTCTGCATACTATTTTTCCATATCACCTAAGGTGCAGGAATTATTACTTTCCCTGGAGCTTTATCTTTTTACCACTGAGAGTGCCTATGGAAGTTCAATTTCCATCTCTTCAGAGATCATATTTCTACATCAGATGAGACTATCCCTGCTTCAAAGATACTATGATGTTAAATGGACAAGGAAGACAAACGCAAAAGAACTGAAGGCAATAAAGCAGTAAGTAACCACCAAAAGAAAGAGAGCTGGAAAAATGTAAACAAACGAAATATAATATGTTTTCAGGTGAAAGAAGAGAACTGAGCTGAAGAATGCATCTAATGGTAGGAAGGGAAGTCCAACCTGCTCTCGTGCATTCCCATTGACTTCAATAAAGGGTATATCTGGGAGTTTAGACTTAGATTTTGGCTCCTAGCTTTTTGCTTCTTTGAAGAGTTAGATCTTCCATATTGCAGCGTGAACCTGAATTTGAAAACCTCTGTTTTTGCACAGCAGTGCTGTGCAATTGCCTAGCAGGACAGTGGAAGTGTGTAGTAAGCATTTCACTTCTCTTGACAGATTCAGCTTCAGCCACTCTTAGGTAAATTTATGCAAATTTTCTTCTGTGAAAATTAGTGACAAAAATTTTACTAAATTTAATAGTATTTGGGGATACTAAACTCATAAAAGATGCATTGAAAAACTCGTAAGTAAACCTAGGATCCATCAGGACAGTAAAGGAAAAAAATAAAGCCCACATACAGAGGTCAAGAAATCACCCAAGTGTGAATCTGTTCAGTCATCCGAAAGCAATGACGTCTGCCCAACAGCACTTTGAGAAGATATAATTGCCAACTAGTCCTAAATCTCAGTTTGTGCAATGATTGCACATTTGCATAATTAAGAACAGCCACCACAAAGCCCAAATGGCTGTCAGTGTAGAAAAATCTCACTGCAATCTGCTTAAGTTTGTGTGCTAAAAACAAGTGTCATAAGGATTGGCAAGATGGTCTTATGGTTTAACTGGAAAAAGAAAGTATATTTGTGAACTTAGATATGCCAGCTTCATTTGAGACCTTAGACTTGCACTTCAAATACTATTTAATTCAATTTCCCACCTGCAAAGTGTGGATAATAGTATGTGGCCTTTTTCATAAAGCACTTCATGATTCTTGACCAGACCTATAGAAGTGTAAACTATGTATTATTATGCAAACTATTATTGGGAATGACCCTGTGACACCTAACTGTACTTCTTCATATGAAAAATACATCAAAAGCCTTCCAATAGAATTCTTTAATTCTAAACCACTTTCATTCTGTGAATTTATCATGAAGAAGCCTGAAGGGGCAAGACCCAATGTTTTTACCCATTCGTTCTTCAATCAAAATGAAGTTAGTGAGGTCTCTGTTTAAATAACTACCAAGTCAAAGCTGCTTAAGGACATCAGGATTGAGACAGGAGGAAGTATTTTCCTGTGCATCTGGAGAGGAAAGAGGAAAGGACTGGCCTTCTTGAGAAATTATTTTAGTTATCATGCAATAAAATGGATTTGGTAATTTTGATTATTCTTAGTCAAGAAATATACACTTCTACGCAGCACATAATATGCATTCCAGCTGTCATCTAACATACCAAATGTATTCAAATAGATTTTAAAAAGTGAAAATGATTAACTCAGAAAATTGAGTTTATCACAGAAGCAAAAATGTTTTTATTCTTAAGATCTTTGGGAGGCTTCTCTGGACAGATTGATAAAGAATAATCAAGATTAGAAGATCTGAGTTGAAAATGCATCAGGAAAAGCACAGAAGCACATCCATTATAATGTTTTTATTTTGTTTCAGTCTGGCACTCCCACCTGAAAACAAAGCATCTTAACCACAGCCCCCTAAAGCTGATGAATGTCTCTATTTTGACTAAACTAGATTTGATAGCTAGTCCCCAATGCCTTTCAAAGTTCACTGGAATTCAGAATTTTATTTGCAATATACAATCATTACTCTATTTCCCATCTCTCATTTCAGTACAGAGGAGCCGCTAAGCAGATGACAAACACTAACAATTCCCTGGTACATAAAGTTCTACCAAGTGATAATCCACTCGCTTTCTTGTCTAATTTCACATACTCTAGCAGCCATGCAGAAATGCCTTGAATTCAATCTTTGATCTTCATGCATTCAGATTAAAAAAAAAAAAAACAAAACTACACATCACCAAGAAGCTTTAAAGCTTCTTCCACGACATTAAGACATTCAGCGCTGCAGTTAGCAAAGAGGAAGAAACTGCAGATCTTCTTTCTGCAAAAGATTCTCTTCTATGAACAGAGTTTACTTCTGCTCCTGGATAGTAGGTAAAAATCCAAAATTTTTGGAAAATAATCTGTCCTCTTGCTTCACAAGAGAAGGTAGTACGTTCATTTTAGTCATAAAACTCACAGAAGGCTCAAATGGTCAAAAGTCAAAACTCACAGAAGGCTCCAGCCAAATTCTGCGTGTTATAGCATACAAAGAAAGGCCCTGTTTCAAGTGGCCTGAAAGAAAATGGATATTTCCACCAACCCAGCACTTTCTGAGGGGGGTGCGATTTGATTAGTAGGCAGTTACTAGGAAATTCTCCCATTTTGTTTCGTTTGCTTCTTTCCATGCAGCCTAAATGGTCTGAATGGTCCCTGCTCCCTCAATCCGTTGCCTGAATGCAGATCATCGCTGACTGCTTGGTTGCTTCTCCTACCCTGCCTAAGCCTACCCCAGTGCTTGCAGACGGTGGGAGAGAAAACAGGCCTTCATAGGAGGGTGGAAGTGAAGAGGGTCTTCTAGTAGCCTTGGACTAGGCACTGAGATACAGACCCACTTCCTCAGATTGGGACAGCAGCAAGCAATAAATTCTCAGCGACATGGCTGGTCTGGGTTTACTTGCTGTTGATTAGCAGACAATGGTCTTTTTCTTCCTGTGCCCTCCCCAGTGCTTGCAGTTTTCTCCTAGATCCAGCCTTTCATCTCTCCATCTTCAGACCTCTGATGGCTCTAAATTTTTCAGACAATCCCCATTCTGGGACACCAGTTGTGATCTTACAGTATCCAATATAGCATCTCTTTGACATTTTATTAGATACGCATCAAAATGTGTGTAATAAACATGTTTCAAGATACTTCACTCCTGTGAAAACATTTTCTTCTAATCTCACTGAGAATACTGTCAACCCTTACTGTGTAACATTTCACTGTAGTCTTAACTCCTCAGTGTCAGGACCTGTTGTTTTATTTGTCTGTAGAGTGCTGCAAACAGCTGTGGCTCTGTACAAAATATAAAAACTCATAAAAATACAATATTCTTGTTTTTTCTTAACAGCTTCTCATCATCTCTCTCTCACCTGTTAATGCACCAAAGCTAACATGAAAGTTTATCACAAGCAGCCTGACCTTTGCCTTAGGATTTGTCTTAAAATAGGCATGGAGTGCTGCAGAACAAGTCGAAAGCATCGCCCGGTCTTCTGCATGGCAATGGCTCAGATGTCTCACTCTGCTATTTCAAGTGGTTAACCGTATTATCTAAAGCAAGCCTTGATTGTCAGAGCTTGAGCCCGTATTCTTCCCTGTTTTATTTGAAGGTAATGCAATTTCAGATAACTGATTATTTCATCTGATGAGAAAAAAAGAATGACAATGCTGTGTCTAATGCACTGAAACGATCTGAGCACTAATGTCTTAATACACTGTAATGAACATTAAGAAAATATCTTTTCATCTTGTGAAAGGGGAAATTTTTGATTGTAAAAACACATCTGTGATAGCAACAGTATACAGCGTTGTATATTCAGTCTGGCTTGATGATACTTAGAGCACACACAGCAAAGCACTTTTCTTTTCCTTTTATTTTTTTTAAATATGCTTTTGTCCCTGGATTTTAAGTAAGACATTCAAGGAAAGCACAAGGGCAATATTTGAAGTTACATAACATACTGCCAACCCTTCGCCGTTAAAAATGAAAGGATCCAGGCTCTTTTCTGTAATTGTAATTTACAATGAAGAATAGCATGGACATGTTGTCCTAAACAATTTCAGTATTAATTCCTCTTTTTGGTACTTGGAATCTTAAAAGCCCACTGGCTCTCTCTTTAGGCAAATTACACACACAGGGACTTTAATGGATTAGGAATTAGAAAGAGCAGTCCCAATGTATCCTTATTTTCTTCTTTTGTTGCATACAGACAACTGAGAGGAGGTTAAAAACCAACCTGTAGATACACCCCTCACAGTTACTGCTGGAATGCACCTCACCTTCTGTTTCTGCCCAAAAATGTCCTTTACCCTTCTCCTCTCCCAAGATCTCCCCTGCAGTTTCAAAGCACTGTACATTTGTAAGCTGTATTTAACTCCCAGCTATGGTGAGAGGTTTCAGGATGTGAGAGGCAGAGTGGGCCAAAATGGAATTCTGAAAGAAATAGTAGAAAGCTGCATGTAGCTGGCAGAGCAAACTCCTAGCAGAAAGGTCTGTAGAAATGAGTCAGAAGCAGCTCTTCCTATTTTTCAAGCATCCAGTTTCAGGAACCAGGGTGCTGAGAGAGAACACACTGTGGCTCATCCACAGTTACAATACTAAATATATTACTAAAAGCCTACCTGGACAGCTGGCCTTTCTCTCAGCACCAAAGTCCTGTTTGTAAGAGCTGTATTAATTTTTTTTTCTATAAATTCTTAAGACTTTTGTTCTCAAAGGACCGACGAACTACAAGGAGTCACCTGCAACAATACTATGACTGCAACAAGAGGTGTAGCTTGAATGTATTCTGAGGCATCTTCCTTCCTGCCAACAGCTTGCTGGACAGATTATGTTATTGAGAGAATAAAGGGTTTACTATGGCACCGGGGTAATTATATCCAGCGAAAAAAATACATGATGTCTTAAAATTTATCCCCCAAACTGATTTATGTGCAAAAATAAAGAATGATGGTTGTATGAATAATCTCAACTTTAAAAGAAGTTTCTCTTCCAAAGCTCACAGCAACCTATCTTTTCCTCCCTATCTTCTGAAGGTGTCAATCATCATCCTCTTATCACTACAAACACAGTGCAGCCCAGTACTGCCAACTTCTTACCCTGGAAGAGCATTTCAGTGATAGAGGTTTTTCTTTTGTACCTCTTTTGTTTATATATAATTTCCAATAGCTCCCTCGCTCTTAAATATTTAGAGAGAGATGTATTTTTTCCACCAGAAAGTTTATCTATGTATGGCCTCCAGTGACAACTTCTACAGATATCAAAAAACTCCTAAAATTCCCAAACCTTGTGTTAACAAGGCCTTAAGCTGACTTCTGGAGCCCTGAAACTGAAATAGAGGCAACAAAAACCATAACCCCAGGTTTTAAGTCTTGAAATGGAAAGACTCTTGGTAGTATCTAAGGAATGAAATACGTCTTTAACATACGACAACCTTCAAAATTTCCAGTGAACTGAATAGGATCAACAAACAGTAAAATTATTACTGAGCTTTGCAAAGACCACCCAGTAGCTTCAAGTTCTAATGTAATTTTTTTTTGGATCAGAGAGGAAAGGAATCTCTTCATAAATATTTGTTTCAGCCTTTTAAAATCTACTGTGCTAATTAAACTGTTTTAATCTTTCTGGTTATTATGGCTTCCACAAACCCTTTCATGAGAACCTCAGCAATCTACCAGCAAAATCTAGACTCAGAGTAAATTTCTGATGGAATGAGACTGTAACGATTGCTATATGACATAGCCAAAAAAAATAAAATAACTCCATGTATTCACAGGTTTTGTTTAAAAAGTAACCTCTCATAAATAAGCCACTATTTTACTTTAGGTAATACTTTCAACTCACGGGGTTCAACAATGCCAAGCCCACCAAGAACAAGAAACTGGTTTTACTCTCACTGATGCCAAACACTATACTCACAACCAGTGAATATCAATCAACATTGTCAGTAGTTTTATATCAATCTTTAGTTTAAAAAAAAAAATAATTAAACTAGTAACTGCAGCTGTGAGGACACATAATCAATGTATCTCATATATAACATAAAAGAACATTTCATCCATGAATTATGAATGATGAAAAAGGAAATCAAATGGTACAATATTAGATCTCAATTTCTTTAATATATATGCATGCACATTCAAAATCCCTTTCAGATGTTAAAATGAGATATCCCCAAAATTATCTAAATAAGGATATGTACTCTACCAATTCATTACTCCTTAGCACCAATCCAGGAATTTCAGTCAAGTTCAAGTACTGAATTGAGCATTAAGTATTTTACTACTGCTAATAGAGGTATTATGAGATGACAGTTACCACAGTACCAGACCAGCCACAGAATATTCTATTATATTAACAGATATGGAAAATAATTATACAACAGTGCTTTTTTTTTTTTTTTTTAATGCTCTCAGTCATATGTTCTGAATTTTTGGGTAGACCTGTGTGGAGCCAGGAGTTGGACTTGATGATCCTTCATGGGTCCCTTCCAACTCGGGATATTCTATGATTCTATGATTCTTTTATGGGCAACTACAGGCCTCAAAGTGACATGACTGGAAGCATATCTGGGTTTTAATAGCGCATATTTTGGTACAGTTGGGTAAAAATGAAAAATTTTGCACTTCTACGTGATCAAAACCCTCAGAGTGGTTTTATTAAAACATTACAAATAGTAACATTGAGGAAATCTAAGACATGAAAATGGAAAGCTATAAAGAACCTACCAATCTAGACTCATGATGAGACATTTCAAGGCAAACATCCGTGACCTACCAGCTAAGAATAGCATATCAAATGGCACGTTTCCTTCCCAGGTAAGATGGTGAAATATGCTGGTGGAAGCTCAGCAGGACCTGAGAAACACTGCTTTTACTCAGTTCATGAGTACAAGGCAAAGCCTCCCACTGAGTTCTGAAAGCAGGACTGCGGAGGCTTTGACCCCCAGAAATGTTTTTGGAGGGTACCTGTGTGCTGGTCCCACTTTGTGCCACTTCAAACCTGCTGCGTTTGACTATTAGCATATGTGTGACAGGCTGCTCCATTGCTCTAAGGACACTTGCTTTACAGCTCACTTACACACTCAAAAAGGTGGTGACATCACCACCAAAGAATGTCATGATACATTTTTTGATTGATTTGATTATGCTGACATCAGCCCAAGGAATGGCAAACCAGCATGTATTGTATTTAAATGAGGACTGTTTAGAGTAGTCATTTGGTCCCCATGGAAACTTATGTGAGGAAAATCAAGCTTTGAATCCAGCAAGCTTTCCAGGAAAGAAAAGAAAAAAAAAAAAAGTCTGTTTTTCTGTAGGTAGCATTGGTTCAGTTTGGACATAGAGTACTTAGGTTCAGTTTTTCAGAAAAAAATAAAATCAGCTTCTCACCAGTTTGAAAGCATTCTTGAATTTACTTTTTCTCTATGATTATGCTAACTATGCCTCTCCATTTCCACACTACAGAAGACAAAGCATTGCATGTTCCAGTCCTCAGGAACCTCCCCCAGTTGCCAGTACCTTTTGAGGATAATCGATTGGTCTCACAGTGACAGTGTCAGATCCCTCAGCTCATGAGTGTATCCCATCAGGTCCCATGGACTTGCATCCTTTTTAAAAACTCCCTAACCCAATTCTTCTCTAATGATAAGACTTCATCACTCCAGACCTTCCCACCAATCTCACAAGCCTGGGAGTCTTGAAGGTGGTCTCGCCAGTAAAGACTGAGCCAAAGAGGGAATTTAGTGCCTTGGCCTCTTCCTGTACGTTGTAGCCAGGTCACCCACCATATTCAGCAGTGGACCCACATTTATCCTCTTCTTCCTTTTGCAGCTGACACACCTGTGGAAGTACTTGTTGCCTTTCACTTCCCTCTCCAGATTCAACTCCAGTTGGACTTTGGCTTTCCTGACCCCACCTCTCCATGCTTGGACAGTGTCCTCCTGGAACACTTGACCCTGGTTCCACCTTTTGTATGCTTTCTTTTTAAAATCTGGGATTTGTCAGGAGCTCCTTGTTCATCTATACAGTCCTCTTGCCACCTTCTGTATCCTGCACATTGGGATAAATTGCTCTTGAGATTCACAGAAGTGGTTCCTGGGAAAAATAACCAGCTCTCCTGGACCCCATGCTCCCCAGAACTGTCTCCCATGGGATTCTTCCAAGCAGATCCCTGACCAGGCCAAAGTCTGTTCTCTCCTGAAACTGAGGGTTGTGGATCCTGCTATTTGCCTCATTCTCTCCTCTCATAATCCTGAACTCCACCACTTTATGGACACTGCAGCCAATGAAGCTCCCGGCTTTAACATCCCTGACCAGTTCTTCCTGCTACCGCCTCTGGCAGTAAGTTATTGCCAATGCATTCCAGAAATTTCCTGGTTTGTGGTCTCAATTTTTACCCTTGCTGCAGATGTTGGGCTGGTTTAACTCCCCAGTGAGGACCAGGGCCTGTAAACATGAGACTTCTTTCAGTTGTTTGAAGAAGACCTCATCTACCTCTTTGCTCTGATCAGGCTGTCTGCAGCAGACACCTATTGAAAGGATGCCCACATTGGGTTTCCCTATAGCCCAAGCCATAAGATCACAGCTGGCTCATCATATATTCCTAGACTAAGCTCCATCCATTCCCACTGCTCCCTCAAATGAAGAACAACTACCCTCCTTACTGCTCATCCATCCTAAAAAGTCTGAAGGCACCCACTGAAGCACTGCAGTTGTGTGAGCTATGCCACCATGTCTGTGATGCAGATGAGATAGTAGCCCTGCGATTGCACACAGACCCCTAACTCCTCCTTGTCTGTTCCCTATGCTGTATGCATTAGCAGACAGACACTTCAGATGGGCAGTCATGTTGATTTCACAGAGAAGGCATGAAAACTTTTCCTATAACAGTTTCTTATAGGCACTTCTTTACACATAGGCTTGAGGTGGTCCCCCTTTACTTTTGTGGATTAAGAGCTCTCTCCTATCTGCAAAACCCTGTACTCTTTGCTTACAAACTCAGCCCACCCCTTAACTTCCCTTGATTGTTGGTCATCACCCCCATTCCCTGTGGTTTTTAGTTTAAAGTTGTCATCTGGTTGGCCAGTCTGTTGGCAAAAAATGTTTTTGACCCACTTGGTCAGTTGGATCCTCTTCCTAGAAGTCCTCAGTACTCAAGGAAGATCCTGTGGTCATAAAAGCAGAATCTCTGCTATTGACACCAGTTGTGCAAACAGCCATTCACCTGCAGGATCCAACCCCCTCCTCCTCAAGCCACATGGAAGAGGTTTGCAATAAAAATACATTTTTTCTAATGCAAAGAGTTCAATCATTTCTAATTTTCATTAACCTTGGAAAGAAGAGCAGCCAGGCCTGAGTCATAGCCTTTTCGCTGAGTTAAAACCAAGATACGGAAGTTGGAGCAATCCAAAACTGGTAGCAATGCTAGCAATATGTCCCGACATCCAGGGGAGAGAGCAGGCTTTATCTAGAAGCTTTATCTAGCATGTTGTCTTGCCAAGGTCCCAGAAACCAAAAAATGGTAATTTTTGTGTTTTGAGTGTTTAGTGAGATAAACACTCACAATAACTAGCATATGAACTAGCATATTAATTTACAGAAGGATGAATAGCTCTTTCCTGTTGTGCTAGTCCAACCTCATTACATTAAATGGTCAAAATAATGGTCAGTGATAAAACTACCACCAGTGTCTCGCAGAACGTACAATGACAGGCCTGGACCACCTGCACATAATCAGGACGGGTTCTCGCCTTGTGGATTGGATGCCTCTGGCTGAAAGAAATATCCAGAGACAGTAAAAGAAAAAGAAAAGATATTTTCAATAAGCACAGTAAGGAACACAAACAGGCACCGGTTGTGAAATGAGCACAGTAAATGCACACATTGAGCGCCTGGATAACGACTCCAAACAGGAGGTGAACTCTGCAGGAATAGCTCGCTATTCCCCAACAAAAATATGAACTCCAGGCAACAAGCTCCTCCCTTTCTGCTCCTCCAGCTCTAGCATGGACGAGGTGCCCAAAGTGAGCAAGTCGCGCTGTGCCATGGGGCGGCCGCGGGCCCTGCGGCCTCGCATCTACCAGGAGGAGCAGCCTGAGCAGGCTGAGCTCCAGCCACCAGGCCCGTGTTGCCATGGCGATCAGCTGTTGCCAGGTAGCCAGCAATGAGGAGAAGGCTGAGAAGCAGCAAGGCCTAAAAATAAAGATGTCGGGGTTTTCCTAGACGTTTGTGTGCAGCGTGCAAAATAATAACGAGGCGCCCTCATGTTCTCCACAGTTATAGGGTGCTTATATTCCACAGACTTCAGTCACCTTTTGAAATTAGCACATTTTTCTAAGCAGCAAAAACAACCAAATCATGACAGTGGGAAGATAGTCCAAATCAATGAAAGCAGAAAAGGAGAAATATTGTCCTGAATATTCTAAGAAGCTGACTGGTAAAAGATTAAAAACCTTCTAATCAGAGTTGGAAAGCATGGCAGCTCTACTGGTTTATTCCATCTGGGTCAAAAGCATCCTGTAGTTAAGAGACAGGGAGAGGTGGATCTCATTTCTACACCTAAACAATACCAGTTCATATGGACCCCACAAAATAAAAGAAAATGCAACCAAGAATACTGTTCAAATGAATAACTCAAGGACATTGACATTCTCAGGCTGATGATTATGGGAATGCAGTGTGGGCCACATTCTAATTGGAACAGAGTTTAGGAAAGCAAATGTTATGAAGCCTCATCAGCAAGGAAGGTGGTCAAAGAGAAAAAAAATTCAACAGAAGTCAAAGCAACAACTATGAAAGCAAAAGGTGGCTCTCACTACTACTTCCTGGTCACCATGTGAAAGCTTGACGAATAAACAAAAAGTAAAACAAACTACAACAACCCACCCCAATGTAACATAGAAAGACAAATCTGCAGCACCTTTCTTACAATGAGGAAATACTTCAAAGGAGAGAAAGCTGTATGAGTTCCTGTAAACTGAAGTATCAAAATCAAACCTCATCCTAACCAGTAATGTTTCACTGTTAGATTCCAAGACCTGGGTGGTTTTGTGCTACCAAATTCTGAGGAATCGTTCCTCTGAGGTTTCAAGGCAGAGGTCAATGGCAGAAACACAGCTGGCTTGGGCCAAGCTGCTTGTCCAGCTGACTCCCTTCACAGGGAAAGCTAGACAGAGAATGAAATATCGAGTCTGAATCCATTTTTACATACAAAATAAACAATTCTTTTGAGTTTACTGAAAAAGGATCCTCTCCCCCCATTTGTAAGTATGGAAAGTCTGAAGAAACATTATTTTTTTCTACTATGAATGATATATTTTTTCTTTTTTTCTTTTTTAACTGAAAATGAAATGGAATGACAAAACTAAACAGAATTGCACAATAGGAAGTAATATCAGATTAAAATAACAAACCTTCACTGTCTAAAATGATAAAACAAAAGAATTGGTGTTTTTTGAACACTGTTGCTTTTTCTTTGCAAATAAATAACTTGGCAACATAAAATGATTTTCTAAATCATCTTGATGACGCAAGATCTGTATGATCCAGTAGTAGCAAAACACCTGATCAAATTACTGTCCTCTTCTACTCTGAGCACCCAGCCCAGAAAACATTTTCCCCCTAAACTCCATGCTGCACATGACCCAGTGATTAGAACAACATAGCACTTAGCACGTCAGTTGCTATCAGTTGTAATATGATGAAAATGGTTCTCTCATTTTCCCCTTTTTCTCCATATTTCAATAAAGAACATATCCTCTTCAGAGTATATTAGGTAGCAAGGACAAATAGAAAACGTCATAATAAACACTTAATAGTAGTTTGGTGGATGTGAGAAACTGGAAGAACATCCTTGTGCATAAGGACCTTTCAAACAGTGACATAAAGAAGCTGTGAATTTACTGAGAATATTCTAAAAATATATTTTAGACACCCTGAAAAGGCACTAAATAAAAATAGGCCAAATTTGAGTGAAAAGTTACCTTTTTAAAAAGGAGAGAGAGAAAGCTAAAATAATGAGAGCTGGATTTCTTTCTTGTGACTGTTTGTTTTCAGAAAGGACTTAAAATTGAAATGTCTCCTTTCGTTAGGAGAATCATTCTTATCCTCTTCCCTGTGTTCTGGCACACATCACTGAATTTCATATATTTTGACTTGCTGAGTATCAGATAAGATTAATTTGTACAAACATAACCAGACACACAGAACACTTAAAATAACTGTATCTTAATTCTGCTGATTTCGGCCCAGAATTTGATTTTTGTCCGGATGGGCTTCAGCTCTAGAGAGAGATGAAAACAAGAAAAAAAAAAAAAAGAAAAAAAAAGAAAAAGAAAAACGGGGAAAAAAATCAAAGCAATTTCCCACATGATGATAACCTTTAAAGAAGACAAATTCAAATACCAAAAATGCTGGCTTGCTTTTTTGCCTCTCGTTGCCCCTTGGGAAGTACAAGTATCCATCCAGGCACGGTTTCCAGAGACACAATGTTTTCTGAAGTTCCAGAGAGTTATTTTGAACTCTGAGTTACTTAGTTTTGTTTCTAAAATCTAGTTAGCGATTCTCTGGCCCCAGCCAAGTTCGTGCATATATGGAGGTGCCAGTTAGCAGCTCCCCTGAAGAGAAGCGCTAAGTGGCATGACTTTATAAAGGCATTCTGTTCTCTGTGACACGTGCAAGACCCCATCTGTCTCCATTAGGCTTAACTAGTTGGAAATGCTTCCCCCGATGAGTTTTGCATGGCAAACTCCTTAGCAGCACCCAAACGGAGAGCCTGAACACTGCCTTAAGTACAAGGAGCAGTGCCAGCAACAAATGATAGTTACACCAGGGCAGAGGCCACTCTCTTGGTATTATGGAGGTGGCTGAGGGTTGGGGGCTGAAGGGAGAGGTCATCTCTTATTGCATGTGCAATACTAATGGCAAATAAGGGAACAGGACAAAGCCAACAGCAAGTGCTCTCATTGTGTCTTATTTCGTTTCTGCTGTACTACTTCTGCTACCTATACTAAACCTTTCTTTCCATATATTTTAGAGCTAACAAAAAAAAAAAAACAGGAAAGTTCTCGTTTGAATAAATACAATTTTATCAAAACAGAAATGTTTTGCAGATGTGTTGTTGGTATCAACTGAAGTTTTTGACAGAAAATTGTCAAAGCTTTCCATTTCAGGTGTTGAACATAGCAATTAACCTACTCCTGCTCATATTAAACTGTTAATTGTAATCATATATGTAAAAATAATATATATTATACTTAGAAAATACTGTACAAGAGGGGAAACAAATTTAATCTAAATGTTTTGACACAATGAAATAATTGCTATAGTTCGATTCATTCAAAATGTTGGATATATATTCCTATAGTTCGATTCATTCAAAATGTTGAATATATATTCCAACTTCAAATTATTTTCTACTCAAATTTTGGAATTTCATACAGAAGAAAACTGGTACTTCAGTAACAAACAAACATCAGACATTCATATGAATCTCTTGGGAAACAGAGTAGCAACCCAGGAATGTTAGCCAGATGGAATACACTCAAAAAAAAAAAAAACCATCATTAATTTACCTCCAAAATACAGGCATTAAAATGCCATTTAAATTCAAGGATTTCTGCATGTATTCTTTTAGCCTCAAAGTGTTTTAAACATTTTTCTTCATATTGTTATTATCTTTTTAATCTGCTCTATATTTTATGGTTGAAACAACAGCTACCCCAGAAAATATTTGAAAAAGAGTTGCCGTAATATTAACATTTACCTACTCCACCACAAAAGAGAAATGGAAGCTTTGCGTTCAGCTATCAAATGGGGCGAGCTGTTGTGGAGAACCTGGCTGGAGTTAACACAAACAAGCATGCAAAACACAACAAACACCTCTCTACTATTCTGAAATTTGGAGGTTGTGCACTGAAGGAAGAACTGCTGAGACCCGTAACAAAAACAGAAGATGCATCACATTCTTGTGCAGCTCAAGAAGGAGGATGCACTGATTACATCTCAGATTGTACCCGAGAAACCATTGGTTTGAGAAACTTCACCTTAAACACACAGTAGAAGTTTTGGTTTTTTGATGCTCTAATTATGCTGGAATTGCCTTCCAAATGACCATTTTTGTTTTGAGCAATTAAGTAATGTAACCAACTCTACACCATTAGTTAGGAAGAAAGGAGCATATAGTCACTAGAAAGCTAAATCTCTTTAAAATGTCACCATTTGCCTATGCGCAGAAGTTGAACAAAGTGCCAATTTAAAATATAATAGCTAATTCAGAATAGCTTCCCATGAGACTACATTTCCCATTTTTCTTCACTTTTCTGTATTTTTGCTCAGTTGTAACTAATTCAGTAAGTTATAAGATTCTCTTGTCCCTTGACTGGATAAGAAGATCAACATTTCTGACCAAAAAGTACACATCTAAATCATTTATTCTGTAAAACTGTGTACGTTTAGATGTGAATGCATTTTATGCCAGTTGAACTCTAATAAAACCTAGAACTTACAGTAAAATCCTCCCCAGAACCCCAGAATTGCAGCTAATTTTAACTAAGAACTTGTAATTGACTCAAATATACTTGAAAGATTCACAAATCTCTTTATGCTTTCTCCTCTACAAAGTAATCCATAAAAATAATTCTATCAACATGAACACCATCTATATAACCCTGTTATAATGAATTGCCTTAGGTGTTGCTTTAAATTTCTTTTCTTCTATCAATGAGGAAGAAATCTGTCCATCAAAGTCAGACAGGTTCTATTTTGGCTTCTATATCAATTTAGAAGTTTCAATTGAGGTGCAAGAACTGGCAGTTCCTAGCACCTGTAAAACTACACTGAGACAAAGGGGTTGTATAAGTTTCACTGAGAGTCAAATTTTGCTGCAGAATATTACTGGTGATGATGCGCAAGGAGGAAAGAATCAGGTTTGTCTTTCTTCACCAAGTCTGCAAGGCTGACAGCAAAAATATCTGTAATCTAAATATATTTGATCTGAAGTTATATAGAGAGAAACATGACAACCTATCACATCTTTTTTCTTTTTAAACAAAGTCACATTTTTGAGAAGAACTGCAATTTAAAGAGCCTTTCAAGTTTTTAGGTCTGAGTCAGTTATGAAAGCAGAAAACGAGCATAATGAACATGCAAGGCTCCAGAAGAAATATTTAATTCATGTTAAATGAACAAATAGAACATTTTAGATGCCCTTTAGAAGTGTGTCTTTCCCTCAGAAATATACAGGAGAACTCAACATTACTGTCCTTCAACAGCAATCAACACATCCCACCTTCTGGGACGTTTTCTAAGACGGGCTGGAAATCAGCCTGTTGATCAGTTGTAGTTCTGCCTCCATTTCCTTCCAAGAGCTACTATATAAGAGAGGCCAGGAGACCCACCATCCTCCAGCCAGCCTCCCTCTTGTCTCTCCATCCTATGGCTTCAATCTAACTTCTTCTTGAGACCCACAGTGCTACAGTCATTTTTTTCCTCTAATTATTATATATGGCATGCTACAATAACATAGAGAAGAATGCACTTTAAAAACCAGCTACACCATTTTGAAAGACTAAGATCACACAGAGATCTATACTTTCTAGAGTTTGTTCTATTTTTTAATTATTCAAGACTCATTGAAACAGGCTCATCACTTTCAAAAAACAGACTCTATTATATGTAAGGAATATGGGTAAGGCTGGCTGGAAAACAACAAATTTACATATTGAGAACATTTGAAGTTTTGATTTCTTTTGTTTCTCTGATCTGCAGAAGGACTTGATCACAAATCTCCCACGCCTTGCGTATGCACTAATTTACACTAATCTGTACCTGTTTTGCTGAAATTCTAACCAAGATGTGATGTAATTGGCATCAAAACCAAAAGTGTCTAACTTTTGGGGGGAGAAGGTAAGAGATTTAACCAGCTTTAGTTATGACTTTAAGTAGGGAATAAACCACCAACGATAAATTTAACATGGCCTTCCAAGTATGGCCTCAAAGATTTAAAAAGGAAAGAAAGGAAAAGAAAGGTAGCCTGATGCATCTTTTGACTTCAACTAAGAAGAGGCACAAAGAAAAAAAAGACGTTGATCAGCATCTGGAGGACATAAGGGACATGGATATATGGATATTATGGATATATGGATATGGATATTTATGATTTTTCATAGGTCTCTGACATAGCATAGTTCTTTAATTTATGATCTTCAAAGAAAATTTGAGTATCAGAAGCAAAATAGGACCAAATTATCCCCCCCCCCCCAAAAAAAAAAAAAACTTCTATGTCAATAACACAGTCTGCAAATGTGCATAATTTTTAAAATAAAAGCGGTAAAATTCAAGTCTGTCTTTGGGATGAGCACTCTCACGCAGAAATCCAAGTACTAAGAGTCTACCATATCCAACTCTACCTAAAAGGAGGGGCAGTGCACAACCTGCTCCCACCCCCATAAAATGGCACAAATGGCTTCTGAGGCAGGAGAATTAACGGAATAGGCTTCCAACAAATTTAAACCTCATGTCTTCTGCCTCCTTCACTTCCATGGCAAGAAGCTCAACTCAACCCGTCTTTCCCGTTGTACTTGCAGTAGATCTTCTGCATTTCACCAGCAACCTGCAATCCCAGCTAACTAAAAAATGCCTTTTGTTCCTCCCTATATTCTCATTGTTTCTCCATGTTGTTCTCAATGTACTCTCCCTCTAGCATTCCTTGTTTGCTCCAAGCCTCGTTGACATTTCTTAGTTTGGGCAAGGCATAGCATGAGCTTATCTGAAGCCATACATGCTCTTTACTGATGTACTGCACATGTGCATGTACACTTGTGCTGACTGACTGCCAGCTGGCTGTTGCCAAACTCAATGGATAATAACAGAATTGTCTTTGCTGTTCTCTCAGTGGGTCTATTAATGGGATTTCTCTCCTTTAATCAGCTCCCCTTTTTCAGAAGTGTTTTAGGAACTTAACATCTTTGAGACCTCTGTGTCCATGCTAATTTTGATTAAGATTTGCCAATGAACTCAAAACTTAGCAGAAGACTGAGAGGATGCTTTTTTTCTTGAAGAACCTATGCAAAATAATTAAAAAAAAATTAAAAAATAAAAAATTAAAAAAAAAACAGTTCAAAGAACTGTCATTCATGGTGTTCTTCTCTCTTCTGCCATGAAACTCATCTCAGATTCAGTATAACTTTTCTTGCTATATTACACTTTTTTTTCCTGACCAAATCAGCTAGAACTTCATACAGAGTTACAAGAAATTGAAAGGTATTTTGTGCAAGGTCGTACAATATGCTACTGACTCAGGTGCGATTAGAGCTTGTATTTCCCTATTCAGTCTCCCTTCCCCTTTTCTTCTCCTTTCTCTCCTATACTAAAAATCATCAATTTTCTTTTTTTAAGCACTGGAAAAAACAAGGTGTAGCCCTGCATTGTTTCTTCTAAGAGGACATGAATTTCACCTTTATAAAACAAAGGTAACTGTAACAGTGTACTGGAAAAATCAGGATAAATGTGCCAAAAAGATATTATAGGGGTGGTGGAATCTTTTGAAACTATTGAAATGCTGCTGCAACTTTTGGATTGGATGTGCTCAGGTGTTTTGTTTCTATTAATTACTACTTTTAAGCACTTCAATTAATGATTCAGTATAAAATTAATAAACAATCAAGAATGTTGGTCATTTTCTCCCCCAAAACTTCCTGCAACCTTTTAAAAATGAATAATTCTCCCTCTTACTTCCAAAGTGGTTTTGACTCCAATTTCAACAGATTGAACATGCAGCACTGTCTCTTTGGATTGAACACACTACACCTTACAGTCCTCAACAGAGCCACACAAAAAAGTCCCAACATTTCATATCCTTCCTTGCAAAACAGTCCACAACAGTATCACAGTATCACAGATTTCTAGGTTGGAAGAGACCTCAAGATCATCGAGTCCAACCTCCGACCTAACACTAAGTACTCCACTAAACCATATCGCTAAGCTCTACATCTAAACGTCTTTTAAAGACCTCCAGGGATGGTGACTCCACCACCTCCCTGGGCAGCCCGTTCCAATGCTTAATAACCCTTTCGGTAAAGAAGTACTTCCTAACATCCAACTTAAAACTCCCCTGTCGCAACTTTCGCCCATTCCCCCTCATCCTGTCACCAGGCACGTGGGAGAACAGACCAACCCCCACCTCTCTACAGCCTCCTTTAAGGTAACTGTAGAGAGCGATAAGGTCGCCCCTGAGCCTCCTCTTCTCCAGGCTGAACAAGCCCAGCTCCCTCAGCCGCTCCTCGTAAGACTTGTTCTCCAGACCCCTCACCAGCTTGGTCGCCCTTCTCTGGACTCGCTCGAGCACGTCCATGTCCTTCCTGTAGCGAGGGGCCCAAAACTGAACACAGTACTCGAGGTGCGGCCTCACCAGAGCCGAGTACAGGGGCACAATCACTTCCCTAGACCTGCTGGCCACACTGCTTCTTATACAGGCCAGGATGCCGTTGGCCTTCTTGGCCACCTGGGCACACTGCTGGCTCATATTCAGCCGACTATCAACCAATACTCCCAGGTCCTTCTCGGCCAGGCAGCTTTCCAGCCACTCATCTCCCAGCCTGTAGCTCTGCTTGGGGTTGTTGAGCCCCAGGTGCAGGACCCGGCACATAAATTTCTATTGTATATCCATCGAATACAAACAGAATGAACAACAACAGATGAAAATACTGAATACTCTCCCAGTTTCATTTTATCTGATTTATTTTTGGGGGTAAACACCTCATATTTAATGGCTAGATAGTTCTTAAAGTTTATTATTTTAACTGCACTTATCATAGGATTACTCCCAGTTTCTGTTACTCCAGGCACATAACTGTTTTCTGGCTAGTCCTCCTCTCTGTCCTTGTTGATTCTCCAGGTGTAGCACCAATAGAAAGCCTAAAACAGCTAGTACTGAAAACAGTAATTTGCAAACTATATCCCACAGGCCACTAATGGCTCCTTCAGACTATTTGTGGAACATTTTCTGACTCAGGTGAAATATTCTTCTTTTAACATGCAACGCTTCACCTGTAGAGAATGACTTTTTTTTGACAAGTCTTTCCTGCTGTGTATAATTTTTAAGATTTTTTAAATTGTCTTAAAAAATGCAAAAGATCCAATTTTTAATTTAAAAAGAATTGTAGGGCTACAAGAATTGTAGGGCAGTAAGACCCTCCTATGTACTGGGCAGAGAATGCCTCTGACATGTAGAATGTGAGAACTGAAAGCTCTACTCACAACCAAGACGTTTTTAATCCTACATAGTCTAAATTCAGCTGAGGACTTATCCATAGCTGTTCCTTTCCAGGTCCCTCTGGATGGCATCCCTTCCCTCTAGCATGTCAACTACACCACACAGCTTGGTGTCGTCAGCAAACTTGCTGAGGGTGCACTCAATTTCACTGTCTGTTTCACCAACAACATGTTAAACAGGTCTGGCCCCAATACTGACCCCTGAGGAACACCACTTGTTACTGATCTCCACCTGCACATTGTGTCATTGGCTACAACTCTTTGAGAGCGACCATCCAGCCAATTCCTTACCCACCAGGTGCTCCATCCATCAAATCCAAGTCTCTCCAGTTTAGAGACAAGGATATTGTGGGGGACAGTGTCAAATGTTTTGCACAAGTTCAGACAGATTAAAAAAAAAAAAAAAGAAAAAAAAAAGACCCGACCAGCCCTATTCACAGTACTTGTGCAATTCTCTTTAAGGGATTTGCAGACCCTTATGAGAAACAAGAGTCTAAAAAGCAAGCATTTCTTATTGCTTTGCTAAGTTTAGATTTCTCTCAGTGCTCCTTTAACCCTGGCCTTATTTGTTCACAAAATGAAAGGACCCGGAAAACCTAGTAAAACTTCAAACTGACCTCAAGATATTAATGTCTCAGAGATGCTATCACTACTAGCAAAGAAGAGGATACTGGAGAACACATTCAAATTTTTCCATTTTTGTGGAAACCTATAGACCTACAGCATCTACTAGATGAGCTCACTCCAGTTGTGACCCAAGTAAGCAGAGAGATCTTGTCTAAGTTAACTCAAGTTAAGCAGCACTACAAGTAAACCAAGGTCAAATCAAGATGCCTAAAGGGAGCGAAAGTTGTTTGGCTAGAAGAGTCTTACTAATGAAACCAAAGTACAGAAGACACACATCTCCATTCCTCATTCCACAGAAACTGGAAAATACCATGAAACACCGTTATAAGCCATCCAAACCATAAAATAAATGTTGTGTGTGGTTTTTATCCCTACCATTTCTTACCTGTATGTGATTGTAACCGGAAGTGACACATTCATCTAAAACCTTTGGTTTAAAAAACATTAAATAGGAATAATCTGAAACAAAAATTGCAAATTTAATTTCTAGCCCCTTACTGCCTACATAAAGGAGTTAAACATACAGATATGTCATTTCTGGCCCATTGAAAAGGTATTTAGATGATTTACTCTCTACCTAGACTTTGTTGCTGCAGAGAACAGTGTGATTTTCAGGTATATATTAGCATAAAAATATTAAGTATTCTAAGTGCATTGGATGCTTTTCATCTTTTCAGTGCAATTTTGTGATCATGGGACCTCATATGTTCATTAAAAACTGGTGCTAATGAAAAAGAACCAAGCTTTTCTGTAAGAAGTAATACCTTCCATCTTGGAATCCCAAAGAAACAAATAGATGTTGGGAACTAAGAGCGAAAGAAAAAGCTAGGTATTTCTGAACAGTTCAAACACATCATTTGTTTTCTCTCTTGACTGTCATGTGCGTAAAAACTATTTAGAATGTATTTCCTCTACTTTTGTAAATACAGTTTGCCAGAAAAACTGGAATGGGATGAAAAGAAATTAGTACTGAAATGTTCAGACATTACAATAAATTGTAAACAATTTCAGACTGCACTTATATTCTTTCTGTTATAGCAGGATGCAACTCAGACCAGATTTTACATATATAGAAAACCTCATCACAACAACCCTGATATTAGCAGGGGAAAAAATAGAAAAAATAAAAAAAAACTATGTCACAAATGCAGTCAAACTGGAGCAGTTTGCCCTGACAGGTTGTGGAATCTCCATCCTAGGAAATGATCAAAACTCCCTGGACATGGCCCTGAGCAATCTGATCTAACTGGGAACTTCAATCTAACCTTAAAGTTGTTTCTGACGGAGTAGAAGCTTAGACCAGATAACCGTAAGGAAGCCCCTACCAAACTAATTTATTCCGCAATTCTATTTTCAAGGTCAAGATTTTCAGGTTAAGAACGGTAGCATCTTATGATCTCGTGAGTACAGGATGCAGTTACCACCCTGCTACAATGGTTCTTCTTTGAGTTTTGCCCACTGTTCTTTCACAAGGTCTGTTTTCAAAGCACATCTTACATTGTGCGACCATCTCCCCCAGCCAGTCATTATCCAGTCTCCCGCATAGTGCAAACTCCTTTAGCTTTTCCTATGAACATCCGTTACCTCATACCCCCTCCTGAAGGTGGAAGGACCCTGATGGGGGAGCTTTTATCCGAAAACAAAACAAACCAAACAAACAAACAAAAAAACACCCCACTTTGCACTAACTGGTGAACTAATGCCAAAGTTCATTTTCAATCATTCACCTTGGGATTTCTGAACTTCTCCTAGAATTTGCACTGAACCTGTTCTCCTTCCCAGTTCCTAGGCATTCAGCCAACTGCATCTGCACCAGATGTGTCTGTGCTGTGGTTCAAATGCTGACATGTAGGTACAGAAGTAAGGAAATCCTGAGTTTGAAACTAGCTGGTGTGCACTTCATCTCCATTTCTGCACAGCTCCTAGGCTTCATTCAACTACATTCATTATAAATTTAAAACCACGGGAATCTCTTGTAACCAGATTATGGGCTATAATGTAACTGAGTAGACATGACTGAGTTAGCTTGCTGTGGTTTACTCCAGTTAAGCCTATATGACCAGTGGTATTGAGCAAGAAAACAACCATCCAAAATCTAGCCCTTAAGTATCTGCTATGGAGTGGGTGCCCTTGTGCAATTCCCCTTTTCTCCTTGTTCCGATTTTCACCTGACTGCCCCAATTAGACTAAATATGTTCATATAGTAAATACTGAAATAACCTAATCAAAGTACCATTCATAGCATCAAGTCTGTCACACCACTCTGAGTCTTACTCATTAATTATCTTGAACAGCATATGGAAATAAAGTAGCATGAGGCCACACAAAAGGTACTATGATTTCAACCAACTCCTTTCTAATGCCTTAGCCTTCAGCTACCTCCTCCAATGGCTTTATTCTTTTAATCTGCCATAAACAAAAAGACTATACAAATGTAACCATCATGGGCTTTGCTGCCACTGTTTCCTAGGCACATGTAAATCACAGATGCTTCTTCATTAGTGTTTCAAGAGAACCAAGCAATTCTCACTTCAAGAATTAATATTATGTTTCTCTGTGGAACCTAGCCTTTATGAAAAGTGTCATGGTGTTAAAAAAAAAAAAAAAAAAAGATTGACTTTCTGATCGAGATGCACATGCATGCATGCTCACCAAAGAAAAAAAAAAAAAGTGCCCTTTCCTTGGCACTGTGGAAGCATCAGCTTTGGTTTTATTTTGTTATCACTGAGGGATATGCTTCTCTTCGACTTCATCTGACCTTTAACAGAATTGTCTGCTAATGCTAATAGCATGCTACTGTGTCCGAAGCACACTAAAAAAAGAGACTGGCTGCTGGATATACATAGTACACTCAAGCAAGGAAAGTCTTTTTAACTCTGAACAGTGACAGTCAAACCACTGGAGGCTTTAGGTTCCGTTAAGTATACCAAATGGATGATTACCCAAACCTTTACCAAATCTCGTTGGCCTTTTAACACAGAAGGAAGCCTTTCAAGAGCAAGTATGGGAATTTATGCTTCCTGCTTTGTTTCATTTGGTTGGTTTGATTTTATTTTTTCTTTGGGGAAGTTTTAGGTCTCTCCGCAGTCTGGTCTGGCTGGAATAGCTACCCTCCCGTGATGCAGATTTTGCACAAAGATCCATCACTAGAACAAGGCAGTGCAGAGTGCATTAAAATGAAAAAAAAAAAAAGAGAGAAAATAAAAAAGAGGATTAACTTGAAGAGCTTAAAACTGCAAGATCAGAGTCCTGAATGAGTGATTCCAATTAAAATCTGTGAGAGATTTGACAGTTACTTCAAAAGTAGTCTGATCTAGGTTTAGTTCAAGGACTTGGTAAAGAACAGATTCAGTTCTAATTTTATCTGGACTGATTGGCCTATTTGTAATAGCCTGTCCTAAGTGCTCTGTTAACACAGTCCTGTGGATCTTATACCCACACTGATACTCAGACATCAGATTTTAAGATCCTGCAGAGCTTCCCCCCCGCAATGACAAGCTGACAGCTTGACCAAACATATCTTACTAGCTCCCATTAAAGAGAACATATTGTGGAGATTCCCTAAGGCAAGCAATAGGAAAGCAGGCAAGACAGTACGTATCATAAGGAAAACTTAAAGCAGTAGCCAACTCGGAACAAAGTACGCACAAGTCTTACTGTATTAAATGTAAGGAAAACACAAGCAAGTGATAGCACAAAGTACAAAATTGCAGAATGTTTTCTGTGAACACCCAGAAATGGAAGTACTACTGATAGCACCATCTATACCATTGATGAGGCAACAGTAAAAGAATGATTGAAACAACTGTTGTTAGAACAGGAAGAAGCCAGGACTGTATACTCCGATGCCTTTCTCTATGTTCCTCCACTTCATTTACACTGAATTTTAGTTTGGACAAAAATGAAACTTTTGCAGAAATAGAAATCAAGGTTTTACCCGAAGAACATCTGCAGCAATACTTACCAAAATCCCCCAAATTCCTTGCCAAAGCTTTTCAAAATTACGGGGGCGGGGGGGGAAGGAAAAAAAGAAAAATAGAAAACCTCCTTTGAAAGATATTGAGGACAATCCTGCGTGAACATGTTCACTCAGCCAATTATGGTCAAATATTAGCGGTGACTTTTCTGATGTGGGCACTACTGAAGATTTATAGAGAGACTATTACTGTAGCAGCGAAACATTTACTAGAAACTGGACAGGGGCCACCAATTCATTTCACACAAGCTATTGAAGCAGTAAAATATTCTCTTGTCTCATTACTAATTTGAGCCAAAGTTACTCAGTTCCTTTAAATCAATGTTTCTCATTAGCCTGCTTTAGGTTCAAAAAGGCTGCTTACAATCTTTGTGACTATTTATATGGCTTTTAAGCACTTAGTTTAGTGTAGTTCATTAAATAAGGCTTAAAGTAATTGAAATATCCTTGTGAAACATACACAGGCCTTTTTCTAAAACTTTTCCTGTTGCCGTACATTTGAAGCATTTTGCAACAATGAAGGCAGTTTTATAATGTGAACAGTATTGCTGTTATTCCTGGCTTTCATCATTCTTTCTGACTGTTGATGTGGAGAACTGCAAGGAGAAGCCAGCTACGAGAAGTCTGGGACATAGATGCACATCCTTTGTCCAGAGGTTCATAATGAAACAACAGCAACAAAAGAACATGGATATAAGACGGAGTAGAGCCACCTATTATCTTTAACACCATCATGTAATGCATCATCAAGACACAAATGGCTGATTCTAAGCATGAAATAATTCCAAACTTTCACATTCAGAAACTAAGTGAAACAAATTACTGTTACAGATGAGGGCATTCTTCAGACTACAAGAAAAACACAGCACCCTCACTCACTGCACAACCACTAGCTCTGCAGCTAACTACAGCATTCATCTTTGATTTGGGAAATCCTGATTCAGATCTTTACTCTGCTTATTTATGGATGTGAACCTTAATTATTTTTAAAAAGAATGTCTTAGCAACCAGACTATAGAATTATTTGCTCCCAGGCTTTCTTGTTGGAGATGCCTCATCACGTATAAATGAGTAAATGAACTCTTTGCAGCGCAGATTTGAATCTCTTTCACACCTCTCCAGTTGTTGTCCTAACTGTGAACATAGATTCAGTCACCCTCACATTTTGTCACTCTTTGTTCACCAAGAAGAATAGCCCTGACAGGCAAAAAGTCAGGAACTATTCTGTGATTTGGTATTTGAGACATTTTTTGGGAAGGGGAGCCACTGCTTAAGCTGCTGACCTGTATAAAGACTTGCATCTAAATATCTCAAGTGAGCGCCCTGGACACTGAGCCCTCAGTGGCTGTTTCAGGTCGCGTTTGTGAGATTGCATGGTTGCATGAGATGTTTTCTCATCTTAACCATAGATTCCACCCTGAACCTGAAAAGCTTTTCCTGCAGAAACTGGTAGCATACTTTACTATACGAAGTGCCCATTGTGACGCCTGTGCTAATTAAAAAATTCCAGCCCAACGTTTATGCAACCTATATGTTGGAAACTCATGTTTCTCCGAGGTGGATCTGAGTTAGAGGACACTGCTGCTGATGGCACTCTCTCAAAAATGAGGTTTCCAACACAAAATTCTCACTTCCTGCCTTGGTTCCTCCCTCTTTGTATAAACACGTTGTTGCAAGAATCTAGGTGGCCCAGGCAAACGGCTAGCAAATGTAACGATGCTGTGTCTGGTGAATTCCCCAAACTTCCTTCTACTCATCATTTTAACATGCATACTCTACTGAACGTGTTATTAATCTCCTTGCTCCTCATGCAGAGAGGAATACAAGGAGTATGGAACTACCAAAAGGAATTACCTCCTACCTACCCCTCTACTGCTTAATTCTTTCTCCCCTGCAGCCCAGACCAGGACAATAGACCAACCCAAATCAAAGCTTGCAAGCAAATCAAAGACAGGTTCAGTAATAGATAATGTACATGTATTTCTCATTGAATAAGGCAAACTTTAATACATAGCATTTTATTTTACAGATGCAAGCATTAAATTTGCTTAAAAATACTGCAGCCCAGTTTAGAGTATGTTTTGGAAAAGGGAGATAATCAGCAAACAAATGTCAATTCTCCACTTGGCTACTACGTTCAGTCACTGTCTGAAAGAATATTTGCAGAAGATCTTTTCACTCAAACAGCACACTTCATATGACTCAGGTTTATGTTTGTACTTAGTTTATGTTTGTACTGCATCAGCCAGTCTCTGAGGAAAGTCTCCTGAAATGTATTGTAACTGTGCAAATAGATTTTGTTGCTTAGTGTGACTGTTTAAGAAAGAAGACAACTACGTAGGTGGGGAGACTACAGAAAAGAAGTAAAATAAGGCAAGTCCCAGGGAAAAGGAGCTTATAGGGATGGTGTTCTCCACCCTCACCACGGTTGCTTGTTTTTAACATGACAGCCATATTTTCAAATGGCTGTAACCTAGTCCCATCAAAATCTGTGTCATTATACCAGTTTGCAGGGGCTGAGGATCTAGCTCCAAGATTGGTACTCTTTTTTATTGTAAACCACTTCATCTTCACAAATCATCATAACAGTCTCATATGGGCAGAAAGGATCTCATCTCACTAGCTTTCCATGAACTGTAATCAAATACCTTATAGTAGGAATTCAGAAGCTCTGGTCTCGTCTTAATTGTGTTTTCATTAAAGCTAGTATTGTCATTGTCCAAACAAACTGCAAGCTCTACAGTGTGGCCTGACCTACCTCTGCAAAACCCATGCGAACTGCAAGTTCCAGTATACACTAGCTGGAATACAGTACTGTAAAGAAATTAAATGTGATGGCTAGAAATATAGACGGTCAAATTTTAAAGCTACTTGATTAAAAGGAAAGCAACACATAGTCGTTACTGCCAGAAGAAATAATAATGCTAAGCCACTACTGAGGAAAGCAGCCTTATGCAATAGACAAATGGCACTTGCAAATTCATACACAAGTCTCTCGATGCTGCCCAAGTAATACAGACACAATGCCTTCCCAAGAGACGAAGAAAAGGACAATAATTAACAACATACCTTCCAACTGAAACCTGGCAAAGAAAGCAAGTACTCTGCACACAAGGTCCAGGCTATGCAGTTTTGGTTTGACATCTGCTGCAAGAGTAGATTTTCCCTTAAAGCCCCTGCAGTTATTAATATTGAGAAAATAGGATTATTGTCTGAACAGCGTGGAGATGAAAAACTGTATCTGCAAGCTGTTTGCTTATTTAGAAAGCAGTGAATGATTTTTTTTCACTTCATAACACATTTGAAGAACAACTTTGGGAAAATAAACCTTTTGGACTATTTTTCACTTTCTCCTCCTCCCCACAGATGACCTGTGATATTTTCTAAGTGACACGGAGTACAAAAATTCTTGCATCTTCTTACCACATGCATGGGAAGGGTTTCTAAGAGATTAAATTCAAGGATTCCAAATCATATTAGAATAATAAAGAATGATTTGGAGGGCTTCCTACCCAAGCAAGCTGGCCCTGAAGTACATAAAATCAGCCATTGCCATTACGCTCAGAGGTAAGTGTCTCTCAGGTTTTTATTTCGTACCCTAGCTAGAAGAAACTGGAAAACACTTCAAAGGGAGAGTGGATGAAAATACTGGCCCTGATGACGGTTGCTAGGCACCAAGCAATGCGGAGAGGCCTACAACATGCCAAGTTTCAAGCAGATTTAGATATTGTCCTAATGAACATGGAGTGCCATTAAAAACCAAGGGTTGCTTTAAAAAATTTTGCCCAGACTATTCAAAAAAGAAAATGATTTCATCTTAGCTTCCTCTTCAAAAACAGATACAAAGCCCATGTAGGTGAACACAATGACAATTGCAAACACACAGCTCATCATACTTAATTTCCAAATAAAGGAAGATTAAATGGCATTCAAGACTCCTGCTGAGCACAGGCTCAGTGGTTCACTTGCAAAGCATCTGTCACAGATGGGAATCTAAATCCTAACCCACCCATCCTTGTTTCACTCCTGAAAATATCCACATCTTCGTGGCTCTTGGCTATACATCCAAGCGTTCTGGGCCCCTACCCACCTTGTGTGGGGTTCAGGCCCACTTCTGAGAGACCTCCGCTACTCCTAGAGCACCTGAGAAGAAGGCTTACATGTGGCACACTGTACCTTACAAAAAGGCATTTCCAGGGGAGCTGCCATCCCTTTGAGTTCATCTGGCAGGAGTCCAGAGTACAATGTACCTCTGTGTCTTCTGTAAAATGTACTAGAGGGAATCAAAGAATCATAAAACAATCCAGGGTGGAAGGGACCTCTGGAGGTCATCTGATCCAGCCTCCCACTCAAAGACGGGCTCTTGGCTCAAAGCAGACTTCAGGTCTTTAAGCAATTCTATCCTTAGATCGATTAAGCTTCAGAGTCTACACAGTTTGGGGGAATTTTCCGTGGGGGTAAGTTGAAGTCTTTGATCACAATTGTTTTTGTGGATGCACGACATTTCCTCACCCATATCTGCCATTCTCTTTCATGTTTTAGATCTAAACATTGGCTGGAAATAAAATAAGATCCTAAATCTTCCCAGATTTTGGAATATAAATACAGTCTTTCCACTTGTTTTCCGTCTGCTTAAAATGTTTCTGTGAACGTAATTTGATTCTAGTGCTTTCATTCCCTCTCCCCCCATGTGCTTGCTATTACTATTGGTACTTAAAAGATAATTAAAAATCAGAAAACCACCATCACCCCCAACACAAAACACTGTGGACAAGCCCGAATCAGTCACAGAGCTGATCAAAATGCAGATATATAGAAAGACATGAGCTCTATTTCAGAAGTTTTATATTCAGCTGAGGCCATGCTAAGTTTCTCTATAAAAATGCTCGAGAATCCTCAATATTTTTTGCAATATAAAGAATTCACCAGGTCATCTGCTACTAGGGCAGAAGCCTCTGCTTATACTTTCAGTTATCTTGCACCATACCTTCAGAGCATTTATGGTCTGTATCTATCTTCCTATGTTTTAATAAATCTTATTTTCAGGTTGTATCAAATCTTGTGTTTCCATCTTCTAATGATATTTGGACAAAATTTCCATTATTTAAAGGGTTTGGTGTTTTTGGTGTGGTTTTTATTTTTTATTTATTTATATATATATTTTTTGTCTGTAATGAATTAGTTCTTTTCTGTGATTTATTGTGTCAAACTTATTACCTCTATTTTGTTACTCAATTTACTCTTGTAGCAAAATGCATTTAAATAGCCTTCTCCAGTATGATTTTATGGTTGAAGATTTCTCTTGCTTTTCCATAAAACTTTCAATCTCATTTTAACTATTTTCCTTCAAGCCTCACAATAATGGAACCATGTAAATTGCCATAGAAACACCTCTGCTAATAAATTAGACCTCCCCTCACTTAATAGCCAAATTACTTTTAGCCCTCTGTAAAGAGAACTGGTATACAGATTTCTGCCTTTATGAGCTGGTAAAAATTACCATCATTATAGGAAATACTTATCATCCTACTATCTCCAGCTCTTCTGCCAGTTCTTCAGTTAGGTTGTGATCCACATAGCAGCAGCATTAGCACAGGGAAGAGAAATAGGTGATAGTGCAGTTTAGAGTAGCTGAGGGGAGGTATCCCTTGGGACCTGCATGGGCTGGAGGACTTGAGGACAAATGGATCCTGCTCACTGCTGCCCCAGGTGGGGAGAAAGGAGAGGGTTTGATTTCATAGGCAAACCTGGTGACAGTTGAATTTGGCAAAAACCTGGATTCATCCAGTGTAAAAGCCACTGCTGCATCAAGCTATCTACCTGCTCTTCCATTTCCTACAACCGCAGATAACTTCCCCGAGGGTTTGGACAACAGCATGCAGAACATCTGCCAGTTGCGTGTCACTGTGCAGTACACTGCCATGATTCCCAAGGCAGGCGAGCTCCTCTTCACATCCCAAATTGAAATGGGGTGGTGTGGCCAAGCAAGTGGCACATTTTGCTGCCATTTGGTAGCTTCTGTCATGCCCTAATTACCTCCATTATTCCCAGTCTTTCTTCTTTCTTTATGTGCACCAAAGCCAAATATTTATTGTTATTCACACACATACAAAAAAAAAAAAAGTTTCCTTAAAATATACCCTCATGTATCATTCAGTGATTTAATATTGGGTTCATCATAACATTTTCTTGATGATTACATTATAGGTTTTAGCGTATTATCATATAAGTCTTTTCATTATATGGATTCTGGCATGATGTGCTACACTTCTGCTATTACCTGTATTCACTGATGTTAGTAACCAAAGCCAAGAACTCAAAAAGCAACTGCTTGAAGTTAGCATTCTAAGTCTATATTTAGGCATCTAAAGCAGCAGTTTGATTTTCAGAAGTGCTGGGCATACAGCTGCTACTTTAACTTTCAGGATAAAGGCCACTGAAATTTGTATTTCTTTTTCCTTTTTTTTAAAGAAAGTGGCTTTTCATAGTTTATCTGCCTTTATTTTCATGATGCAGCCAGAAAATTTGACAGGTGAAGCAGAAAAGTCTGACTAAATAAATAAAAGCTTTTACAGCAATATTGAATTCATTGCCATAGGAAATGAGGGAGTTCAGAACTTCAGTGAGTCTTAAAAGGAATACACATAAATAAAATGTCTTTTAGAACCTCACTTGGCTTAGGTTCTAAATCAACCTAGTATGAGCATTTTCCTTCTCAGATAGGATTGCACATCATTATGTATTTTCCTCTTCAGCTCTTCTATTCAGACACCACCACACTCCTCCGTCAAAGGAAGGATAGCAAAGAAAGCCAGTATGTCTTTGGTAACACAGGAATTGCCATGTTCTCATTAAGCACCCTAAAACTCACTTTTAGCACTACTTTATGCTCATTTTTAAAATCCCACCTTCCCATCCTTTAGTTCACAAATCCCTCTTAGATTGCATAATATAAGCACATGAACAATATTAGGTGTATTCTTAATTTTTGGGCTTAATACAAATGTGTATCATCCAGGATTTTATGAAGAATACAGATTTGGCATTCCACACCAAAGGTAACAACATTCAGACTACTGAATTTCAAGCATAACCACAGTATGAAAGCTCCACCATGCCGATATGTAGCAAGTCAGAGAAGACAAACTAAATACCCATGTAATATCCAATACAGTAATCACGAATCTAGTCCAATAACCTATATTTGGGTAGAATCCAGTTTCTGAAATTTCATAGGAAAGCACCAAATCCCTATCTGATGCACAGCCAGTAGAAATCTGTAAACATGCGGGAAAGTGGAGGAAGTAGAAGAACTTCATTGATACACACAGGCAACCCTCTAATGTCAAAATATGTGGCAAAACTAATCTGTGATAGTCATTATTTTATTGTATTGAAGTCCAGCCACCACACTGTTTTATCAGCAAATCCTACAGATTAACTTAAATCTTTATAAATGTTCAATAAATTTCTGCAAACTGTCATACACAAAGCAAACAAAAATAGCTGTGTTGTTAGCAATCATATTTACCCTTGATACAATCATATACTATGAAGTCTGTGGAAAACAAAAATAAGATAAATCATGCTCAAGGTGTTCTTCTTTATCCTGGCACAAACTAGAAGTTGCCCCTAGTCAGTCTGCTAATTTTACCTAATGTAGCTGGAAGAGTGTCAAGCCTGTCAAGGAGATAGACATGCTCACACCTCTTCTCTGCCAGCTGCGCAGTTCTTCCAAATGACTTGTCGTGCATGAAGAAAAGATGGAAGACTTTCTGCCTTAATCCACTACTGTGTCAGAACATAAAGTCTTCAGGACAGTGACTCACTACAATGACTGAAATTGCATTATTACTTATTTTAAATATATATTTGATTTCAATAACTTTACATCTAGCAGAAAGTTCTCATCCTCTGTCCTGTTCCTACATCAACACTTTATACCACATAAATATGTAATAACAAATATCACTGAATCTTAGACTTCAGTACTTTTTCTTTCAGGAATAGAATGCAGAATTTAAAACATAAATATCTACTTTGATGTCAGAAAAGGAAGAGCAAGCAAAACTGCAAGGGCCACACTATAAAGGTGGAACTTGTCTCAATGACATAATTCCAACTTGCTAGCTACAAATGTTTCTCTTAATGTCAGAAATTCTCACTATTTTTGAACAAAATTATCATGACCCATAGATCACAAGAAACTGTGCTTCCTCCAATCTGGAATTATTATGCAACTATAAACTATCTGAAGGTAACGAGAGACTACTGTCTTCTTGCCCATTTTTTTTTTCTTTTCTCCAAATAGAACGCTTCCCTTATTAATTTATTTTAATTCCAGCATTACAAAATTAGAAACTTCTGGTAAATGAACGGCCATAGTTTCAAGACAACCACTCACAAATTAATCTCAAAATACAATGGCTATATCCATGATTCTTGGAGCTTAGCTGGTTCAAGTTATGACTTAGTTCTCAAACATTAAATTACAAAAATTAAGGAGGTTTGGGCACATGGGCTATCTTAATACAGAATATAAACAGGTTTTTTTGTTGTTGTTGTTGTTTTTTGTAGGAAGCAGACTGGGTAATTATAGTGGGAATGCTCCTTCCTTCTCAGTGAGACAGGATAGGACTAGAAAAAAAAGCAAGGTTCTGCACACTTGTTAGCAGTGTGACAGAGTGCAGTCTCATGACATTTACTTCAGGCAGAGGGATAGGGTCAGAAAAGCATTGGCGAAATCCCAGTTTAGTGGAGTTTTGTTTTTATATTTTATTTATATATATGTATGTATATATTTTAAATATACTTCATTCCTCTTCTGAAAATTAAATACAATATTTTTTCTTCTGCAATCTTACCACATTGTCCTATCTGTACACAAGCTGAGTAAGTCTGCAGAGTACTTCAAGGAAATCCTAAGATGAAAGCAAGGAGATATGCCCATCTCTGCCAAAACTCACTTCATGCCAATGGCCGTGGGTATCGTGCTACCTTTTCAGAACAGCTGATAGTTGGAGAATTAAACATCAGAGAAAGCATGTGTAAACACAGAGGAGAGCAGGTTCCCACAAATACATATCAGCAACTTCAAAGCTAGCTTTATTTACAACAAGATGGGAGCAACTGCACTTGCCACTGGCTGGAAACTCAGGAGCAACAAGCCCAACGGTGCATGGAAGCAATGCCCTCCATCAAATCTCAACCTGCTGCCTTTCATTTAAAGGTGAAATGCTGTATAGGTGGCAAAAAAATTTTCTCTGTGGAATACTAGGTATTACAACTAATAAGGATTCATCTTTTATGAAAAAAAAAGGAAGAAAATATTAAGCATGGACTAAAGATAACACTAGCACCAGTCTCCTTCTCTTCACAAAACAGAGTGACATTATCTACAGGCTATTTCATTTGAAACAGTCTAAAACTATTGGAGCAATGTTGTGTATTTTCTATTAAAAAATTTCTTCCCCTAACATTTTTTATTAGATTTTCATTAGATGTACATGAAAATCTTGATTCAGAACTAACTTTATAAAGCTAAAAAATGCCAGTGACATTCTTATTCTCATATTTTGTTTCAAGGCAACAGTACTTTATTGTAGTTCTAAAAATGCAAGAACCACCAGACACTCTTCTTCCAATTGTACCATATAAGAAAAAAGTAGCTGAAAAATCAATATTACACTGATAGATCTAGTGCTGTGACAGAGGAATCCTAACCCCACATCTCCTGTTCTGGTAATTTTGCACAGTTAAAGAAAGTGAAAATGCTACGTAAACTCACACATTCTTAGGCACAGACATGTAAAACAGTAATTTGCTATGATAAATGCCACTTGGTTTGAGAAAGCTCTTGATACTCAGATACCAGCTTGTGATGATATATACATTTTCTGTTCACATTACAGAAAAGGAACCTAGTATCCGGAGAAAACTCAGCTAAGCAGGATTGCTTCTTCCAAGCAAGGGGCAAGGTCATCTTTTATTCTTAGCAGTGCCCAGCACAATGTGCACTGAGCTACCACTAAGGCTCCTAGCAGCTTTAATTCTTTAAATAACATTACTGCGATCTAATGGCATAGATGGCACAGATCAATCTGACAACTACTCTGAGCTGCTAATACAAATGTTGTGTGCCACTCAAGTGATAGTGCACTATGTGACTGCACTACTTAAGATAGCAAACCCAAGAAGACAGCTTTATCTAGATCTGTATGGAAGATATTTTCATAAAGATACACAAAATGCTTCTAGAACCAATTCCAGCCTATTGAAGTTCAGCCCACCCCTCCCCTCCAAATCTGAAACCTATGTCAGAAGAAGACCACTACTATATTGGACAACATTGACCATGGACCCTGGCCCTCCTCCATCCTCCCAAATGCACATGCAGACATGCTATCCTGAACAGCAAGCATGACCAGAACCGATACCTTGACAACTGATACCTAAGCTTGTGGTTCAGTTGGAAGGGACAAAGCATCTCTGAAAACACCGATATCACTTAAACCTACAGACTCGCTCACATTCAGTGGTAACAATTCAAAAATCAGTATTTGTACATGTTGCTCATATTATTTGTTATAGTTCCATGTCACTTAAAAATAGTTCAGATAAGTATTATTAAATGCAGCTTCCTTAATTTATCCAATAAAATTCTTTCAAGGAAAAGAAAATTTACTTTGCTAACGATTATTTCTCTAAGGACATAGTTTAGAGAGAAAAACAAAAACATTTTCTACTAGAGTCTTAAATTAGTCTTAAAAATTGGTTGGCAGCACTCCTCACATAATATGCTTCTCACATAATAAGTATTATTCATGTAATTTAGATAGTATTTTTACAGGATTTATTTGTGTTGGTTGAATTAGGACTATCAGTTTGAATCACTTTGCAGAAAGTTTCAACTCAAGGATTTTTATCCTCATTTTATACCTCCTTTGTTTTATGTACAACCAAAGTCTGTTTAAAAATGTATAATTAGCGTTCCTATTAGGACTGAACTGCTTCAAATCACTATATTAACTGTTATTAAAATGACAAAGGCATTGTCATGATACATACACTTAAAATCTACAAGTGGAAAATAGTATAATACCTCACAGATCGTACTTCTATGTTCTTTGTGACCTTCTCTTGACATTGTTAAAATTGTTCTCATGCAGCAGTAAGTGTCATACAAAAGTCGATATCTGTCCTAAATTCAGGTATCCAACTCAAATGCTGGAAGTGGAAGCAAGTGTGGTAAAAGAGCTAGCACACCACTCATTTTCTTATTAGCTGAGACTGGATCACTTTTTTTTGTTGTTGTTTTAACGCCAGTATTATACTTAGGAAGAGTTGTGAAAACAGCAATGAAATAACAAGAAAGGTTCTCTTCATATTTCTAGGCAATAAAAAGAAAAAGCAGTTTCATCAACATTTTCACATAAGAATTGCACCTAGGATAGAGTCCAGGAAGACGATCTGGTGACCTGAAGCCACTGTAGGATCCTCTTGATCCTACGTTACTTATTTCCACGTTCATGTCCTATTTAGAAGGTGAACTTAACAAAAGTTCACAGGAGTTCAGATCTGGAAAGAGATTCATACTAGTCACCCTCCACATCTGCTGATATAGAGAAAACAATGACAAATTAGATGTCAAGTGGATACAACCACAGATTACATTGCAAACAGCAGTTTTGCTTCACCTGGCTTTAGAAATTCAAAGCTGCAATTCCAAGTTTCACTAAATTACTTGAACACCCTCAGGAGATCAGTAGCAACCACTAGTGGTCTATAAAAGAAGCCTTATCAACAAAAGATAAATGTAACAGCAAAAGTCAATAAAACCCTGGAAAAACAGAAGCATGCATATAAAGAAGAGATCTCAATTTTGAAAAGCATTGTGTGTGAAATCTAATGGCATCTGGGTGATATACTAGTATGCTTAAGAAAAAGGCAAAACAAAACAAAAAAACCTTTTAGCTTCTTTTTATTGTCTTTCAGAGTAATTTTGCTGAACTGTCTTCCTAGAGAATCTGAGAAATGCCAAAACAAATGCAAAACACAGCAGGATATTTTCCAACATAAAGAGCCAGCATTCAGACAACACTGGAGACTGGCCTAGATGCCACAGAGCTCATCCCATGCTAGCTCTTGGGCCCAAAGAAATTCCGTTTCATTACTAATATAGACTGAACACAGTTACCTCAAAACTCACATACTGGTTATTACATACCCTGATTTGCATGGGATACAGTATCTCCTCTGTACAGTTGGAAAAATGATTCATACACCTGCTTTACCTAACTTATCTTCAGGTACCACTAGCCGTCTTTTGGAGAACATTAGAAAAGTCAACTCAAAAGGCTTGAAAAAAAAATGTAGAAAAAAGCAATTTTTTCAGCCACTTGAAATTTAGCACCACTCTAAAACTTTCAAGTAGTGAAGCATCAGCAGTGGAACAGCACAACCTTACATTGCTAAGCCACCTTAGAAAGTGTCAAACTGGTGCTCTGCTTCCTTTTTTTAGAAAGTGGAAAGGCTAACAGGGAAGCAGATACTTTGCTAAAAGTGGGTAGAAAACCCACTTGTGATGAGAGATGGCACTTGTTGTTAATGTGTCCAAGTAATAAACATTGCCTGTTTCTGTAACCTGTCTTCTAAGAAAGTTTCCCAGCAAGGAACTTTATTGGAAAGTCTGTGAGGATTCTGCTCTGATAAGGTTTCTGAGGCCCTATAGAGATCCATTTTTCTAGTATCTGGGACACTTATATCTGGACTCAAATTTGCTAGGGAGTTGATGAAAATAGGGACAGTATCTAGACCATGCTGCTAGGTTTGTTTTCCCCAGAGAGAGGCTGAAATGTCTTGGGCCCTGCCATCTCTTTTATAGTCCTTATATATGACTCTCCACTGAAAACTCCTTGAAATAAAGCTACTGAAGGACATCATGAATAGAAAAAGTATCAAAAGTCTGATGCCAAGTTGTCAGCTTCTTTGTGACACTACATTGCCAAGATTCTAGTGCAAGTTTCATTGTACCATTTCACAGATCTCCAATTTCTCCTGCTTCACACTGCTGTTAAAACTAAATTCGACTTCAAAAGAGATGTTTTGAATAGAGAGCTATATCACAAATAAACCAACATGCTGATATTTTCTACCTCTCTCCCCCCCTCAGTTTCTAGCTGGGATTGCCATCTCAGCTTAGTACCACTCTTCTGGCTCTCTGTCACCCTGAGATGAAGAATTTTTGTTGAATACTCCTTCACAATTACTGAACTCTCAGCAATGAATATTCTTTATAACAGGACGACTACTGGGGGGTGCTTTCACCTTCAGGGTTCCAGATTCATGACAGCTTCTTGAAAGGTCCAGAAAAGCACAGGATTTAATTTTGCCAATAGCAAATAGCACCTTAAATGTATCTGCACAGCATTATTTCATAGCAGTAAGCGCCATTACTTTGGGTTTACAAGCCACAGCTCTAATGGCCAGCCTAATTAACAAACCCATAAGAGGGGACTAAAGTGATGTTCTTAAGAGGAGTTCTCCTTTCTGAAAGAATAAAATTCACTATGAATACTTGACCCAGTCAAATTCAGATTTTCAGATTTTCCCAAAGTCATACAGATGCAAGTATGCAATCTGTATGAAGCCAAAGATTATTACCAACTAAACGGGCAATTTGAGGCAAAAATGTATTTTCAGATGTCTACCTGAATTTGGCTGTTCCTACATTACTGTCTCAAGGTGAACTTCTCAGCTGAAAACCTTGAAACTTCCACTTTCCTTAAATTTAATTACAATAACAAGATGTAAGTCTTCAGCTTCAGTTGTTTTCTTTTAAATCAAATCCACTAAAAGAAGAAGACTACTGACAAAAAAAAAAAAAAAGTTTCAAGAAAAAGCGTTGAAAAAAACACTTTCAGTATTATGAGTCTCAGGTATTCCCAACACATTAATTGATCTCCTTTATTTCCTTCCCCTCAAAGCCAGCAGATGACTGACCACAAAACCATAAACCAACCAAACAACATCAAAAAAAATCTCGTCTTTCTGGATTTTGAATTCCAAAGTTCTGACTTTCAGGTTTTGCTTCCCACCCCTGAACAAGGTTTCATTTAATCCACTATCATGCTTCCAAGAGTGAACATAATCAAATGCCAAAGGAAGATCAATTACTGGACAGGCATGTAGTTCTCCCAGATACTCTCCCAGCTTTCAATTATTTTTGGTTTGGGGGGTTTCTTGAGCCTGATGCAGTGTGTCTATTTATTAACCCTCAATGGACCTCTCATCCAAATTCTTCTTCCATTCTCCCCTTGAGTTCATGTAAACTTTCTCTATTCTTATACAACAGTCATACTTCGTACTAAACCTCTTGGTTGTTCATGAAGTAAATGTCAAAGGGGAATGATACAAAGAATGAGTCATTTCTCTCTCCTGACTCAACTTTGCCTGGGAATGCTATTTTCCTGTAAGGCTACAGGGAAAAGGTGGAAACTACTGCTCCTTGCACAAATCAGTCAGATCGGAAGTACAAAAACTAATTTTAATAAGCCAGCAAAACAAAAAGCTTTACTGAAAGTCATAAAAGGCTTCTATGTGTTGTTGTTTTCCATCTTTAAAACGTAGACTATTCTATGATTCACTGAAAGCAGGACGAAAAAAAAATAATGAACATTTGTTCACTAAAACAAAACATCACTGAAAAGCATGAAAAATTCCACCAAGAACTCAAGTCTACTTATCAGCAGTGTAGTCTAAGCTTACTTGACAAACTAGATTCTGTTGTCACAGGATTATGAGTATTTTAGCACGAAAAAATTAATTTAGGTTGAGGAGTCATCACAACCGTCATATCTAATCCACATATAACAACAGATTCTATAACTGCATTTGAAGTTAGAGTCTATCTTTTTCCAGAAAATAGTGAGAAAAAAGGTTTTAATTTTTAAGTAAATAATATCCCCATAAGCATACAGTGCTTTTACT
The DNA here is from genome assembly GCF_040182565.1 of Anser cygnoides. NCBI lineage: Eukaryota > Metazoa > Chordata > Aves > Anseriformes > Anatidae > Anser > Anser cygnoides. The sequence continues at coordinate 66,406,035 of NC_089873.1, read as the reverse complement.
TTCCTCCTTCCTCCCTCTCCCTGTTCTAGTGCTCGGTGATGGAAGCAAAGACAAGTATAAATCACTATATGCCATCAATGCAAAATCGTCCCTGAGAGTCTGGCTACATGCCCAGGTTTTCACTTGCTCCATGATAAGTGGCATTCTCTTCAGCTAGGATTTATCCAGCCTCATCAGTAAATACCTCGAGCATGGTCATGTTATGGACATGATGAGATTAGATTCCAAAACATTTAGGGCTGTGTGTAGTGTTTCAAAATTTTAACAAAGATGGTAAATATCCTGAAGCACAAACATATTATTTTTCTGGCATTAAATGCCTGAACAAGTTCTTGTACAGTCCTTATTGGTGAGCCATAACAAGAGGGCTTTTTAAAATTCACTTTTTTTTTTTTTCCCTGTACATTATTCTGTGGGCTATTTTTCCCTTGGTGTTTGCTTTACAATCACCATTTTTCTCACCTATGCATGATGAGGGAGGATACATTATCATCTGCTTCTTAGGAAGCCAGATCTGGATTTGTTTACAAGCTTTCAGTTCTTTCTTTTCTGATTTAGACCAGGGGATCTAAAATAACAATTTGTAATATGACAAGTAAGTACAACAGATTTAATGCCACAATCAGTCTCTCGCTCTCTAGTCCAATTAAAATGTGTTTGCTGATAACAGAACAGAATAACTACATAATTATTTCTATACAATGTGGGGCTCCAGCAGGTAAGGCAGAGAGAAGATGCAGAGACATGACAGAAGTATCCAAACAGCAGAAGAAACACAACATACTGTTTGCAAGCCGTTCAAATGAGACTCACCAACTGAGCTCAATTTGAATGCTTCTGGTTTTGCTAAAGCAATGCAAGCTTAAAAGTATTTATCAGAACTCAGAACAATTGAACAATATATGTTTCAATACATTCAGAAGCAAAGGCATATGTCTGGAACCAAAGAACTTAGGCCAAACTTATCAAACTCTCACTACATATGAGAGCAGCAGGTCTTCGGGGTGGCTTCCAGATCATGTGCAAGGTCAGCTGATCACAAGCATCTGGGCAAAGCTTTTGGATAAGATGGTTGATAAGATTCCAGGATGTCCAAGAAAAAACACTGAACCAGAAAAGTATTATCAACTTTCTATGCCATGCTAGTGAAAGCATCACTGAAAATTTGATCTAATGTCCTTCCTTCAAATATGGATAGAATACTCATCAGTACTCCTCAGTATTCTTCCCTGGTTTTATTTTGTTTATTTGTTTTTCATGGAAGAATAACAACGCCACCAAAAATCAACAACCAACCCTCCCCCACCCCCCCCCAAAAAGAAAAAAGTATAAGGAAAAAAATAGTGAAACTACCGAAAAGGTTATGGTCCTTATCATAAAGACAATTAAACTATGACTCAAGTGTAATCTGTCAGAATTTACATGGAGCTAGCAAACATTTTCATTCTTGATGCAAATTTGTAGTAGTAGTAGGACAATGTATGGAGGGATTAAAAGGATCCACTATCTTTTTTTTTTTTTTTTCCCTCCAGGTTACATTATTCCTAAGCAGCTTTAAATTAGAGCTGAGGTTATATTTACAAATATGCTATACATTTTTCCTTTTCTTGATAGGTGAATCACTACATGAGATTATAAGATCAGTGGAAATCAAGATTAGATGATCACCTTTACAATATAGCCTGATCACTTTACAATATAGCCTGACCAAGGCTGGACTAGATGATCTTAGATGTCTTTTCCAACCTAAATGATTCTATGATCTATGGAGTTTGGCTCCAAATTTGAGCTTGTGCTCACCTCTGGGTCCTGCAATTGTTTAGTTCATTTGGTCTCTACCTACTCCCACAGGGTCAGACAGACTTTCAGGAGGTCATAGGCCAATTTATTTTAAGCTGATCATGGAAAGAGGAATTGTGTTAAGCTCCCTATGGATTTTCATTCTTCCAAAAGGCCAAAGGCTCTGCTGAGGCCAGTTTCCCTTCTGGGCTGGAATGGTAAAGGCACATCAGCTTCTGTAGCCAGGGGCACACAGAGTGCAATGTGGTTATCGTTGTAGCTTTCTGCATTCAGCCCTCTGCTCTCAGTGACTATATGCATTTACGTATATGCATCGATTACAGGCAACTTTCAACACACTCCTAATCAAAGCTTAGAACTGTCACCCATGGGACAACAGCGAAAAGCCTTACCTGCTCTGCCACTATTTCAAAAGCTGAACAGCCTTGTCTCCTGCACAGGCTGTCAGAGGGACCTGCTACCCATCCCAGCGAGACAGAAGGGAAGGTGCAAGGAAGACGAAGAGGCACCCCTCCTACACACGCAGCTGCTGCTCTGTCTGCACACAGAGACAAGGGAGAAGCCTCCAGACGGGTGCCTGCTACCCAGAACGCCTGTGTCAGTACAAGTGCGTGCTTTTGTTATAGATGTGGAATGACAGGGACAAGGCATACCTCTGACAATTATGCAGCCTCTCAGTGATGTGAGTTGCTATCAACACCACCCAGAAACATCCACAACTCTGGTCCCCAGGAAGATCTCAGAAGTGGGATGCAGCACTCCTGTCAAGGGCAGAACCAAGCTCTTATATTTCAATGTATTTGTTCAACAGAGGCTTTGACAAAAAGCCAAAACATACTGAAGAGCCAGTGATTCAGAAGTCCTTCTTTGGCAATTATTATTCTTCTAAGAAAAGGAAAGCTATAACAACTTACACACTTTATCATCCAATGAAACCTTTCTTTGTATTCTATTGAACAGCATCAGCAGGCATACAGGCTAGGAGCCATGTCAGTTCAGGCCTGGATATCAGAGGGAGGGAATTAACCATAAAAAACACTGACTGTTTTAAACACACTCCTATAAATTCATACCAGAGCCCAACAATGTTACTAGCCTACCATGGAAAATGACTCAAGTAACTGAGATGAATAGAGCAGAGAAGAACATGAGCAGCAGCTTGAATACAAACTGTGATCTCTCTTCCTTTGAAAGGAGGATATCTCTGTGGTATCCTTTTTCAATACACAATATGAAAGCAAAAGTAAACACTTCCAAAAGGATCTGTCAGCCATGACTGAATTTATTCAAGGAGATATTTATCAGAAGTATTTCCATAGTAGTATCAACACTTACTTCTCTCATACACTACATTACATTTTCCCTAGATTGGCTCCTGCTCTTAAAACCTTTAAACCTTATGTCCCTCATGTAGCCATATCTTCTGTAAGGTGACTACTGTCTACACACTCAGAAATTTGCAGAACTAGACCTTCTGAGAATTACAAATACTTTTCAGCAATTTTTCCCCTCTTTTTCATTCACTCCATAAGATTTCAGTATGGAAAGATCATCTGAATGACTCAAACACATTCTCATATTTCATAGCCTCTGAAAGGCTAAAACACTCAACTTTGCTTCATCTGCTTTTTCTTTTTTCCCCTGTAGGCTGTCAAATACTTTCATACAACAGCCTGATGCTTCAGACTGAACATAAAGTAGCTGCAGTGCTGGTTTTTATCATAGGAAAAATGGAAAATGGAGACAAAATAGATTGGATGTTAATATTTATATCCCAGATTAAAAATGATTCTGAAACCGCAATGTAGTTTTAAAGAGTGTTTTAAAATGTATTACACACTTACTTGTAGTAAACAAAAGGTAATGTTGAAGTTCAGACTGCTATAAACAACAATGTATTTATGCCAGGATGAAGCCATCACATTCTTGAGACTGATAAAAGTTATATAATTGTCAAATAAGAAGTAGAATGCAGTGAAAATATTAAATAAAATTAGAGCTATAAAAGACATCGGTGACTTGATTCACAGCTAAATTTTGATTTTGGGTTGGATAAGTGAAAAACATATTATGGTTAATGATTTATAAAAATTAGGATACAAGTTGTTTGCTTTAAAGGAGATGTATCCATTTTTTGATGGTAGAAGTCAATGCAACATCAAGCGTACACCAGCCGTCCTGGGTGGAATGGACATGCCAACTATTACCTATTGTTCTCCCTACTTTGTGTGCTTGGTTTTACAGAAAACACCAAGTGAAAATACAGTACTGTTCAGTTAGTACAGCTGCAGATGATTATTCAGTATTTGCATAAACAGATGCTTATTTAGCTTCTAGGACTCAGGAGGCACCTGAGGCATTTGATAGGAGTGGGAAGCTAGAAATCCTTTCTTTCCTTCCTTTTGTTGCACGGACAGCAGGGACTTTTAAGAACGGAGGCAGCTGAATTCCTTATTCTACAGAAAAACAATCCTTAATAGTTAAATGCCCCAAGATCTGTCAATACAGTGGTAAAAATTGTGTGTCTGAGATCTTAGTTTGTCATTGTTATGATCCAGTGTTAACAGCTAAAGAAGGTGAATAGGAACTGTTCATTCTCTTCGAAGCTATTTTATGTTGCAGACTTTCATCTCAGTCAACCACTCCTGAAGGGCATTGATGTGTCTTTTGTTCAGATTCAGACATTGTCTTGAAGACCATAATGAGGAGAACCTTTCTGTTTGTTTGTTTTTAAATACAAGTTTAGATTGTGAAACAATTATGAAACCAGATCTTTAAAAATTTCTTGTGGCCACATGTTCAGCTGAGTAATCTCATTTAAACAGGAGTTTTTGTTTTAAAGTTACTCTGACAAACAACAAGGCCACACGAGGATAACACTACTATAAGTGGCTGTCAATGAATAAAAAATAATAATAAAATAACATGCAAGTTCCGCTTCTGTGTGAGCGTATGTAGTAGAAACAAAATATTTTTAAATGTCCATGTGAAAAGCATTCATCAAGCTTCAGATCAAGGAGAAATAGTAATAAATTGGCTTACTCTGTTACTAACTAGAAAAACATTTCAACATACCAGATGAGGATAATCATATGCAAAACACAATTGTGTCAGTTTCTAATATAAGCTACCCTCAAAAACACATTTTACAAGCAGCAGACAATAGCAAGCCAGCATAAAAGGAAGAATTCTAAAACCCCAACCTCTCCATCAATGTGAGTGTATCAGGACAGCCTGAAAAACAGTTGCACAGCTGCCAACACAGCTAGCTGGGGAACCACATACATGCCACTTTTGGAAAGCTTATACTATGGGAGTTGAGCATCTGCTCCTGCCATCACCAAATTTAGTTCATGTGGCTAAAGGTGTTGACACCACTGTTACAGAGACTGAAAAGCGACTGTTTTAAGTACTATCAGCAACAAGAGGAGGCTAACAGTTTTACCTGTAACAAGTATGTGCCTTGGATCAGTGGATTCTGCATTAGAGACCAAGATCTGCATGCATAAGCCCACTGTGAGGATCAAGACATCAATTTATGCTATTCATGTATATAAGTTCTCAGGTACAAATCAAGTGGTTTAGCTAAGCAAATACAGCTGGTCTAGCTCCCTTGCCTAGGTTTAGGTGCAACACAGCTTACTAAGGACGTCATAAGGAGAACATGCTGTGCCAGCTTTCCAGCATCTGCCAGAAATGTAACATACTGAGGAGATGTTAATGAACATTTCCCACTGCTTACCAGACATCTTCCCCTAACTGGAGAATGTCCAACATTATATTCTTAATAGAAAAGTATCATTGATAAGCATGAGCTTTTCGTGGTTAGAATACTGAGTAGAAAATAAAGTTTGTTCCATTGGATGTAAACAGACTCATTTCCAGAATTGTCCAGCATTTATCAATAGTGAAATTCAAGGATGGTCTTAGCTTGCTTTGGACTACAAGCTGCCATTCAGCCAGCAGAACTGAAGAGCTGCTATGGCATAAGAACCCTCAGATTTTAGGAAGTAGAAGACAGAGAAAAAGAAGGAATTGTCCCTAAGAGGAAGTGACAATGAAAACTTTGATGGACATACAAAACATTTTCTTCCCTTCTGGCAATTCTGCCCTCTTGGCAAGCAGCACATCCATTCTTTTATTGCCAAGGGAATTATGCAAAATTGTTGGGGGGGGGGGGGTTCTAGTTTGCACAAATACAGGGAGTATCACCTTTAAAGTCAATGATTTTGCACGTCAGCAAAGCCTGAGGTTCCAACAATTGTTTGTCAATAGCATAAAATAAATCAGTGGATAGGTGTGGGTCACTTAGTCAAGCAGACTCCGGTGAGGTCAATGGGAGGTACTCCAAACCATGGTATAATACTAACTATACATGAAGGAATCTAAAACTATTGAATTTCTAGGTAGAGATACTTATTTCCTAATATCATTGATTGGATTCTGATGAACTCAGAAACAAAAGTCTAACATCCCACAGACTTGCAGAGGGATGATGATACTTGTAACTAAAAGACAATACAAGTAGTACCTGCCATTTTGGAAATTTCCACTGTTTTTAAAAGACTCTGTTACTTTTGCAGGAACAGGAATTAAACTACAGTGAAAACAACAGCACTTAAAATCTCTTATTTGGCCTGCTTCCATATTTTTCCTATCTTTCCTGAACAGCATAACAAAAAAGGCATCCCACAGTGAACTTGAGGTTTGATAAACAGGAATAATTACCACCTGGAAAAGAAAAAAATTTGAACATGCACTTGATAAGTCAGATTTAGAAAGCTTACACAAAGAAAGGAAAATTGGTAATCAGGGCTGTCTAGAGAAATAGGATAAATCACTGTTTGGACTAAACCAATAAACTTGCCATCAATCAGAACCAAAACATAGTTAACATTTCAAAATATCTTACATAAAAACATACAGCCTGTTTCAAGTGAATATTTCAACGGACTCGGACCAGTTTGTGTAACAGAAATGTTCTTCCACCACTTCTCTTCCATAGTCCCACTGTAAGCGAATAGGAGTCTCTGTTTTTTCTAACAGTCTTGCAGCTGTCTGTACAAAGGTCCTTCCTCTGCAGCTCCTCTAAACTAGAACAACCCTTTTTGAATAGTCAAATTTTGTCTCAGGGGATTTGAAAGATAAATACATGCCTATCTGAAACCCACTTTTTGCCTTGGTCTGCACCTCTTAAACCTCCTCTCCATACTACTTTATATGCTGCATAATGTAAATGTACTTGAATCGTTACAGCATTATATATAATTCATTATTTAATTCTGAAAGCCTATTATGACACTTCTAAGTATCTTACTGATTCAGTGAGGCACTGTTACACTTTAATAGGGAAGATGTTAATGGAGGTGAATCTCTAGCATTACTTCTGTTAAGGCTAACCAACTCTTTCCATTATTAAGATACTGTTTTCAGCTGCTTTTAATTGTGATATTCTCAAGAGTTAATACAACAGTTTTGTAGGCTGGTTTCTGCTTCAGGCTGAATATCTGTGCACTATTTCAGCCAAAACAGTTTAACAATATCCATTGTTCTAACCCAGTCAAAAAAAAACCCTCAACACCTATTTTCTTTAGTTACCATACAGTTTGCAATAACATCATAAGAACTGGCAAATTAATGGCCTTTGTGTCAGTGCTGCATCTTTTGCCTTGCCAACCCACTTAAGGTTAGCCAGATGGGCTCTTAACTCCATCTGCACAGGCTTCACAGAGACTTGCTAAAACTTAACAGTTAAATTGTCATTACAAATACTAATCTGGCATCTTACAGCTTCTGCGGACCAGAATGCATGCATCACACCCACAGAGCTGAGCAAGGGCTACAAAGGTGTACAAGGACTCATGTAATAACTGTTCTATACTGGTCTGAACCAAGGTGGAATAAAGCAACCAACCTTTGAGTTGGGCCCACTCTCTGAGTATTTCTGCTGCTGGCATCCAGACATCATTGGGAAGGACACAGCTGAGTTCAAAAGCAGAAGGGCTAAGACCAAATCAGGGGCAGATTCAGACTGGGAGAACAATGTGCTGACAATGGAATTGGAAAAGGAGAAAGAGGAAGCTGGATGGAGCACTGGGATTGTTTGGTTACAGAAATGAGGCTTAAGAGCTGAACAGAATATCAGACCAGTGTTAATTAGAGAAATGGTCAGGGGTCCAAAGATGAGGACGGTACTGAGATCAAATGGGAAGATGGGCAACATATGGAACTACTGTGGAGGGGAGACCATACTTAAAAGCACATAGGAAAAGGGACAGGTCTAATGGAAGTTTGACTGGAATGAAGAAACTAACTTGGCAAAGCACAGGTAATGAATCTTAAAAAGGACAACTTCATCCCCAAAACCAAAAACAAAACAGACACAAAGATGAGCGAGATCTCAGAGCAGATCAAGAGCTGATAAACAATAACAAAAGCACAGGGTGGATGAGGACAGTGGGACCACTGGTATAAAGAGAAGCAGAAGACTGGGATTTGACTGAGATATGGAGAAGTTCAGAAGGAAGCATTTTTGGAAAAAAGCACTGGAAAGAGCCCCTTTTACAAAGATGCAGAAGTCCTTCAGTCCCTTCCAGACCCTGGAATAGAACCAGGCATTCCTCTGCTGTGTGCAAACATCTCTGAATCCTGTGAAAGCTTTCCCAATTATTTTTTCACCTGGTCCACACAGAACAACCTCTTACTACTGCCAATTACCACTCAAGTGGCAGAGGTCTTCCCAGGGAATCCAACATTTTTAGCCCTGCTAATAACACACAGAGGTGTTAATCTCTGCTTTACTAGATTCTTCCTCTCAAAGCCTAGGAAATTACACCACTATGTCAGGAATGATAGAAAGGCTGTAGATTTAAACATTCAGAAGAGGTCCCCTCAAATAATTCATCACACAAGATGAAATTGTGATGACGCAGTCCTACACACTTCATAGAAATTAAGATTTGCTGCACCCAGTGCAAAAGAAATGAAGGCTCTGTCCTACCTTTCACCCATCCTTTTTGATTAGAGTCCATGGGCTCAGAACAGATCGCTACAGATTTTTTTCTTGTCTTGACAGTCTTTCTACAACATTCCTCATAACAGTCTGGATGATGTAAGGCACTGACTAATTACATTCACAGTGGAAGCTGTAACCGACTCTTTACAGATGGGAAAACTGAGACCACAATTTACCAAAGGCCATACAGTTTGCTAATACCAGAACCAGCAGATGGGCTTGAATATCTTCGTCTCAACATTCAGTGCTTATTCTTCCACCCCTGTGCTTCATTGCTGCTAGGGATGCTGAGTTGAGATGACCTCCCCCTACCAAAGACAGGAATTCTGAGGACTTTTCGCAATGTTGAACATAAATTCCATTGTATTCAGCTTCCTTAGCATCATACACAACAGCAATTCTCAATCTTTTGAGAGCAAGTCCTCAATGATTTTTTGAACGATCTCTTATCTTCTCCTCACTCCAGTCCCTTTCCACACTCCTCAAGTCCTCCCTTCCAGCTTCTGTTGCTTACTTCTCACTTTTCAAATTACATAGCATCCTCCAGCTGTAGTAACACTGGCATGGGGCCCAAGCTAATAAAACTATCAGAGCTTATTAGCTTGTTATCCAGTCTACCCCATCCTGCACCTTGCCTTTAATGTGAACTTATCTCATTACTGTACAGTACTATACTTTTTATTACTATACAATACTATACTATTACTATACTATATATTACTATCACTCACTGGTTGGGAACTGTCACACAGGAAGATGATAGCAATGACAAAAGAGAACCAAAAGCTTTTGAGTAGTATTCTTCCTTATCTTTATCCAGATAAAACATCCCTTCTTTTCTTGATCCCTCACCCCCATTTTGCTGTCTAACACTTTCTGACTTTGCACAAGAGAAATGGTTACAAGCAAACTGCTCAATATGCTGACTTCAGAACTCATTGATACAGAAAATGTTGAAGTTTGTTACGCCGTTATGTTTGTTATATTAACTACAAATACAATAGCTATCTAGCCACATGCCCTTCTACTGTGCCAGTCTGTTTCAAATGCAAAAAGATTTATTTTTTTTTTCTTTTTGTACAGGAATCGCCCAATCAACTGGATACTACCATAGTCACCAGTTAATAAAGCAGCCACGGCTCCCTGAAAGGCAAGTCCCCTTCCACAGGCAGGTATTCACACAAACACCTGCTGGCACAAGCACTGACAAACAAGCACAAAACCCATCTTCCCTTTCACAAGGTCCTATTTCAAGTTTAACAAATTAGTCTGAAGGTAACATCCAATTATAAGCTGACATAAAAATGCAGATCTTTTTTTTAAAATTTAAATATTGTACAACAGGATTTCCTTCCTGTAATAAGGATAAGGGAAAGTAGAGCTATCAAAACCACACAAGGAATTTTCTCCTGTTATTTATCCAATGTATAAACAACTGACTGAATTGCCTTCCATGGAACGTGCTGTAAACCTTGGTTTTAACCTCATTATGTTATCACCATGCTGTGACATTGACCAGGCTTGTGCCATTTGCGATTGCCAGTAAAGTGACAGAGGCATTTTCCTCTCAGCTTCCTATCTCAGGCAGTCTATAGTTTTATTCCTAAATGTACATTATCTCTGTTCTAATGCATAATTGCAGGGATAACAAGCAGAAAGCCTCCATATCTGTCACAGCCTCTCATGCAGGCTAGCTTCAATTCCCTTCCTACTAGCTCCAATTTTTCTGACTGCATCAAGAGAATACAAAATTGTTATTTGCACAGGGTCATGCATGAGCTTTTCTACTTGCAAATTTAAGCAAAACCTCAGCAGAGTTCATTAATACCAAAACAACATTGCACCTAATACAACTCCCCTCCATTTCTGCAAGTTTAATAGTTTTCCAGACAACACATTGTAGAAGTAAAACCAAAAACTGCCAGAGCCAATTTCAAGCTTTTGTTATTACTACATCATATCATTCTAACATATTTCTTAAAGCAAGTGGCAGAAATAACTCCAGTAAGCACAAAAATACAAAATCTGGGTTTTAGTATATGTATGTGCATCTTGAAAATGAGAGCCTAAGCTACCACCCCTAAACTTGATATAAGCGGCTCGATAATTTATAGGAATTATTATGGAAAGTCAGATTGCAAAAGAACAGTCAGTATGTGTGTGGTTTTTTGGCCTAAACTTCTAATGCATTACAGTTAATCGCAATTCCTCACTAACACAAAAGACAAGGGATTATTTATTGGAAACTTCTGTACTTAGTTCCAATGCTTATGTAAGTTACTATGGCATAGTAACAAACAGGTCTTGCATCTAAAGACAAGGCTTATGAAAATGGAGATATGAACCTAGATTATTTTTTTGTACACATGAATGAGATATGTCTCTTCAAGACTCCTATGGAAGACATACAGCAATAAGTACGCCCCATTGGACCAATGGCTGATAACATCTATGAAACTGACAAAGACCATAGTTATTCATCAAAACATTATTTAGTTATCATTTTTCTCCTTTTACACAAAGAAAACAAACCACTCAGTTCAGAATCTCTCTTCTCTCACCACCCTTTACTCAATGAGCTTATTCAAAATGACTTTTTTTTTTAGCCTCAGACCTGAAAGAAAACATTGTTTGAAAAGTTATGATGAACCCTTAGAAGAGGAACTTTTGGACTCAAAGGGAAAAGTGGCAGTTTATTGGGGAAGTGTTGTTCTGTCACTTTCAGATCTTGTAAAACAGTTACTATCCATCATATATTTTCCATAGATGGTTCCTCTGTGTCTCAGAAAGTTAGGGATGGCTCAGGAAACCAGGGATGTGGGAATTTCTGTGGTAGCTTTACTGCTTAAGAATTAAATTGTAAAATGGAAGTGAAACAAGTTCTTACACAAGTGAAAGTTTCTTCTGGGCAGCTATATGTTCTGTCAAACTCCTGTTTCTGCACAAGACACACATATATGCATGCTATTAACTCAAATGCATGCATTGCAGGCACACTCCATTTCTGTTTCAGATTAAAGCCTTTGGAGCTCTAGACTTCATGGCTACAAAATACCAAAATACATCTGATTGCAAAATACATGCTCACAGGTAGAAAAAATAGTCTTGCAACTTTTGTAAAAGCACCAACATTTAGAAGAAGTTATCACCAACCCCAGCTTCCTTCTAGTCTGTTCCATGTGTAGTTTGGCTACTTGAGAGTAAGGCCTCGCTCTTCTGCAGTTCTCACCATCTAGAATAGCTTTCCTTTCACTCTGAGTTTCATCTATTCTTTCATCTCATTGCAAGACTTTTTTTTGTTTTTAAGAAAAAAAAAAAACCTTTATCACATCCACTTGCCTCCGCTTTCCCTCCCTATTGCTCAGTACTTTACTCACTGATCACTGTGCAATCCTGTGAACAGTTTGGTAATGCAGTGAATGATATACTCAAAAACTTTACTTCCTGACAGCAGGATATACCTGCCAATACATATAACACCCTGAGGAAAAAATAAAATAAAATAAAATAAAATTAAAATAAAATAAAATAAAATAAAGGCTGGGACTAACAGGAGATAATGCTGAATTGACTCCAGTGGAACATGAAGCATAATTCAATGTCCTGGACAAACCATGTTACAAGCTGTCATCTGCACCTTTTTCAAATCACAGGACCAAAGGCTAGTGGGCAGTCAGATCTCTAGGGTTTGATCTATAACGTAGAACAGAATCTTAATTCCACTAGTGCAAACCTCTCCTAGGCCAGTTGATATTAAGTACCCCATTTGCCATTTTTAATCACTTTTTCATTGAGATCCAAAGAACAAAATGCAGTTGAACAGAGTGCCCATTTTACTTTCTTATCTCCTTACTTCTATGAAACACTAGATAGATATCTAAGATAACCATGCTGCCTCATCCTCAAAGCCATTACACTTCTAAAGTCTCCTGGGATTGTAAACATCTAGCTGTTTTGGTTTTGTTTGTTTTTAAATCTAACTCACAACTAACATGGATGTTTTGATAGATTGACCAAATGACATAAAAGATGCAAAAGATGCCTTGGAAAACAGATTCAGAGTAGCAACTCAGCTCACAAATTGCATATATTTTCTAGTAATAGAGAAGTTTCAGTATACCTCATTCAGTTATGAAGTTATTTGAACATACTTCCAACCTAGTACTAGTTAGCAGTCACTGAGCTTAGGAAATACCCACACCCAATTAAACTCAAGACAAATTAGAGCTCCCCTAAACTTCAACTCTGCTTTGTTTTTCTCTTTCAACCTTGTAAGATAGAATGTGCAATAATCAACATATTATCTTCGTATAGCCAGAGGATCAACTGAAACTGTGTTTTTATTAAAATATACTAATTTCTGAGAGATGCCATGCTGAGGTGTTCTAAACATACACACTATGGTTCATCCTTGTTAAACACTATGTCAAACTAGCAAAGAGATGGCAGCAAAAAAGAAACAACAAACCACAAATTCCCTTTATAAAAAGATAGTATGGGCGTGAAATTAAATGTAAATATAGAGAATATTTAAAAAGTTAACAATTGCTTATCTCCTCCTGCTACTGTTTTTAAAGTTCCTTACAGTGTTACAGTGGAAAAGCACTACACTAAGATTAAAAAAAGTTCCAAAGAAGTCCTGAAGTTTGCAATTTCTTTTATGCAACTTCAGGAGATATATAATCGGATTATTTTCTTACAGAGAACAGCATAGATCATTTCAATTATAATGTCTGTCAGCCACCCCAACTATCCCTACATTGGAAGTATGGCTCTTACTCACTCCTCTGTTACTCTAAAAATTCTAATGCCTAGGTACATTTTAAATCAGGAAATAGCATGCCAACTCTTAAACTCTGGGAGTAAGTTTTCATTACGATCCAACTGCGCAAGTAGCAGATTTGTTCACAAGTTTGGGGAGAAGAAAAACGTCTTCTGCTAATTCAGTGAATAGCATTCCAGAACTGTTTTGCATTGTGCCCTTACTGAACAGAATTATTTGCTATGACTTCATACTATGCCAAAAGCGAACACTCTCTCCCCTTTATCTGTGGTAAATATACTATGCTCTATCCTAAAGTACCAGCGTTAGCATCCATGGTAACACAGGAAAAACTATATTATCCCAACAAGAGGGAAAAAAACATTCAACAAGACATGTGTCTTAGTGTGAAATGCAAGCATTAACACACTTCCCAGAAATTAGTCATCAGGCTGTGCTCCCATGCATCACCTGACAGGAGGACAGTATCAATTTCACAAAAGCACTTTATAAAACAAAAAACACCATATAATCCATGATTAAAGGATTTCTTCCACAAACACCTGCAGTTTAAACTTACCAAGCACTTTTGCAGCATGCAGGAATTCACTAGCCAAAACATCACGCACAGCACCCGCACAGTTTTTGGAACAATCTTTTCTAAAGCCAGCTCAACTGAAACAGGTGCTCACATGAATAGAGGAGACTTAGCACTCAAAACCAATTTTTACTTTATTAGGTTATCATCTTTGGTGGATATATTTACATTCTGTAACTTCAACAGTCTCTCTGGTGACTTCTAAAAAGGACTTTCAAAGTAATGAGATTAGACACCATCAAGGACTTACCAGATTGGAATTGGTGGCATTGGAATCATCTTCTGGAAAGGGGATATAGATAGCTAAGGCCACACAATTGGCAAAAATAGTCAGTAAAATAATTATTTCAAATGGTCTGAGGAACGGAGTTAAGGAAATTGTTCTGAAATGTGCACACAAATAAAAAAAAAAAAAAAGATTTATAAGAATTCTGTTTAAAGAAAACATTCCAAGCCCCTTATATTCTGAAAAGAAACATATGCCTTTTTAAGTGCTTTTAGTTGCTCCCAGCCAAGAATCTTCCTAATATGTCAAAAGCAGTGTAGGCCAGTCGCGTGCCAGAGTAAACACAGATTTCTTAAAAGTTTTTTCTTCTTTTATTTATTTAGATAGCATTTTCCCTATTTTCCTTCAAGTGTGGCTGTACTATTTTTAATAACAGAAGCCTGTTCTAGAAGGACCGTCATCTGTCCTCTTACAATTAGTTTCTCCATGTCTTTTCCATCTGCATTTTCAAACCTTAAAGTAATTTTTAATAGAAGCTTATACTTTTTTCAGATTCTCTCATATCTCAAAGTTAAATGCAAGGGCCCAAAAATACATGTACGCATTCTGCTAGAAGACATTTAAATAATAAAATTTAAGGGGATAAAAAGGGTTTTATCCAAAGTGTGCTTATACTGTTCATAGCCACATATACTTTATTTTTTCTTAAATTATTTGAGGTAGTATTTCTTTTTCTTGTGTTTGCATCCTGTCATCAACCTCCTTCAGTAGAGGAAAAAAAAATCAACAACAATATTTGGGATGTGCAACAAACCAACCCTGCACAACCTCTGCTGTCCCACTGTCTGTGGAAAAATCAAAGGACATTTTTGTACTGAATTCAGTTTGCTGGCACTGTATTTCCTTTTTTTTTTTTTTTTTTGTGGACTTCTTAACCTTAGTAGCTGTGAAGTATCTCCAGTCAGACTACAGACCAAATTTACAGTCTGTCTATATTTACTTGCCTGCAAGCATATCCTGTAGGCTAGCTCTGGGATAACTCACCAGTACTCTGGAGGGGAATGAAAAGCAGGAGAGGACAAGGAGAAAGCCAGGTAGTGCACACCATGACACAGAGTGTGTTTGAGTATGAGTTTATCTACCACAGGATTGGTTTTGCAGCATTGCCAAATGTCAACAGAGTATGCATGCTTCTGGTCAGCAGACTACCATTCTCAGCAGGTTTTAGCAAGAATAAACTGGAGATCAGGACGTCCAGCAGCCTGAACTGCAAGACACAGACAAACCCCAGGCACCTGACCTCTGCTCAGATACATTCTATATTTCACTTGTGGAAGAGCCAAAGGCTTCCAAAACCTACTGAACTATCCTGCTTAAGCCTATGAATACTATGAGATATACAATAACATGGAGGAAGACAATAGGTAGGATCCTTTCTAGAAGGAGATTAATTCAGGTGTCATTGTGGCAATTATGGCCTGTAGTCAAATAAGAAGCCAGAACAAATAAAAGGGTAATGTGACAACTACACAAACAGTCTTGGGAAATTCTGGGCAACCTCAGAGATCTGCAGATCAGGGTAGATACATTAGAGGTGAAATCAATGGGATTTCTCATATACCTCAGGTTCGATCTACAGTACTCACTGCATAAAGACCTCAATGTCCATAGGCTTTCTTTCTCTTAATTGCCTTTTGCCTACATTTTTTTTTCCTCCTAACAGGAATATTATCCATAAGCTTATTACTGTTTATGCATTTGTGTTTATTTTTCACTTCTAGTCTCTTTATATATTGTAAAAATACAGTGATATAAAAACTGTAAGTGCACTGCAAATCCAGCAGAATAATAACATATTTTTCAAAGATTTACCTGTGTATTTACTTCATTTCACTTTTTCTTACATGCAGTTGTACTTTCAGGCTCTTAACACTATAATGTTTGGGTATGAAACACCATAGAAGTGCCATTTGATATTTAATATCTACTGTGCTTAGATTTCAGACGTTCAGAAAATTAAGCTAAGTTTTGCTCAGTAATTTTCAGCAATTAGGAAAAGTTTGTGTACAGAATAAAATTAAATCTTATCACAGCCCTTTGATATTTTTATTTGTCATTGAAGTGCTTCATGTTTATAAACACTGTACGTCCAATGAGAGGTTCTGATGAAAAAATATTTCCACCAACTCACCTAAAACCAAACAAACAAAAAAATGCAAGCGTCAGCATCTTTGGATTGCTTTAATCACATTGTTTGGCCCTCCTCTTGATCTCAGCAGTGCTGTATCCTGTTTTACAACACATCATCCCCATCGTTCATTGCTGATCTTATTCATTTATCAAATGTCACTCTGCTCTTTCTCTAAAGACATGGTCACTGGGGTGCTGGCAAGTAAACCAATATTCAGCTTCATCCTGTTAGTCATCATCCATCATCTTATGCTTAAAGTATGAAAGCTATGCCAAAAGGGATGAACAGTAGCAACCTTAATCAAGGGGATTAAAAATTAGCATCAGAAGAAAGGAATAGGCAGGCAGGAACTTTAAGGATATCTAACAATTGACAAGAGTATTTTTAACAAGTTCTTCTGAAAACAGATATCCATGTCAGCAAGACCCAATATGATCATATTCTGCTTACATCTTTATAATGTCCCACCAGATTCCCAAAGGAACAATATTATCACATTGTCTTAAATGACTTTTTTAATTAGTATTTATATATTTTTTAACATATTAACTACTGCTGAGTTCTGTACGGCCTTTCTCTGAAGTGCTTATCTACCCCTAACAATACTTTTTCTTTTCCATTTACTGAAGAACCCCATTAGCTTGTGATTTACTGATGATTACTGTTCAGGGTCAGTCTTGGTTTCTCTTTGGGGAGGCAGGGGAAGTATATTTTTATTTCTGTTTGTATTTCACACAAAATTCACAAATTCCAGCTTTTGTTGATCAGCCTTGGCTGACTAAAAAGACTTTGCTCCTGCCACACGATGAAGCCAACAGCCAAACTCTCGTTGACTTTCCAGGAAAGCAGCACTGACCCTTGCCTTCTGCAGTTCCGTGTCAGTGGTTATCATCCATCATCTGTGACAGTCTGTCTCTTGTTCAGCCTACTAGATCTGGCCTCATACTGCATTTGAGCATGTGGCAGGATTACTTTAGCTATTTTTCTTTTTCACTATTTTCTACTTCCCTACTTCCTAGTTTAACTGGCTTCAGACACCTCACATATCTCCCACTGATTTAAGCTTCAGGCACATGTTTTTAAAAGAGTAGAATTCAGCCCCTAACCATTATCATTTAAGCTTCTGGCAGTTTCTTACACATGGGTATGGTTACAGTTTCAGTCCGAAACATTTTTTCCCCAGCATAAAATATCTCAGTTAAAATATCAGATACTACTCATGTACTTTACGTTCCCAGTGGTGCCTCTCCACTTAATGTATTGATTTCCTCATACTTATGAATAGCACCTGACACACACTAACAAGTTGCTGTTTTTCCAAAGACGAACATCAAAAAGGATATTTCCATTCGACGATGCTGATGCATGCCCTCCGGATGGGATTTTTCAGTGTTAAACACAGCAGTGCCCGGGGAGGACGTGTAGCTGTGGTGGTACCCTGTTTTTTCTGTTTCCCGTACTGCTGCCGTTTTCTCTGCGTGGAGCTAGCTGTGGATATTGTTGCATTGCCAGCACTACCCATCAATTTGGCTTGCCTGGCAGCATCAATTGCAGCTTGCCAGGACAGAGCTGCCCCTGGAGTAGGGATATGCTCTGGGGCAAGCCCTGCAGCTGCATTGGCATTCATGTTGGCATGAGCTGGACGGGGACTCCCATAGTTGGAACCTGTGAAAGGAGAGGAGAAAAAAATTGTGATGATTTTTTTTCTAAACAGCAGAAAAGAGAACAGTGCTTTTTTGTTTGTTTTGTTTTTTAAATCATAAGTATCAGTAAAATCAAACTCTGAGGTTAAGGATAAGTGTAGGTTATCTGCTTACTAGGAGTTTGCTCCTCCAATTCAAGCTCCCCATTCTAAAGAGTTACTACTGTGCAGTCATTCGTCTAGCAAGAGTCTCCCAACAAGACCCAATGGGCACTGCTGTTCAAGTGCCTCCAACCAATACACACTCCAGAGCTTCAACAGAAAAGAAATCGTCTCTCTTTTCATTTTTTAACCGTACTTTCAGCAAGTTAGATTATTTGAAAGCTCAAAAAGTGAGGCTAGTTCTCATCACTATCACACAGGCATTGAACACTATGCTATTTGGTATGTGGCAAAGAAGCCAAATGATACTCTCAAGTCTATCATGAAAAACGTTACATTTTCAATATTACTTTAAGATAAAGTGAAATTTCAACAATGAAATTGTCTCTGCAAACAGTGCGTATGTATAAGCCTGACTAGAAGGAACACTGAAGCAGTAACTGGAACATAAAGGCAGGGTTCACAGCTTCTATGTCCTAAAAGGATGCTGTACATATAGCTTAGACCAACCAACATATGTTTAAAGACTGGAACTAATTCCTTATCCTGAAAACTGATTTTAAGATAGCTGGACTACCGAAAAATCAATAGAGGAACACTCACTTAAAAAGCATGTATTGACTCTTGTCATTCTTAAGCTGTGACCTGGCAGCCCCATGTATTGCACCTCTTTTGGCTGAAACTGAACAATCATATGCTTTCTCTCAATCTTAATAACAGAATATATATGTCAGCTGATGTGTATGATACGTCGAAGGTCTTAACAGTGCAATAAATTAAAAGCACCTTCTCAAGCTACTGCAATCATTCCGTTGTTTCAGTAAAGACGGTTATTAAGCCACCTGTGCCTCTTCAATGAGAATGTTTCCCTTGCCTCTGATCAGAAGAGACTACACTTCAGAAAAGTGCACACTGACAGGATGAATAGTAGAAAGCCAGGGAAGGAGACAGATCACCTTTTATTTCAATGCAATTCAAAGTCTACTATTGACTGTGTTTGACTTTAGATTAAGGTAGAAATATGGTGTTATCAGATAGATCAGATGGGCTCCTATAGACCAGTGGACAAAGCAAACAGAAGAATACATGACTATCTGCTTTCCTTAAACTCTTGGATGAAAGATGATCAAAACCAGGGGAACAAGCACAACATTTCAAGGTTTTGAAATAAAATAACTACCCAAGATGAATATTTTATAGCCAGATGTGCAATGCCAAGAAATCACAGCAATGACTGCATTACAAATGAATTAAAGCAGGTAAGATAAATATAATTAGATTGACAACCACAGTGCTACAAGAGATTTCCCTCCCCAGAAAGCAGGCAAGATCTTGAAGTTCATCTCACTGAATTGCAAGGAAGGACATGATAGAGTCAGACGTTATTTTATGTCAGGCACTGCCTTGAGATTTGCAGGCTGTCAAAGTTTCACTGCATAGCGGGAAAATCGAGAACTTGTCTCTGTCACTGAAAAGCCTCCTAGCTGCAAACCAGCCAAAGGAAGCTGGTGAATAATATGACTGATATGTGAAAGAGAAAGCTGAAAGAAGCAAGAAATGGGAAATAGTTAATTCAAAATTTGTCTCAGATTTTGAAACTGAAGAAAAATAGCTTTAAGAATCACACGGACTAAGCAGATTTCCTAGATGAAGCAGGCAATCAACTGGCAGACAAACTTAGTTAGTTTTCTAAGACTAAGCAAATTGTACAGAGCACTGCTCCTAGGATACATGTTTTTTTTCCAGACTAGTTTCAGATGCAGTTTTCCTCTTTAGCATCCATTTGACCTTCCTAGCCTGAGGCAGGCTGGGAAGAAATAAATGGAAAATTACTCTAATTATTCTCCCAACTCCAGCTCTTCTTTAATACTAACCCATTAGAGCAGATAAGAAAGATGTGTGTATTTTCCAGTAGAAGTAAGCTTGCTGATCCATAGTCACTGTGCTGACTATCATGCTGACTAGACCATGTGGTCCTGAAAATAAACAGCTGCTGCATCTTAATGAAGAGGTTTTTGCAATTTGGGAACATGTTAAGCTTCTCCATTACTATTGCTTATTAGTTACGTTTCACAGGAGGATACGGGTCTATGCGTTTTGACTTTGATGTGCCAGCAAAGTTAAGGATACAGCTTCTGGTGGTTCCATTACTTTTGCTTCTACCACAATCACTAGTCCCATAATAAAGTGCTTTATCTCAAATTAACTTCAAAAGATGAGCCAGTAATGACAGATTTATATCAACAAATATTATAAATATTGATTACTGATAAAGATCTGTCTGTTTTATGAAGCTCAGAGGCTACAGACTATCTACTAAATAACTAACAGCAGTGACAAATGACTTGATCTACAAGCAGTTTAGAGAAATGGATTAAATTAAAGAGTGAAGCTCACACAGCTCCACAAAAAGTACATTGAAGAACTGAGCAAACTATTTTCAAGGACAGCATAGCCAAATTTGCAGGGAGAAAACACCACAAAACTGTAGTGCAGCTGTAACTTGAGAGCTGCACTTACTGGAACTGCTATTTCATTTTGCAATGTAGCAGTTAAAATACTTCATTCTATTTCTCCACAACAAATAAAGTTTCAGTATACCTAAATCACTTTAATCACATTTATTTATGCAGTTATGAAGCTGGAAGTTGACCAGAAATGGGAAGTGGAGATTCAGCCCCCACCCAAAGGGAATAACTCACTAAGCACTGGGATATGCAACATCACCACCCTGCTAATCCCTATCAACCTTTAGCAAGAATTTGTGCCATTGACTGTGTCCAGCTGGTGCACAAAACTCTTCTCTCTCAAGTACTTCTCTTATGGATCATGAATTTAAATGTTTGAATATTAATTAAACAGAAAAGTCCATATAAATGAACAAATTAGATTCCAAGGTCTTTGGTATAGACTTTAATTTCTGCAAAGACTTAGAACCATTTCAAATGTCAAAGTAACAGAAATACAGCTTTCAAAATCAGAATTAAGTCAGAAAAGCAACAGATAAGGTTGCTATACAACAAGAAATGAACCATGTTCTACAAAATGCCTGACGCTGTAAGCCTACAACTAAATAATCAAAATGTTGAATAGTGATGACCATTAAAGCCTTTAAGTGCCATTTGCATTCTAATAATGTACATCTGTCATGCCACCTATTAATTAACAGCAGCATTTAAAGAAAAAAAAATCTAAGCAGTGACCATTCTCTATGAGAAGTGGTAAAGTTAACGGCATGATGGAATTGCAACTTGTAAATTTGTTGAATTTATCTATTTAGCCACACATTTATTATAGAGAAACTTGTGCTTGGATTAATTCTTCAAAAGAAAATAGAGCAGTGCCAGTGTGCGGCTTCGCTGTTTTTCCCCTGTCCCTCCATCGCTAGAAACAGCAGAATCCTAAAAATGCAAACCTTGAAACAATGATGTTGCACAATTGTATTTTTCCCCAAAGTAGAGGGAAAATGAGTACAGTAAAAGACAAAATTGGTTAAATCAATATCTTAGCTGAACACCAAGAACAATCACACACAAAGTAAGAAACTGGTAGCACTACAAAGATCATGTAAGGCGAACTCAAGCACACAGGGAAAATGTTTACGAGACTGAGGTAAGAGGTGCCTAACAAGGAACATGAAAAACAAAACTACCATATGTTATCATCTGTTAATAATACAAAGAACATGGAAAACATTGATCCATTAACCAATGGAGACAGAGAGCATTCAAGAGATGATGTCAATAAGGCTTAAGTGTTATATGTCCTTTTTGCATCAATTTTCACTACAGGAAAAAAAAAAAAGACTGCTCAAGAGCTGGTGACTAGCACAATTAATTTTCAAAATAAAACAGGTATAATTTCCACCTGTAAAGAGAAAGAATAAGTTTAGAAAGTGCTTAAATAAGTAGGATGCTAGCTGAAAGCCTGTACATTAGGTACAGCATCCTAAAATATTAAAGATTTCTGAAATAATCTCAAAGCTGTTAGCTGCAGTTTTCATCTCAGAGTACAGGAGAGATCTGAGAAAGGGCAAATGTCAATCCCATTTGAAAAAAAAAAAGTGGGGAAGGGGCACAAATTTATATTCAGTTGAGCTTCAGCATGCAGAAATAAATAATAATACAGAATAAGTAGAAAGTGTTAGCAAGTGCCTGGAGGACAAGGAAAAAAAACAGCAGCAGACATGCATCTGTCATGAATACACATTAATTTTCACATTGTGTAAAAGGAAACCAACTCCTTCCACAATAGTGTAACACAATTCACAGGCATGACAGAAGCAGCAGTTGCCACGTCTCCTGACTTTATTAATAATTTCATAAGCTCTTGTATAACAATTTGACAAGGATGCTAGGAACATACGAGTAAGAAAAAAAGAAATGTTACAGTACAAGTACAATGACCATACAGTGGGTGCCTGAGAGCAGTTACCAATGGTACATAGTCTAATTTGGAGGATGTCATATGGAGATATCCAAATGCCTGCCCTGGATTTAATCCTGTTCAACGTCTTCATTAATGATCTGGATGATGAAATAGTGAATAGTGTTATTAAATGTGTATGTAACTGTGAAGCTGGGAGGTACAGCAAATACACAGAAGGACAGAATTTGAATTCAAAATAAGCTTCATGAATTGGAGAGTCTTAAAAATAGCACAGAGTTCAGCAGGGGAAAACATAGTGCATTTAAGCGGAATGAATCATCTACCCAAATTATTTTCAGAAAGGCCTTGGGGGTTATATTGGATGCCAAAAAGAACAGGAGTTGATACTGTCATACTGCTTTCTCGCCACAAAATACAAACATCTCAGTGTAGTACATATAAGCAGGTATACAATCTATGCAACATAAGTGATCCTTCTCTTCCTGTGCTCAGCATTGTCAGGGCATCAGCTGAAATTTGGTGGGCAGCTTCAGGTTCTTCACTTCAGGAAGGGTGTGACTCAGTTCAGGCTGTCTAGAAGAGAGCAATGAGATCAACCAAAATATGAACTCTAATGCAAAGCGACAGAAATGAGAAGGCCAGAACTTGGACTGATGGAGAAGAGGACATGGTAAGTTAAATATTTTATATAAAACACATATGTATAAAAATATTTTTAAAAACATACATATGTTGTTTCAAAAAACAGAAGGGGAATAATCTATCACTATACTCACAGTGAGTTTTCTTGCTTAAGAAGCAATGGCTTTTGCAATAAGAAAAAAATTAGGATATACATTAGGAAAACACTTTCTAACAATAGCGGCAATATCATCTATGTATTGATCTCCTGGATTGCTAGTAGTACCTCCCACGCTCTAAGTCTTTTAAACCAGGCCAGCCATTCCTCTGGCATCACATACGTGAGTCAAGATTTGTAGTGAGTAGTCATTTCTCCTGTTAGACTTACACAAATTTGACTGACGAAGGGCCTTTGCACAGAAATTTTCTGTATTTTCCCCCCCATTAATTATCTATCAAAAAGAGAACCACCACCACCTTCTGAACATACCCTGCTTGACTCAAACCTTTAGGTAATCACAGCTCTGTCAGCACACCATAAGATTTATACGTGTGCTCATCCCTCAGAGAGAGGGAGAACCCTGGAACTTAATTTCTTTGGTTTTAAGACCTCACTCTGCAAACATATTTTTCTAAAATTCTTTCAGCATCTCAGCACAATAACTAGCCATACACAAAGTTTAAAATCCTGAAGTGAAATAAGCCAACTTATTTTTATTGAGAAAACAGTCTTTTTCAGAAAATTAAATCATTAAATTGTCTGTTGGCTTTCCTCATTGATGCAAGACTACACACACACACACAATTCAACCCCCCAAAAAGATGATTTGTATATTTTGCCTTTTTTCTTTTCCCAGTGGCTAAGAAAAGAAAGACATTAATTCTGACAGTTAACTATGAAAGTGACTTTTTTTTCCAGAAAAAAAAAATCTTTTGGAAGTAATTTGCAAGTAGCCATAGCAGATACAGTGAAAGCTGAATTGCAACCTTAACTGTGGTTTTTGCTACAACAGACTTTATAACATACACATACACTTTTAAACATCACGTCAGACTAAAATTCTGCGTGTAGTAGTTAGCCCAGATAAGAGAGTTAAAGAATTTTTGCTGTAAATTGTTTTGGAGTTTCAGAACACACACAAAGGATACATGATTTAAGACAGTTCATTCACTGTATTTGAGACTAAACATTTTTTATAATCTAAACAAAAGATCTTATTCAAGAACCATACTTCATTTGCAACTAGATCTTTGTTTTCCTTTATCTCCCCCCCTCCAAACTGAGCTTTCTTTTTGCTGCACACCATTAATGTAAAAAAGATGCTGTGAGCTACCAGCAGTGTGAAAAAACAAGTCCATCTCAATGAAGAGAGCAAGTGCACAAGCTCCTTTCACGTCAAGTAATGAATGCTTCTAGGTTAAATATTTACACTTGGAAATTAACTGGGGATTCTGCATGGTAAATTTTTATAGCTTTGCCAACTTTATTTAGATTATAAATTTTCCAAGAAAGGGACAGACGCTTATTCTACATTGGTAAAACATCCAGCACAATGGATTCCCAGGTTGGGAATAAGCAATAATAATTCCCTGTCAACATCAGATTAATCTTAGGACAACTCTTCCCTCTAAATTCACCCTATATACATTCTTTCCATGTGAACATATCTTGTTTCACTAGAGTTTACTGGAAACCCTCTGCCCTCCTGATAAGATCTTTCCTCGATATGCACTCTCTTAGACATACAAAAGATCTGGGCACTGGAATAGAGATTTCTATGATTTCCCCTCCAAGCACTGTGAGCTCCAAGATTACTCTAACGCAGATGTGTGTGCACAACAACCCAACTGTTCCTTCTGGTACACAGCTTGTTTGCGCTAGGAAATAATTAACTCAGGTGAGGCCCAGGAGAGCCCAGAGCACAGTATTCTTTGCCACCACTGTAACCAGCAGGCCTTTATGCAGGCAGTTGTGCTATCTGGACAATACGCACCACTCTGAAAGAGGTTGGACAGATTTGAACAAAATCTGACAGATTTGAATGGAAGTATTTTGAGAGCCAAGCTCAGCCTTATAAGATAAATATATGCCTAGTAAAACTGATCAGGCGCTTGCAAGGCTTTTCCAGAATCATTTCCCTGTATGATACAATTTGCCATCTTCTGATAAGATGGAGAAAACACAGCAAGAGGAATAGTGTTAATTAAAGGATATGATCTTTCATACTCCAGTACAACCATAGTATTTTTTCCAGGAGTACAAAACAATGTATTTTTTGTTTTCAATTACGACTTCTATTCACATTTAAAAGAGGCAATCTATGCCTAATGATTAATGAATGAACAAGTATGAAATTCACTATAGTATTGCTATAAAAATCAGTAATTTATTCAGCAGAACAATGACCTGAAATAATATTTATTTTCTGTCAGTCACAGAATCACAGAATCACCTAGGTTGGAAGAGACCTCCAAGATCACCTAGTCCAACCTCTGACCTAACCCTAACAAGTCCTCCACTATAACATATCACCAAGCTCTACATCTAAATGTCTTTTGAAGACCTCCAGGGATGGTGACTCAACCACTTCCCTGGACAGCCCATTCCAATGCCTAACAACCCTTTCGGTAAAGAAGTTTTTCCTAATATCCAACCTAAACCTCCCCTGGTGCAACTTTAGCCCATTCCCCACCCCCCACCCCCCCCAAAAAAAAAAAAGAAGCACTGACACAACCCCTGAGAATCAGCCAGATTTTTTTATTGCCAGGACATCTTGCAGGTAAGCCTGCGGGATGTCCGTGGTGTTTGGTGGCTCCAAGCTAATGCTTGCGATGGAGCCTGAGCAACCAGTAGGGGGCTCGCTGGGCACTCCTGCGATGCTGTTGGTGCTCTGAGATGGCAGAGCACAAAGACATGCCACAGTAGTCCCAGGTCTGTTCTGGCAGAGGTGGATTCACTTCCATCCGTTCCTCCACAACTGGTGGATCCAGCTCCATGGGCTCCATGGTGTTGGGCAGAAGGCTAAGCCAGTCCTTGCCCGGGACTGCCCAAACGGGATGCTTTCCATCCGGAATGTTCTTAGGCCAGGGTGCCGAACCAGGGGGTCGTCCAGTTCCACACCTCGGTCCCATGCCACTGTCGGCTTGATTTTCATGCATGGGTCCAACATTGCCCTCTGGCTTACGGCCATTACTGGGTCCCACACTGTGCTCTGGGCTATGGGCACGCCTCTGCTCCCCGCGGCTCTCTGCCTGATGCTCCCGTCTTTGCCCCACATCACCGTTGCTCCTATGGTAAGGCCCAGGCCCCCTATCACTGGGTGTTTGAGAGTCCGGCCTGTTCCCCGCATCGTTGCAGTGCCAGTGATACCGTCTATATGTGTCTGTGGGCTGGGCACCAGAGGTCCCTTGGGCACCGGTGTCTCTTGTGTCGCTGGTGCTATCCCTCCGCCCACGACACATCTCCTTCTGGTCAGGTGC
Source organism: Anser cygnoides (assembly GCF_040182565.1). Classification (NCBI taxonomy): domain Eukaryota; kingdom Metazoa; phylum Chordata; class Aves; order Anseriformes; family Anatidae; genus Anser; species Anser cygnoides. The sequence goes on along the minus strand of NC_089873.1, from coordinate 66,379,149 downwards.
ATTCCTTCTTGGTGCTTCACCAGACTGCATTTCTGTCCTCGCACACCAAGGAGGCCTGCTGCTCGCCTTGCTCTTCTAGTCTCTTTCCTGCCGCACAAGCTGGCAGTCAGAGGGCCTAGATGCTCAGCGAATGGTGGGCCAGCTGCAGGGGTCCTGTTTTATAGGGCCCGCACCAAAGGCAGGGCAGTGGTGGCCACTGTGGCCTCAGCAAGCCTCTGTGATGGAGTGGCCCACGCAGTCAGTATGTTTCATTTGAAAAGTGAGCCTTTAATACACACGGGCTCAAAACCCCGTGGTAGAATGTTCAAACATGAAGTAGGCAGAACCATCACCAGTCTTCCATTACTTACTTCAAAGAAAGCAATCACAGAATCACCTAGGTTGGAAAACACCTCCAAGATTATAAAGTCCAACCATCAACCAGACCCATCAAATCCCATCACTAAACTACATCTGTTAGTGCCATGCCCACATGTCTTTAAATACCTCCAGGCATGAGGACCCCACCACTTCCTTGGGCAGCCCATTCCAATGCCTGCCCGACTATCCACCCTCTCCGTGAAGAAATCCTTCCTAATGTCCAACTTAACCCTCTTGTGGTGCAACCTTAGACAATTTCTTCATATCCTTTTCATTTGACAGACCAACACCCTCACTGCAACCTCCATTCAGGTAGTTGTAGAGAGCAATGAGGTATCCCCTTAGCCTCCTCTTCTCCAGACTGAGCAGCCCCAGTTCCCTCAGCCACTCATCAAATCTTGCTTTCTGGTCCCTTCACCAGCTTCAGTGCCTTTCTCCATGCATGCTTGAGGAACTCAACAACCTTCTTGTAGTGAGGGGTCTGAAACCGAACACAATATTCAAGGTGCATCCTCAGCAGCACTGAGTACAGAGGAACAGTTACTTCACTGGTCCTGCTGGACACTCCATTGATGATGCAGGCCAGGACAATCTTGGCCTTCTTGGCCACCCGGGCATGCTGCTGGCTCACATTCAGCCAGCTGTTGACCAGCACGCCCAGGTCCTCCTCTGCCATTCTTCCCCAGGCCTGTACCACTGCATCAGGTTAGGACGCAAGTACAGAACCCAGCACAGAGCCTCGCTGAAGGTCCTGTTCTCGGATGTGGCCCATTGATCCAGCCGATCCAGATCCCTCTGCAAAGCCTTCCTGCCCTCAAGCAGATCCACACTCTCACCTAACCTGATGTTGTCTGCAAACTTACTGAGGGTGGATTTGATCCCCTCATATGCTGATCATTGAGGAAAATGTTAAACAAAACCAGTTCCATGACTGAGGCCTAGAAAACACCACTGGTGACCAGCCATCTGCTGGCTCGGACTCCATTCACTGTGGCTTTTTGAGCCTGGCCATCCAGCCAGTTCATAGAATCATAGAATCATAGAATATCCTGAGTTGGAAGGGACCCTTAAGGATCATCAAGTCCAACTCTTGATACCGCACAGGTCTACCCAAAAGTTCAGACCATGTGACTAAGTGCACAGTCCAATCTCTTCTTAAATTCAGACAGGCTCGGTGCAGTGACCACTTCCCTGGGGAGCCTGTTCCAGTGTGCAACCACCCTCTCTGTGAAGAACCCCCTCCTGATGTCAAGCCTAGATTTCCCCTGCCTCAGCTTAACCCCGTTCCCGCGGGTCCTGTCACTGGTGTTAATGGAGAAAAGGTCTCCTGCCTCTCGACACCCCCTTACGAGGAAGTTGTAGACTGTGATGAGGTCTCCCCTCAGCCTCCTCTTCTCCAGGCTGAACAGGCCCAGTGACCTCAGCCGTTCCTCGTACGTCTTCCCCTCCAGGCCTTTCACCATCTTCGTAGCCCTCCTCTGTACACTCTCCAACAGTTTCATGTCCTTTTTATACTGTGGTGCCCAGAACTGCACACAGTACTCGAGGTGAGGCCGCACCAGCGCAGAGTAGAGTTCTTCACACAGTGAACCGTACTCCTGTCCAAGGCATAAGCTGCCAGTTTCTCTAGCAGAATACTGTTGGGAAGGTGTCAAACACTTTACTAAAATCCAGGTAAATAGCATTCTTACCTACTAAGCAAGTCACCTTGAGATCAGGTCACTCAGGCAGGACTTGGCTTTCATAAACCCATGCTTCTGGTCACTCAATTGTCTCGTACGTGCCATGTGACAACAGAAGCCTCTAAAGACTATTTTTCTTTTTGAAAATGCTATGTTTTTCAGTGAACATAATTCAGATTGTTTTTGTTTGTTTGTTTGCTTGCTTTTGTGGTTTTTTGTTTCTTTTTTTAATGAGACATGATCCTGTACTTGTTGTAAAAGTAATTTATTTATTTTTTACTGACAAATATTTTTGTTTTGCTTGTTTGTTTTAACAGCTCAGTCTACTATAACAAATGATAGAATCCCCCTTATCCCCCCTTCTAACTACCAGGGCGATAACAAGCTATCATCTAAGATTTCACCAGTCAAGTGCCCCTTCCTTTAATTCTCTAGTTTTATCTTTCTGTTCTGAAAGAAAACCAAAGCAACAGTCTCTTTTTCCTCCTTTACAGAAGAGGCACCTTGTCAAATTTTACTCAGAATAATCTAGAAAACCACAAGTTTGAAAACTTTTAGCACTCACAAAAATCCATCTAGCTTCTTCTTTGCTCTTCTGTGACTATGGATTCAAAGAGCATGGAAAGACTCAGAAGCTAGGTCCCTTTTTTAGGAGGAGGAAGAGGAAAAAAAGCAAGGAGCCTACTAAATGTTAAGCTACTTTCTTCTACCCCAAGGCAAGTGTCTAATACGAAGTCTGATAATTGATACAGATATCAAGAGAGACAGAGAAGTCCAATTCAACTGGTTAAAAAATTCAAATTGGAGATAATTTTATTGGTGGGGAAGATCAATTTCCTTTGAAGGACTTCCATTTTCTTGTATCTTTTAAGCTATAGTATACAAAATGCAAAGAAACCCACAAATAATCCTTTTTGGTTTCCTGATGCACACTTCTGGTGGAACCTAGATTAAGTTCTCAGAAATCAAGCCAGGGAACATTTTCTTTTCCTTCAACCATAGCTCATTCATGAAACTAAAAAATAGCAATGGAAGACCAGTGATGTAAAGATCATTTTTTTTCTTTTAAACTAGTAACGGTTTTGTATTCATCTCAAACAAGTCTGAGCGAACCAATTAGCTACGTATTTGAAGGAATGGCGAGCAAGAACTTTTACACAAAACCGGAGTTCTGCTGTGATAATGCAATCTCTCACAGAATGCAAAACACAAAGGCATTTCTAACACTAGATGGAATATAAATTAAAAGCCATGTTCTTCACTTGTAGCAGTTATATAGTACCTATCAGGACAAAACCTGTGCTATAACATGCATACAATGTCATGGTAAATTTCTTGGAACAACATACTGTTTAGACAAACTTTAGGCACAGTTCCTCAAATAGGGACATCAGAGCAAGCTTTCTTGCATAAATGCCTCTTTTTGCACCATTCATCCAAACTAAAGCTACCACCATGAAAGATGTTGAGATCAAGTACATCTTCAGTAAAAATTTCCTTGACATCAGTAAAATTCCTCTGGAGATTAACTGTAACTCAGTAGAGTGGATTCTTCTGACAAACTTGTCAGCTTAACTGCTCATCATTTTCTTATTGGTGAATAATGATTACTCTTCACTTAGCAAGTAATCTAAATATAACTGTTTTAAAAAGCAAGAAGGTTCTTATAGGTTTAAAATAGCCTTTACTGTATTAGATGGCATCCAAATTCTTTGTCTGAGAACACACAGTGGGATAGCAATCAATACAGAAAACTGTTAATGTGATTTGCCTCGCCCTACCCAAACCATCGGAAAAAAGTGATCTTGTCTAAGCTCCCTCTGGGGTCAGTGCAGAGGACCATTCCTTCCACTCTTAAGACTCTGAAATATAAGTGAAACCAGCCTCTGGAAGTACCAATCTTTTCACGTTGTACACAACTAATTGAAAATATAATTTTAATTGCACATCAAATTTAAGTGGATTAAATGAGATGAAATGACTCCCACATGTGTGGGGAGTTACACGCATGCACATGTGCTTGTGCATAAGGTACAGAGGAACTCTATTGTTGCTTTTCTGCAAAAGAGTATGCTGTTGTTTTTATTATGGCCCAAAACATGTAACATGGTCTGGAAAACACAAATGTGTAACATCTAAATAATTCAAAGCCTGCTGTTTCAATGATTGTTTATCCTAGAAAAATCAATCTTAGTTCTTTATAAACTGATACCATTCTCAGTCCCAAAATAGCAGTCTCTTCCCAGTTGCATCAGGTGGATGACTGCTAAAAAATACACATATAATCACAAAAAATAGGCCTATATAGAGATGTCTAAGCTATGAAGTACGAATTTCAATAAAGACAAAAAAAAAAAAGAAAAACACTTTCGCATACAGAACTAAATGGAGATCAGCCCTGATAAACCATACACAGTGCAAATTCTTCTGGCTTTTCAGGTTGAGATTTTTGCTTCCTCTTGTTGTTTATGGGGTTAGTATTCACATGTGTAAAACCAGACAGCAGTCAAAGCTTGATGGAATGGACTTAGCAAGTATGTAAAAAGAAGAGCACACATCTGACCTTCCTTTACATGGTATAGGTACTCCCTGCCAGCCTTCTCTCCCAGTGGTAAAACCCACATTAGGAAGCCATTAATCCACACTATCATACAACAACTTAGGCTAAAAGGGACCTCAGAAGGCCATCTGGTCCACGCCCTGCCTCCTTTTTTGCCCCCCTCATTTGAAGTGGGCAGATTTCATCAACCCCTGTGGCTACCCATGACCTTATTTTGCACTAGTACAGTCTCTGAGTCTGTGGGACAGGTTGCAAGGGCTGAGAACACAGCAACCACCCGAATCAAAGGTACATGAATGAGCAAAGATTCATAATACAAATGATACAGATGAAGGACTCATAATATGAATTATCATAAGATAATATGGTGCATAAGATTGTGTCAAAGTATTTTTCTCCCAAAACAGATAGGATCAATCGTTCTTGTATTCCTGTTTAATCCAGCCACCTAGCTTTCAAATTCACTTTCTATTCAGTGCCATATGTGTTGTCCTCTCAGAGGATATGGCTACCTTCTCATTCTACCCACACTTCCCCACAAAACATACATAGTTTTAACATCTCTTACTCTTCTGGGAGATACTGAATCAGATAGCTTTCTCCATAAAGCTGATGACATTAATTTGAAAGGAGGGATCCTAAGCACCATTAACTTCTTAGGCAAAATCAACGTTCAGACACAATCCTCTTGGGTAAAGTAAGTTTGGTCTAAGTTTTGAGAAGTGACTGCTGATTTTAGAAGTCTCAGGCGTTGGGCATAAAACTTAAGAGAATAAAATGCATCTAATTTTCATATGTACCTACAACACTGTACTTTGTGAAAAACATCTGTAAATTATATCATTAGCACCCACACAAAACAGAGTTCCCTAAAAACTATTTGTTGCTCTTCAGAAAGACAAAGCTTAGAATTTATTTTAAGCTTCATTTACCTAATTTTAGACTATGTACGCAATATCCTAGTAAATTAAAGATGCACTCACTTCTTGAAATGCAGTCAGTTACAAAGGAAAATATGTTAAAAGATATTTGAAGTGTCAAAACTGACTTTGATTTCATCTATTAATCTTAGCATTCTAACAATCACATTTTTCTATTTTTAAAATGTGCTTTTTCCTTGCTGCTTGGAGTAAGACCAAACACCAGAAAAAAAAAGCAACAGTAGAGGAAAGTTCTGAAACCAACCATACAAAACGTTCTACCAAATCCACAATATTAAGCAAGTGAAAATAGACACTTTTTCCCCCTAATTCCAGCACTCCAACTTATGTAACCTTATTTTTGAATAATTTTTACAAAACGAGCGTTTCAACAGGAGGGCTCTTTTTATATTGGCAGCACTAAGGTGCTAGAAAGAGATCATGAAAAAAAAAAAGACAAAATGTGAACTGAAGGAAAAAATGCTGCCTCTGTCACATCATTCTATTTCCTTTCTTCCACTGCATCTCAAGAGGATGCTCCATGTGCAATGGACTCTGCAAAGCAAGAAAAAAAAAAAAACCCTTTCGCTTGGGAGCCTACATTACAACAAATCTACAGAAAATTACTAACTGCACAATTACAAAACACGATATGCAACAAAGCAAAACAATGTCTTGTTTCAACTTCAGGGTGACAGTGAAAGGCAATTTGAAAAAACACACTTTTATTCAAAGTAGGAGTTTGTGATCTAGAGGCATTTCAGCATTAACAGATTTATAGCCACATTTTTATAGTCACTTAGAAAATAATTTTATTGAATTGTTTGGGTATCTAAAGCAGTATTTTCCATCTCTAACATACAAACGTTCCTCTACCATTCTTTTTTATTTACTGGTATCCTCTCAGAGAATGTTCCAAGTCTGAATACTAAGCATGTGCAATATCCAGATGCAAAAACAAGCACTCGACTTGCTCGGCTATTCAAGAGCATTCCCAGGCTAAATAAGGCACTAAATCAGAAAGTTGCAACTGCAGAGAGGAGAAAAAAAAAAAAAAAAAAAAGGAAAATCGGCAAGACTCTTTATATGCACCTTTATGAGAAAAAAACAGCATCTGACTTGCATCTTATGTTTAACATTAAGATGCAACACTGAAATAATTCTTATGTCACTGGCTGTCTATACAAACATTGTTAACCAGCTTCTCTTTGACCTTGCCTCCAGTAGATGCAGACAAATGTTTGAGACTGGCTTCATAGATTCTTTCTAAAAATAAGAAATCCCACTTACATAAAAGCAGATCATTATTAAATTTACATGTACCAGACCAAAGGTGGCAAGAGCAGATGTACACCGAGTTGGTAGAACCCTCGTTTAGAAGTCAGTGGGCAATATTTCTGCACTGCCACGGAGGTAGGGCTGCAATCACTGCTCCAGCTCCCTCTTTCTGACAGTTCTCAGATCATGCTGAAGGAGAAGAAAGCTAAAGCTTTTGCATCCCTTTCTTGGGGCGCTCTGCATTTCATAGGAACAACATCACAAAAAAGGCAAGAAATTTCACACAAGCCATTCACTCTGATAATATCTGAACACTGGTTATGAGATTGTTCAGTTTTACCACTCATTAGTAAACAAAAAAAAACACATCCAGCCTGTTTACCAAGGAATAGTCATCTCTCATAACCTCTGGAATTTGGCATCAGTATCGTGCCCTCCCTGTTCGGAGGCAGAGCTTGCATGCGAGTTCTTTCTCCTCTTTCCTTCGCAAAGCTCCTCTTTCACGACTGCTTTGGCCTGAGAGGAGGTTTGTTGGCTCTAAGTGATGATGAGAGAGAGCCAACACACAGACAACATGGACTCCAGTGAGTTTCAACCTACCCAAGAGCCTAAAAGTCCAGGTAATGGGACTGTACAGACAGAGCCAGAGCATTACTGTGGAACACAGCAGTACAGCCTCCAGTTCTGGAATCCATGCCTCAAACAAAAGAATACAATAGTTTAAAGAACTCAGAAAAAAAGACATACAAGAATGTTTAGACTGGGACAATATCTTACAATGAGAGATTAAAGACATATGAGTCATTGAGTCTTATATAAGAGATGATTTTAAAAATTGATCATAATTTCCCAGCATGAGCACATGAAAGATTTTTGACACCAGACAACCTTTGCACCTAACAGGGGAAAAAAAAAAAAAAACAACTACTTATAGATTAAATATTTGATAGCTGTAACCAGGCAAACTCAGGTGTCTAATAATGTATATTTTGCTAATGAGGAACCTAACACCGGAAAACTGGGTAATGTCGGGGGTCACATACACTTTGTCTCCCACGCCAGACTTGGGTATTTTTCCAACACCCACACTGATGCTTAAACAGGAGGATTTAGAAACCACTGGGTGAGATTCTTTAGTTTGGCAGATGTCCCGTCTGCCCCTAAAACCCGCTACCTACAGACAGCCCAAGGGCAGTAGGAAACGCAAGACTATTATGATGATATTTAAAATACATCACTTGGACATTTTTCTGTAAAATGATGTCTTGTGCAACATATTGAGACCTGTAGTGGGATAAATTCAACATTTTCACACATAGACTGGGGATCCCCATTGTTGTCCTTATTTCAAGTTATTTTCAGCACAATGGCTTAATCAGAAAACTAGTGTTACAAAAACAGTTATGATATTTTAAGCAAATTGCTCCCACTTAAATCTATGCATTTCCTGAGACATTCTCTTGTCTCAAGTTTTGAGTCATTGTATCATTACCAAGCACTGGCAGTAAAAGAGCATTCAAAAGCAAATGGTGAAATGATGACAGAAAACATCATAGACAATCCTGTGCAAAATTACAGAATAGCTTCCCATAGAGGCACAGCATATGTTTGTGATTTCTATAGAAAGTCCAAACTGGAAGCCACTGACAGGAAATACTACATTTTTTGCTTGTTACTGTTTGTGGAAAAAACTCCCCTCGCTTCTCATTTTCAAAATTCAGATTTCAAACCTGAACTAAAAAAAGGTAATTGTTTTATGAGCACCTCACAAGAAAGAGCTTATTTGAAGAAAGGCAAGCATCACGTTGAACTGGTCTACTACACCGCAGTTGACAAGTTCTGTGAGCAGAATTTCCTGCTGATGCCCTTCAGGAAGTCATACCTGTTGCCTCGCATGTCGTTGTTGTCACAGCACACCCCTTCTCCCAGGACAGGGCAGGTATTCCATCACTACACAGCCCGCGCAAAGGGTAATGCAATAAAAGTCAACATTCTGGGAAAGAGGCTCTGAAGAGGTAATAAGATGATACATAAAAGACTTGATATCCCTGCTTGTGGCAATGAGGGGGCACAAAATTTCAAGAAGTTGCGTATTCTTTGAGATAATAAAGTATTACATAAAAAAAAAGGGAAAAAAAAAAAAGCATGTGTACCACCTTTCAGGAGGGGTGATGGAGAAAAGCTCACGCTGCCAAGACAGGTTAACCTTTTCTCCTTATGTCACCAGAACAACGTCCTTTCCCATTCCTCCTCTGGATGCATGCTAGAGGGATGAGGGCTTTCCCCCTTATTTGGGTCAGAGACCTGGCACACTGTGCCTGTTACTCCAGGCAGAAACATGTTTGCTAGCATTAAGCCCAAATGAATTTTGTACCACAATTTATCTTCTCTTTACTGTATAAGTTTGCAAAGGCTCAAAAAGGGCACTTTCAGAACTGGGCATGCTCTATTTGTTCACCTAAAAGCACAAAGCACACAAACCGAAGAGTTAAACTCTCTCTACATGACTGTTACCTAACTGCTAATCTTTCCTTGTAAATTTTGTACATTCCAGTCAGCCCAGTTAACCACACTTGCTAGCTAGAAGAAGCAGATTGAACTGATTACAGCACTATTTCTCTGATGTTGTGTCTTCTGGCATGCTTGTCATCCTTCACTGACACTGCCTGGAAAGTCCCGTCTCCTTCCTGAGGCTACCTATTTGTGCTCACAATACTCTCCACTCCTACACAGTCTAGGGAGAAGCTGGTTGTTCTCACCCCAGATGGAGACAGAGATACTCCTCAAAAAACAGTTTCCCTGGATTTCTATGAGGAATCTTTCCTGAGTTATTGTTTTTCTCATCATCCGTTGCTTTAACCATCTATTTTATATAATGGCATGCATTCATGCAGGAAATATGCGTTTAATGTATTTGCACTCACACAGGTCACCAGAGGGACAGGTGACATCAAAACAAACTGGAGGCACATAACTCTTTTCTCCACACTATACTTTTGTTGTTGACTGTCAAAATTAGAAATCAACACACACGCAGAAAGTGGAGTTCATTTCACTAGGTCTAGCAATCCAAAATCTAGCATTTATTCTAGCAGCCATAAAATCTCTCTATATACAGTCAAGGGTCCCCAAGAAAGCAATCCACCCCAACGATCTTAGACATCTATAAGGTTCTGTGGCCCTGACTGCCTTCCTCTCCACTGACTACTCTTGGACTCTAGACAATTAGGTCCAACTAGAAAATTTAAACACCTACAGAGAAATAAGATGAGACCTATGCCAAATTATCAGTTTTACTACATGAAGAATAACAATCTGAAAATGCATCTCTAAAAGCCTTTAGTCTACACCTTTGGAGTCCCTGGAGTGAAGGCCTTCCCACTGTAAGATGACCTGGATCACAGGGACCACAGCTCATTTCTCTCTTCTTTCAAATCATTTGATTTCTTTCCAGAACATTCATAACAGCTAGATCCCTTCCAAACACAATCACTTATTCTGGTCCACTGAGCAAATTATACTTCTGCTTATATATACACATATGTATGCAAAGTGCAACCACAGACGACTCCACAATGTTCTAATGGTTCCAGAGCAGAGATTTTTTTCCAGCTGTTTGAAAACAAAAACACAAGTGTCCCATCGCACATGATGTAAAGATGGCAGATAAAACCAGAAATGCAAGATTGCTATTCAAGCCCCAGTGGTGCCTACTGATAAACACATGTACTGCTGGGAAGGAAAAGAGAGGCATAGTTCACCTCAGCCATTAGCACTAAGCCTTCTGTGTGCGCACCATATTCTACCATGTGGAGTCTCCGGAGAGAGACCAGAGAGCAGTTCCCTCTTCTGACAGACTCACACGTGATCATGGTGACATCTACGCTTGAGAGAAGCACACTTGATCTCTGCAGCTTGCATCCCTCTGTGACACCACACACGCTGATGATAGAGTATCCAGTTCAAAACTCACACTGACATCTCTGCACTAACTCCTCATAAATCCAAGGCTCCCTGACCATGTATTCCAGTCCTGCCTATTTGTTTCCATTTACCGCAGATACTGGTTTCCTTCCATGACCATTGTGTCTCTTAACTATAAAGGTGCATTAGCAGGAAAAGATCATAAGTACACAGACAAGAATCTTTTATATATATATAAATATATATATATATATAAATATGCAAGACTCACTTCCCAAAGTTCAGACTACCCGGAATGCTTGGCATTAGGCTGCAGGAAAATGACTATGTCATGGCCTAGGTCCTGGCCTGAGGCTAAGGTAACTGAACAAGACAGGGAAAACTACTGGATACAACAGAAGAAACTTCTGGACATGACAAATATCTGAGTGAGAAGTGGACAAAGTTTCCAGTGATATTGCAAGGAACGGCCAAATTTTCCACACACAAGTAAGGGGGAATGGAGTCAGAGATGACCAAATTTCATGTTTAGTCAAAGGAAAGTACTGGAGAGCTTCTGAGTAGTACTGAAAGGCCAACAGTGTCTCGGTAAATGTGTCGGTAATGCTGTATCAGGCCAGGGTTACTGGGTACCAGTATAAGACATACCAAACTTGGTTATGGATGTAGAAAAGCTGGGACCAATGGGGACAAAAAGTAACTGGGCGTGGGGGTGGTTCATTCTGGAGAATACTGAGCAGAGAAGAGAGTTACTAAGGCAGAGAAAAGGAGAGTCATCAGAACTGAAAAGGGATAATGCAAGTCATGGGGCACCCATTGGGAGCCCTGTACTTGACCACCCCAGCTGGAGGCATGCAACAAACCAACAGGCATACTGTTGTTCTGACCACAGCACGAGATTCAGACCTGCTTGTGCAGCCAGGAGGACCGGAGCACAGGGTGCTCCCCGTGGTCTGCACCCAGGCAGATGGATCGAGCATCCTGCTGTCACCATGCCCATGCCTGCTCAAGGCTTGATAATAGCTGTAACACCACACTGTTTCATATCATCCATTTCATTAAAATTAAATGCCATATTCATTTCTTCACCTGCGACTCCCAAAGTAATATCTTCACATAAGCACCTACTCACAACATAGCTTATAAAGAAAAAGAAAATAAGTTTTCCAAGCCTATTGGCCTGGTAGGTGTGGAAGAGTAATAGAGTGTTTAAAATACAGATGTTCATGCTACAGGGATCAGAACCATGTAAATATATAAGGACACAGATAAATAACTTCAAAGCAAACATTTCTTCGCCAGTCTTCCAAAAGGAAAGAAATACAGCCTTTGTGGAAAAATGATAGACTTTCTGGAAGTCTGCAAACAAACATAAAACTAAATTAAAATACAATCTGATCCTCTAAGTGTACATACTCCAGTCTTTACATTAATCTCCCAAATAGCACCTGACAATCTGTCAAATCTTTCTGTTTGGTGTTTTGTAGCTGTGGAATCAGGCCTAGATAGTTTCTATCACTGTTATTAAAACGACTAGCTACACAAACTAGAGGTTTAGATCCCAAGATGACAAGTGGGGCTTTCCATCTTCTACAGTAATTTTGTCTTTAAAGTATTTTAAACTTGTATTTCAACACTGACATAGGACGATGAGTAATAAAATTCACCAATATATTAAGCCATCTGTGTGAGCTTACATCACACTCCTTCTGAAGTATGAAAACACCGATATGTGCTATAAGTTTCCTGCCCTCTGATGTTTGTAGAATGGGCTCCACATAGGATTTCCCCAGACATATTTGGATGCATCCACTGACCCCACAGCATTCATGCCAAAATGCTTAGCAACTTTTAGTCAAACCCACCTCTGTATTCCATACACTAACATTCTCCATGATAAGCCCCCTTAAAGCACAGCAGACAAAACCTCAAAAATGCATACCCCAAAATAAAAACACAAAGAGTTTCTGGTGAAATATGAGCAAAATCAAGGCAAAGCAAGGATGACTGAAGTTCTCAACAAGAACACTAAGTACTAGGGGAGAAAAAAAGGTAGAAAACTGGGCCCAACTGTACTATCAAATCTGAAGGAAAACTTTGCACTTATTTCAATACAAGCTTTGCATTAAGTTAGCAGGATATATATATTCCAGTCAAATATTTATTAAAATACTCTAAGTTGTGTAACTCACATTGCAAATTGAAAGCCCTTAGGATGTCTAAGCACAGTCTTTCATTAGAAATGGTGGACATTGCATTATCACTGTTAGAAGGGTTTTGAAGTATGGTGTTGAACATCTCATATTCTAAAATCTGATCCTTTTTAAAGTGATTCCGGTCTGATCACATGCTAAGACACTTCCCTAGACATGCTGCCAAGCACCTGTAGAGCTCGATACTTAACTCTTCTGATAACCAATTTTTCTTGTTTTGTTTTAAAACATTTAAATAGTTGGTTTTTTTTGGAACTGCCAGTAGCAAGTACCTCTAATTATTTTCTGACTGACTTCCTGGTATGCATAACAGCTTTTATCACTGCATATGAGTTAGGACACAAGTTTCCATCTCTTATTTTCTTCCTTGACACCCTTTGCCTTAAAGCAGATAAAAGCCTTCAAGTCTTGTTCATCTTATTCTTTCACTCTCCACTTTTATTTCTGACTTTTGCTATAATGGCCACATCAACTAGAAATACTCTCTTTATTCCTGTCACAATGATGTCATTTCATTTGCTTTCAAATACAAAATTAAAATCAAACTTACTCTTTTGGTCTCAATACAAATCCAAAAACCAGACTGAGGGTTAAGATTCAACATAGTTCCTCCTGAACTTTCCACGAACTTGGCATTCTCCCATATGCAATTTAAGCTCTATTCCATTTAACAGATAACCATCAATTCTCTTCAAAGAAGACCACAGAGAAATGTGTACGAGAGCTCAGAAGACAGCGTGCTGCCCTGTGCGGTACTAGGACATCCCAAACACCTACTAACACTAACGCTGCACAATCACAGGATTTGTGCAATTGAGTCAAAGCCAGTGAGATCCTATCTGACAGACAAAAGACCTTAGAGTTATATCACTCAAGCCACTCACCAATTCATGAACTCAGTTTCAACTCCACCTGCAGCAAAATCATGTTATGAGCATGAATCTCAGGTTTTTCACTTAAATTTTTAATCAATGTGAAAGTGATATAAGTGTCACATAATTTACTTGTACCTGTTGCTCCCAAATAGTCATACAACAGTTCCACTCAAATCACAATTAAAACCGATTAATTTTAATTTTCAATGAACAAATGTATTTTACTTCTCTGAAGACACCAACTCAAATGTAAATTACAACTGAAAACACTCTGTTCACCTACACAATTCAAAGATCAGCAGTAATAGGCAATTTAAATATCAAATAGGAATAGCAACACACAGGTGAAGTTTTCTTCTCTACACACAAGTCTGTTTGTTCACCAATCAGGAAAATAATGAATGTTATGGATTTCCTCTGCTTCCTTAATAGCAGTTGGGTTTATCTAGCTTAATTTGCTAACTTTGCTGTCAACGTGTTAAATTCATCCCAAGGAAATCAGATCGTTTAAGAATTAACTAAATCCAAACTTCTAATATTTACATGCAGTGCCTGCACAGAAACTGTGGTCTTTTGTAAACTATATGAAAACTACAACATAGAAATCACAGTAAAGTTTGAGATTGCATGTCAGGAAGCTAAAAGTTAAGACTGCTATTTGACGATCTGTATCAAAGTTCAACATACTATGCAGTATATTTAAGTGCAACCTTTTTTCCCCCCACCCCAACATCTTCAACAAACATCATTCTCCATTCCTGAATTCACCCAGATTCCACTGCCTCTCACACAGTCCATTGTAGTGTTTCTGCATCTAAAATTCATGAAATCTACTGCTAACACCTATATTATTTAAGACAAGTTTCAATTTCAGAATAACTATTGTTGTCAATAATGCATGAAACGGAATATAGCTGGTATCTAACAGAGTTGGACTGACTTGCAAGAAAAGAGGCACAGGTAGTCTTTTTGTATATTTAAAATCTTAGTTCATCTGAAAAAAGTGTTAGAGAAACATCTGATGTATCAAAAATACGTATTAAATTTAAAAAGTGGAGGAATCCTAAGAAGTGTTACATCCATGCAGATATATTGAACAACACAAGTCTTTTTTCCCTTATTTGGAATAAAGGATCTGAAATCTGATCACTAACATGAATCCATTCCTACAATGCCTGTAGGAAGAAATGTTGAGTTAATTACTCAATTAGAGCATATTTACTTTGTAATTATAATGTCATGTTCAGTCATATTTAATTGTTTTTTTCCAAAATACCCAAAGGCAACCATCCACATCATGGGCTGAAAACCTGAAAATTTTAAGATAAATAACAATGACATCTAGAGAAGATATTTTAAACATATGATAAAGCATCCTTTAAGGTTGGATGGAACTCAGATAATAATTTCCTTAAAACAATTAACTCTAAGATTTATGTACAAGATGCAAAGAAAATTCCCATAGGGTTAGACAGGTTTTTAGTCTCATTTCTGGGTCTGGTTTGAAAGTCATTAAGTCTCCAGTCACCCTTAAGAATGACTTTATTTTAATCTCGTCTTCCACCAAAGTGGCAGAATTTCCCACTCTCATAGCTATGCTGGCTAAGCATGTCAGCGCGCAGTTCAGAAGACTGATGAATGGATTTCTGTTTTTCCTTACAGGTGCGAGGATGAAAAACTTTTATTCCCCCTCACCATGTTCAGTCAGCCACTGAGATTTAGAATGTAATATCTGGGACTAAACACACACAGAGGGAAAATTGCTGAAGTCATCTACCAATATTTGACAAATACATAATCTTTGAATCCTGTGTAAGCTTCTAACATCTCCTAGAACATCCATGAACAGTTATCTCAATTTCCTTTACTCAGCAGGAAAAAAAGGAGCCTAAATAGAAGTTAGGACTGCCTTTTTTTCTTTAAATCCAAGCCCTACAGTCATCACTTCCACAGTGATTTTATGTGTTGGTGTACATATATATATCCCAAGAGTACGTAGTTAGATTCAGCTGCATGTTTGTAAGTTATAGCAGGATTCATCTATTGACTGGATGCATTAACAAGTATTGGAACATTAAAGTGAACTATTTATAGATTTCTACTGCCTCATCAGTATGTGTGTGCTGGTCACAGTCTATCCACAGTCCCGCATTCATGCCAGTGCAGGAAAACAACCCACTTACAAATTCAGTGATCAAAACTCCAGGCTTGTCTCACGTGATCTGTAAACTCTAATAACGTAAGACTTCTGCCCCAACAACAGCAACAAAAAACAGCCCACAATCTACTCTGAATTTGGTGTGAGACATTGAAGCAAGAGCCCCTCAAGTCCCCCATTTCAACACAAAAACATGGTTACAGTTTAACTATTGGCTTATATAAGTAAGTTAGCTCTCAATCTTAAAATATAAAGTTTAAATATACAGACTTAATCTTTACTTTATTTATTTTTTAAACCATAAGTGCAGCTAAATACTGGAATGTGCTGCCCAGAGCATTTGTAGAAGCTCTGAGATGTCCAAGACTTGGCTGGATGTGGCCCGGAGCAACCTCATATAATTACACCTGTTTTGAGCAGGGGATTGAACTAGCTGGCCTCTGGAGATCCCTTTCATCCTACATTATGATTTTACTTCATTCCCCAATCTTTAGAAATGCAATTTTTTGCAGTGAAATATATAACAGTTAGGGAAGTGTCTCAAAACTATCCTTTATGGGAAAGGCAACTGGAAAGGAGTTTTACAGAGCAGATTGGTTTCAAATCCATTACCAGCAGCTTCCCCTAAATCTAAGCTTCTCTTGAGGAAGAACCATGCTAATAATCTCTTAATTGTAGATCACAATAATTCATCTTTATATCTGGACAAGTGCTGATATGACAAAAACAAGACAAAAATTTGATTCTACCAAGTCTTCTGCTACCTTTTACCTTACATATTTTTTCTTCATGTTTTCCCCACCACCACCACCACCAGAGCATCAAATTCAACAATCCAAACAGTACAATCTATTAATTGTGTATTTAGCTATCTGGGAGAAACTCGGCTAGGTCTTCTGTTCTGGAAATCTCTATACATAGCACAGAGACAACTGCACTCTTCTAGGTGAAAGAGAGCTACCATGATCCCCCTCAAGTTCTTAACAAGGTTTACATTGCTATCACTGGTTTCTGTCAGTTCCCATAGAAGGGCATGACATTTCAAGGATTCTTCTGGACAAAGATTCATATATACCATTGACCTCACCATCATTTATTCCATTAAAGCCTTACAAGATAGGTCACAATTGGTACTCTTACAACCATAAGACATAGTATTTCAGAGCTCCCAGCAGGACCACTTTACCACCTAAAACTCTTGCTGACAGCTGCAAAACACCTGTTCTCAGGCACAAGCACCGTATGCTCATCACACATGTCCTCTGCACAGAAGGCTGACTGTCTCTTCCTCTTCCATAAAAAAACAAGCAAAAAACAAAAGCCAACATACAGAAGGAAGGGGAAGAAATCCTCACGTAGAATAAGCATGCAATGTTTCATTTACTCAAATACTTTCAAAATGATCTAAAAATGATAAGTACTCTATTTTTTCAACTTCCATTTGTAAAAGTCACAACAGGAAAAAAAACAATTTTATGTTAGGTAGTAGATAAACTTTGTTGAAAGGAAAACAATTTGGGGTAATCAACATGTCTGCATGCTCAAAATTGTCCTTTCTTACAGTTAAGAAGTTTTCTTACAGTTAACTGAAACAATAATAAACATTTTAATTAAACTCTCTCTCAAATTCATCTTATTTCCAATATATAAATAAAAAATACAGTGTTTCAGAGAAATGAAAATATACTGAGTTGGTCTACGGGCTTTAAAAAGATAGGCATTTGAATGATTTGATGACATTATGTTTTGTAAAGCATATATCTGCCATTGGTAAAAGCTTTTTTCCAGTGTTGATCTGATTTGTTGTTTTCAATAATTTAAGAGAGACTTTTACTGCACATAGTCACATCTGTTAATGTTGGTTGATAGTCAGTAAATTTAGAGGAATCACTTGCACAGAAGAGGTCTTGAGTTTGCTATTCCTGAACTTCAGGGAGTGTGTCCTTTGAGTTAATTCCCAAAAGGGGTTAAGCGACACAGTTTGTAACAAATCAAATGGCAAATTGATATTCTCAACTGGCCTGTACAAATGATGACAAGTTGCACACATACACGCCCACAAGAAGTAAATGTAAGAGCAATTACCATTCAGATGAATACTATTTTAAGTATGTATGCAGACTCATGTTCAATAAAATTGAAAGAAAATAAGAGAAAACCTAAACACAGACAGGCAAAAGAAAAAAAGAATAAACATAGACAAGCAAAAAAAAAATAGATATCAATAGATATCAAATAATTCAAAGTAGATATCTTGGTAGAATAAATTAATTCCACACAGCAAGAGTGCGTCACATCTGCTGACAAGAATTATAAAGAGGTAACCCCCAAAACATATTAGATTGCAGAGCAGATATGCAACCAAGAGGGTGTTCACAATGGTGAACAGGATACAGAGAGCTCCAGTGAGATCTTTACAAGCAGGTGCTTGTGATGGGAGAAACTCACAAACTTCAGGAAGAACCAGTCAAAAGCATTGCTTTTGACCCAAATCAGCCCCCATGACCTATGACCATTTAAAAGAAAATCTTTCAAAAGTATATACTTCAAATACCATGTTTCTAACAAGTACTTGTACTTTAAAGGATAGGAAATGGTTGAAAGCACTTAAATACTTTTCTGAAGTCTCTACCGGTAACTTTCAAAGTAAATGCAGTGGACTGTATTATACAGAACACTTAAGTACCATTATTTAACATTATCTATTACATTTAATATTTTTATATATTTCATATCATATTGAATTAAACACTTAATACACTGAATGTTCCAAGTACTTTGAGGTAGAAGATCATATTTTATAAATGCCAACATTTATTGTTAAATCAGGGGGGCTGGAATTTTAGTGCTTTGTTTCCAATGAGTGGTTCTGGGTTTTTTTCTCACCACAAATCCTTGTTTTCCAATTTCTTGCTTCAAATCAATTCCCAGTATACTTTATGCCCCACAACTACTGCCTACTGTGATAAACCTTTACAGCAAAATGAGAAGACAACACAAATACTCAGAACTGAAAATTCAGCTTGCCAACCTGATGACTTTGTCACCATGGAAAGAGCACAGTTTCTCCTACATGTCCAAGAATTGCCCCAGAAAAATACAGGAAATAGAACTGGCATTCTGAAAATAAAGCATAAAATTACAGCAAACATCCAATTAATTGTATCTACAAGGGTTTTGTCTTCTAGCACAGCATGAGACAGATTTCTTCCCTTAAACTGAAGTCAGCAGTGAAGTGTACATAATCATCTGTGTATTTATACCTGCAAAGTTAAGGGGAATATTTATGGTTTTGACCCTCACTTCAGGTCAGAAAACGTATCAGGAAGTACGCTTGTGACTTGACCCTCTCACTATCAACAGGCTTCTGACAAATAAAGGGAATGCTAATTAGCCCCATATCTGTAAAATTAGGAAGATACGAGGACTGCAAAGAGAGCGTCTTGCAGAGGAAGACTTCAAGAACAAAATACGTGCGGGTTAGGAAAGGAGGTTGCAAGGAGACCTAATTATGGTCGACAAACACCCGAGGGGGTTCTTTTCACAAGCAGCAGGTAGCAATCTGTTCAAAATACGCAATAAGGACAAAGCCCAAAGGCATTCGCTGAAACTGAAGGAAGGGGTAGCTCGGTCGCGCTGCTTTCGTCTCGGAGCAGGCTGGCTGGAGGGAACGGCCGATCCCCCCACCACCACCACCGCTCCGGGGCCCCGTGCCAAAAAAACGCCGCCCGCTCCAGCCTGCGCTGCGCCCGGCAGCCGGGAGCCGGCACCCCGGAGCCGGCCGCGCCTCCGGGCAGCCGCCGCGGGGCTCATGGCCGGCTCCGCGGCCCCGCACCGCCACCTCCTGGGGGAGGCAGCGCCCGGGGACCCCGCGCCCCTAAACCCCGCGGATCGAAAGCGGGGCCGGCCTCCCCCCAGGAAAGGTTGGAAGAACGAGCAGAGGGCTTTAGCTAGGTGCTGGAGATGAGCTGGGCGTCTGAGGTTCAAACTCGCCACGCCGAAGGCCAGGTTGACTCATGCTGTTCCCTCCCTCGGGAGGGCTGGGAAACGTGATTTTGCAGACCGATTTTCCATTTTAAATTGCGGGAGCAGGTTTTTCAAAATATTATGAGGGAGTGCATTAAAGACGCCCATCTAGGATTACACCAAGTCCCATATGTGCATTAAATGTGATGTAGTTAGTTTTGAAAGCTTTTTCTGGGATTGGTGGGTGGGATTTTTTTTGGTTTTGTTTTTAACATTTTCTAGATAAACACATACTCTGTGGTAATAATGAATAATTAATTGTTATCAAAATATATTCCATTGTGCAGCAAAAATAAACGTTGAAAAGTATCTCAGCATCAACAAATAATACTTCCAAGCTCCCTTTTCTTTGTGTAACATGATACTGCACTGAAAACACAGCAGGCTCATATTTTAGCATCCAAAAAAAAAAAATCTTACTTTTGTGTAATAGATTTCCAGTGTGCTAAGTGGCACCCAAAAAAGTACAAAACAAGTATAACACAAGCCTACTCATATTAGCAGTTGAGGAGTCAACAAAGCATTTTCAAGCCTCCTCCCTGCAGCCCTCACCTTCTAAATAATGGTCTGATAATGGTCTGTAGTACATCTTATTTATTTTAGGGAAGCCACTGTTGTCTTGCCCCCCGCCCCCCGCAGTACAGACTCCTGAGCATCAGACTGCCCAGGTAGCCTGATAAGCAGTTAGCTACAAACAGACATGTGCAGAAAGCAATGGCTGGCAGAGGCCTAGCCATGTCGCTCACAGTTCAAGAACAGATACAAAATTGTCTTGCATCAGTAGTACCTGGAACATTCATCCTGCTGCCAGCAACTGAGAAGGATGCACGAGTGAGACACTTATCTTAAATCACTCCTCCCCCTCATATACGAGGAGCAGACCAGCACCACAGACCTAGGCTTGCCTTCTGCTCATCTTTTTGATCTCCACCTTGCAAGTGGAAATCTGTGGTTGCTTTAATTACTCCGTTCCACATCCTGATTGGCTTGCTCTGATCTCCTTGCCACCAGGTTTTCCTGACTACTGATCAATTTAACCTTTCAAGCGCTGTTTGCACAAAACAAAAATAGATTGTAAATACATGGCAGCCTGAGCACCACCAGGAAACAGAACTTTCTTCCACCTGCTTGATTTTGTTTGCTTTGGAAGTTGCCCTTTCACCTGGCAGAAATGACAATCCGCATCAAGAGACAGATGCAAAACTGTTCCTCCAATTATATAATCACTGCAGCTGATAAGGAGGGAGCAGAATTTGGGTTGCCATAGCGTTGGCATATTGCTATGGAGGCTGAGCTCTTCGTCCACTTCATCAGCTCCGGTCCAGGAAGAGCAGTCCAGTGGCGGCTGCCGAATGCATGTGCTGCGGGCTTGCTCCCGCTTGGCAGGAGCACTCTGCATCGGGGGCCGCTTCCTCCTTTCCCCTCCCACCTTCTTTCTACAGAGTGGCTAGGGTGGGAGTGCCGGGCTTGGGGTTTTTCGTTTTAATCTGTATTTAATTGGGGGCACACGTTCTCGCTGAACGCTGTTTGCGGGCAGGCGAGGTGGCCCCGGCAGCGGTGAGAGGCTGCCCGGGAGGAGAGGGCTGGGGGCGGCGAGGGGGCAGCTGGCCCCGGGGGGGGGGTCCCTATGGAATGAGGGGGGCTCGATGGGATGGGGTGGGGGCCCGGCACCTCATTCCCTCCGGAGGGAGGGGAGGAAATGGCTCTGGCGGCTCCGCAACACCGCCGTGGGTGTGCGGGCAGGGCTGGCGGGGAGGGGAGGGGGCGAGGGCACGCAGGTAGCTAGCGGGATAAAAATAACTTCAGGAACAGCAGGTCGAGGTTGGGCGGAGGAGGGTGGCGGGGAGGCTCCTGGAGTTTGGACAAACAAAGTTGTACTACGGGGAATAGCCGGCGACGTTCGCTGGTGCCGAGGAGCAGCGGCGCGGGTCGGGGTCCATGATGCGGGCGGTGCTGAGCGGAGCCGGGCGAGCAGCCGCTGCCCCAAGCGGAGCCCAACTCCGATCCCCATCTTGCCGCTACGTGATAATTCCCCCTTCCCCTCTCCTTTCGTGCGAGGGATTAGACGCGGCGTAAGAGCAGTGAAGGGCTCCTCGGGAAGCCGGACCCCGACGGCGGCAGCGGGCACCGGCCCTAAAGGCGGCTGCACCCCGAGTTCGCCTTCCTCCAGCACGGCGGAGCGAGCGGCTCCGCAGCTGCACTTCGCCTCCGGCCCCGGCGCACGGCCGCCCCTGCTCGCCCCTCTCCTCCCGGAGACGACGGCGGCGCCTCAAAGCAACTTTTCTTCAGCCCGGTGACACGGCCGCCCCCCGAGGGGCCGCGGGGGTCCCCCCGCAAGGCGGCCGGCCCCGGGTAGCTGCGTGCTCCGCAGGGGGACGGGGGGCGAGGGCTGTCCTCTGCCCGCCCCGCGCCTGCCGCCGGCGGGGGCAGCGGGGCCGAAGCGAAAAAGATCACGGACAAAGGGTAGGGGAGAGATGGGCGGCTAGAGCCTCCGAGGTGGATCTCGAGCTTACCTTGATGGTTTTCTTCGGGAATGTACATCCTCTTGTTTTCATTGACCATTTAAAAACGAGTCCAGATTAATCCCTCCGAAAATCGGCTTGGTAAGATTCAAGGAAGAATGGAGCTGCAGAATTTCCCCTTTTATTATTACCTGATTCCCATTATTGCATCAAACACCAAAAACTGATCCTTTCCACTACTGCCTCCTTTAGTGAAATTGCAATGCATCCTCAGTACATCCGGGCCCCTTCCAAGAATTTAGCACAGCACCTCTGGCTGTTAAACCATAAAAAAAGAACAGGAAGGGGGGAAACGGGAGAGAGGGGGGGCGGGGGGGGAAAGAAAGAAAAGAAAACCCAAAAGCATCCAGGACAAGCCTCTGAGGGTTAAATGTCTTTTTAAAATCCACCAACTACAAGAGTAAGAAAAGGAGGAGGGGAGAAAAAAAAAAAAAAAAAAAAAAAGAGAGATGTTCAAACGCTGCTGCTCCTCCTCTTCAAAGCCATTCTGAGCGCGTTGTGTTGGCAGGGAGCTGTTTCTGCAGAGGAAGAGAGCACAGTCCCAGCCCCTTACTCCCTCCCTCGCTCCCTCCCTCTCCCCCTGCCTGCCTGCCTCCCTCCCCTCCCTCCCTCCCCGCTGCCTGCTCGCCGCCTCCCGCCGGCAGACAGCCGCGCTGAACGCTTCCAGATGTTGCAGCTGCGGCGGCAGCGCGCAGCCACCACCGCCGCCGCCGCCGCCCCCCCTTCCCAAAATTGCGCGCAGCCCGCGCTCTCCGCCACAGACGTGACGTCACAGGGGGAGCGGGGGGACAGCGGAGGGGAGCGGGGCCGCGGCGACACCCGGCGACACGGCGGCGACACCGCCACCGCCCCCCGGCCCCGCTCCTGGGCGCCGCCGCGGGGACGGGGCGACCCCCGGCTGGGGCGCAGGCGACAGCGGGTGTGGGCAGCGGCAGGAGGGCACGGGGAGATGCCCGGAGGATGCGCAGATGTCGGAGGAGATTAAGCAGGGAAGGATTTGCAAAAGCCGTGCCGGAAGCACCGAAGCGCCCCGGCGCCTTCGTTATCCCTGTCGTTCGGCCCGCCGTGCCTGGAGCCTCTGCAGGGAGACGAGAGGACTTCTTCGAAACCAAAGGGGATGAGGAGGCAGCCCCCGGTCAACAGGGCTGGAATCAGAGGTGCCATGTTAAGGAGAGATGCGGGGCTCGCCGCCCAAGAAGCGAAGGGCACTCCAAGTCCCCCAGGGGTCACCACCCGGGGTGTCACATCACCTGCAGGGCCCGGGCTATCGACTTCTGGGTCAAGAGAGCAGCCCTCAGAGCCCTCGAGCACCCAGCACCCTGTCTGCAGCTTGACACAGGGGTTCTCCCCCTGCTCACGGTCTCCGCTCCCACCTACACGAGAAACAGATCATTTTTCTCCAAGCATTGCAAAGGTGGCAATACCTCTCCAAAAGAGTTGCTTTAGAATGAGCTTAGCGCCTTCCCTACGACTGGACTTCAGCGGGATTTATCAAATATGTCTCTTTTCGAAACTGTTTCCTCCACCACTTTGAAGTAGCTGTCTCGCAGATGCAACTCAAAATATAATAGAAAACAGCAACACCTAACACAGTTAGCCAAAGCAGCAAGAACACAAGTCCACTTGGAACTACAAGAGAAACTGGAATAGGCATAAAGCACTTACCAAAAACTGGATGCAACCAAAGCACTTGTCCTAAAAAGAGGCCATTTCTGTTCCTGATAACCACTGGCCATCACAACTTCTGCTTTAGATGGTATCCAAAAGGTAATTTGGCAACAACACATTACCATTGACAGCACGTAGAGACGCGGCTTTGTTTCTGACAGAGAAGGAAGAATTCCTGTGAGCAATTAAAATACTCTGTTCTCTATTGTCTAGTTTTCTCTAGTAATGTCACATGCACTTACTCCATTTAACTTACAGGATCAAGCAAGATCACAGCTAGAGGTGGAATGGCAATATATTGGATTTCATTTTCAATTCTGGTTGCCTTTTTCTTGTTAAAAAAAAAAAAAAAAACACTCCCTTCACCATTACAGAAGGACAGCAAATCCTTCGCTACCTAAATCTGCTGTGTAAATACACATTTTATTTTTCTCCTTGTGAACAGAAATTCTTGTCATTTTGAATTGTGCTAATTCCATTTTTTTCAAGCCATGAGTCAACCAAGAGTTATATGATTCACCCTTGCATGGACATAATCTCTGGGGAAGTAATCAAGTTCACGCTGATCACTCTTGCACAGAAATCAAACACCGGTGGGGCACCTGTAAATACATATAAATATATATATATATATTTTTGCCCTCCTTAGGTCACATTCTCAGCTAGCTAAGGATTTATATACTGCATTAGTTAAACAGTTAACATCCACATAGCCTTGCCTTATGCCAGCTCACATACATATGCAGCCACATACACAAGCTGTCCCTGCCACCTACAAGTCTTTTTCTCCAGTCTTTCTCCTTCTCTCCGCCAAGCTCTCACAATGGGACACAGTTGGGCCAGTTACCAAAAATCAAATCCAGAAAAAAAAATAGAACAAGAAACAAGAATATTAGCTAGCATTAATTTCTTCAGCATAAATAAAATTGTACTACAACTTGAGGTTTTCTTACTCAGCATTTCTGATGCAAATAATTTTCTATATGGAGAAGCAGAAAGAAACTTCAGGATTAAGATGGATCCTGCTAATGAAGGAGAATCAGGTGATATAACAGCAAACATCATGCCTTCCCCTAAAGCATTGGTACTGTCAAAGTACACTAAGAAGTAGTTCATGAAAACAGGTTTGGTAAAGAGGAGACATTTGAAGTAAAAGGTGCTTGTAAGATTTTTCTTAACATATTACTGAAATTCACATTTAATAATAATTCTCACAGGATATAACCCAAGGCTTTTTCCTCTGCAGAAAATGGGAAAAGTCAATTGGCCTAAAATTTGTTTCTTTCCTTTTCCTAGAAATAGTGCAGAAAGGATTTCATTAGATGCCAGAGCAGCAGCTCAGAGACTTCAGAGAAGACAACAGCCCTCCACTGCACGGTCTCTGAATCCTGAGTTCTCTGACTGGGTACATTCGGGGCCACTACTCCAAAGGCAGAGCACACAGCTGAAGCAAGTCAGCAGCTTTCCTATTGCTTTTGGAGGACTGATGCTCTAAAAAAGCTTTAAGGCCTTCTGAAGGGGAAGCACATTTAGCCCTCATCAGTCAGATCCCTCAAACACAGCCCAAAGATGGGTATACAAGTGAGAGAGGTCTTAAATTATGAAATAATACTTCAGTATTATACTTCAGTACAATAATATTTCAGTACACACTCAAAGAGAAAGATAGAAAGATCTTAGTCCTTGCCTGATACAGCAACCAAGAGTCTTAGAGGTAGGATGGATAGGGTTATGAACAGACACAAGAGTATCTCACACCAGCCTGAATCTGTGCTCTTGGACTTCCTCTACACAGATGACCCTAGCTTGTATAACCCATCCAATGCACATCTGGCCTTAGGCCAGCCATAAAGCGGAGATACTAGTTCTCTGATCCACAAGAATGCTAGGAGGAGAATTGTTCTGCAATTGAGAACAATAGTAATAAGGGCCATATAAAGCACCAAGACAGAGATTTCTGAGAAATATCTATTTAAAGTTACAAAGTGTCAGAGATGATTTGTAGAGTCATGATGTTCACATGCAGCAGCCCATTCTGCATATGAGGATTTTTTTGTTGTTGTTCTGTGTACGATGCTGCACTCCTTCCCTCTTAACCAACCATATATAGTGCGCACTGGGCACAACAGCTTCTTCAAAATCCAGCATCAGAAGCCACATCCATCTTCAGAACAGAAATCTCCCAAACAGGTTGCGGACGAGAACATCTTGAAGCAAAAAGGAAGAGCTCCTGTCTTGCTCATATTTAAAGCTGGGGCTAGAAAGTAATGGGATGAATACAGACAAGGATGTATAACAACTCTGCATTGAACTGCTTTTATAACTTACAAAATTATTTGAAAGGCTCTTTTCAGCAGTCTCAGTACTTTTAAAATGATCTAGGGTTTTCATTGGGCCTGCATAAGTTATCTAGCTCTAACATTGCAGTATGTTCACTCTATTTTGGCAGTTGTCCCTGTTATTATAAAATAAGAAGGTAAATGATTCAAGAGTAGAAAATGAGCATATTTATCCCCAGAAATAGTATTAAGGCTTACAATACAAATGTAATTATTTCACATTTGAAGGCCCAGCTCAGAGAAACAGTACCAGAGATCTCCACTACCTTGCTGATTCCCCCCCGCCCCGGTTTAAGGCTTTGCACCTCTAGCAACTAACAGAGATGGCTTCCCTTAAGAATCAGCACTTTCTTGCACTGAAAGTGATGGGATTTTTTGATCACCAGTTTAAATAGATGGGATACAAACACAGTGCAATCTTTCCAAAGACATTGACCTTCCTTTTTTCAAGGGTTAACAAGTTAGTAATTCTGAGTTCTATCTAGTGTCTGTTCCCTTTACCCTTTAAGCACTCCAGCCTAAAATGATAGGCTGATCAGTCCTGGATACATTAAAAGAACTAGCTTGCATGAACAGTATAATACCCTTAACAACCATCTGTCACTCTGACAGCACCACCTTGCTGGTCCACAGACAGTATAATGGAAACACAGGGTGTGTTCTGGAGTTGCATGACTACAACATATTTATTGTAAATCAAATACTGATGGTAGCAAATTCTTCCCCTATATCAAGACCGCTCTGTTTAGAATTGTTCTCAAAGCTACTTGTGATTCTTCTCAACGCCATGTCACCTAGAAGCGTGAATATCATACTCTATTTGTCTTTACCAGTTGTTACTGAAAAAAATTCGTGTTCACATCTATGAGTGTGGATTTCTAAAAATATTATTTATCTGAAAATTTTGCTTTAGTGGCTTAATTTTAATTGGAATTTTAATAGTCCTGTCTAGGGGTATTTCAGAGTGCGATCAGGAAACTGGAGACCTTTCAAAACTACAAGCTAGCTGAAACAGAGGGAATTTCCTCAAGAAAAAAAATATATATATATATATATGGGATGCAAGAGAAAAGGGAGGTTTATGATCAAGATTTGTAGATGATTTCATTTCTTAAAGTCTGGAACAGTGCCATATGCACAGGATTTTTTGACATTTTTTTAGTCAGAAACATTGATTTTCAAAGGCAACTTGGGAAACTTAACCGTATCTTTCATATTGAAGTTTTAGTCATTAGCTTTTATATGTACATTAAAATGTCAACAAGCAACAACAAAATATTAAAAGGAGAATTTATCATCATATTGGTATGGTCTAAGGCCTAGTATTGGTAAACAACAGAAATTATTAGACCTAAAGGGAAATAAAGGAAAGAATGAAAACACTGGTAACTGGATAGGAAAGTTGCTAATAATTAGAATAAATTGTCATTAGACACAGAAGAGGGGTAAGTAGAAAATACGTAGAAATTGAGAATCTTTAGGTAGGTTTTGATTTTCTAGACTGCAGAAGCTTCTAGAAAGTAAGTGGGATATCTAAAAGTAGGATTTTATTCAAATCATGTGAGCTATCTTAGTTTTCAGCTGTAATCCATACAGATGATTCCAGTAGGTTTTGGCAGTGGCGATTTTTTAATTCCAATTGCAGGAATGAAAGAACTTGCCATTTATCATTGTAAATAGGTGATTAGTCTTTAATGATTACCGGGTAGTGTTTAATGAATTCATGGACCAATTTGAAGTGTAGCAGCAAACAAATGCTTAAATACACTGAAGCAACGGGAGACATTTATCTGAAGCAAAATGTAAATACATTGCGTTTCTCAGACTTGAGAATTTGTGACAGTTTTCATGACTCTGTAAGGTAAGATTCATTATGCCATGGTCATCACAGACATCTGGCCATAGCGCTAATTAGTGACTAAGGCAGGTCTAACAGCTCCTCAGAATTTTGATACAGAAGTCATCCCTGCTCCTCAAAAATGGAAAAGGTCAGTTAGTAACTGTGCCATAAAAGCTTAAGGGAAAGGCTTGAATTTAACAGAGAGTGTTGTACTGCTTCTATTTTGTAAAAGAGAATCACTGGGTTTATCCAGATTGGGATATGTACAGATAGAAAGATTTAAACCCAGCAGTTCATTATTAGCTATTAAAATAAAAAATTAAAGAGAAAGGAAAATAATTACCATCAATAATAGCCTAAAATCATCAGTTAAACAAAAGAATGACCTAATAATGTCTACAATAGTATCTACAAAAAGAAATGTACTTTTAATCCAATCAGCCTACCCTTGGGCCAGAAAAAAACCATCCTCAACAGTTTGAATGATATCTTAATTGTCATTGCTTACACAACAAAGATTAGAATAGTAATATTTTCTTCATTTTCTAATGTAGTTCTACAAACTACATATTCCTGAGTATTTTGTATCCTACTCATAACCAAGTTCCACACAAACTGAGATCTATGGCAAATATGAAGGACTTTTTTTTTTTTTGAAGGGGTGGATTATTCAAAGAGTAAATTTACACAAGCTGTTGAGGAATACTTCACAGTGACTAGAAGGATTACAGGACATTGGTGTTTTGAAACCACTGTGGATCTAATTATTAAACAATGAAAACCACACAAAGCCAAAATAAGAAGGCAATGCAGAAATTACATTTAGACAGTACAACCAATTCCAAGTGTAAGAGTTATAAGCTGAGAGGGAAAGGAAGGGGGATGTAGGAGCAGGCTATAACACCAGGTTCCTTCTTTTTAGCATCAAAAGTAGATTTTTGGAACTCCTAAATCTTCTTTGTCAAACAAAGGAAGTCATTGACAGACTCGCAGAAGGTAAGACTTGGGAATTCTGACAGATTCTGGAGGATCTTCAATAGTCGCTAACAAGATGAAATGGTCTAAAAATACATGGTCTTATGTATCAGCTGCAAGGAAGGTGATTAGATTAATCTATTAGTATAGTCAGTTACTGAGATTTTGGCCTTACATACAATGTCAAGCATTTCATTTTGTACAATTGATCTTTCTATTCTATATTGAAGGTCTGAATTTGTTCTGTAAATGAATGCGATTATACTGCAGCATTTGCGGTGTTCTTCTGTGTGTTTTTTTCCCCAAAAAAATTGTTTCTTTCGAAAATGGAGACAATCATAACTCACCCAGCAATCAGTCTGTTTCAACTGTGGCACCTTTAACTCATGTAATCTTGAACCTGATCTAAAACAGTTCTCCTACTGCATCCTGTTTAAATGATCGGTAATCACATTTAGCTGAATAACAACACTAAGCTAAAGGTATATTCCATAGGCAGCCCTGTGAGATTTCAATCCCGTTTTCCAGAACCGTATGGTTACAGACTATAGTCAGTCCAGGGTTATTTCAGTACTACCTAAGCCTTGCACTGAAGTGAGCAAAAGCCTTTCCTTGCAAACCATTCTTTAAAACAAAATTAGTTCCAATAAATTGCTCAGAAGAGCTCTCTCTATTTCCATAAAAATCATCATCAAAACACCACAAGCAAATGCAACACAGACCTTAATTGAATTGGTTAAATCATCAGCTATATAACTGTACATTTCATTATGGTTTCATCTTAACTAATTGTTCTCCTAGGACATCCAAAATCTCATTTAGTGGGACTTTATTAAAGCATTACAGAAGTTCTGAAAGTGTAAAACGAAGTGTTTTAAAGTGTATCTTGCTGGAGAGATATTAAAGACATCCTGGAAAGATTCCTGAACACTGCATAAATTAAATCCTCCCCAACAGCATGGATTTGGGCTTGCACAGAACAGTTGTTCAAATGGGTTTAATTTTACATTGATTGTGTGGCTATCACTGTTTGTAAACTCTATGACTGCTGCAGAATATTCCAAATGTTTGTAGCAATATGTAATGGGTGGTCTCCTGAATATATATATACGTATATATGTATGTATGTATATATATACGTCCTCCAAAGCTTCCTTAGCTCCAGCGGAACTCTAACGGAATAGAAGCAGTAAAATAGGTGGATTGCCAGGCAGCAAAGTTGAGAGTATTATTTGATTTGGGGAATAACACAGTTAGGTAGGTTTTGAATCAACACAGCATAAGAGATGTTTGTTATGTTTACAGTTTCTCCAAAAAAATCTGTAACTTTAGAAGCTGAGAAAAATGTTCTACTATTGTTTAAACGATCCTTCCAGCATGCAAGCAGAAGAGTTTATTTATGTCTCCCCTTTCGTTTCTTCCCATCTTCGCTAAAACATGTAGACAAGCAAAATGAAACAAATAAACAACTCTTCTCTAAAATCTTCACTCACTCACTAATTCCACATGGTTTGAAGGAAATATTTATATTTCCTTAATATAAATAGTTAAGAGTTCAGTTATTTTATAATGCCATCAGATGTGTACACTAGTTTGAGTTGCTTCTCAAGAACTGCATGAGACCAAGAATGACCAGGTTCCTAACACACACACACAAAAGAAGGCAGGTTTATCTATGAGCAGTGCTTTTAGGGTGAGAGTAAGCAAGAGGTAGAGGAAGACCACTTTCTGCTGGAACTTAAATAGTAAGAGTTTTACACAGGGGGTGAAACTCGTTGCCTTCTCACCAGCTAATCAAGACTACAGTATTCTGCAAAGTATCAAAATAGGCAGGGTTCAGATTAGGCTACATGAACAGCTAAGGCTGCTTGAGCTATTACTCATAACAAAACCTTTTTCAGAGCACCATAGAATTTTTCAGTCCTTATTTAGTTTCCTTTTTTAGACCTTGGGAAAAAAATTCCTAAGGAAAATAGAAATCAAAAGAGAATTAAAAGATTATGCCAATCATATATATAACATACACATGTAAATGCATTACCTCATTCCTTGCCTTTATCCCGCCTTCCCAGTCCATGCTCCTCCATTTTCTACATTGTTTTTTTAAATCAAAAGAAATAGGAGTCACATCTTATACTTTTGTAAAGAATTCAGACCTTGATCCTGATTCAGATTTTTGGGCATTAAACCAATAACCTGATAAACTATGGTGATGCTTATCATTGCAATCTTACAAATGGGGTGGGATGTCTAGCTTGAAGTTGCACATGGAGTAAGTTGCAAAGAAAACAGGAACAAAAAGTTGAATTTCCCACTTTGTTCTCCTATTGCTTCCTTTCCAGATGTCCTTTATATCCCATATGTTCGTGCTTTTATGAGACAGTCTGAGTCTTCCAACTTCAGAAGGAGATTGACCAAGTGAAAGCAAGATGAAAATTTCGGGCGTAGCTCCTGAATGACGAAAGCCCTGAAAAAGTCTCCCTATCCAGTTCCTTAGTTTCTTTTTCTAGATTTCCAGAGCAACACAGCCAGGCTCTTTACACTAGCCACAAGCAACAACGGTCATAAACTAAAAACACAACACGGTCCAAGCCAGCAGAAAGTAAACGTTTTTTCCACCCTGAAGACTGTCAGACACTGGATTCTCAGAGGGGCTGTAGCATCTCTATGCTTGAAAGTTTTCAAAGGCAACTGGATAAAACCCTGAGCAAGCTGGTTCCTGCTTTGGAGGGGAGCTTGGAGTAGGTGACTTCCCAAGGTCCCTTCCAACACAAACTGTTCTCTTTCTATTTAGTGAAGGTGGTAAAACTGCCTTTTTTTTTTTTTAAGGAGACACTGCTGGTGTCTATTTTATCATGATCAGTACAAAATGTCTATTGGTTTGCTGTGATTCTGAAACAAGAACAAGTGAAACAAGGTTCATTCACTTTCAGCTGGACCTTACTATCTTCCTTTAGTCTGGAGGGTGCTTCTCTTACATTAAAGTAAGAAAAGCATCAAAATCTCAGTTCCGTCTGTATCATAATGCAAAGTCTTGATCATTCTGCTATTTAACTGAGCATCCGTTGGGCAGAAATAGGGTGTGTTTGGTGGTTTGTTTTCTTTTTCCCCCCCCTTCCTTTTCAGTCTCCTAGGAGAGCCTCTTTTACAATTACTGTATCATCTGCTGCCATCTCCTGCAGAAACACAGCTTGAACTTTGGAGGAAGATGGAGTTATCAGTGCTCTGAACTTTTTATGAGTCAGTGCTGTCTGTCCATCCCAAAGGAAAAGTATCGCCTGCACGTTCCAGGCTGGTACAGTTTGAGGACATAGAAAATGAGTAGTTAAATGCTGTGGGACTACTATGTCCCTTTGATTCCATTTGTCTTCCATTCAAGTCTGTAGTGCTTATGGCAATAGCTGCCATGCACAACAGGGGCTGCTGGTTTTCCCTGCAGCCTGAGGAAGGAGCGCTTATCAGCACAAGCACACCAGCGAAGCTTACGCAGTATATAACGGAGCAAATCCACAGTACATGGGATGCACAAAGTGTACGTGATTTAATAAGACATGTGACTGTTGTTCTAACATGAGCAGGTATAGACTGGTGCCCAAGGGATGGACTGACAGATTTCACATTTTGTACATCTGTATTTAGCAGTACATTACTGTACTGCTGCTTTGCAGCCTGACTGATGTCTAGAAGTGAAAGACACTAATTAGTTGAAGAAGGAAGAAGCTAGAAGGGAAATTCTGCTCTCAAAATCGGTGGATAGAAAAAGAATACTAAAGAAAAAAACCTGTATGACCTAGTGACCCAAAGACATGGCAGTAAGATTATCCTGACCACAGCCAGAAATGACTGTCTACTTACATCAATCTTCCCTTTTATGCTACTCTAGGGTATCAGATAACTTCAGTTTACCAGAAATAGCTCTACAGAAATAGGTCTGTAACCATATATAAACATTTTTTTTCTTCTGTGCTACTCCAGTTTTCAAAAATCACTTTAAAATCATATCGCTATTTTTAAGCCAGATTTTTGCAGCTTAACTGGCCTAACATATCAAAACAAGGTAGTCATCAAGGCAGTTCTAAAGATGGAGGATTGAGCACACTATAGTAGGTGGTATTAGTGTCAAAATGGAAGCGGGCTGGTGGTCAAGCCTGATTGTTCACCGACAGCAACACTGTGCCTGAACTTTCACACAGGAAGAACACTTGGCTTAAACATGCTCAATTAAATTATTTTGCAAATATTTTATTGGAGAATAACAGTCAGGATCCACATTTGTTCCCCAATCCGTTGGAAATATATGTACTTTTCAATTGAACTAAATAAATGCTTGCTGAGAGCAAACCTATTTCCAGTGAAGCTGTCAAGTGTGACAAGAGCTCACACAAAGTGACACTGATGTAGGTCTATCAGTTCTACCAAGTGACTCCCAACTTACTTTATTATAAATGAGATCAGGATCCTTTTTTAGTTTTCAACGGAAGTAAAATCTAACCCATAAAGATGCATCTGCACTTCAGTATTCAGCAAAATGGAAGTGATGAATCACGCTCCTGCCCTAAGAGTGACACAAAGGAGCAATCAGCTTGAGCTGATGTTCTGGCACTAGTAAGAACATACTCGTGATTCCCCATGTTGTTGGTTTCTCAGTCTTTCAGAGAAAGATGAAAAAGATGATGAAAGATGATGATATGGGAACTTCATAGTTCCCATAGACTGCAGTAGTGTCATATAGAGTCACTAATAATATTCAATGCCTTGCATCCAAAAAAACTTCAAAAATGCAAAAAAATGTTTAAAATCATTTTACTAGTCATAAAGATAGAACTGACACTTGAGTTACAGCTTCCTTTTGTATTAATGCCGCATGGTACTTTGAGACTTGGAAGTGAGAATGCCTTGTGAAGTTCTTTAGCTATTGCAAAAATTTAGTCAGAATATAATTATGAGAACAGGAAATCAGGTTGGTCCTCTAAACTTGACTAAAAAGTTCAGTGAGGTCTATAATGACCATAAATTGAGTTATCAGATGTATATGACAGTTGAAAGGCAGCACATTAGGGAGCACAGAGGAAACCAAAGCATATAGGTCTGTTGGCTCAGTACTTATTCCAGGAGAAAATGCAACCTGCTCACTAGCTTCACTACACCTGGTATCACCCTAAATCCTACTTGAAGTCTCATCTGATTAATAAGTCTCAACTGCTTATTTTGCAAGAGTACAATTCCAGGTAATGCAGCAAGCAGAGAAACAAAAAGCTGGACTACGCTAGAGTGGAAAACCAAATCATAATCCCTATATAGTATTTTAACTCTTTTAGCCCGTGCCTTGCAATGCTTTATTAATTTACAGCACCTATGAAGACAGTGAATAAGATCTTGTTCTTCATGTTCGGATTCAACCAGACCAAATTGCAGGGATCATGGAAAAATTGCTTGTAACAAGACCATACTTATGATGGTAAGATCAAATGTATTTTCAAAGAAAGCCAGGGTACCAGTTTGATTATGTGTTAGGAAATGAACAGATGAGTAGGTGGCTGCCTAGCAGTACTCTTATCTGCTAACATTCCCGTGTCCATAAATTACCTCTGAGAATAAATGTTAAATGGACCCTCACAGAAGAAAGTCATTCATTTATTCAATTTTGTAGTTTAAAGAGACAAACACTTGGGTGTCTATGTTTTTTGTGTGTGTTTTTAAATTATTTTCTGCATCATCATCTAACTAATTTTTGTTCTTTATATACTTAATGCTCCAGCATACAACAAAATATTCTCTTTTTGCTTAATAAATCAA
Source organism: Anser cygnoides (assembly GCF_040182565.1). Lineage (NCBI taxonomy): Eukaryota > Metazoa > Chordata > Aves > Anseriformes > Anatidae > Anser > Anser cygnoides. The sequence goes on along the minus strand of NC_089873.1, from coordinate 66,344,013 downwards.
TACAGTTAGAAGTATTAAGACTTTCAAAGACAAAATGAATGACAGACGATGGAGATTCAAGAGTAAGGGGTAAAAGGTAAATCACAGTTGTAATTCCAATTAATTTGCTGTTTCCTGTCAGCAGTGACTAAAGAATACAGGCCATCATTTCCAAGCTGGTGTAGCCAGATGGTGTGATGTGATGCAGCTAATATTAATGGTTGCATGCTGCCTTCTCTTGACTAATCAAGAACGCTGCGCCTCACTCTTTTTGAGGATAGGGCTGCAGAGCCAAGGAGCTCTGTCATTCTAAGGAAACCTGACACGGGAATTTCTCTGTATTCAGATAGGCTTTGGTGTCCATACTTGGTACCTAAAGTTTTAGAAAGACTCTTTCCTTCAGAATTTTTCTGAGAGCGCTATTGTAATACTGGGAATATTTTCAAATATTGAAGAAAGTGGAGCAAAAACCCTATTCAAAACAGATTCCAATTTAAATTTTTTATTTGGGGTCGTGGATCTTTGCTTCAAGGGCACTTCCCTTCTAAACTCCAAAATATGCTCTAAGGCAGTATTTGGAAAGCCAAAGCAGAACTCACAACAGTCATCTACTTTACTCCCCATCACAATTTGACACTTCACAAAGGCTGAGGAGTTTCTTTCATTGTGCAGGAAACAAACACAGTATGTTATGTTCTTCACCTGATCCTTAAAAGAGAAATACAGGATTCTTTTCAACTCTTTCAGTCCCATCAGCATCCGACTGCTTCAGTCAGGAAGCATTTCTAATATCATAAATCAGCAGCACCTTATGCTACGAAGCCTTAACACACATCTAGATTGCACTACACTAATAATGGATAGCTACGAAGCCTTAACACACCTCTGGATTGAACCACACTAATAATGGATAATTGTGGGAAAATGAAAAAAACCCTGTTAGAGTATAAGCCTTGCTCATTACATCTGCTGTATGTGAAGAATATACCAAGGCTCAGACCTTCATTCCTGTCATCACTTACTGAACATCCATTCTGATGAACAGCAACTCAAAGTTGGATACATTTTTGATACTACAGCTCTATCTTAAAATGAATTGGGCCAATCCCTCAGTGCTTAGCAATCATTCAGATAAAATATTAATCAACTTCAACAGTGACTTCAAATCCATGATGACTTCAGGATTTCTTGTGTTATTTTCCATTTTCAAAATCCATCCTTAATATTAAAAGTCCACGTAAACAACTCCTACAGGCAATCAAGGAAATTTTCGATCTTAAATAATAGTTTTAAATTTTGATCTATTTCTAAGACATATTTTCTTCTTAATTTAGAGCACTTCATTGGTGGTAGATGGCAATGCCATCTGCCCATAGTAAGCAATATTATTTTTCTAATATCACTTCCCTATGTTTTAATTTGAAAGATTTAATGTCTATGGTATATGTTCTGATACTCAGCATATTTTCTTCTTTTGTAAACACTAAGCCAAAAATTTGTCTTTGTAACCTGTAACTATAAACACAATAAAAAATGTATAAAGATTTTATAAAGATTTAAAAAGAATCACATCTTTATATTTTTATTTTTTTTTACACCATTTAGTAACAAAAACACTCCAAAACCTAGACTGGAATAAAATATTTTTAACTAAATTACATTATCAAATTTCATGCAATTTCTATTAATAATATCAAGTAAAATCTGGTTTTGTTTTTCATACTGAAGTGGTACATCTGATCTTCTCAGGCACAAATGCTATTTTTAAATAAAAACTGCTTCTATAAATATTTCAGCTTTAAACACCCATAACTCAGTATCTTTTTTTTTTTTTTAACATCTATAACCGCAGCAGAGCCTTTGAGAGGTTAAACATCTACAAAAAACGAACATCCACATAATGACCGCTAGTAGCATTTCCCCATGTTCAAAGCAGACTGTCCATAATTCAAAGGACAAGACAAGGTCACTAATAAACATCAGTGAACTGTGCTTGCTTTTGCAAGTTTCACATAAAAATCGTGCATCCCTAAAAAACACAAAACAGACATAATAGATTGGTTTAATTCACATCAGAGCACACACAAACACAAGAAACTAATCATCTTTCAATTGCAACAGGCTCTGACTCAATTATTTTGCAACACTAGCAGCCCCATCCTTTGTATAGGGTTAAAAGAAGGGAAAAGAGTTGTTTTGTAACTTAAAACAATTAGAACTAGTGCCAAAGACTAATTCAGCTTCTTTCAGACAAAAGTAAAGACTATTTTGCCTGTCATGGTCTGCACATCTGGCAAAACTGGACATGGAAAAACTAAAAATGCACATCATGAACATGTCACCAATTGAATTATCTCCCACTGGAAATCACATAGATAAGCAGGGTGGGACTAAAGATTTTTATTCTTATTCTGAATATTATTTATTCTGAATGTTACATGTGGCTGAGGGGACCACTTTCAACACAGCTGTGTCACAGAATATTGGATAAAGAAAAATGCACTCCATGTTCCTCTAAGTAAGCTATCTTCAGTTCTGAATGGAGGAAAACAAAAACAGTAACAACAAACAGGAAAAAATTAACAACAGCAACAAAAAAAACATCACCAAGCAAACTGAGCCATGAGTTAAAAGCTGAAATACTGGGGGAAAACACTGGGTACTCAAGAATTCACTAACTATAATGTTGGCCTATGAAGCGCCAACACATTGAAGTTACTTACAAGTAGTACAGAGAAGGTGCTCCTGAATCATTTACTCGATTAAAAACAGAACAGCGAGGCAGCAGAGCGTGGTCATCCTTAATACCCAAGTGACAACTACCGTTAAGTAATCAGACAAAGATCAATGACCTCTGAATTACTTAAGACCTTCATTATTACAGACACCTTCTCGTTTTGTAGCTTACCAAACACATGGAAACTGCCAAAGTTCCAAAGGATAAGCCAGAGTATATCTTACAATACAGTCAGTGCATTTGAATAAAAGAGATGTACTAGACATCCCTCCTTCCCCTCGAAAAAAAAAAAAAAAGGAAAAAAGAATGTTCGATATATTTTATTTGTGTGTTTCTTCAGTACTTGACACTAAGGTACCGTAATGTTTGCATCTTCTGTATACTTTCTTTTTAGTCTTTCATTTTTATCCTTACTTAGCTTTCCGGGTTCAAAACACATTCAAAGTACCCTAAAGAAAGGACAAATTCTTCCTTAAATATTGGTTTCAAGACACACCTTGACTTAGGTACTGCCATGTCCTCCACCCGTTCCTCCCCAACCACCACACAGAGCCACTAAGGATGTTTGTGCCACCATCTCCGCACCTTTCTCCTCCCTTTGTGAGGCACAGTGGAAGCTGGTATCCTCTGGGATAAGCTGGGAAGCAGACTGGTCACTGCAAGGTAATTTTAATATTGAAACGTGCAGAAATGGGAAAAAGAACCACTCAACGTCTCCTTGCTAACTGCATCTCTGCCTAGGTACACCCCCAAGCTTTTTAGTCTCTTGTAACACTGAATCAAGTCAACTTCTCTCTCTCCACTGTGCTCTGTGTTCCTCTCCCCAAAGACCCAGGTCTCTACATTTCAGGGGAAGGAGAGCACCAAGGAGAATTACAGGACTGAAACCTGACCACAGCATCCGTGTGGCTTTCTTTGGCTAAGCCTATGCTCCACTAGAGGACGTGCAGTCTTTTTGCTAACCTCAGGTGGAAGAGATTTGGTTTGCTGTAAAAGTTTTAAGGCTCTTTAACGTAATGTGGTACACAAGGCTTCGAGCACTCTTAGTCTTCAGGCAGATTTCCTCATGACTGGATGCAAAGAGCACCGCAGTCTCTTTGTATTGCTTTTCCCATCCATCACTTCCTCTCTGAGACTGAGTTTTGACTTACCAGTTTTGTAACTTTTTGCTAACATCACCCAGCTATTTGGATAAACAATGACAGGGGAAAGCTCCACGCAAGTACGCCTCCCTTCCTCAGATTAGAAGAATAATGATGAGAAAATAGATTTTTCAGTAAAGTAACATACATCCTAAAAATCTTTGAAGGCATCTAAGGATGATTTGGGAAAAATAGTATCCCCACAAATTCCAATAAATCACTAACATCTCATTGAGGGAAGCTGCATTGTATACTTGCAATAAAGCTTATTTTTCTGTGAAATATTGCCTTCCTGAATCCTGAAAATATTTTGGATGTTTTCCTCGTTATTTTAACACCAGCAGAAAAATGCCCAGACAGATGATGTTTTTTAAGTCTCTTGAGAGCTTTTTCACCAACACAGGCAAATCCATGTTTGCAGGGAGGTTAAATAACTTCAAACTACATGGAATGAAGAAGCGCATAAGAAATAAAAGGTGGAAGTGATTATAAATGAATAATGGCACTGATCATTGTAATAAGAGAGAAAAGCAAAAGGTAAATAGTATCAAGGTTTTGTTTATTATTTAATTATTTCTAAAAGATGCAGGTCTATGGCCAAAATACATTAAAGATTCTCTCCGTACATTTTTTTCTCTGATAACATTAACTTACAGTCATTGGATTCTATTCAAAGAAAGTGCACCAGAAGTGTCCTCTATTAGGAAGTACCCAGAATTATTTCTAAGTTAGTCTGTGTGTTGACAAGTGCTTTTCCAGACAAAAAAAAAGTCACAGGTGTTCATGGGCTTGTACCAACCACACAAAATGTTAGAAGTAAATATCTTAAACTACTTGTAGATACACTGGCAAGGCTTCTGGGCAGGCCATAGAGAGCACTACCTAGAAAGGAACATGTGGGGAGAAAAAAAACACAGATTCTTATCACTAAGCAAGATATCGCAACTGTAAAAGACCTAATTTAAAACTTTCTGAAGTCACATTTACTTCAGTGGCTAATGCAGCAGCACTAAACAAATAGGGAACTACCAAATTTTTCTGGAGATCCTTTGAGAAGGAACGGCTGCAAGTTCAGAGGTTAACAGGGAAGACTGGGTAAACTGTTTCACCTCTAACCTCCAAGCTATCTTGCCTCTTCATTCATATTGAATAATTGTGTCTTCTTTCCCACCTTTTTTTTTTTAAACTTAATAATGAGTGTAATATTTCTGCATCTCACTGAGAATGTTTGTGAAATTATTTTCGATTTTGTAATAAAAGAACTAAAATCCATACTAGTACTCTATGCACTCAGCATCTAAGGTATTACCAAATGTCTCCCTGTAATTTGATTCTCATTCAAAAATAAGCCTGTTCTACACAAAAAAAAAAAGGCAACGCTACCTTAAGACATTCATTTTAGATTTTGATAGCAAAGTTTTAAACTGTTAGATTTAAATTTCTCAGGTTGAATTTGTTCGGCAAGTTTCTAGGGTAGAAAAAAAAAAGATCAGTCATTTCTAAGGGAAGGCTGAAAAGTGCTTTTTCCTGCAATGTTCAAAAATTCATATACTATAAATTCCCAGCAAGAATGGGTAATACATGCTTCAGAGCTAGAACTTGCAATCCAACAAGCAGAATAGCCCAGATTTCAAGGCCTTCAGTCGTATATACAACTTATTTTTTGTCAAATTAAAATTATATGAAAGAGTTGTGGTTTCCATATGCTCAGGATGGAAAAAGAGCAACATATGGGGCCAGAAACATCCCAGATCAAGAGTCACTGACCTAAGAAGCTAGCCTAGAAGAGCAGCAGATCTCTACCATTCCTCTGCTCAGAGAGAATAGCTCCAGAATTCTGTGCAGGTGCTATTCGTGTTTTCTCTTTAGGACTGACATAACACAATAATCACCTACACTTGTTATCAGTTACCCCCGTTTTCCAAATGGCAAAATAGGTGCTATGAATAGAAATGTTTAAGCTGTTTTAATAAACAATGCTGCAATAGCATTCCATATATTTTAATTTAGGGGTGGTGAAAGTGTGCATGTTTTAGGAGATGCATACCAAGAAAATTACATCCAAAAGACTCCATGAAAGAAACGAGAATTAAGCTTGGCTGAGTAACCTTGTAATTCTGTTTCCATGGAGTTATGTCTTACAATATTTAAATTATGTTCAAGTACTACTTTCTGACAGGACCAGAGGAATCCCTTTCTTCTGTGATACTGATTTATCTTCTCTGCCTTTAGAACCAAAGGACTGAGCAAAGAGGTCATATTTCCAGCAAAATCTCTGCCCCTACGAAAAAGATGCATCTCCACACAGAACTAAGCTAGTGTTATTGTAGCTCCAGGCAGACATCACATCACAGTCTCTGTTGATGGATGACCAAGCAAAAGTAGTCTGTATACAATTATTTTTAACTATGACATGGTTGTTTGGAGATAGCCACCCTATCCTCTGATACTGCAAATCAAAATGTCATCCTTCTCCATAAGCAAGATCTTCGTGATCCTCTAATGAAACTGAGTAACAACAGTGAATTCTCCATCAATTTTAGTGTGATAAAGACTTTTCTTGCCTTTATATTTCTAGCAGAGCATGTTTCTCTCTTTGGAATGGCATCATGATGGACAAGTTCATTAAACATTGAAAAAAAATGGAATGCAGGGTTTGGGAGACAGAACTCAACTTTTACAGTCATCCTGAAAATGTGACTTGTCATTTGCAGATTATCAGCTGTTCTTCTGGGACATTAAATATCTCTATGAGCCTGCGCCTTTATGACCTAATTAATTCAGTCATATTTTTCAGTAATCTGCTGTTTTTCTTGTCCTTTGGTAGGATAAGAAAATGTCCTACTTTTCAACAGTACCCTCATGAATGTCCTATCTTCAAAGAGGGATAAAAAATAAAAATGGAAATACTTCCAATCGTGAATGCATATATAGATGATGTACAGTAGTAATACAGTGAATGCTGATTCCCTTTTATATCTTGATATACTTTCAAGTTTTTAACATTAAAATGAGTATATATTTCAGTTATAATGTTGAATGTGGAAATTTAATATTCAGTGCAAGAAATAGCATTACAAAATTGATATGGCTCTGTTAAGTATACACTTAGTAAATCTAAGAAGCTTTTTTCCTGAAGCTTTACATCATTATAAACATGTGCTAGTCTGCATTATATCATGTCCTAATTTTTTATCTGGAAGTATATAACACATGTGTATAGTTGACATTTTTCCCCACAAAACAACTTTCTCGAGTGCGGGGGGATGTAAACTTCATTTTTCAACTCAAAATATCAAACCCCTTCTTCATTTGCTTCTCTCTACTTTGTTTAGAATGAACAAGCAAAGCAAACTGATCATTTTCATAATGCATTCCTTTTTCCCTGATACAACACATGAAAAAATATCTTGAAGAAACAAATATTTGCATAAAAACTAGCACATGGCCAGAGAAACATTTCTAATCTAGTTGAAAGAGGGTTACTAACTGCTCTGAACACATGTGTATAATAGGATATTTATATAATTGTACAACATTTCTTAGAACACTATGTGAAAAAAAAAATCTTAGTGTTTGATTCCTTGGACCTCTCTTCTCTAAGGCCCCTATCCTAACAGCATGCTGGGTCTGCACTCCAGAAAGTCACCTTTTGGATGTCTCCTTGTAGTCCACTTGCCTGGGATAATGCCTACTGATACATGGCTCAAAAGCAGGTGCTAAGTTACTCCTTTGTTGGGTAACTCAACCGTTGACTATGAGCAGTAAAGTCAGTTCACTTCCACAGAAGTGACAGCAATACCTGATCTTATTAGCCTTTTTACTCTCCTGAGAATCTTTATGTAATGCTGCATTAGTAGCCTTTACTAAATTAGAAAGCCAAAAGGGAAGATAAATCAATATGAATGTACATTTGCTGATATCGATTTTTCCCCTCATAGTCAGCATGGGAATATTGTGGCTCCTATTAATATAAAGAGTGGGAGAACTTTAAACAGTTCGGTCTGGCTAATTACCCAGTAGCTTTGCAGACTTATTCAAACTTCTTTAATCTGTAATTTTGAGCTATACATTTCATGAAATGAAAGCCTCCTCATGAATAATCACATGAAGATCCTGATGACAATTTCTTGATGCAGATTATCAACGAGATGACTAGGACAAGCATTCAACCCATTACTTGTGAAAGGTCAAGGACAGCCTAGGCTGTAGCAAACATGATATTCTGCAGTCTGAAATCCTCAACAAGTGAGCAAGGGACAGAGTGGAATCACAGCTCTGGATTTCAGGAGAAATTTCAGCTTGCTTATCAATCTGCTGGGCAAGATCCTGCAGGAGACTGTCTTGCAAGGCAAAGTGGCCTAGGCCCGTTGGTTGGTGCTCATGGGCAACCTTCTCAGTGCACAGGAACAGGTCATTCTGATAGGCAGGAATTGAGCAAGTGTGGCAGAAAGCTAGCATGGATGAACAAGGAGCTCACGACTCTGCTCAAAAGGGCGGGGGGGGGGGGGGGGGGGGGGGGGGGGAGGAAGGAAGCATGCAGAGGGTGGAAGCAGAAAGAGCGTGTTCAAGAGAAATATACAGTCATTGCCCAAGAATGCAGGGATAGAGTCAGGAAAGCCAACCTTTAGAGGCAGCTGGAAACAGTGGGAGAGGTGAAGGACATGAAGACTGCTATAAGGCACATGGGAGGCAAAAGGAACACTAATAAGAATGTGGACCTACAGCTCAATGCAGCAGGAAAACTAGTAGCACATTTCCCTAAGGTACTGAAATTGAGGCCAATAATGTGTAACACATTTATTAAGAATCAGGTTTATCAGAGAGTGCACTCTCAGCTACCTTGTAGAAGATGCCAGACTGGGAGAGCAGCCTGTGCTGGAAGGCAGAGCTGCTGTTCAGAAGAACCACTGCATCAGGCTGGAGAAACGGGCTGACAGGAACCACGTGAGCCACAGTTCAGCAATGGCAAATTCGAAATACTGCCTCTGGGATGGAACAAGAGCCCGGGAAGCAGTTCTGCAGGAAAGGACTGGCAGATCCTGGTAGACAACAAGGTGAACGTAAGCAAGCAGCAGGACCTTGCTGTGAAGACCACCAGCGATATCCTGGACCATATTAGCACAAGCGTTGCCATCAGGTCACAGGGAAGCTTTTCTGAGAGACAACTGGAGAGGCCAAAACTAGACACAGTAAAAGACACTGACACACCAGAGGAAGTCCAGAGCCTTCAAGAAAATGAGGAGGCTGAAGCACGAGAGATATGAGGGCAGGCTGAGTGAACTGGGCTGGTTAAAGCCTGAAGAGGTGATTAAGGGAAACCTTCTCACCATCTTCAAGTACGCAAGGGAAGGATATGGAGAAGCAGGAGCCAGCTTCTTCTCAAAGGCATGGAGCAGTAGGACAAGAAGCAACAGACAAGTCACAAAGAGGAAACTTCAATTAGACAAAGAAAATAATTCTCACTAGGAGGGTGATAAAACACGGAAACAGACTGCCCAGAAAGGCTGTGAATCCTATTGCTACTATTTTTGCTTTAAATCAAAGGTCTGTTCAGATTCAATTATATGGAAAGGGCAAGTGTGGAAGCAAGTTTTTGTTGTTGTTGCTCTAGCAACTCATATACGGTGTTCTCATTCACAGAACAGAGATGATATTCCTCAGCACCTTAAGACCTGAGAATCAATGAAACTACAAACTTAACACAATTATAATTCTAACATAGCAAGATGGATTTGCAATGTGAGAAGAAAAACCCATAAGCCAAGCCATCTTACATAGTTACATTAAATGAAGCTGGAGTCATCATTTGTGGACTTAATGCATATAATTAAGTCCTAGAAGGAATCAAACTTCAGAAAAATCTTTATATCATTACTTGATGTGCTTTAAGGACAGGTAAAATTAACACCCCCTACCCCCACACCTCTTTTTGATTAAAAAACACAAATATACTAATTAAAATTCAGACAAAACAACTTGGTTTATATATTTTTGTAAAAAGTTATAACCAAGATATGATATTAAACATAGTATCTTCCACTTTTTTCTCCCTTTACATCCTTAATCACATTTCAAATTCCAGTCTGAATTGATACACAGCTACTTTTAGTACATAATATAACTGCTATTTATCAGTTGGAATTAATGACTCTATGATATTTGAAAAATGCAGAACTGTCTCCTGACATCGTGCAGGGGGCTTCTACATCTTGTGGCAACTGTTGCCAACTAGTAGGAAAGACAGAGAGGCTTTCTAGCAGGCCTTATCCTTTGACATGCTCCCCCAGTCATCATTACAACATTTCTCTCGATGATCCAACTCCTCCTACAACCATTAAGTCTATGTCCCTTTCCTCCTCAAGCTGACAGAGCAAATGCCTGTTGTTCTGTATCCCTCAGAAACCACTCAGACACAAAGACAGAAACATACGTGATGCAGTAGCTGTCTCCTAGTTGCTCAGCTCTGAGTGAGGAGAGACTCTCCATACATCCTGTTCCATAACAGCAACTGCTTCCAACTAGGTCATATCACAAGCAGTGATTAAAGTGACCTAAAAAATGGTCATGGCAGAAGGGCAGCTTCCAGTAGTGACAACACGTTGTTTACCCATCCTTGTGCTCAGCATTTCATTCCATCTAGACCCCAAAACATCCCTCTTACTCAGAGTCAAACCTACCTTTTCTTTTTTTTTTTTTTTAACCCAACACCTTTACCAACTCTGTCCTTTGCATTTCCTTCCTCGGTTGTCTCTCCCCTGCCACAAGCCGCCTTCATTGTTGCCCCCACACTAGTCCTGCTGTCCACTCCACCTCAGCTCTGCCTCTCATAGTCCAGCCGGCTCCTCCCTCATGTCCTGTCCCCTCATTTTAGCAGCTGGGACTGCCATCTGTATGCTTGGGCACTGTATGAACAATAACACAGTACTATCTCTACTTCTAATCATGCTCTCTCCTATATAATCCAGCCTGCTAATCTGTCTCACACATTTCCTCCCCCTCCCTCCCTCCCTCCCACTAACTTCTCCTTTCCCCTCTCCTTCGGGCTCAGGACTAAGATTCTTTCAGACTCAGAAAGAGATGTGCTGGTTTTTCCATTTTTTTCCCCAAGAAAAATCCTATTGATCAGAACAAGGACCAAATGTGTTTCCTAATGGTTTAACAGGTGTTTAACACCTTCATTAATGACCTTCACAATGGGGCAAAGTGCACCTCCAGATGTCAAAACTGTGAGCAGCAGCTGATACACTAGAAGGTCTTGTTGCCACCCAGGACCTCAACAGGCAGGAGAAATGGGCTGACAGAAGCTCATCGAGTCCCACGAGCGGAAGTGCAGAGCCTTGCCCCTGGGGAGGAACAGCCCCAGGCACCAGGACGTGCTGGGGGCTGCCCAGCTGGAAAGCAGCTTGGCAGAAAAGGGCCTGGGGGTCCTGGTGGGCACCACCTGGACATGAGCCAGCAGCGGTAACCTGGGCTGCATTAGGCAGGACATTGCCAGCAGGTCAGGGAGGTGATCCTTCTCCACTCAGCATTGCTAAGGCCACACTCGGAGTTCTGTGTCTGCTGCTGGGCTCCTCAATACAGGAGAGACATGGACATATTGGAGAGAGCCATATGGAGGGCCACAGAGGTGGTCAAGGGACAACCTCCCTTGTGATGCAAGGCTGAGAGTTAGGACTGCTCACCCTAGAGAAGTCTAACAAAGGTGTCCTCAATCTCTTTTGGGCTTGTTAGGTTTACTACAGTTTAAATGACACAGCAATTCCTGTATACATCACCAAGCAAATTCAACTGAACAGTGCAGGATTAATTTGGGATGATAATAAAATTGACAAATTTGCACAAACCAGCAGGAAAAATAAGAGGAAGAAATAAACCCTGTCTCGCTACTCCTATGGAAGGAGTTTGTTGAGAAATTCTGTAGTTCACATTTCTGCCAAGCAAGGTAATATGCCTCTAAATTTAATCTGACAGAAGACATAGCACAGCGTCACTAGAAAATGACAAAATCAGATTGTAGAAGAAGGACTGCCAAACACCTTCAGAGCTCTCAGAATTCACCAGGGGAAACAAATTCACAGAAGTGTAATAAGCCTAGACTCAGATACCCACTGGAGTTTTGTGGCGCTAATACCTTTAGTTTCCACTTCAAAAATCTCATTCAAAGTGCTTATATCTTCTATTGGATGCCTGCTGGAAGCTGCCTTTGCCCAGATCCATCCCTCCTAAAAAAATGGATAGATTGCATTCATTGTTTCCGAGTGAAACGCTTCAAATGTTACTGAGTTTTATTGTCTGGTGCAGTTACACAAACGTGAATTCCTTTTTCTACACAGGCCTTTCTTCCCATACCCACAACTCCAGATCAACACAAAATGGAGAAATACAATCACAACAAAACATTCTTAGCTTTAAGAGGCAAGTAGCTGCATTTAAAGCATAGAGGTAATTGTGGATCTTGCCTAATGAAAGAAAAAATAGAAAAAATAATTTTCAATTTGAAAACAAGTCTACTTCAAAACATCTCATTTACATATGCCAGCCAAATAAAGCTTGTAGCAAATAAAAGTGATCACCCAAACTGGTAAACAAAGTAGAAAGATCACACTGTTATAGGTCAGATGATCTCATATTATGAAACATGTACAATAGGTATTAAGCCTAATTTTAAATACAGAAGATACATTTTGGGGAACCTTTACAAACTCTTACCACCTGCAATAGCAGGTATTCAGTAGCATCAGTATCACAAGCATCTACCTATGGGAATTTTTGCAAGCAGCTACCAAATCCACAGAAAACTAGGGGGGATACTTAAAGCAGAAGACTTACCTTATTGCTCAAGTATTTTAGCTTTAAGGATCTGTGATTATAGAACCATTTGTATTGACTTCTAGAGAGCTACAACAGATGTGTTATAACACTGACTGTCTTTATTCACCCATGCTACATCTAAAAAAAGCTAGAAAATCCTTTATTGGAATCCTTAATAAGCACCAATGTTCTTCATTAACACGAAACATACATAAACATTTTTGCCAGCCAACAATATAATAACACAAATTTCCTTCATAAAGTAATACTGCAACAGCTACATGTATAGCAGCTGTTGCTACTAGATATACATGCATATAGCAGCATATATGCTATACTACTATAAATACATAGTAGGAATTCAGAGCTTCTTTTTTCAACAGTTAACTCTTAAAAAAAGATGATTTGGATGCAGAGCACGCTTTCACAAAAATATGCTTTGGTGCTAAGGACACATTCCCCTCCTCCCAAACTTGCTGCCCACTTCTATCACGCTGACCAGCCCCAGTGCTCCTTTGGGCTTACTACCACCTTCTTAACAGCAGCAACACAAGCACATCCTTCTGCTGACTCCATTTTTTTAATATGGCAAGAGCTACTATGCCAGGTGAGGTGTAAAAATGAGGTCTTGGCTTAATGTAATTACCTAATGGAACTTTTCATATTAGGAATTAATTAAATGAGGCCATCTTCTCTGTAGCTGGTTGGAAAATAACCCTTTTAGAGCTACAGGTGTTTGATTCTGCCAAATTAAACGGTGATTACCACAAAGATGTGGTTGGAAAGGTATTCTCTTAGGCAAGATATAAATACTGTTACGTGTTATTAACCTATGGGGCATAGCAGGTGTGTCCTAACCTCATTGGTATTTTGGTAGTTTGTCTGGTCAATCAGCAGTGTAAAGAATGAAGTTGATGGATCAAATCAGTTTATTAGGACAGCAATAAGGTAACAGAACAACTTAGCAAAATATGTGTCAAAGAAAGAAACACGCTTTTGGTAAAAACCCAGGTTCTTAGACACAGAAAAAAAAAAAAAGAAAAACAACAACAAAAAACTTCCACTGAAAATCATAATAAGTGATAGGTAATTATTTCATGCACAGCATGTATAATATCAGAACTTCAAAACCAACAATGCCAAAGAATACAATCCCATTTTTCTGTGGACTAACATTTTGCAGGAAATCTCAAGATGGTCTCACAAACTTCACCAGGGAGCAATGTTACAAACACAGATGTGCATGCTAATAGCTTACATGTGCTGGGGTTTATTTGGGGGCAGAGGGAGAGTTGTTTTGAATCTGAATGAAAGTAACCAGATTTAATTTTAATCTAGAGATGGATTTTTTGAATAACTGCACCAGATGAAACTAGGTAGTCACACCCTATGCTCATTAAGGAACTTTTAGGAAGTAATATGTTGCTAACAAAAAGACTGAAATTGCTTAAACCATTTAGGATTGGAGTTAAAAAGTGGTCCAAAAATACAACCAGAAATTTCAGCCTCTGGGCATGAGGGAAGTATTCAAGAGCTACCTTCTGAAAGCCTATAATAAATGTGGGCTAAAAAGACTACCTTTCTACTGTGCCTGGGAAGAGGTGCAGACAGGCTCCAGCATGAACCACTGGGTTCCCAGGTGTGAGGGGTACCGGGCTGCGGAGCTGCAAGCACGTCCCCAGCAGTATATGGAGCACGGGTAAGCAAGTGCTGCGGGATCAGCCTGGCTCCACAAGGGCTACCTGCTCTTCCCAGGAAGACGGCACACTGGAAAGCACCCTATGAAGATCCACTGGAAGATCCTCAGGTAGTTCTTGATGCAGAAGAGGAGCCTACCAATCCTACCTCAGCACCCTTCTTGCCAGCAGGGGGGCAGCAGAGTTGTTGCCAGACAGCGAGAAAGAATTATGGCAGCCTTGGGGAAGGAATAAAAAGGAAAAGGCAACTATTGTGCAATAACAACTCCAAGGGGGCTGGAGATGAGGAAGTGGAGCAAATGAAGTGCTCAACACTACATTTTCTCAAGTGAGTCCTGCTGTTTATTTTAAGAATTGCTGCTCAGAGGAAGGCCTGAATGTGAACAGACAGGAAAGCGGTCAGTCGAGGCTGTGATCACAGCAGCAACATGAAGGCTTGTTTTTCAATCAGTTCACTTCCCTGGTCTGACTGGTTCATGCTGTGGCCACAAACACACTCAGGCCAGTACCACACGGAGGTGCCAGAATAGCAGGAATGAATGGCTGGGACCTGGGACAGGGGTGGCGTATACCCAGCACTGACACCAAACACACTCACATGAAATCACACCCTCAATGTCGATAATTTGCTGTAGGAAGCAAGCCTTAGTTCTTACAATTGCATAGGTTCTTGAATGAGAAGCAAAGGCTTAACGTCTATTTGAAGAATCCTTGCAAAAAGGTTTGAACTAAGCATGTTTATGTTTATCCTTAAAAGAGACCTTAAGAACAGCATGCTGTGTGGATTTTGCCTTAAAAATAGTTTGGATGTTACCTACGCAAAAGCCCTTTTATACAATGGCAAAATCAAAGTTTTTTGTTTGTTTGTTTTAACAGAGTACTATCCAGGTGGGTGGGAGACAAAAATGTGACACTCTAATTATATACTTCATGAAATTATGACATTTTCAAAGCTAGAAAATGACTTTGTTTCATAAACAAGTTACAGCAAAATCATTCTAACTTTGATAGTTATTATGGACTACTGAATTACTGACTGTAAGCAAATAACTACAGCTTAAGGAATCAACCTTTTCAACCTGTGACATTTTTGCTAAAAAGTCCTTAGCTTTAGATGCGGTGAGAATTCACAGTCTTTCTCTATTTAACAAGATTTTGTTTCACTGGAAAATTTTTAAGTCCCCTATCAAGTGGTACCATAACGCATGCCAGAACTAATGGTTTTATTAATTACCTTTACTTCAGGTAAAATGAAAGGAGCAATTATGGCTCACTTACACAGCAAAACAGTTGGAACCAGCAGAAAGGACCACACAGTGCAACAAAATACACAAAGGCATGATCAGAAGCTTGACGGGTTTGCTGGCTCAAAGCGCAGGGCTGGGGAGCCGTCTGCCCAGCTATGTCAGAAAGTAATCCAGGAGGAAGGCAGTACCAAAAAAGCCACAAGCTGGATACTGAAAACAGCCAAAATTTTTGTCAGGCTTACTTCAAGATATTTAACCTCACAGGTGTTTTTGTTTGTTTGTTTGTTTTTTCCACAGAGTTCAAGGAAACAGAACCATCTCCAATCTTCATATGTCAAGAGAAGGGCACAGGAGATGCACTTGACCCAGTCAGGCTCTCTCTCTCACATGAAGAGGAATGTGGTTATGAGTGCCTGGAAACTGGTAACTGAAAACTATTTAAGAATGATAATTTAAAAAAAAAAATGTGCATCTGTACACTACTTGATCAATGTGAATTATCTTTCCCACTTACATATTTTTCTCTTTTTGCCATCCTACCCTGTTCCTTTCCAGACCAAGGACAACAGTTTCCCTCGTCTACCATAAGCCTATGCATTTTCCTTGTTGTTACAGGATAAGCCAGCTGGAGCTTTGTAATGGAACTGGTTAGAGCCTTTTTCTTGCCACATCTATACCAAAACCACCTGAAAACTTCCAAACTCCACAGCTGTGTTTCATTAGAGGCCCAGCTGAAACAAGGTGGCTTTAGAAAAGGCAAGCTAGGCGTGAGACCTTATTATAAGAGGGTATGTTAGGAGTTTTCTTCTCCCGCTGTATACTTGTCGGGCAAGCTGTAGGTCCTTGTTCTTAGGAAGACAATTTTCAGCAGCCTTTGGGGCTGCAGCAAAACCTACGCATTTTCTCCTGGGTCCCAGAGAACAACATTTTCTCCCTGTCCTCTCTGAGAACATGTCCGCTCCTGACTCCACTCAAGAGACTCGCTGTCCCTACATTACATACTGTGAATTCCCATACTGTGTATTCCCAGCTTGCTGCCTCTCAGTTCTCTTCTGTCCCCACTTTCACACTCTGGAAGTTTTTACATCTGGGCTGACCCAGTTGCTCTTGGAGCAGATGCCAGGGCTAGCTCACTCTAACCCACAACCTCCATCTGGCCTGGAGTGCAAAAGTGCCCTTTTAAACATGTCACATATGGGATACTGCAAACAAGCAAAATAGCATCCATTACATTGGCCTTTAGTATTTCAGGCTATCCTATCTCTGGAGGGAAATATGTTGCCCTACTGCTTCCAGGTACACATGGTGGTAACTCCTTCCAAAACTGCTACATGGGTCATGTGGTGAAAAAAATATTTGCTGTCGCAGCAGGTTCAGGCTGGACTCTTAAGCAAGTCCTTTAAGTATAAATGTACGTATTGAGCGTATCTGCACGCCACATAAAGCTGATATACCCGCTGTAAACTGTTGGCATCGATAGACTGATAATAAATGTGTACATTTGACAGGAAAATATGGTGACTAAACTCGTGGTCCTGTCCATCTGTTCCTCTGCAGCTTGTGTATCTCCGTGTCAGGGCACACTTGTTTATGTTTCCTCTGCTCATGTCATATGTATGTGTGTGTAAATATATATACATGTATATGTATATTTATTAAAAGGTTCCCCCCTCAGGCTAACGGGGCACCCCCCGTGACGAATCGAAGCGCTCGGCGCTCGATTGAGGCGGCTGTGGGCGGGAGGAGGAGGAGGGCGAGGGGAGCTCCGCTCGCTCCCCTCGGCGCTGGATTGGCTGCGCCTACGAGGAGCCCCTGTGTTGTTGTCGGGGGCAAGATGGCGGCGGCGGTGTCCGGGGCCGCCCTGCTGGGCAAGGGGCTGGACATCAGCCTGGCGGCGCTGCAGCAGCACGACCCCTACATCAGCAGCATCGTGGACGTGGCCAGCCAGGTGGCGCTCTACACCTTCGGGCACCGCGCCAACGAGTGGGTACGTCGGGGGCCGCTCCCCCCCCGCCCCGGGGAGGAGGGGGCGGGGCGAGAGAGAGCCACGCCCACTGGGGGTGGGGAGGCCCCGCCCCTCTCGCAGCGGAGGGGGGGATAGTGGGGGGGGGTGAGGGGGTGTCCGCCATGTTGAGGTGTGAGGGCTTTGTGAGGGACCCTGGGGTGCCCCAGCGGGCTCTGTGTGCATTAAAAGTGCTGCTGACGGGGAGGTGGCCCTGGGGGTCGTCTTGGTCTCCTTGAGGGGCGGTCAGCACCTGGCTCTTGGTTGAGCGCTGCGGGTTTGAAGGCTGGGTGCTGGCTGCCACCCATGTGCTGTGCCCTTACCTGGCTACATCCCGGCTGCTCCTGGGGTCTGGCAGCAGAGCAGCCCCACTGTTTAATCTTACATCATCCAGCCTTTATCCCGTCCGCATCTCCTCACGAAACTGGCCACCACAAACCCTGCTTGCTCACCACCATCCCATGGAGCTGTGGGGCTTGTTTCATGGCTTCACTGAGAGATGTAACACTGTCAGGGTTAGTAAAACAAAAAAAAAGGGGGCTTGCTTATGTTTGGCAAACCCTCGCTTGAACTTTTTTTGATGTCTTTTTATTCAGGAGAAGACAGATGTGGAGGGAACGCTGTTTGTTTACACAAGGTGAGAGTGTTACATTTTAACATCTGAAAGTAATCTGTGGATGTGGAAAAGCTAGCTGGGACGGAGCTTGGCTGAATGAAGGAAAATGCTCTGAATCACGTCATAGTCAAAGGTGAAAAGAAACTGACACTAGCAAAGACAAATGCAGGGAAGAAAACACACACAAGTAGGCATCACCATTTATGTGGTTAAGACTAAATCTTGATATGGGTGAACCGTAGAAATCTGCACAGCTATCTTAAATAGAACACGACATTTGCAGTTTTAAGGTGTCCAAACAAAAAAACAAATAGTGAAATAAATAACGATATTCCTTAAAGTAAAAGAATAGTAGAATTTCTGAAGTATTGTGCTCCATATGTAGGAGTTCACATTTCTTGTCTCTGATTACTAATTTTTTGTGTATATTTCATCCAGCACGCTGTGTTTTTTCAATGCTCGCTTTTTGCATGAGGTCTGGCTGTAACTTTTCAGAGCTTTTATTTGATCACTTACTCTACCATTTACCTCTGTTGTAAAGCATGCCCTATGTTTGGGTTTCCGAGGTAGTACCCTAGCATTTCCATGTCACTAAAATTAAAATCAGAAAAAGACTTGATGAGCAGATCATGCACTAGCTGCTCGGATGGGACACTGAAGTAGAAATTTTATCCTTCAATGTTCGTGCTTTTGAGGATCCAGTGAGAGAACTGACAAAGCAGAAGATTGTTTTCAGTGGTCAAGAGGCATGTGTGAAGTGAAGTGACAAATGGACAGGGAGGCCCAAGAGACTGTGAGCTTTGTGTGAAGTAGGAAAGCCAGTTTTAATATTTTTGAGCTCTTTTGTGCCAGCAGTCGAAATAATCATCAATAACTTTTCTAAGCTTCTCTTAGGTAAGCGGAAAAGAATGGAAAGGTGAGATAAGATGCTGTTACAATTACCACTACAAAATTAAAGAACTGGCCCCTGGCTGTGCTAGCAGTAGGCAGAGGTAGCTAGTTCCGTGCTGCAAAACAGAGGTAGTATTTCTCTGGTATGTTGGATTTAAAACTCCAGAAGTGACAGCATGTAACCTGGCACTTCTAGTATCTGTGATCTTTTATCGTTATTCTTGTTGGTTGAGGAAGTTTCCATTTACAGCCAGAGATAGCTACCCTTCCTGCCATGTAGGCAACTATACAGAACAGGTTGTGAGCTGTGAGCAACATTATACAGGGCCCTCCCCATCAATTTTAACTTTATGTCCTGTGGCTTTGAACAATGTCATAAAATCATGTAGAAAAAAACATTGCTAACAGACTGCAGGTTGGAGTCTACTGGTGTTTTTGTCACTTCTTATTACTGTTACGACAATGTAAAGTAATGCTGCCCTTTCACTGGAGTTGATTTTATCACAAATTGCAAATTCTGAGGAAGAGTCAAAAATCAGACTTCCCACTGAGTTAACACCAGTGGAAGTGGACTTTTTTTTTTAAGTACTGATTGTTGCAAACAAGGATTCTTGTTAAGGGTCCCACTTGTGTTTAATTTCATGTTGCTTCCTACCCTCTAATGCAGGTCCCTGTGCTTTTGATTTTGTAGAGATGTCCACCAGCAGGCAATTACTGCAGATGGCAACATTACCAAAATTTCAACTATCATTTTCTTTATTGCCATAACATTGTTTGAAAGTAATGTTTCCTGTCTGGATGCTGATAGGGTTAACAGCTCACATTAATAAAAATCATCTAACTGGCTTGAAGTGTAACCCTCATGAACAAGCATTATGATGTACATACTTATGTAATTCCCAAATAGGATTTTCAATACCATTCTCAATTGTTAGCTGAACGTTAGAAGTAATAAAATACTGTGCTCTTTGCCCATGACTGAATCTTACTAATTGCTGTTTTCTACACTAGCAGGAAACTATCAGGTAGATGGTGGTTGGAAAATGTGGTGCTAGTGATCTGGAATTAAGTGGCACTTAGTTACATCTTGCCTGTTCAGAAGTTTTGTAGGCCTTATAACTTGAAACAAAAACTGGACAGGCATATATGATTAATGCTATGGCTAAAGCATTGCACCTCAAATGGTAGTGTCACAGTTGCTGCATGCTCTCTGCAGCTATTGTGAGACTGTCATGGTGCTTCTGTCGTTTCTCAAGTAGAGTATAGGGTTTTGAAAAAATTAAAAAGGATTGTATGAAAGATTATGAAACTCAATAGTACTTTCCTTGGCAACAGAATTAGATTTTTATAGTGTCTCTGAGAAAAGAAAAATAATTTTGGAGAACTATGCAACGACAAAAAATAGTAATTTTTTTTTCCTTGACTTGATGTGATTTCTACTTGATAATTTTCAGATCAGCTTCTCCAAGGCATGGCTTCACAATTATGAACAGGCTGAGCATGGAAAATCGAACAGAACCAATTACTAAAGACCTTGATTTCCAGCTGCAGGACCCTTTTCTACTTTACAGAAATGCCAGATGTAAGTGTGTGATATGTTGGGTTAAATGCTAAAGAGGTGAACTCTTCTTCAGAGTCTGTTCTTGGTTAAGGTAGTACAAATGATGAGACTGCAGATTTCAAGGGCTGAAACTAGCTGGTTAAACAGTTACAATTGAAAGAATACATCCTCTTTGACACGCTGAAAAAGTTGTTCAGTGCTACCTGAACTATCACTATTCAAAAGAAAGTATTAGAACGTGTTCAACAGTAATCTCATCACTTAACTGGCTAATAGTGGACTTTTATGGCCATGTGTACGTGATGGGTGTAGAGGCTGGGAGATAACTGTGTGTTCTGAATATACCCTGTTCAGTGCTGGGAAGTCTCGTCATAAAGCAAATCCACCAAAGGTTAGAATAATACTTGTGATCTCTGTGTTTGTTCTGCATAAAGTTAAACAAATGTAGCTAATTCAAACCCTGCTTTGTTCTTCAGCTCTGGTATGCTGTCCTTACAGCAAACTGGAAGGTGTGTAACTTCTCAACTATTACGGGAAACTCCAACGCCATAGTGTTGAGCCTAATTTAAACCCTGATGAAAGATGAAGATACTACTTTGAGTTTTGTCTTTGTCCTCTATCTGAGAATTAGCATGCATCAGGCAAACTCAGACATGAGTGGAAGCCATGAAAGCTGTACTTTTCATGCAGATAAACACACAGACCATTACAATGTGCAATTATGTAAGAATGAACATTTATAAATATGCAGTTTTATATCTGTACTTGGAAGTAGAGCTGTAGTATGATCTGTACTTTGTGCTTGATGCATAAAAGTTGATTGCAAAAATTCTTTATGTATATATACTGTGTTGCAGAAGTGTTCCCTCTGGATGAAGTAAAAGCAGAGAAAATTCATGGCATACAAAGCAGCACAGTTTAATAATCTGCTAGACCTTTTTATTTTATAAACTTAATTTGGAGTTGGAAAGTTATATCAAGAGGGAATTCTGTTGCTCACACACACTATGTGGTAGAACAATAGAGATACCATTTTAAATAATCTAAATGAAACTTCTATTTTTGAGAGTATTAGATAGGCTGAAAAAGAATTGAAATTTCTCTCTTTGAAAATCCATAAGAAACTGAAAAGAAATACAGATCTGTCCAAACTAGCCTAGGCTAGACCAGACATTAGGATTTTTAAGTACCATGAGACTTATTTCACCCGTCTTTTTTTGAAGAGTCTTTCCTATGTATATGTAATTTATTTTTGCTTCATTTTGAAATTCCTTTAGGAATTATGTATATACTAATATCTGCTTTTTGAAGTCTGATCTATTAATTTTTCACTTTTGTTGAGACAATTGGTATAAAGAGTAATTAGAAGCTGTCATAACTATACTGACATGAAGTAAGATAGTCTTTAGTCTGAATACTACATAAACTGATTTATTTGGGAGAGGAATCTGGTGTTTGGAGGTGGGAGCGTGAGCCATTTGTTCAATAAGAGATGTCAGAATTTAGATTTGCAGTGTCTCAAATACAGTTACTAACGTGCTTCTGAGCAGCAAGTCTGTGTTCAAGTAACACGTCTGGGGCTTTTTGGCCAATTGTGCGACAGCAAAATGCAAAGAGCTTTTTTCTGGGTTCTTCTGTCTAGACAATGGTTCTTTTAGGGTAGGATTTCCATCTGGCAACTCAGAGATGGATTTTCTTGAAAAATTAATTGCCCGTCCATCTTTATGAAATTTAGAGTGGTTTGTTGGTGCCTCTTTGCATTTCTGTGCAGTAGAATTTTATCACACCTTCCTTTGTTCATAAACACACCAAAAGATTCCCCTTTGCCTAGAAAAAATAACACTCACTTCTGCTAGAGACTGTGTAGATCTATACTAGGAGGCGCTACCATAAAGAATTTTGACTGCATTAAAGAACAAACCCAACAAGTGTAACAAGTGAACTAGGGGAGTTAGGGGCAGGAGGACTGGAGCCAGGGTGGTAAAAAGGAGGTCTTTGGAGCCAAGATAATGGGCTGGTTTTGGCTAGAATAGAGTTAATTTTCCTCATAGCAGCTGGTATGGTGCTGCATTTTGGATTTGTGACTGCAACAGTGCTGATCACACAGGGATGCACTAGCTACCACTGAGCAGTACTCGCACAGCATCGAGGCCTCCTCTGTTCTTGTGCAGCCCCACCAGCAAGGTGCTGGGGCTGCACGGGGAGCTGGGGGGGACACAGACAGGACAGCTGACCCCAGCTGGCTGAGGGATGTCCCCAGCATGTGGTGGTAAGCTCAGCAACAAGAGCTGGGGGAGAGCCCCAGAAAAGGGGGTGGAAGAAACATGATTGGAGCTACAGTATTTGTCTTTCCAAGTAACTGTTACACGTGATGTGGCCCTGCTTTCCTGATGCAAAGGGCTAACTTCCCTGCTGCTGGGAAGTAGTGAACAAATTCCTTGTTTTAATTTGCTTATGTGTGCTGCTTTGTTTTACCTATTAACCTTTCTTCATCTCAACCCATAAGTTTTCTCAATTTTGCCCTTCTAATTTTCTCCCCGGCCTCACTGAGGGGAACAAACAAGTAACCCCAGCAGGCAGCTTGCACCATGCAGCTAACTCACAACACCCACATGGACAATTTTCCAGCAGCAGCATGAAAGTAACAGAATTTTTCTTTCAGTTCAGGATCTCTCATCCACAAGGTCTAGTAGCTTTTTGGCCTCGTGGCACTCTATACTGTATCATTCCCTTGAATGCAGGCATGAAAAAGGGTGTTACAAGATCCTCAGCCAGTGTACTTCTTGTTTTAAAAGTCTTCAGCTGGGCCTGTATGTCTGTTTTTTCCAGTGTTAGCTGCACCATCTAATCATGGAGAAACCTATATCTGCAATTTAATTGGATAATTTAATTTTGTAAGAGAAGATTCATATCTGCTTTCCTAAAATAAATAAATAAATTAATTAAAAATCTACTAGTTCAGGATTTTTGTTAGTATCCGATGTGTTCTGTGTTACCCCTAAATAAGGATTTTATTTCCATGAAATATTCTTATAAATGCTTAATTGTTATTTCTCCAATAACAGCTCCAATGAAGCTCTTGGAACTTCAAAGGAAAAACTGTTGTTTTCATAGATTTTTATGGAAACATCTGTTTTCAGAGCAAACTTGGATTACAAACCCATAAAAGAAAAGTTATTTACCATCTCATTTGACTTTTTCACGTTTACTGGGCCCACTGAAATAATTTACATGGTGATTTCTCCACCAAGGCGCAGATAACTCTAGCCCTTCCTTCCTTACCCTGTATTTCAAAGCCTTTGCTACATAAAATAACTTCCTCAGCATTATGGATCTGTTTCCACTAGGGTCTTATCCAAACGTGTTGCTGAATATCTATCTTGAACTGTCTATATGAGTATTTTCATTGGGTTTTGCATTATTATACTTTTGTTTATCACTTTTACAAAACACAGGCCTTAGACTTCTTTCTGGGGTTTTCATCCCAAAATTTTTTAGGCACTAATGTTGTAATACTGCTTTTATTTTCCCGCTTCTAGATACTAACAAGGAGGATTCAGTAATAGCTGCTTTTGTGGCAAAACAGTCGACAGGTTGCCAGTAATTCTTAATCTAGATCTGGAAAGTAGTTATCTTTTTCTGTTTGCTTGATGTTACTTCTTACTCTATTTTTTTGTACAAATTAATAAGTATAACATAATTAGGTATAACAGAGCTTTCCCTGCTTTTCTAACTGGTATGGTTGCTTTCTGACATAAGAGGACTTGTATTTGTTTTTTGTGGTAGTGTAAATTTCAGGGAAGAAAAAAAAAAAGCATTTGGAGGAGTAAAGACATTCTGCCCAGTGTTTTGTTTGTTCTCATATTCTGGATGTTTGCTGAAAGCAACTTGGTTTTAGTACAGCTGAATATGTGTGGCTGATTACATTACATGATCTAAAATAAATATTCTGAGCAGCAAAAGGTGGTACTTGTGTACTGGACAAGTCCACCAGCATCTTTTCAGGTTATACGTATCATTTTGCAAAGATTGCTTTGCATGCAATACGTAATTACAA
This sequence comes from Anser cygnoides, assembly GCF_040182565.1. NCBI lineage: Eukaryota > Metazoa > Chordata > Aves > Anseriformes > Anatidae > Anser > Anser cygnoides. Next base: position 66,319,270 of record NC_089873.1, on the reverse strand, counting down.
CAGGAAAAGCTTTCCTCACCTATATACAATAAAAGTAAATTTTATGAATACTTATAAAAGGAATATTTGATCTTTTTACTTAATTGTTCTTCATATTTCTCCTGTAGTTCCATATGATCTTGGTAATCTAGAATCAAAATAATGCCTAAAAACCTTTTATGCAGATACCTACAGTCTGTTCCCACAGTCTGGGGCTAGATTTGGGTTCCGTGCCAGTTAATGTTTGCACTGATCCCCTATTTCACAGAAAAGCTTAGTTTAGGAAATGTGTTTGTCTGGCTAGCACTAGGGTTATTTGTGTGAAAGCCAGGAGGGGAGCTCAAATTGCTGTGTGCTTAATGCCAGCAGAAATCCATGTCTAATTACACCAAGAAACAAAAGGCTTATCGGTTAAATAAGTATTTTCAATGTGATCTCTAAGCTTCTGTATTTAACTGCAGTTTTAGGCGCTTTCTTTGTGTGACCAAGACAGTACTTCTCCTTTTTTGAACCATCTGGTGATTTTAAAAATTCAAAAAATTTCCTGGGTTTATATTTGAGTAATCCTAACTACATAATTAATACTTTTTCCCTTATATTTATTCCCTTGTATTTATTGTGAAAAGCACCGTTTGGAATCTGTTGTTTAAAGCTTGACACTGGTTAATATGAAATAGTTCAGAAGAAATGCATAACTGTAAAACATTGGTTAAAATAACTTCAGTTTCTTCTTTAGCAATGGTCAGCTGTATAATAATTTACTTGCAACTATTTCCAATGATGTATTTGTACCAGAAGTATATGAATGTGTACTGGGCCGATTAATTATTTCTTGAATTGACTGATTTATCATTTCATCACCACTGTGATCAACATCACTTAGCTATTTTTCGTGTTTATAGGATATGGAGAGCTCGAGGAAAATTAAGTTGCGTATCTTAGAGCTCAGTACACCTTGTGCGTTTCAGCTGACAGAAAAAAATACAAGATCCTAGCTTATAAGGAGCTGGTATGCTAATTCTCACAACAATCTGTGTCCTGGTTTTGGCTAGGATAGAGTTAATTGTCCTCTTAGTAGCTGGTGTGGTGCTGTGTTTGGGATTTAGGATGAGAAGAATGTTGATATCACACTGATGTTTTAATTGTTGCAGAGCAGTGTTTACACCAGGCCAAGGACTTTTTGGCTTCTCGCTCTGTCCTGCCAGCGGGCAGACTGGGGGTGCAGCAGGAGCTGGGAGGGGACAGACCCAGGACAGCTGACCCAAACTGGCCAAAGGGGTATTCCATGCCATATGGGATCATGCTGAACAATTAATAGGGGGTGGGGGGGCCGGCTGCTCGGGGATAGGCTGGTCAGCGGGTGGTGAGCAATTGCATTGTGCATCACTTGTTTGTACAGATTATTATTAGTAGTACTACTGTCATTATTATTATTTTCCTTTCTTTTCTCTCCTAATAAATTGTCTTTGTCTCAATCCACAGGCTTTCATTTCTTTCTAATTCTCTCCCCCATCCCAGAGAGGTAGCGGGGAGGGTGAGCGAACGGCTGTGTGGTGCTTAGCTGCCGGCCGGGTTAAACCACAACAATCTGATGCAGGTTAATTGGGTGCTTTTATGGTACAGGAAGTAGAGAAAGAAACTGCGTAAAAGCACAACAAATAGTCTTTATCTGACCAGGCTCTATACCTGTTTGTGCATAGATCTTGTTTTTCATTTCTGTGCCACATGTGTAACAAGACCTTTGATCACATCATCTCCTAAAACTGAAAGTGAATGAAGCTTTCTAGCCAGATATGACACATTCTACTGAATATGAGCTTTTGCAGAGGTTCAGGAGTTGCTACGCAAGCAGCCCAGACGTGCCTGCTTTTGGTAAAGCTGTCTAGACACATGGTACGTGTATAACCTCATACTAATTTCAGTTGTCCAGTTTAACCTGCCACCCTGTGTTCATCAGAACCGTGAACAGGGAATATCGTTTTCCCAGATTTCTACGCTGCAGAGACTTCCAGTAGGTGGGATTGGAGGGGAAGAAAAGTTTCCCAGTTGTCCAAAGAAGTAGCCTAAAGTTTGTTATGTGGTTTTTAAGTGTATTTTTTTCCTATTTTTTCCCATAATTATTTATGTATGATTTTATTTTTCCAAATACATGTTTGGTGACGATTGTAAAATGTTTAGGAAAAGATAATGGTGTATATTTTTCTAAAACTATTATTTTTCACTTCTAGATTCTGTTACAGCATCCTAGAGTACTTGCAAATAGAAGAACTCGTCTTCTTGGAGACTGACAGGGGTTCATTTTGGTTTACCCTTCTAATAATTTATTTATAGTATATAAATATATACTAAATAATGTTGCAGTTCTGTGGGCATGTCGGAAGACCCATTGATCGTGCAGGTACACGAATAGTAACGTTTCTCTTGTAAGGAGCATCTTAGTTAAAAGAAGTTTACATTTCAAGAGAAATGAGGAAACAACAGTGATAGTTTGAGCAATGTATAAAAACAACATGGCATGAAAAAGATCTTTTAGATGCCAAAGTGTCTATTTTTATCCTGAAACCTGTTTGTTGGTCTATCCCATGTTGTATATTCTATAATTCGCTATTTAAAATCTCTTCTCTCAAGTGTTTTAAGAACGAAGCCAGCATTTGGTTGTTAAATTTACTTCATGTGCATGTTTAGATTCAGTATTATGCGTATTGATCAATAGACAACTACTTGCTCAATTATTTTCATTGAGATGGGCAAAACAGGTATTTCGGGCTTTCTTTTTACGATGTAATACAGTTTCTGTTTGGGTTTTGGTAAAAATGTCAGTTTACAATAGAGAGCCTAATTTATCAGTCTCCTACCTGCCAACATATGGTATCTGGTCCAATCATGGGAAGAAAAGAAAGCTGAACACAGTAAATTGAAATACGTATTCAGCTGATTATTCTCCAGATGGTCATTGGACATTTTGAAACAAATACCATTACACGTTTTTGATTTCATTCAATTTGTATTAGTTTCCTCTAAACTAAGTGGTCTGCTGATTTAAAGAAAAATAGTTTGTGGCTTTCTGTTACTGCATCAGTAAGCAAAATGCAATGTTTCTGTCACAGCTGAATAACTTAAAAACAATGTTGTTGAGACTAAGCTTGGTTACAGAATTATTATTCTGGCCTTCTGGAATCTGTCGGTTCTGCTGAAGAAAATATTTTTGTAGTGTAAATCTTTGAAAAACTGTTTATCAGTTTGGAACAAAAGTGTTTGAGAAGTGAAAGCTCAAACCATACAAATTCAAAGCAATTTTGGCAGAGGGGCCTGCCCTCATTAGAGGTATGTTCTTGTCAGCTAGTTTGCTTGCTAACCAGATTTGGCTAAAGGTTTTCTAAAAGCTTGTCTGCACCAACCGCTGCCATTTGTTCAGAATACAAATGCACATGTTTTACCTGAGGTGCTGTCCTTGGGAGAAATTTTTGTCTCACAAAAATAAACAAGTAGCTGCTCCTTCTTCCCCTTCCACCATGTCTCCTTTAATCAGCGTGATAAAAATTCATCGTGCCTCTAGCTAGCCAGGAACAGCAGCAGAGGTCAGGATTGTCTTCCCTGGATGTTATTCACCTCTAGTTGAAACCTCAAATTTGCTGAGAACATTTTAATCCTAATACTCTTAAGAACAGATACTACTTTTCCTTTTTAAATTTAAAAGGAAAATATAAATACTGAAAATGCATCAATGTTGTAGTAAGACTTGATTCTAAAATCAGCAAATAAAATTGACTGACAATTAACTTTGTCAGGTTGCATGCATGTTTTCCAAAACCTGTTTTAGTTTGCGTACAGCTTAAATATTTTATAGTTTGTCATGTGCAAATTTTCTTGAAGCAAATTCCTTCCTGCTTCTAGTTATTTACTTATCTGATGCATAGTGGCTATGTTTTCTTTTTTCCTGTGAAATACTGTCTAGTGTTCAGCTGGGTGACTTCTTTGTACCTATATGCAGAAATTATGTGTTCTTAGACTGGTTTATAAAAGCTGGCTCAAGGCAGGAGATTTTTAAGACTGGGAATCCTGATCTTTTGTTTGGCGGTTAGTTAGTTTGCATGTTGTAGAATATACAACCTGATGCGTTTGGTTTTGAGATCTGTAACTAAACTCTGCTTGATTCTTTGGAAATAGGATTGGATTTTTAACACAATGTGATTTCTGAAGGGGACAGGATCTTTTCTTTTTGTAGAGAAAGGTATGTATATATGCAAATCACTGTAAAACTAAATAAAATGGAAAAGTGCAGTAGGATATACTTTTGTTTGGTAACTTGTAGTTGATCATAATTTCTTTTATTTTCCTAACTCTTTATCTTACTGAATTTAGCCCTCTTTTGAGCAGAAGGGTGGAGCGGCTGACCTGCGGAGGCCCCAGCCAAACTAAATTGTTGATTGAGATTTTAGGATTATCAGGTATTGGTTAATTCTTCTTTAGGGTACTTGAGATTTGTTTGTGCTTACTGTGATGAGTAAGTGTAATTCTGTGATTTTTAGATTTAAGTTTTTAGAGTTCAGATCAAAAAAGAGGAGGAACTGTAGTATTCCGATGTGTTTTGTTTTTTTTCTGTTTTAAAGCAAAACTCTTTGTACTGGTAAGTATTTCTAAAGTAATCCTTTTTATTTTTCCCAGCTCAATCTTATTCTTCATGTGTGTCTTTAATTAAAATATATGTTTTTGAGTGGAAATTAAAGGCCTTGATCTTAAGACACCAGTTTTGATGAGTAAATCCATGTCCCTTGTTGCCCCGCGCAGTTCAGTACGGATATATAAGGTTTCGGTTCAGACCTGCCTAAAAGAACGCTTTTGTTGTTTCCTCCTCGCCCTTCCTACCCTGAGGATTTGGTCCCAGTTCTGGAAATCTTTGACTGAGAAATGCAAATGACATAGAATGCTTCGTGTTTGTGAAGTGGATTTTCTAAGGGTGGCAGATTTTGTAACTCTAACTATGATGACTGCAACCATCTCTTTGCTCTAATGATGAGTTTCAGTTGTGATGAAGGTGGTAAAAAAAATACAAGGGAAAGAAATGCAGTAGTTATAACAGATTTTCAGCTATGTGGAATGATGGATTTCAATTTGAATATATGTCATGTGAGGAAAAAACAGCCTAAGGAGCTAAGAGAACAAAGCTATGTAGTTTTTTTTGCAGCTAGTAATTATTTTGAGTATGGTGCAACCGTATCCCAGCCTGGGCAAGTGAATCGGTAGGAAAAGTATATGGAATAGAATTAAAGGCATCTCTCAAGCAACCTGCAGTTGTATAGGGGTTTCTGAGCAGAATGGAAGGAATATAATACTGCGTATATCTGCTAAGCGCAGTCTTTGCTTCCCATTTATGGATGTCGGCACATAAGCAACGTATTAGCTTGTCTGGAAGTTTACTGCTGAGAGTGTACTGCCAGCACTGGCAATTCCGGACATCTCTTCGAGATAAGATAGGCATATGATGTGGTAAAGCTCAGGAGTTAAAGTTGGAACAGATTTTTTATTTTTAAAGAGGGTTATCTTCATGTGACTACCTGTACACCCTCTCCTTCATACACACCCTCTTGTACAGCATAAAATATTAGATGTTTCCAGACAAGTGTGAATATATATGTGAATGCCTACATATTTATTCTGCAAATATTGAAAAACTAGTTTCTTTTTAGAAATCACTCACATAACCCCCTTTTTAAATTAGTCCCTTCACACACACATATGCATTTAATATTTTGAGCTTTTGTATGTTCTGAACTTCTTAGCCTCTTTTTGTCTTTTCTTTCTTGTTTCTTATACCTGTGTGCCTTCTTGTGCCTTTATTTTTTGCTCCGCTGTCAAAATCCAAGTGGGAAAGCAATGTTCAGTATATGCTCAAAAGACGTTATGCTACCGAGAGAAGCTGTCCTTCTGCTTAACTCCACAGATTTGAGAATTACCAAAATTCTCTGAATCCTGCGGTAGTGTGATAACACATACAGGGCTTCACAGTACATTATCCCCAACTATTAGTTTGTTACTGATGTTATTTCATACATTATACAAACTGTTCTGTTTAAATAGAAATGCAATACTTGTCCCAGCAGATAGACACCAGTACAGTTTGCATGCACACTAATGTATAATGCTGTCTTACCTCCAGGTTTGATGTAGAAGCAGTTAAGCTGAGTTTCATGCACCAGCTTCCCCTTATACTTCGTTTCAGGTTCCCCTTGCTGGTGGCTGGATAGTGGTTGATATGCTTGCCGAACAAAGGCTTGAAACATTTTTAAATTCCCTGGAGCGTTGAAACCGCTGAACTTGAGTATATTTCCTATGTATACTGAAAGTAAATTCCTTTTGAGCAATTGTTTCTTACTTTACAGTTACTTTATGTAATAGCCTTGTACAGAAGTTAAAACCAAAAACCAGAACTACTGACAACTCTGTCCTTTCATCTAGAAACTACTTTCCAGCTCTTTGAAACCTTTGCAATATCTTTTGCATTATCCTTCCTTTCCTTGCTCTTCACTCCTGGTCCTTTCTTGTCCTCTGTGCTTTATGCTCAGTTGGAGCCTTCTCCTCCCCCTGTGGTTTTTCAGGAAAACTTGGATTGAGAAGTGGCGATAATGGGCGCCATCCACCCGTCAGCTCATCACCTCACCGAGCCATGACGATCTCTGGTTTCTGTATATCAGCACGGACTTCTCTGATAATATCCTCTTGTGTTTGAAAAAAATAGGTTTGTCTAGCAAGGGGTGGACTTCGGTCCTGACATAGCCAGAAAACTTCTCTTGGAATGTGAGCTTGCTTGCTCACACTCTTTTATGTGTGTGTGTATATATATAAAAATATTTGTAACCTTCTCTCAAAACATGAAAGATAAATATGGAACAAGTGTATCCCACAGTGCATATACAAGCTGCCCACTTCTGTCTATTATTGATTTAATACAAGCTCTTGAGTGCCTCATCAGCTCTGTCTTCATCAAAACAAGCCTTAAATCGGCAGTAAACAATACTCTTCAATTACAGGAGGAAAAAAGAAAGAAATCCTTCTGAAGTATAAGATAGCATACCCTTTAAAGGACAAGGAATGTGTTACATACAGAAAGGCAGTGTAACTGTTCCAGTGGAATTCCACTAGGGCTGCAAATGCAGTGTTGCTTTTTTGTCTTAAGTGGCATAGAAACTGCTAACAGCATTGGGCTTAATATTTGGTATCTGCTCTGCAAATAATGGTTATAGTTGCAGCCCAGTTGTTGGTTTTGCAGTGCAGAGCTTGCTGTAATAAAATTTAATAAAATATAAAGTTTTCATATAATAATATATTTCTTAAAGTACATTAATATAAGAAATATATATTAATAATATATTTCTTAAATATATTTCTTTTCTCCACAAAAAATGTGGTTTGTACCTGCTAGCTTTGTTGTTTTGGACACATGTACTCTTAAGTCTTTTAGAGCCTCTTTCAGTAATCCTTTTGCATAGCAGAGATATTATTTATATGAATAAAACCAGCCAGAGATCCTGTAGCCAAGAAAAAAAAAAAGTGATATAAGACACATGCTTCAGGTCAGAAGTCAACAATAGAGGGACTAGGAAGGTTCTTCCTGTGAATCATCTGGTGCTGGTCATTGTCTTAGACAGGATATGGACTTGCAGTTTGATGAGCTACACCAATTCTTCTGTCTCTGTCAAACGAACTGCCTTTCTGTAAAATTTCAAGATAATTTGCATAACAACATACGGCATTAAATCTTCTTCACGGGAATGTATAGCATCTCTCAATGGAGAGGTTCATGAAATTTCATAATTAAAGAAGCAACAGTGGATTTTTATGTAAAGTATTGCATACCTTCTTGCAGTGCTTTGCTTCTTTTTTAGTTGTCATATCTCTTCTGTTGTTTTTTTATGTCTTCCCTCAAATTAATATTTTGTATGTTGTTATCATAAAGAAAAAAATGAGGTTCAAATTTGCACTGAGAGTTGGAAGGAGGGGAGAGAACAGGGAAGCAAAAGATGGTAACTAATGCTTTATTCCTAAAGGATCATGCATATGGTAAAATACTGCTGACTTATGAAGCAAAATGTAACGATGCACTTTCACTTTGTGTGAGAATAATGCAGTTGTAATGAGAATGGCACAGCGCACAACTCCAAATTTTGATATGTATTGAAATGTATCTCTATAGTTAGCAATTCATAAATTGCAGGATATGTCCCAGTGCTGTTTCAGTATTTTGAAACATCTAGCTTCTTATTTAAAATTAATTTGATAAATACAAAATTTTCTGATGCTTTCATGTGTTGGATTACAGTTTTAAAATAAGGAAATTTTTACCATTCAAATTTTTTTACCATTTAATTTTCATGGTGACACACTTCATCTCAGAAGTACATTCTGTTTCTCCCTCTGTTCAAGTAAACACACAGAATGCCTTGTGGTGGAAGAAAAGTCAGTAAACTGCTAATGTGTATAGTAATCAGAACACTAACTTCCGTAGTTAAAATTAATTTTAAAAGATATACAAATACTTGAAAATAATTACACTAAAAGAAATAAGTAAGGTAGCTCAAAGATATTTGAATCTTTATGAAATAAGTTACTAAGTTGCAACTTTCACAAGAAAAAATAGGTCACAAAATATGCTTTAAACACTTTTATTAAAATCTAAAGGATAAAATGTAATGATCCTTCAGTTTTCAAGCAAGTAAAAATACAGTGGTAGTATGTGAATGATAAAAGGTGCAGCTATCCACTGAAACTTAACCTGCATGAACCTAAGTTAACTAACTTAACAGCATGAACCTATTCTCAATTGGAATAGACTTAATACTGTTCACCTGCAATTAATGAGAACAGTAAATGTCCCTTCTGTTCCAATGGAATTGTATTGTATTTCTAAAAATCATAGGTACTTAGTTTCCAACAGCAGCTCGCTCTACAGGTGAGCAGATGTCATGAAGTCAATGTAACATCTGACTATAACAGAAGAAGAATTTTTTTAATGTATTTAATATAACATGTTACGAGACTGTGGAAAATCAACAAGAGAAAATACGTAAGCGGTGCTGTAAATATGAACTAAACATTTGAAATGTCAGAAAGAGTAGTTCACTTTACAGTTGCCTATTTTACATTTTTTTTCTGACCATTTCAGTAGTAAAGAGATGGTGTAGGAAACAATAAGAAATTGTCTGTCTCCAAAATGTTAGAGCGTACAGAGTGTAAAAATGGGAAAATACATTTTTTTAAATTATGTTAATATTACAGTATTTTTAGGTGTCACTTACTACAAGAACAAGTGTGAATATATATTCAAACAACATAGATTTTTGTCGTTGCAGGTTAACAGCTTATTCCAGATCTGCAAATGTATTTCCATTACTTGGGATGTGAAGCTATGCAGTGGAGAGATAAGAGATGAGATCACAATTGTCGGAATTACAAATACCTATAGTTGAGGTTGCTTATTTTCTTCATGAAGCCCATTTTCAAGTTGTTCTTTTTGCTGGAATCAAACCATTTGGAGTAATAGCTCATCAGACTGATTATAGTAAAAAGACAGAGTTCAGGAAAAAAATACGTGCTATTGAACACTAAATATAAACAGCTATAATACATAATACAGCTATAACACTAAATATATAACAGCTAAAATATTCCTCCTTTTTTTTTTCCTTCTTTTTCTTTTTTACTGGGAGAAAAAAAAATGCACTGTAATTGACACCAGCAGAGTTTGGAAAATTGCTTGCCCTTGAACTTTTACTATAGCTCTGGTATTAAAGATGTACTTAGACCCATGGCAGGTATGTCAGAGATGCACTTTAAAATCATTGGAAACATAATCTTACATTTCACTAAATTATAAATGAGAACTGCAATATTCAAATCCTGTTGAGTCCTCTACCACACAATCATGTATGCCATTTACAATGGAGGAGGCTGTATCCCCAGATAATGGGGATGATAATAAGGAAATGGGAAGTAACAGAAGTGTGTTTACAGATCTGGAATTAGCTGTTAACCTGCAACAACAAAAGTCTTAAGTTGTTTGTATGTATATACCCCAGATACTTGACAAGAAACATAACAGAAGCTGCCACTTTCCTTAACCTTGAAAAGCGGGATGTAAATATAAAGGCTGGACACCGAGAAGGCAAGGGTAGAATTCCTTCCTATTCTTTAAAATAAAAGACAGCTTTTTTTCATCCTTCAGAATGGGGAGAGCATTGTCGCTGCCTCCTTGACTGTGGAGTGTTCTCATTGCTTTTAGCTACGAGGTATAATTTTGTACTCAGCATCAAGAAGAGAGCGTGTTTTCTTGTTTTCCTTCTTTCATTTGTGGCAGTGTTATGTTGGTGTAAGCTTTTCTGCTAAGAAGTTATTTATATATATTTAGCTTATATTTGCATGATGTCATTTTTGTATTATGTTCAGATCATTCATGTAGACGAGGGCCTGATTTCATTTCAGTGTGCATTGAAGGCCTTTTTAATGGTTTGTAGTAGAAATTGGCAGAGATAATAGGGTAAGCTGGGAGCGGTAATAGTTTCAGATTTTGAGGAGTTACACTTCCTTTCCACTGAGCCATCCTCTGACAGTTTTTTCACAGGAAGGATACTTTTGTTGGCTGAGGATATATGGATTTTGTTTTCAGCCTTGCTAAAGACTTCCTCACTTCTCAAAGTCAGCATCTATCACTTTTCTTTATCAAAAATGGAATGAATGGTACTTTCACCCACAATTTGTTTATCTTACTATCTCTTCACTTAGCTGTTAGGTTCCTTGAGTGAGACTGTGTAATCATTTCTGTCGTAAAAGGCAGTGGAGATCCAGTCTGATGTGGATGTTTTAGAAGTCCACTGTGAAACAGTAATAAGAACCACTTTTTACTTACGAACAACTTAACAGTAGCGGATTTATTAAGAACAACTTGTTATTTAAAAATTGATAGCCTGGCACCTGTGGGGGTTGTCTTGTCTTAATTTCAGAATCATGCATCATCATGATTTTAAAAGTATTTGGAACTGATGATGAAATGACAGGGCATGCAATTGGAAAACCAGCGGAGGGGGAAAAAGATCACTAGGCTAGATGGATCATAACATAGACACTATTCCTGCGTAGGGACTAAAAATTCTTGTTGTATCAACAGAATATAATATTAAAGGAAATCTTGCAAATTGAGTTTGCCTTTGGGATATTTTCCAAAAAATAACCTGCCGATGGACGCTTGCATCTGTTAGGCTTTATGGAAATAAATGCATCAGTGGGACTTGAAGTTTCCTGCAAGGCTAACGTAACTTTAGCTTTGAGGCTATTTAAGGGATATTCTTGTGAGGCAGTCTCTTTTTTGTTTGTTTGCTACAGAGTTAATTTTTTTTTTAAGGCATTTCCTATATATTTTGATTTAAAATCTGCCAGAAGTCTGGCTGTCACCGTGGAGTTGCAGACATGATTTTATAAACAATCCACTGTCTCGGAGTTGTCCCTTTTTGCCTCATGAGATCAGAAATATTTGCTGGCTCTGTATCTGGAAGTCTGTGAATTGGTCAGCCAACTTTCATGACTGTAGAAGATCACAAGGTTATTTCAGGGTCCATTTAAAAAAAAAAAAAAGTTTCACGTGTTTAAGGCATAGTTCCAGGTACAATTAAACAGATGGTGGTGAGGAACCTATTCTTGACTTCTAGCGTTGCCAGTCCCTGCCCACTCTCTAACCATCCCTTTTTGGGGAAAGAGGTTTTCAGGAGCTTTTACATGATGTGCGTTGGTTTTTTTTGTTTGTCTTTTTTTGAGAAAGTTACTTGAACAGTTCCTCCTTGCTTGAATTTGACTTGTAAAGCTAAAAAACAGCTTTTTTCACTCTCCAGATGTGGTTATTTGCATTAAAATGTCTCTGAGCAGAATGCTTTTCTTTTTAATTGCTTTTTTTTTCTGCTTGTTTCATATATTAAGTTTTAAACATTTGAAATAAAGACCAAGCCATTCTTTTCCTTGTCTGTGTTAAAAGATACCTAAATAATGGGATCAGAAGCTTTATCAACCTGTAAATGAAGGAGCAAGTATTCATTGATTTGACAGGTTTGTTTCTTTTACCAGCATTTTAGGAAAAGTTAAGCTCACATCATAATACAGTTTCACGTTGGTTGGAAAATTCTTGCATTGTTTTAGTTTGTTGGCATTTTTGTGCCTGGGACATCGTAAAAATTTTGATTCCTCTCTGGGAACCTCCAGAGATAACAGGATATATCTAATCTGAATTTCCATCATTTAGAAATACATACATACATACATACATACATACATACATACATATATATAGTGTTGTTCTGCTTTCTACAGTGTAGGGAAAAAAGAGACATGAAAGTTCAGTCCTGTGGATGAACCACATCACTATCAATATGGCAGTTAAATAATGCAATTTTATTTTTTTTCTTAGCATTTTGTTTTAGCTAAGCAAAATGTTGTGTTTAAAAGGCTGCAAAATTGAGCACTCCTGAACAACCAAAGAACAAAGTTAAGGTTGCTTGTGCAATCTTTTTTTTTTTCCTCATAGAATTTTTAATTACATGTTCATAATCATTTGCAGTACAGTCTTTGCTTCAGTCATCAAATAGTCTGAATGACATTCAGGTAAACAGTGGCTACTTGGTATTCTGGCTTTTCCTCATTACTTATGTGTGGACCTCTTGCTTTTTTAGGCACTGCAGAAGTTCTGCAGGAGCGGCAGAACTCTTCATTGTTGTTTTTCTCATGTTGTTTTGTGTGATACTCACTGATGTAATAGCTGGTGACTTAAAATAAGCAGAACTGTTGCACCTTGCTCAGATTAGAAATATTATTTTTCCCATTTTACAAATTGGGATCCTGGAGCAGAGTGGTTACAATTACAAAGATCCGTTAAATGCAGAGTGTCTGACTTCAAGTTACTCCAGCGTAACTTATCCAATATATTTATCATTCATAAGTTCAAAAACACTTCCTACAGACTTCAGCTGTGATTATAAGTAGCCGGCGTTTTTGCAGGTCATGCACTCAAATCTTACACTCAGGTCTGGGATCTCAAATCAAGAACCGGACATGAAATGTACACACTCAATGACAGCCACTTAAGATGACATTTCACAATTCGCATATCGTTGCATAATATCTCTGGGACAGCGTCAGAGATGGTATTTGTCTTTCTAAGATAGCATGCAGCTGTCTTAACTGCAGATTTTTCCTTTGTTGCAATCCTGTCTTGCTTTGTCCTGTAGAGCAGGATGTCAAACTTGAACGGACAGGCCACCTTCGCTACTTGAACCTGAGTAAAGTGGAAGGAACATCCTGTGGTTGCATCATTATTATGAAGACTTAATTGTGGACAAAGGGATCACATTTGCATTAGAGTAGAATGGTACAAAATTAATATGGCATGCCTTAAGTCATGCTTTAAGTTAAGAAGGCATAGATTAAAAATACTATCATGGGTATAACCTACTTTGGGTCTTTTCTTTTTCTCAGTAGGTCCAGCAGAACGGATGCTGCAATTTTTTAATGTGTACCAGCAGAAGCCGCCTACCTGTTTAAAAATCTAAAAATTCTAAAGATTGATGCTCTTTAAGTAATTGCAGTTAGATGATTTAACCTATGTAGCTTACTCCAATTCAATATTAACTACATCTTGTTGATTTGATAGCTGCATTATATCTTTATAACTTTGTTCAGTCTTGTTAACAGCATCATAACTTTTTGTGCCTTTTTTTTTCCCTTTAATGGGATCAATTCATTACTAAATCTCATTTCCTTTAGTAAATGAAATGAGTTGGGAACTGTTGAATGTGGTTGACTAGATGCATGCCATCTTGTCAGTATAAAACTCTCTCTCCTTACTGGTGTTTTGTTGGCTACTTTTCATGTAGCTGGCTCACTTGGGGAGCAGAAGATACTTGATTTTGATTTGTTCTTTCTTTCTCTGTTTTTGACAGTAATCTCTTGTTGGATAACTTGATAGCTGAATCTGGGCCTAAAAGTGAGACAATATTTCTTCTGTGCTGCAGTGAAAGAATTCTTTTTGTACCTCTGCTGTTCAATCATTCAGTTTTAACATGCAAACGTTTACCATTACCACTCTACAGATGATACTTAGATCTGAATTTCTATTTTTGTCACACACAGCCTAAGGATGGAGGGTGAAGAAAAAATAATCTGTTTAATACCAATAAGACACAAGGTGTATTCATGCTGGTAGGAAGTTTGCAGTGAAATTTGTATTCTATGTATATTTATGTTTTTTATTAGTGGAGAGCATGACAGGTTCCTAGCTTGATGGTTGCAGTTTGTAATCATCTCAGGTTCTCTGCTGGTCCTGGGTTTTTATGTGTTGGCATACAAAAAAAAAAAATGAAAAAATGTTTTTTAAGGCTTTTCACCAGGATGCTATATTAAGTAGTTAGTTGAACCATTTTTAGCTGTATAGAAGACAACACATGGCTGAAAGTCTGAAGGGGGATAGAGATAAATATTACACTTGCATCTTGCAAACAGCTGCACATTCAGTTTCTTTTCAGATGTTAAGAAAGCCAGCTTGTGCTTTGTGTGTCGTAGTTTCAGTTCTTTGGAAGTGAAGAAGAAGTGATTGTTCTTGGACTCCTGTGATTAAAGGAAATGTTACATGATCAGGGTCAGTGTTGCAATTATTTTAAAATGGATACTCCATCCATTTACGCCACTTTCAAATAGAATCCAGCCCCGACTGTGCCAGAAGGCATGCTAGGAATTGCCTTATCTTAGGAAGATTAAGGGAAATCTCTTGCTGCTGTAGGAGGGGAAGAAGGGGAGAAATGTGGTGCCTACCCATTTGCTACCGTATCATACAAGGGGAACCTGGACGTTGCACAATGTTGCAGAGGGGTTGCAGGGTACAGAGGGGAAGATCCATGTTTACCGTGTAAGCACTTCTTCCTTCTCCTTCACAGCAAATTTGTGCGAGAGGTTAAAACTGAAAACCGTGGATGGATCATTGGTGAAAATACGGCCAGACAGTGTTACAGATTGATTCCCAGGCTATCTTACCAGAACTGTATTATACAGTTATGAGTGGAAAAAAGCTTCCTGTTTATGATGTTTGTGGAGGCTGCACTGACTACAGTTGCATTATGCCTGTTACCGTCATGGTGGTTTCACTAGCAGTGCGTGCATTTGAGAATTTTGAACTACTGGTTGATTCAAATCTGTTGTTGCTGGGCAAAACTGCAGGCACTTACCTTTGTGAAGGACAGATTCTGAAGTCTGAATTTAGATGGAGATTTTCTAATCCTGGGGTTGGCTACAGGTAATCACTTCTTTGGGGGTGAAACTAATGGACATCATTACAGGAAACTTGCAAGGAGGCAGAGGTTGGTTTGTACTACCGTAACAACTTTGATGATGTGTAAGATAGGTCTGATCGTTGTTGAAAACTAAACAAATCTTACCTGCTTATGTTTGCGTGCAACACAGCCTGTAGTACACTAGCCACTGGGGTCCAATGCTTATGATATGACAACTGGAAAATTGACAGAAGTAAAGTTTTTAAAGGAGAAAACACACAAAAAACAAACCTCTGGTTTAGTGTTTTGAAGAAAAGGATCAAACACCTTTGCCTGTATCAAAGGTTCAGAGCTGGTGACGTATGTCAGTAGAGATACACCTTTTGATCTTTTTTGATTATACTGGAGGATTTGAGTTGTCATGTTTTTAGAAGGGGAAAACACAAGACAGAAGTAAAATTAAAAATTGCTTTACAGGTCACTTTTAAATATCTACCAGGTAGAATTGCTGTTTGAGAAGATTCTCATAGTTTGTGTTTGATGTGCATTTGCAGTGTCCATATATGGGATTTGGTTTTATGATAAGGAAGAATGCCAAAGAATTGCAGAGCTCATGAAAAAGTAAGTGATGGGTAAACGAGACTTTTTGTGCTTTTTTATGTATGTATTTCTGTACATACATGCACATTATATTACTAGGATGGTTTCTACTTTAAGCCTATTTTCAGAGAATTTGTTGCAAGTAAAATTGTCACACACCTGCATTTTATATATACAGAAATAAGTCACTGTATTGCAATACTTCTTCCCTAATTTGCTACACAGGTTTCCAGCTACATCATAATATAACAGTTCAACTGATATGTTTCCTGATGATCCAACTCTACAAAACAGATATCTGAATTCTTTGGGAGGTGGGGAGGGGGGTGGTGGTGGTAATGAGTTTCTCAGGTTGGGGAGATTTTCTTTTTCAATGTAGCTGTTACCTTTTTCTTCTCACATCAATGTAAGTATGGACTATTACAAAAGCATATTACAATAATACAGTTTGTGTTTATCTTCTTTCTACGCCATGGCTCAGTTCCTGCTTCCTGCTTTTTTAGCAATATATATAGAATTCACTTGGTTTTGGAGTATAAAGCAAGACTTCAATTAGCTTTGAATTTATGACTCTTATATACATATTAAGGATATTTTATATATGTTATACAGGTCTAACTCTGCAATGAAATCAGAGAGAGATTAACATTTCGTAAAAAACTGTACTCTCAGCTGTATTTTAATCTAACAGCACCATGGATAGTTTTTTAATGAACGTTATCATGGATATTTTTTTCACTGCCACTGCTTTCTCCACGTGTCCAGGATCAAGGGCTCATCCTTCTGCTTTACCCTCTGCTTGGTCTAACAACTGACTTGTTTGCAGTGATTCCTTTCTTATGACTGCATTCTGCAGGTTTTTATGTTTGTTTGGAGGAGGAAGGAGCTGAAATCTTGAAGGTTTTATCAACATGTACAATCTACATTTTTTCAGAGGTATAATATGGAGGATATAATAAAGGGACATGATAGGAATGGGCACGTTAGATTTACTAGCTGTCTGTGGTATGTAGGGTTGGACATACCATTGTGTCACAATTCTTGTAAGGGATAGGAGGAACAATGATGTATAGCCAGGTCTTTACCATCCCAAGGAAAGCCGTGGGAGACTGATGCTGTCAAGCCAACAGCATTAGGTAGAAACAGAGTGCAGCGCAAAGGCACAGAGCTGTGAATCTCTCCTTTTCAGGTCATCTGTACCAGTCTTAATAGCCTGGTTAGCAAATGTTTCTGTAGCCAGAAGCGTGCTGAGGAAGCGACATCAATTCTGATTGCTAAAGTATCAAGTGCCCATTTAGATGTCCTGCAGTACAAGTCCAGCCAAGGCTCATCCTCACACATCTTGATCCATAGCAAAGTGCTTTAACTCTTCTACCAGTATGATCCAGGTTGGATTTGTTACAAACTACTGGATGGAAAGTTAGTCATGTTTCCTCTCTGTCTCTTTTTAAAGAATTACCCGCTGCTTTTCATTTTGCAGTGACAAAACATTGTTAAACAGAGACTGTGACAATGATGGGGTTTTGTTTGGGGTTTTTTGTTGTTTATGCTGTATGTTCTGCAGTTCTAAAATGAGTCAGTTGTGACCCAAGAAAAAATTGATGGGGATGAATTTACAGAAATAAGCAATGAACCCTAGGAAATCTAGTTTTTTTGACAGCTAATTTTAGTTAACTAGCTCAAGTTGCAGTTGGTGGTGATTAGCTACTCTCAAACTGGTAATTTACTACAATAAAAACTAGTTTTCAGAGGGTTCATGCTATTGTAAACCATGTGTAGTGGTTTATAATAGCAGTGTTGCATATAGATTTAAAGAAAAAAAACGCACAAAACCTGTCGCTCAGCCAATTGGCTGTGTGTCTAAATTCTCAGCACTCTACAATAATAATAAAACAGCTGGGGCAGGAAATTGGTCATTTGCTAGTAGTTAATGACTGATTTGTGTGTGTTTGCCATCCTCCACCACCAGCCAAACTGAATAACATTACGAATTCCCTGCTTCTTCTGGGAATAGAAATTGTGACCGAGAAATGGAAATTTTAGTCTATGACCTAGAGTATTCAAGATTGGGCAAAATGTTTCTCACACCTGGTCAAATTATTTTTTGATATAGATATTTAAATAGTGGTGGTTTTTTTGTTTGTTTTTTTTTTTTTACTGTTTGTTAATATAGTTGTGGGGTGAAAATCGGGGTGTTTTGTTTTCTTAGTTATTGTAAAGTAGCTGTAGTTAAACTTTTTATATTTTATGGTTTGTTTTTTTTTGTTGTTGTTGTTGTTTTTGTTTTGTCTTGTATATTCTTCTCTCGTCTCCTACTTTCAGCCTAACTCAGCAGGAACAATTCAAAGCACAGCAGGGCACAGGAACAGGAGTGTCCCCAATGATCATGAATTCTGCTAATAACAAAGAAGTGGATATCTTACGGATGCTTACCAAGGCCAAAGATGAGTATACCAAGGTGAGATTTGCTATCTATAAAATGAGGACATTTGTTTTTGGTGATACTGTAAAGTCTGAGTAAATTAGCATCACATTTTAGAACATAAAAGATTTTTTGTAAAATAATTTTACTCAGTGAAAATGACAGCGTAATCTGTTGTTTTGTGAAAGAGCAGCAGGTATAAAAAGTTTTTTGTCAGAATTTTCTAAAGATTCGAAAGAAATGAATGTTGTCAATAAGAACTTGTTAAAGGAGAACATGTATGTGACTGATTATTTGCTGGAGGCTAGGGGGTAAGAACAAGTGTAAATTTGCTTTCATTTTGACTCTTAGGGCTCCTGTGCTTATTGCTTATTGAATGGTACCTGAAAGTTGTGTCCTCTTTTTGGGCGAAGTATTCAAACCTGCTACTAGTTTCTGTGGTTTGCACGAATAATTTACCTTAGGGAAAACATCGAACATAGAAATTACCATTTTTGTTGTGGTTGTTCTCTACTTCAGACACTACTGGAAGGAAATGAAAAGGTTGAAACCTAGCATGATTTCAACCCATGTGCTACTTTGGTCTTCTGAAGCTTCTAAACAAAGAAGTAACTAATGGACTAATAATGTTCTGTATTATTGAGCAATCAAAAATGCTTTACTTTAGGGAATAAAAGTCTAATAATTTTAACCATTCATATATATGCTGCAAATTGTTTCAGAGCCTGCAGGTTCCTACTGCTGTTTCCTGTATTTCATATGTGTTGTCATGCAGTAATAAAGCTCCTTACATAAGTGTTTTGAGGCTAGAAATACATATGTCTTAAGCAATCTAAAGAGAGGAAAAAGTTATTTTTTCTGAAATGTGGCTACTAATAAGATCCTCAGAAAGATAATAAATATTTGAGTTATGGTGAAATGTATGCCTTTTTCACGTTGGTATAGCTTCTTTCGAAGCTAGGACCTTCATATTTTCTGTAATAATGCAATGGATTTAATGTATTATAATCAACAAATACTTCCAAATCCTAGTATATTGTTATGTTTTAAAACTGGACCAGTATGAAATCTTGAACTAAGAGTGTGATTCGATTGCTTAAACGTTTCATAAAATAATTTCATTAAATACCCCTAAAATACTGTAAATGGAAAACTGGAAAATATTAGGCTGTCTTCAGATACTATGAGATGGATGTAGTGCATTTTTTAAAAGTTACCTTCCACTTCTACATGACCACATAGCAAATCAAGACAGGAAAAGATTCTAGAAGATCTGTTGTTTAATAGTTTCCTGATTTTTTTTTTCTGCAGATAAGATATTTAGCAAATTTGCTTATTACCTCATCTTTAATCTTTCTGCATATGAGTGATTGCTAAGGAAATAACGGGAAAACTTCCTCCTTGTCCAGGACATGTGTGCTAGGAGTATCAGACTTCTTAAGAACTGGATTTGTGTTTTTTCTTGTATGGTTGGTAAAACAAAACTAGGAAGGACATGAGAAATAAAGGCGATGACAGCCATTTTTGTATTTTATGTCAATATGTTTCAGAGCAATCACGCTTTTTGGCTGCTTTATAACAAGTATTTCCTTGCCAGCACATGTCTTACAACTTACACTGCTAACGTGTTGAGATCAGTTATGAATTATGTTGTTCTCCTTTTTGAATTCTGTGTGGCTTCATAAAATAAGATATTTTAAAGTGTTGTGAACCATAAAGTAAGAACATCAATTTTGAAGCATCTAAGGGATTCTGCTCAACTAGCAAGTCCTAGGATAAGTCCATTAATGATCACCCATTTAATGCACTGTCCTTTGGTCTATTAGAGGTCGTATTAGGGGAACATCCTTTGTCTCATTGATAAGACCAGAGTAACTGAAGCTTCCTGCTTCATTACTGAAGACACACAGACGTTTGATAAGAACATAATTTCTGATAGGGCACGCATGGCCTCTGGGCGTTTATTTCTGTTGACTGCTTTTTCACTGTCTTCAAGCAAAAAGTTCCAGTGGTACTGCCCTGCTTGAACAGAAATATAGTTTCTAAGATGGCAGGTGTCCTCTTAGATTTCGGTTTGTTAACTGTATGAAAGACTGGATAGTACCTTATCACCTCCCCAGAAGGATGCTCTTTCTTGAGGGCACTGTGCCATACTCTGGCTGGATGACACAGACTGTGTGCTGCTATTCTTGTACAGTCTGAATTTTGTCTGAATGTCTCACTTAAGCAGGGCTCTGGAAATCCTTTCTGCTACTGCTTGCTTTGAGGTGGTTGCTGTCCTCTCCAGTGTCTGTCTTTGAGAGCACTTTGTGCATTTTCATTTGTCTGTTCAATAAAGTTTCCTTGTGGCTCCTTTAGATCACCTAGATTGAAATCCCACATTTCCAGAGCTTCTTAACTGCGTTTGAATTCAAGCAGCTTTGAAATTCTCTATGTTGCTTTCAACATAACCATCTATCTATAAAGCTCTACTAAGTCCTATCAAGTACTGGCCAACCTTCTTTACTCATATCAGGCCTTCTAGCATCTCCTTTTTGTACTTGATAGGTCTTTGCAACTCACGTTTCTCAGTCAGGTTTCTCCTACAGAGCATGACATGAGGATATGATGTGGAATTTGTGTCAGGAAATCTGTGCTGCTCTGGTCCCATGCTTGTCCATTGTCCTTCCTTTTGGCAACATCCTGTTCAGCTTGAGCATATTGTACAGGTGGACTATGAAATCTTACAACATAGAACAGTTGTTTGCCTTAAATGTCTCTGACTATACCAGACTTGCCTAAAACATCCTCAGTGGTGTTTTGTTCATTATGATGAATGTTCTTCACATGTGTCTTTTAAATATTGCTTAGCCGTTCTTTCACTTGATCTTAAAACCTTTTAATCTCTTACGCATCCTTTGTAGGAGCATAGCTTTGAACAAGGTACATGACTAAAGGACTGAACTGTGAAGCAAGATGTAGTAATCATCAAGTATTTTAGCTGATCAGTACTCTGCTGGTTCTAGGACTAAAGAACATATTGACATTTCTTTCATACTTCTTTTTGCTGTTTGTTGATGATGATGGCAGATGATATCTTTCCTTATCTGTCCATGCAACAGTGGCTAAAATGTCATGCTGCCTAATTTATTTGTCAGCTAGGCCATGCTACTAGTGTGCCAAAATGACCTTATATTTTAAGCTCTAATAGCTACAGGTTCCTTTGAAATCAGCACAGTGTATGTGTGTACTGTTCTTCAGTATGCATCCCTATATCAGATGCCAGCCTGTTAGTCATGTTAGCAAATCATGGGAATGATACCAAGTCAGGTTCAAGTCATTCATTATACACCTTTGTGTATAGTTAGTATTTTTTCATTTTGCTGAGGAATTTAATGTTCTTAATGGTTGAACTCTACTACTGCTTTCCTCAGTTGTATTACTTTAGGTCTGGCATCCTGTAAAGTATGGCAGTGGCATCTAAAGTACTTATGGTTTCTGAAGAATTCAGCCTATTAAAATACCCTGGAGAAATAAGGTCCTAATGCATTTAAATTCTGCTGAACTCATAATGAAATATACAAGAGTATGTTATCTGTCATGTTGAAGAAGTTTAAATACGTCTTTATATGATTTTTCCCCAAAAAGCTATGCTGAAAAATGTCAATGAGAAGGAGGCATATTGAAGAAAAGGCAGCATCCTGTAGAAAGAGAAAATTCAGGAGAGAAAAGATTTAATCTTACTAAGTGTGTGTTTGTCCTATGTAACAACATAATGAGTTAGGCTATGTGTGAACTAAAAAAAGAAAATGATCTCCACTTGTTCTAATATAGGTCAAATAGTGGCTACAGGAAGCACTTAATTTGAACTATGAAAAACTTTCATCTGATAATTAACTAGGTAAGATGCCTATTTGTCATTAAGCGAATAAGAGACAACAAAAGTCACCAGTCAGAAATTGACTGAGACAGTGAGGTAAGAAAGTGGTTTAAGGATAATTCAGTCATTTGTCCTAGTGTATTTAAAAAAAAAATGTTAGTGAGTTGCTAAAAGCTCGATACTAAGGCTGATATTGTTGCGAGTCCTTGCGAACTGCCTGGAAATAACAATAAAGGGTGGAGGAAAAAAATAAAGTTCCTCAAATTCAAGGATAACAACATGTAAGCTCTGAAGAACCAAGAACCTAAGAAAATACTTTATGTTTTTTTTTTCCAGAGAGCAGAAAAATATAGCTGAGTTTAAATATATTTTCATGTTTAATGCGGTCTACTCAGATTAGCCATGAAGAAGCACTTGATATGCGATTTTGTATTAACTGAAATTCGGTTTTGCATTGCTGGCAAAGTCAGTACTTTTTACTCATTTTTTCCAACCTAGTGCTTGAGGTTGTTTCTTGCATTATGCAGTAGGGGTACAGCTGGAAAGAAGATACAGGTGCTCGTTTTTTACTCAGATTGAAAAGCAGACCACCCTGTGGCATGATTGTCTGGTGCATGTGTTAAAGTTATTTCTAAAAGCAACATTTGAATCAAATTCACTGCAGAAGTCTGAGACTGATCAAACACCCATAAAATGATTTTTGGGCAGAGACTGGCATAATCGCTGAGGTTGGAAGGGACTTGTGGAGCCAGTGTTGTCCAGCGCCGTTGCATTAAAGCAGTATCAGCTATAGCAGGTTGCCCAGATCCATGTTAATTCAGGTGTTGAGTATCTCCATGGACAGAGACTCCACAATCTCTATGGGCCATCTGTTCTAGTATTTGAACATCCTTACAGTAGAGTTTTTTCTTAAGTTTAAACAGAATTTTGTATGTTCTGTGTTTTGCCTATTGCCTCTTGTCTTCAGTGGACAGAAGGGTCTGGCTTGGCTGTCTTTACAGCCTCCCATCAGGTATTTTGTACACAGTAATATACCCTGAGTCTTCTCACCTGGATGCTAAGCAGTCCCAGCTCTCTCAGGGTCTTCTGGCATGACAGATACTTTACTCCCTCAAACAACTTCATAGCCTTTCAGTGGACTTCTGCTGGTATATCCTCCTTGTTTTGGAAAGCTCAGAACTGGACATAGTACTCCATTACTCAGCAGACATAGCACACACCAGTGCTGAGTAGAGGTGAAGGATCACCTCCCTTGACCAGCTGTTAATGCTGTGCTTAATGCAGCCCAGAATGCAGTTGGCTTTCTTTTGCTGGCTCATGTTTGACTTGTTGTCTGGCAAGGGCCTTGGGTACATTCCTGAAAGATTGCTTTTCAGTCAGGCCCATCCTGTACTGATGCATACAGTTATTCCTCCTTGGTTTCCTTTTGTTGAAATTCATGATGTTCCTGTGAATGGCAGCACAACCATCTGGTCTGTCAACTGTATGTTCCCATTTTATGTCCTCTACAAGCCTCCTCTCTTCCATCATTTAGGTCATTAATGATGTTAAACAGTATGGACCCAAGCATCGAGTTCTTGGATACATGATAGCAACTGGCCGCCAGTTGGGCTTCATGTCAAACATATCTTGAGTCCAGTAGACCAGACAGTTTTCAGTCCACCTCACTTTCCAGTTATCTAACCTGCATTTTATCATTTTTTCTTAGAGTACATTATGGGAGATAGAGTTGAAGGCTTTGCCAAAGTCAAGATAAACAATATCCACTGCTTTCCCATCATCCACTGAGCCAGTCCATCTCACTGTAGAAGGCTATCAGGTTGATCAGACGTGATCTCCCCTTTCTAAATCCATGCTGGCTAATCCCAAACACTTTCTTGTCCTTAACGTGTTTGTTAGAAATGTCTACCAGGAGGATTTGCTCCATCAACTACCCAGGTATTAAAGTGAGGAAAATTGGCCTGAAGTTCCCCAAATTCTTTTTCTTGCCCTTCCTTGAAGACAGGAGCACTACTTGCTTTCTTCCAGTCCTTAGGAACCTCCCTCAGCTACCATTACCTTTCAAAACTAATCAAGAGTAGTCTCACGAGCTCAGCTCTCAGGGTGCATTCCTACAGGCTCCATGGACTTGTGTCCTTTTTTTTGTTTGTTTTTCCACATGCTCCCTAACCTGGTCTTCCAGTGCTGAGGGTAAGTCTTCATCACTCCAAACTTTCCCACCAGTCTCAAGGGCCTGGGATTCCTGAGCACAAATGTTGCAAAAAGGCACTGAGCACCTCCCCAGGACCCTGTCAGGACAGCACCCCTTGAGTCCCTTCAAGGATTCAGCTTTGGTTTTACTGAACAGTCCTGGAACCAGTGTGTATTTTTTGTTGTGGTACGTATTAGAAATGGATTTAACAGTAAGTTTGATATATTTGGGGGAATAGAGGAAGTAATTATTTTCTCACCTAATATATTTGAATTCTAAGGATTTTTTCTCGGAAGGTTCTGGAGAGGGCACTGATGTTTTTATATCCAGACAGCAGTGGCTCTGCTTTGTATCCAAATCGTAGCAGAGTTCAGTGATGCACAGGATGGGGCTCTTAGCTGGAAGGGGTGTGAAACTGGAACTGATCATTCCTTATCCAGTCATTAGTCCCGAGGCATAAAATTTTGAGCCCTTCAAATTCGGTTACTTAATAGTGAATATTCTTGCTAAATAGTATTAGATTTTTGTTAAGTAACTCTTTAAAAAAGAAGGTCTTCTCCATTTCTTGGTTTCAGTCATACCTAACGACAACAACTTCCAGCATACTATTTCTTTTCTATTGACAGTAGCACTCCTTGTATACCCATTGTTTTCTATTTTCATTGACTATATCCTTATTTTTGCTACAGCGTAAATAGGACTTATTCATGTTTTCCATTTCTCTTTCATACGGTGTTTCTGCACATTCTTTCTGAATTATGCCCTTCTCTCTTCATACATCAGTCATTCCGTGTCCCTGACTTTTACTCATCTGTCTCTGATTGCCAATCACTTTATAAATACAGTTTTTAATCCTGTCATGTTTAATAAGGTAACATACCAATTTGGCCACTTAATTAACTCTGTAATTATTGTTCTATGTGGGTATGCAAGTTCCCGAATTGTGGAATTTTTATATAGAAGAGTTTGAGTTAGAATTTCAGTTTTTAGTAAAAAGCATTTTAAATGTTCTTCGAGTGCACATAAATCCTTTATGCATCTAAACTACTTAAGGCTGTTGAAGGACTAGCTGACTACTGATGCAGGAAAAGCATGCCTGGTTCCTTGGTTTCTGAGTTGTCAGATTGATTTTGTGTTAAGTGCAGGAAAAGCAAAAGATGAGAACTGAGATTTAAATTAAAGGAAGCCTCATACTCAGAAAATCTTGGAATGAAGTGTTTATTTTTACATATGCTTTGTGGTTTTAGAAAATTAGTTTGTAGATATAGTTCTTTCAATGGCGTAACACTTCATAGTCAGTGCTACAACTGTTATTTTTGGTTAGTGACTACCTAACTATGTCTGGATTTTACTGTGGTGGAAAACTAAGGGAAAAAATATTGTTGCACTTAACTAGAAAATACTTCTTTTCTGTTTCAGTGTAAGACCTGTTCGGAGCCAAAACAAATAACCAGCTCCTCTGCAATCTGTAACAACCCCAACCTAATCAAACCAATTCCTGTGAAGCCTAGTGAAAATCAGCATCAACGAATATCTCAGCAAAACAAGGTAAAGCGTTTTGCATTGTCTTCTGACCAGTGTCACTGTAATCATGTAGTAAACTAGGAATACTTACTTAGGTTGGGAGGTCAGTGCAAGAACTTGAGGTGAAACCACAGTAAAGATTTTTTTTTAATGCAAAACAAACCTATTTTTGTAAATCTGCTCCCATCCCCACCATCTGACGTAGAAGCACTTAAATTACAGATAGACTGTCCTCATGCAATGGAAAAAACACTAGTCTTTCGATGTTGGGGTGCTGCTTTGATCCCAAGCCGGTCTGATCAATTGCTGAACCACATTTTTTGTGTTCTTTGCCTTCAAGGGAATTCAGGTAATCTAAATAAAGCCTTTTGATATATCTTCAAACTGCATCACATTGCAAAATCCTAAAAGCTGAATTCAGTCAACTGTGACAGCGAGATGCGTTAAGAGTGGCCCTACTTTGTACAAGGGGAAATTTTTGTCTCTTATTAATATTGTATGGATGACTGAAAGGAAAGATGCTCTTTCATGGTATTTAAAGTGAAACCACTGCTATCTTTCAGATTCACTGGTTTTCTCCCACATTAGCAGCTTGACAACTGTTTTCTTGCCCTTATGATGTGACAGAACTATTAAAAGTTCTCTTGGGAGAAAAGAGCAGTTTTCTTGGCTTTTCCTTTAATACTTCTGGCTAAATATTGTCTCCACTTAATGTGGTTTTTCATGCATGAGACAACTATGTTTACTTCTTTTCTTTGTCCCTTCACAGAACGTGGATCCTGAACCACAACACTTGTCTTTGACAGCGCTGTTTGGAAAACAAGAAAAAACAGATGTCTCAGAACCTCTTAATAAACAGCATCAAGAGAACCTTCCTGTTAGGCAGGGTGTGGTACGTTCACTCTCCTACGAAGAACCTAGCAGACATTCTCCCTGTGCAGAGAAACAGCTTTGCCCTGCCATTCAAAAGCTTATGGTGCGTGGGACAGACCTTCACCCACTTGCTGAGTTTCCTGAGAACCGACTCTGTGAAAATGGCAATATCCACCCTGTGGGTGAGACTTTCACAGGACTTTTCCAACCTGTGACTTCTCGTGGTATTGCAACATCTCATGTAGTACAGGATGCTGCTGGTACTCAGAGTTTATTACAGAAATTGCAGAGTCAGTCAGGTTCAGTGACGAAAATGGATCCCAGTGCAACAGGATCTGTGAACTCAACAGCTTCTGTGTTCAGCAGGACTCCTGCTGCTGTTGGAGCACCAGCAGCACAGATAAATAATATGACCCAGCCACCTTTGGTATATTTCAATGGTACCCTGCCAGGTCAGGCTTTAGAGTCTCAGACACTTGGTAAAGAACAGCCCAAACTTCCTAGACAGCCAATTTCTCTCTCTGGCAATCAGTCAGCCAATTCTGGGGTGATATCACCTCAAGAGCTATTGAAAAAGCTCCATATAGTGCAACAAGAACAGCAGTTGCATGTATCCAGCAGACCAACATTGGCAGCTAAGTTTCCTGTTGTTACTCAGAACACCAGTACACTGAAACCACTGGATTCCTGGATAGAAAAGGCACCGGGTACAGAAAAACAAAACTCTCTCTTTCAGGTAGGTAAGCAAGTTCAGATTAAAAAAAAAAAAAAATAGCAGCTTTCTAAACTTGAACTTTATAAGGCTATTCTATGTTTCTTTTGGCCAGTATATTCATGTTTCTGCCTTACTAAATTTTGCTGTCTAACATGCATTTTTCATTTTGCAAGTGACAATTTAAGAACAACATCAAGTAAGTTCTGATTTACTAATTGTAAATTATTGCAAATACGAAGGGGTATGTCTGTTGTACATCACTAATGACCAAAAATTAGTTTTTGTTTGTTTGTTGTTTTGTGTGTGTGTGTGTGTGCTTTTTATCCAGACATATTTCGAAAAGTCGCTTAGTTTTCAGTTGCCATACTTTGTCTCAGGCTGTTGTGAGTAACTGCAGGTAATTGAGTGTGATGTTTTGGGTTTAATAATGTTTTTTCTTATAAAATTAGTCAAGTTTTTCTGTGGAGGTATGCTTTTCTTTGTATGCCAGTTGCTAAAAGGACACTTACTTCAAAAAACTACTGTTAGAAAGTATTTTTATATTGCTGAATTACCTTGTACCATAACAGCTACTCCAAGTTATTCAGTAGTTTTGTTTTTCCACTTGATATGTATTGTTTTGAAAAGTCGCCTTGTATCTGAATGTCTTCAAAAAAAAAAAAATCCCCCAAAACCCTGAATTCTGTTGAGTGTGACCCTAAGATTGGTGTCACAGAAAAATCAGGATATGACAAGAGATTGTGTCTCAAAAGAGTACATTTTTCTATTTTTCAGGAGAACCTCAAATGCAATTACAAAGTCCTCCATCCTAGACAACTAATATCTTTGTTTACAATTCCAGTTTTTGTAGGAGCTTCCACACTTGAATGTCTTCCTATGTCTTTTGGGGAGATGAACATGCAAGCCCCTTTTAACTTCCTTTATTGTGGAAGACTATCCACAGCATTATGTTGTGTTGGAGTCTGACATTGTAAAGCAGTCTAGAAGTTACTTACCCAAATGATAAACTATTCATCTTTTCAGCATAAAATTCAAAAGCTGCTCTTCTACTTTTACTGAGGAATGAAAAACTACAGAATGCTTCAATATCCTCCTTATTCCTAGAAAGTTATTCTACACCTGAGGAGGCTGAAACAGCCATTTAACAATTAAGGGCCACATGAGCACAAACACTGACAGGTCAAAATTTCTAATTCCATGAGAGAGGTCAGGGAAAAATGAATTTGATAGAGCAAATAGCTATCATTATTTTTATTCTTTTAATTAAACTAGTATGATGTTGAATCTGTGTGAAAGAGTGTTTCGTGGTTTAGTCACTAAAATTATTCAGGATTGGTTGCTCACGGATGGTAATCTGACTTTCCAGTGGAGTCCTAAGGAAAAGAAAGAGGATCCAGAGTCACAATAATCTACTGTTTTCATGGGGAATGGAACTTGCCTGCTATAAGTGAAAAAAATTTTCTGATCCACTGGTAAATATGCGTAGCATGGAGGCATAAGACATTCCTACTTTGAAGGTAAAAGTGCAATGAGGCAATTGCCAGGATATAAGCCAGTACGCAGAATAAAAAGTGGCAGAAATCTTGTTGTACTTTCAAATGAAAAATCCATATCGATGCTGATGAGGTTAATGACTTTGTGTATATTTGAAAAAGAAACTGATTCCAGCATTAGTTGCAATATGGAAAGGGAATTAGAGGTCTGACTGGTACTGCAATTCCAATAATTTTACTGCTTGAGTATAAATAGAACAATAGCTTGAGAGAAGAGAACAATTTTCAGTGGAAGAAGCATCATCCACTGGGATTATTGCTGCAATTTTGCTTTAACACATACAAACAAAACAGGAAAAAAAAAACAAGCAAACAAACAAGTAAAAAAAATAAAGAGACTCTTAGTCCCCTTTTGCAAGGCTGTGAGCAGACCAAGAAGATTGGGATTGCCTTGGAATGACTTTACTGACACAGCCACAGCTGCTATAAAACAGTATTAGGTGCAGTTTTTCTGACATATTTAGCGTTGTTTGTAAGACTTAATACATAGAATAAAAATGATGAACGTGTGACTAAGCATTGTTTAGGACACCTAAAGCTCTGCAATCTGGAAGGAATGCACCCACCCCCAAAACAAAACAAAACAAAAACCTGGCAATGAAGGAATGAGTCTTTATTTCTGTAGAATGCAATGAATTAGCCATATGAAGAAAAAATGAAGATAAAAATTTGAAACTTTTAAAACCAACATTAATCTTTTTATAATTACATCTTCGCTGTAGACCGAAGGCTTTAAGTGCTGCCATGCCTGCAGACAGACATTTGAGTGAAATTGAGTTGGCACAAATATATCCACACATGCTCATGCAAAATTGATCAAAGCAAATTCTGATGACAAATGCAGCAAAAGGTTTGTTCTCCGTAATTATCTTTTGGTATTGCATCTTTTACTGTAATTTAGCATACAGAAAAAGCAAATTCTAAAAAGTCTGACAGGAATAGAAATGTATCTGGACAGTGTCTTTGTTATTTGGAAAAATCACATTAAAGGAACATCCCAGATCCATCAGCAGTGCTAAGAAAATTAAAGCAATAGTCTTCTGCACAATTGACACATTACAAGTCCAATTTTAAATTGGCTTCTGCATCTCCATCTGGTGTAAGAACTGCGATCTCCCACGTGGAGAGGAAGAGACCAGTTACAAAAAAAAAAAAAACCACACAACAAAAAAAGAAAACTAAGGAATAATACTCGGAAGCATTCATTCTGGTGCCAGCCCTATTCTGAGAAGTATTCTTTATGCAGATGATGAGTAACGCGTGCTTAGGATGCAATAAAAAAGCATTAATCTGCAATGGGCTTTTAAACATGTTCTTAGTATTAAGCATAAGTTATCCTGATTATAGATACATGCATGCTTAAGAGTTTATGTTAATCAGAATTAGTTTTAAAAGTGCTTGCAATAACCTTGACACAAATCTATCTTTTCTTCAGAAGGCCACTTATATTGCTTGCCACTTACATTGCTTACCACTTATCTCATTTCTTGGAGCATTTTCCATCAAAAATGTGTTTTCTACCTAGTATGTTACGCACTCTGAACAAGTGTATGGTACATAGTAGCTAAAATGATATGATGCTCTCATCAAAGATACCTATTATCTTAACTGCTGTTTCATCATGAGATTATAAACGTGTGCAGGAGGAATACAGTAGCTATTTTAAACTTGTCTTGAAAAGTAATTTAAGATTCTGTAGTTAAGCATCAATAAAAATTGTTTGGATTATACTTGGGAGAGACAAAGCAACGTTAACATTAGCATTATAGTCAGCTGTATTTTAACAGCAGCTGTCTTTAAAGTTCCTGAACCATTCCTAGATAAAATGTTCTTAGTTCTAAATAATGGCCCTACAACGAGTGAGAGGCCCACAGCATCCACTGGGTGCTGATGGTCCAGAGGAGCACCTGATGCGCCTGGAATTGTGCACATGTGGGAAGCAGCACCAGGTCCCAGTGTCCATTACAGGAGATCCACGCACCAGGTCCCAGTCTCCATTACAGGAGATCCATGCGTTTCTTAGTTCATAGTGTTAGGAGAATTTGTCAGCTCTAATTCTGTCTAGCTGCCAGCAGCCATGAAGAATATCAAACATATCGTAGTGAACATTTGTGCTTCAGAGAAGGTATACTATGTGCTGCAACAATTATCTTGCACAGTTTTCATTGTTCTTACTTCATTATGGCACAACTGGTGGTAGACTGCTACGCTGTTGTTAGTGACTCAGAGATTTAAGTATTGACCTGATAAAGCTGGAAGTAATCCAGGGAGGCTGCAACCCACAAGCAACTCGGGTTAGATTCTGTGAGAAAGGAGTTGATCAGCACTGTTTTGGAAG
Organism: Anser cygnoides; assembly: GCF_040182565.1. Classification (NCBI taxonomy): domain Eukaryota; kingdom Metazoa; phylum Chordata; class Aves; order Anseriformes; family Anatidae; genus Anser; species Anser cygnoides. Next base: position 66,287,920 of record NC_089873.1, on the reverse strand, counting down.
GGCTGTTATGTCTTGTGAAAAATTGCTCAAAGCTAAAAGATTGGCTTGAAGGCCATATGCTCCTACAGAGCATTTTCAGTGCATGCAGCAAGAGCTTGCTGCTATAGGAATTACACTAGTAATGTCACTCTAGCGTCCCACATTTCCTCATGGGCATCAGTTGTCCAAGTGACTAAAGGTGATCTGAACTCTGAATCTGAACTGAAATTTTGCCTTTATGCTTTAAAAAGCAACCATCCTGTTTATGTAAAAGCTTGTTAAGTGTCAGAAGCTTTGAGCACAATCTCTTAGGAAAAAAAAAAAAAAGTACATTTTAATGTTTGAACACAAAACCAAATAGTATGCACTGAAAAAACGCCTGTATTTTCTATTTGTCTCCTGAGGCAAATGCTCCAAGTATAGCAGTAACCTGTAGACACTAGCTGTGTCACCAGTAGATGGCAATATTGCTTATTCCATATAGCTTCCATATGGTTGGCAAGTTCTACCAAAAAGCTGTTTTTATCCAGGAAAAGCAAATAATATTTGATATATGTGTTGTGGTTTAACAGACGTGTGTTTGACAGTAGTAACCATTTAGTACTAAGAACGTGGTTTGTCTCAGGTTTTGTTTATTTGTCTCAGACTAGAGAGAAGTGTCCTTTGATTTCAAAGGACATGTCATTTAGGTCTTTGACATAGTCTGTCTTAAACTGTCTCACTAGTATAAGACAGACCTTATCTCTTCCAGCTGCTCAGCACCGTTCCTTTGCTGGAGGTTCCTACCCTTGCAGGGCAGTTTGTATACGCATTCTTTAAATCCCATTAGGAAAAATCAACTGGTTTAAGCTAACCCTGCCAGTTTCACTTGAGGTAAATTAAAGAGGAGTTACATGAGCTGCATGGATGAGTAGATCAGAAGTGTTGCGGTAAGTGTCTGGAAGCAGCCAGTCTTCCACGGGTACTTTTACAGGAAAATATGTGTGCACAGCCTGAAGGTCTCGCTCTGCAGAAGTATGTCTCTATGGATTTGTGATGGTTTTCTTTTAAAATGAACATTGGTTTTGAAGCATAGGTGCACAAACGTACATACTACCTTACTGTTTTGGAAGCAAACCTGCAATAAGTTAGGAATATCTTAACTCATTCAGGAACTTGAAAGGCAGACTTGATGATTTTGCATGTCATGGGGTAGAAAAAAAGCTGTGGGTAGAGAGTTTCATTTCTAAGTAGTACTCTGTATTTGAGAAAAAATATTAACTTAAAAGCGAACTTGAAGATTTTTGCATAAGGTGCATATTGCATGCTTTCTATATACGTGAGTCTTTCCAGGCCCCTAGTCTTTTTGCTTCCTTCAATTTAGCATAAATGAACGTGAGATCTCATTGATGCTCATTGATTCTTTCTATATCTTTTATATTGCAGCCAAACTAATACTATTCAGAAACGTCTCATGTAGAGCATTCAACTAGGGGTAAGAAGAGCTACCCCCAAAAATGTTTTTTAATATTGAACTACATTGTTTTGCCTACCTAGGAAATCAACCTCAGATTTATTTCCTTAGTTTTAATTTTTCTTGCAATGTTTGAAATCCGGGACACAAAGTAGAGTGCTCCTATAGGCTTTTACCTTCATGGAGCAGCAATAAATCATGCTTCAATTCCAAGCATGGTGGAATTTCTTTGTACCTTTTGTTCTTTGGAACAAAAAAAAATTGAAGATTGGGTACTTGAATACTGAGGAGATGGCTGATTAGGTGAGGATTTATTACTAGTTACATGCAGAAAGCTCCAACATCTACGAACTTAGTGAATAAACTTTGTTATGTCATATGTTATATCTGCTACTATTGATCAGTCCTGCATGTTTTAGAGTTGCAAGATGTATCACAGAATTTAAACATAAAAATTCTTTGACATCTATATTTGCGGGTTGGCATGGATATGACACAGAGAGAACTTGCAGAACTACAGCAGCATCTGGGTTTTCCTTCTCTTTTAGGGCCTTTTTGACTTTCTGAGCTGAATGTTGGTTAGGAGTCAGTTTTGTTTCTGACAGTGCCACCAGCTCACTGCAGCTCTTATAAATCACTTACCTGTTTTCTTTTCCACTCTCCTTATATAAAAGGAGGACATGTGAGTGTGTGTTTGTATGTATATACGTGTGCTTATATGTACATACATATGTGTGTATCCACATATAAAAAGTAATCTGAAAGTTACAGTTAGCAAATGCTTTCTAGTACTGGGTACAAAGATTAGTCTTTAATATTGGTATTTGTATGTAGGCAAGCATATTCTCGAAGATCAAACTTAAGGACTTACTGTCCCTATGTGGAAAACTTTACGTCTGCATTTTCTAAGAATGCTGATTATTTAATAGTGGCCTGATTTCTGTTATAAAATGCTCCTGTACTCAGATTATTTGCCTATCAGACTGTATCATATTTGAATCCATTGTTACGTTTTACTGCGAGTTGGATGGAAGACCTTTTAATTGGGAATTGGACCATATAGGGGTCCTGAACAAGAGTTTCATGTAACTGGACCAATCTCCAGCAATTTCTGTACCTGTTGCAGTTTTAATCATCTTAATTCCTTTGGAATTAATTAGATAAGTTAATTGGTTACTTGATTTTTATATGGACAGGTAATCTCACCTCAGCGCATTCCTGCCACTGTGACTCCTACTTTGTTGATGTCCCCAATGGTGTTCACTCAGTCCACACCTACTCCAGCAAAAGCAAATGAAAGTGGGCGGTTAGCAGCATCAAACCAAGAACCTGCTGCTAGCTCAGCCAGCCTTCTCCTGCCGCTGCAAACCCCAGAGCCAGCTGTGGTCAACAGCAGCTCAATGACAAAGATACAGCTGCAAGAAACACTTTTACACCTGATCCAGGTAAAATGCCAGGAATTCTTCTGCTTTGCTTTAAATCCTTATTCCTATTTTGCTCTAAGCACCTGGACACCTAATCAGTTGCATCCATCTGTCTAGAGGCTAAATGGATAATTAAAATATATGCTGGAAGTTGTGCTACTTACGGCTGTGCGTTAATGGAGCACTATGACATATACAGGGGAGGTAGTAACCTCTCTTTGCACACTGCTGGCTTAACTGCATTTTGATTAATGAACGTAGTTTGGGGATCAGGAAAGATAGTAAATTTGAAGGAAAAGGATAAAAGTGACTGAAAGCTTCATAAGGCTGGCCTATGAGCCAGAGAGATACCTGTTATATTTTTAGCTAAGGATAAATAAAGGGTGATTATTCTACCTGCCAGACACTTCAGAGATGCAGCTTAGCAGTGAAAGAAACTAAGATGGGAAGTGTAAGCAACTTTAAAATATGGGTTAGATAACCTAAAAATATACTAGTTCAGTCTACTCAGTATAATTCTCTACTTCAAATGCTAAAATTCCTCTTGCTGCAGTTATTCAGGTTCAAATCCAACAAAACATGTCAACATATAGGAGACGATTGTTACTGCTCTGAGATGGTATGAATGATTATGATTTATTTTCTGTGACTTGCTCTGAGATGAATACCTGAAGAGCAGAGGTTGAGGAGAGGCTGTATAGCTAAAGAACTGGCTATAACACGTAATGAATAGAGACACAGGTTTAAGGGTCCAACTTGTAGGCCAAAGCTGTGCCTATATGGCTTGGCATTAACATAAAAGTCTTTATTGGAATTCTGATTTGTCTCGCTTAAAATGCAGTTTAAATTATAGACCCAGAAAGAAAATAGTATCTTTAAGAAACCAGAGGTTTTTCTCATTTTCTCCTGTGTTCTTAGTTTGCAATTAAAACCCAAAAATATCACATTATCCTGTCTTTACATACTAAGAATATCTGGATAGTAGGAAAACCATATATAAAGTTAAAAAAGAAATTAGTCAAGAAAACTTAGATTCTGCATTCTGAAACTGTATTTGTAAAATGTATATTCGATCCTGCTGTTCTTGATAATAGTTAGGATTAACTGCATTATCTGGAAATTACTTAAAGTTTAAAAATGTGATGCTGATTGCCAATTGTTTAGGTGTTATTTTCAGTTGTATAAAACTACAATCTCAGATGCTCATGATTTTCTTCAAGGGGTATCTTGATTTTAATCATCTTCATATATTTATGTAAGCTACATAAGACTTTCTCTCTTAATGTGAGTTGACCAGTTCTTGCAAAATGATCTTCAGAAGGCAAAAGTTAAACAAGCATCAGAGGAAAAGGAGCAGCATCAGTTAGGAGAGTTAAGTCTAAAAGAGCTAAACCAGGTGCAAGGATTGGCTCAGGTAGGATTTGGTGTACCCAGGGTGTTTCACTGTTCCTTCAGACATACTTGGAATTATCGCTGAACTAATGGGGGAAACTACTTAAGGAAATCCCTAGGTAAATGAGAAGAGAATAAATGAGAGTGTTGTATAATCACTGCAATATCATGCAAGAATAGTATACTCAAATCCAATGAGAGTTTGGAATGTCTGCTTTCTGTGTATTCATTACTACTTACAGAGATACTCATGCTTGCCACGACAGAATTTATATACCCATGTAGTTCCTCAAAGTCTTGGAAATAGTACATGTATATATTTTTGGTAAAGGAAATAGACTTCCTATTGGTCGCTTCTTAAGACAGAGCAAGGTTGAAAGGCGTTTTGTACATAAAACTGGAGGAAAAAAAAAGAACAAAACAAAAATCTATACTCAGGGATGTCTGCCTTGCAGTAACAATTGTGTTTTGTTTTTCAGAACGATGACAACTTCTTAAATATTATTTATGAAGCATATCTCTTCAGTGTGAGAAAGGCGGCAATGAAGAAGTCTATGTGAAAGATGATTTTTTAAATTAAATTTCTGTTATTTCCTGAATCCCAGGAAAAAGGTTTCAAAATTTTCGAGTGATGCTATGTTTAAAGAAACGAGTGGTCTTAGGCACTTTGCATACACATAGATTTTGCTTGTTGTCAGGTACATGCTGTACTGAGAAAGAAGTGGGCAGAAACGGATTGTGCCTTCAGGGATGAGAGAGTCACAACGCTGAAGACTTAATCAAAAAATATCTTAAATTATTTTTCTTAGAGCGGCCCATGGTTAGAATTGGTTTTCCTGCATAAAGTCTCTGTTCTCAGAATTCACTTTCCTTTTTTACTTATAGCATGGTCACTTACTGACAAGGTATTTGACATGAATTTTCTCTGAGAAGTCATACGCCACTTTCACAGTGAACTATGCCCATTTCTGACCACATGGTGGCAATGTTGGACTATTTTTAGGAAAGTGAAAATGCTGGTGAAATTCTGGAACTGAAAGTCGTAGGTAAACTGTTATGTCATCTTACTTAGTTGTCTGCAGAGCAATTTAGAAGAAATGTCATGACTTTTCCCCAGATTTTTGTAGAAAAATCTTTTTCTATTTTAACAAGAGTATTTTTAGCTAGCCATAGAAATGGGACTCTGCAGGTGTTTTAAAGAATTGGGGGGAGGGTTTTGTTTGTGAATGTACTTGCTATCAGCATAGCTTGGGGGGGGGGGGGGCACTGGATTCATGTTTCTATTATTCTAGATCCAATCTGTATTATTATAAGCAATGTGCAACTTTGTTAAGGGGGAGACTACATGGTGTAAAAGTCCTGTTAATTTTTTAGCGCGTTCCTGGAGCACAGTGATTTCATTGACCCATTTTTAAAGAAAATAAAATGGATAATCCCTACAATGTGGTGATTTTATTTTATTGTACCATGGACTATATATTTAGATTTGTTGGGATCACTTGTATTTCTTTGACTCTGAAATGTTTTTACACTTGGCAGAAGAGACATTAATGAGACCTTAAATCAGTTAGAATAAATGACTGAAAGAAATTTGCTGTATATTCTTATTAACATCTATTGCTGAAGTGTGAGTTTACTACAGTTTAGGAACCCCAAGTTGTTGCTGAGGAGATGTTTCTTTTATGGGTGCCAGGAGCCTGACATGTAATGCATAAATGAGTATATGTTCTTCTTGGCTTTAGGTAGGCACAACTCACTCGCTTTATCTGTGAAGAAAAGGTTCTTCAGTGTAAATTAAGATGTAGGTTTCAATTAATATGTAACTATGGTGGTAAATAGTTGCCCCTATTACCTGTATATCATGCCTTTTTCAGGGTGGGATGGCGGTGGTATTACTCACGTTCCTTGGGAAAGCCTGTAAACTAAATTTTAAAAAATAATAATAATAAAGAACTACTCTCTTTATACAACACAAGTGAAGAATCCCAAGAGACTCGTGCCTGTGATAATGCTAGACTTTTCCTACCTGAAGTAGCTCATAGAAAGCAAGGTGTATTCTGGTTCCGTTTGTAACCAAATTGCTCACAATTCTTTCAGATTCAGTGAAAAGAACGTGTTGCATGGGTATCAGCAAGGGCAGGCCTTAAAGACAGGAAGCCCTGTGGCCATTATGATTTATGTGATTCTACTGAATTAATTCGAATAACTTCTGAATGAACTGGTGTGAAATAAATTGGAATCTGCACAAAGGAGTTTTTGAGATACATAAATACGTGCCTAATGTCTGTGGTTATGGATTATTTGACAGTACAATCTAGAGATGATGGGGATGCATAGTTAAGACCTCATTTGACATGTAGAACTTCTTGTAAATGGCGGGTAAAAATAATCCCTTAGTATCTCTGACTGTGTTTGTGATTGGTTTTCTACTTACGGGAGAAACACTTATTTACCAAAAAAAGCTATTTTGATGCATGAATTTTAAGAACATCCTTATTTATTGCTTTTCAGAGTAAGGCGTCATTTTAAAAAACTTATAGGAATTTTTTTAAAATATACCTGTTAACTCTTGACATGTATGATGACAGTAGTATTGGCACTACACTGAACAAGCTGAGGCATATCTTAAAGCAGACAAGGGTAAAGTTAGTTCAGGGTTTCTACTTGCTGCCCTCTCTTCTGGTTATGGCTACACTGAATAACAATGATGGAACTGTTTTTCTCACATTCTCACTGCTCTAAGGGGTAGCTGGGATTCTTCAGGTGGTGTAAACTTGCTTTTTGCGAGGTTTACAAGGGTAGTTGCTACGTGAAGGAGATGTCATTTTAGTTGACTTGCATACTTACAAAAACAACAGAGGTAAGAATGTAGAACAGGCTCATAAAGAAATATTCTCAATTCTGTGATAACAATCAAAAGGGGAAGAGCATTGAAAGAGCTGAATCGAAGCCAAATTTGTTGCCTAGCTTTCTATTTCAGATAGCCGAATCTGCATCTTCAGAGACATTTGGGAACTGGATTCATACCAGTGTGACCTTTATCACCTTTATGCATTAATCCCAGTCTCAGCATCAAGGTTCTCAGTGTATTTCCACTTAACTACTGCCCACTTCCTTACAAAATTCCATACCTATTGAACTAGAGAGAGAAGATGAGGAGTAGAAAGTCAATGACATGCTGGAACATAATCTCTAACTAATTCTGTCGGTGTTTATCATGGAAATCCGTAATGTTCAGTGAAAGCATCCAAACCTTTCCTCAGGCCCTTCTCACAGAAAAATCAAATCCTTAATTTGATTTTTATTCATTAGCTCTCTATTGCTTCTCTCTCTTCTCTTCCTTGTTGTTGTTGCAAAGGGGATAATTAAAATTGCACAGCAAAATAAAATTTTTCAAGGAGCAGGATGCAGCTGAATAAGCAGGGTGCTTCGTCTCCTCTGACAGCCTATTTACGTTGTGTTGAGCTTTGAATTTCAGTCACAAGTGCAGTGGGTATTCTAGATATCTTTGTCCCTCTAGGATATTAAAACAATAGTTTAATATTTTAGCAAACTTGGAAAAATTTGCCACAGAAAAGACAAAAGAGATTTTTCAGCAAGCATTTGAGGCTCTGATGTTGCAAATGTTATGAGAAGGCAGCAGCTTTACCCAGAGGGATTCCTGAAACCTAGAGAAAAGGCAAAATTCTAGTCATTGAAGTAAATAATGCACTAAAAAATTAATCCTCAGTCAACATACAAATAACTTTACTGCTAGTCCTGACTAAGGACTTTTAAGAGACTCGTGAGTGCCAGCCTTTTCCAAACTGTTATGGCTATCTCCAACAGGCTTGTTCTGACCTCTGAGCATAAATCTGCATGGAGTGGGGTTGGGAGTACAGAAGGGAACTTGATATGTGCAAACAGGAGCAAAATGCAGTCCTGCAAGACACTGAAGAAACAAAGGCTGTAGTTTTATAAACACTTTAAGCTGGCTGTGCTGTTGAAGAGGCATCACATCCCAGCCACCCACTCTTGGCTGCTTACTCCTGCTCCCACACTGGTCTTTCCTTCCATTTTCCATTATTTTTCTCCTTTTTTGTTTTGATTAAGGCAGCTACGTGGTAAAATGTGTTGCAGCAGAAGAGTTGAGGTTAAGACTCCCTGTGCTCAGAGGTTGGTTTAAACGTAGATGGATTTAGTGGGCAGCAGCACAGGCACCTGCACTGGTCTGAGGATGTGGGTGTGGGGCATGTGGATAAACGAGTGGGATCTGCAGAGAAGAAAGTGAGGTGGGAAGGTTGAGCTGCTCTGTTGCCTTAAACTGATTTGAATTTCTGTGAAACTGATCTAAACGCCGTTTGCCTCTTCATGTAGTACTCAGAAGATGCCACAAAGATTGAAATGTGACTTCATTGTTGTGCCCTACCTTGGCTGTTTGTGAAAGCCATGAAAGTGTTTGCAGATACCTCCACAAAGGTTAAGTATTGTTTGTAAGCCTAAACTCTCTAGGCTCTGCGTAGAGGCAGTGCAAGGACAGGATCCTCTTGAGGGCAAGCCTGAGTACAAACCTAATTTAGCCAGGGAGATTAGATTGAGTGGGCTAAAGTTAGCCTCTGCAAGCACCTTCCACAGCACCACCACTGTCTTGTACTGAAACTACTGACAGCTGAGCCAGCCCCTACTTCTCCTCACAATACAGCAGCTTTTTGGGTGAATTTTCCCTTGTTATTTTTCGTTGTTGTTGTTTAATTTAATGGAGACTACCATCAAGCCTCAACAGACTGTTCAGATACAAATCTTCCTGGTATGGAAGTGAATGAGAAATGCAAGAAACAGATTGTTTTTGTGTGTATGGCTGAGAAAACTACTGAAACGAACAGGAAATGAGCAGTGGTAAGATAAAGGGGGGAAGGGGGAAAAGTATATATATTTTAGGTCATTTTAAAGAACAGGTTTTTGAGAAAAAGTGTGTCCTGTATATGATCACCTTTACATTTTAGCTCATGGAAAGAATTCTAGTTGTAAGTAATCTACATTCTTACTTTTAAAGCTGAGTAACACCATAAAGGCTTCCAAAGAATGAATTTAGAATAAGCATCTGGTATACACAATAGGAAGTCATTACATGGGTTTTGGGAGTAACAGCCTCAGTCACACATAATAAACAAATAATTGAAATTATTTGGGTCGTGCATTGATTAAAATCCTTCTTATATTAGGGCACAAATTCTACAAAAAGCAAAGTAAGTTCTGAGTTCATGACAATGTGTGCGCACTAACAATATTTTCAATAGAGACAGAAAAAAACACCTCACGTTGTGTGGTAGCTAACCAAAAGTCAAGCAATTGAAAATATCACAATTTCCCTTACTATCAGTAAGATAGCAGCCTGCTTTCAAGCCGTGAGGGAACTAGGGGAAACGATGACAACGTCCTGCAGCTGCTACCCTGTACACAGCTGGATGCTAAACCCGTGGCTAGATCCTACATAACTATTAACTCTTCTCTTTCCCAGGTATCACCACCCTGCATTTTAGGCCCATCAGCTGAGTGCAGAGCTCCTGTGCTTTGGCTTGAACTCTGCTGGTGTGCATCTCTCTTACTGCAAATAGCTTTGGGTATGGCTATCAGTGCCGTATTTCTTCACCTGGTACCTGAAATCTACTTATAAAACCTACTGAAATAGAGATGGATACCATTATTATGTCACTTCAAAACCTACCCCGTGTGCTTTTCTCCAGCACTTGCCTGTAAACACGGCATGTAGCAGGCAGGCAGGATGGAACATGCAGGCTCTTGGCAGCACTCCCAGTGTAGGGCTACTTGGGCTGGGAACAAAAGCTCTGCTTTCCTTCATTTTTACTGCTGCTTAGCAGTCTGACTCACTGACGGTCTCCTTCTTTCCACTTAGAGCAGTAGCCCCAGACCTACCACTTAGTAAAAGTGTCTGTGGTTCTCATTCCTCTAGAATTTTTATTATTTATTTGTTATGCCTGAGGATCTCCCCTTGGGTTCTTACCAGGCAAATCCTGCACTCCCTGGCCTCTCCCACTGATGCAGCGAGCTGTCGCTGAGAGTTTGAAGAGAGTTTGAATTAGAGGATGAGTCAGGGTGTAGTATCATAGCCGAAGTCTGGGATCCCATGCTTAGTGCTTACAGTTTGGCAATAGAGGTAGCAATTGCCACCTCTTTTCAGAGCTGTGTTTATATGCACAATTCACCATTTGTTCCCACTGTCTCATCCTCTTATGATAGCCTTTTTCCTTCCTGCTTTCACACCTGAGACACTAAGCTAATCCCTGGCTGCAGGGGGCTGTTAAATCCAGCAATCGAAAGTTCTTCAGTGTAAAGTCCCCTGAACAAGCCAGATGACCAAAGATGAAGAGAGTAAGCACTTACTTCTGAGCCATCAGCAGGCGGTCAAAGCAGAGCAGGCTTTGCAAAGAAAGGCACTTTGCAAGTGCTGCTGTGCATACCTTGAAGAAATCAGCTACCAAAATGAGAAGATTTCAGAGAGAAAACACCAGTTTAGGAGGTGATAGAAAGAGAAAAGTTGGGATTTCTTCTTGTTACACCACACATAACAACATGTTTCATTACACTGGTGCTGGGGGAGCAGGTCTCAATACAGAGGTGGTGGGATGAGGAAGATTGGCAGGGTCAGGTACAGGATGGAGGGACACAAAAGTTGTGGTCAATATTTAACTCACAGTGGTCTGCTCATTTTCAGGAGGATGACAAAAGTGGTGATTTCATAATCCACTTAAACATCTTGGGATGAGAGCTCTTGGATGATTTTAAAGGATTTCTGTTTCTTACGTACATTTTGTTTGTCTTCAGCATTGCTCTAAGAGTGTTCTTCTAAAAATAGCCAGATGACACAAAGTGCTTTTTATACAAATTATCCTTGCAAAGAAGAGAGAAAGAAGTATTATCTCCACCTAAAATTGTGGTGATGAGTGGTTACAATGGGTTTATGGTGGTCGCAGAAGAAGTCAAGAGACACAGCCAGAGACTCAGCTGCACACCACTGGGGGCTCGCTCCTTTCTGCATCCCATAATTGTTTGTGGCAAACAGAGAGATCTCTACGTCTAGCCCAAACACCTCTCTTTCCCAGAAGCAGCTCTTCATAAGGGATCAGCATGTTGTGTGGGCAGGGAAAGCTGGAAACAGCAAGGAACAGATAGAGGCAGCAGCACAGTGGCCAAAACTGAGCCCCAAGGCACGTGGGGGTTCAGGTATTACATTTTCCCCTTCCCCTTCCCTGCAGCATCCCTCAGGCTGGGCAGCTTGTGCTGCTGAGGTGGCCTCCTGTAGGGCAGAACTGATGCAACCAGCAGGAGTGAACCAAGCAGCGATGGCGTTTCCACATGCAGTTCCTGCATCGATCAAAAAATGAATTACCGCTGCTCCGAGATGTACTCTCCCAGCTGCACGGCAGAGCCTGTGCCAGAGGCCACCCAGAGCAGGGCTCCCGTTGTCCTTCCCGGCCCACTGGCGTCAGCTCCTCGCTCGGCTCTTGTCTCGGAGCCTCCGCTGTGATTTGTGAGGTGCTGCTGCGCTTCCTCCCTGTAAATGTTTTTCTTCTGCCAAATGGCTGCAGCAGCGCGATGGGAGTCCTAAAGGCTTTCTGATGGCCTGCCAGAGGTGAGCAATTGCTGCTGGCATTCCAGAAAAGAGCAGGGTTAACAGAAAGTCCATTTTCAGGGGGAGAGGAAAAGCGAAACGCATCCCCTCTGTCAGCTGCTCCCCTACAAACACAACTTTGCCAGAACAGGTTGGACTGTCGGGCTGTCGAGATCTGTTGCTGACCCTTTCATTGGCCAGCACAGCCTTCAGAGAAGCCTGGCAGCCCCATACAGCACTGGTCAGCAGTGCTGGAAACCCCTGTGAGTGACGAAATGTCCTCCCGGCTCCTGAAGACAGCATCCGTTCACCTTGTCTGCACGGAGCTGCGGCACAAAGACTGGCCTGGCTGCGTGCTCTCCAGCGCAGTGTCTGTGTTCGTTTCCACAGCTTATTGGCCCTGAACAGCCATCTGCACAACCTGCAATTTTCTAGTGCTAATAACAATTTTCTACTCGGTTAGTGTGTGCAGCACCATACTAAACCCAGCTGATCGCTGTTGTCCCTGCCAAAAAGCAGGGAAAGGGCTCCGCAGCTACTCCACCCCGTCAGCTTTCCTCACCGTCCTACACAATTAATCCTAGGGAATTTTTAGTTGCATCAACCTAATATACTTCCTCTATTTCCATCTTATTCCATACTGGATGCATGAGGTTATTTTTTATGTTTTAGCCCGAACCTGAGCAGCAGTGTGTAGTACTTCAGAACACGCTGGCCTCCCCTCAGCGTTTTAGGAAGCATGTGAAAGCAGCGAGCTCTGTCCTGTGCTGAGCACCCTCGGCATATGTGTGTCAGCAAGAGGAGGAAGAGCAGCAGCCTGCCGCTTGCTGCTGGAGACATCCTCAGAGGGAAGGCTTTGGAAGTAAAGTGAATAACCTCCACATTTTGTGTTGCTGCCTGGGCAAACAAGGAGAAAGCAGCTGCTGGCAGATGTGAAGCCAGACATTAGCACACGGAAAAAAAAAAAAGAAAAAAAAAAGAGAAAAAAAAAAACCAGCACAACTCTGGAAAACCTCTAGATGACAAGTGAAAGCTTACGGCACTTTAAAGACAGGACAAAGCTGACCAGAAACCGAAGACTTGCAAATAGCAGGGTTTTGAGTTGCCCCAGCAGAGGACTTGCTGAGTCCCAGGCACTGTGTCCATCTCAAGGGGGTGATGAGGGGCACCAGGGCTCCAGTTTTGGTGCTGACAGAGCCACTGCCAGCCTCAGCATTGCAGCTCCTGAACGTCCTGGGGCTTGCAGGCTTGGGGTATGAGCTGTGTAAGGGGAATGTGAGGTGTCCTGATGAGGTGTCCAGGTGAGGTGTCCTGGGGATCCCGGTTAGGTGCAGCAACTAGCACAGCTCTCATGTACCCTGTGAGAGCCTCCTTGGGGACCTGCCCCTTCAGACCAGCAGTCACCAGTGTGCCTGGGCTGGCTCTGCTGGCTCCATCCATCACGGCTGTGGTCTTCATCCCTCGCAATGCTGTGCTTTGAAAATGGGCAAAGACCTTGTGGTCTAGTACCTCTTCAGGGCAGAAGTGCTCCATCACCATTACCGGCGGCAAGCTGTAACATCACACGTGTTTCACTGCTGCCTGCTATGACATTTTGGCCCTTACACAGACATGAAGTAGCTCAGTGGCTGTCAGAGCGTAATGCTGCACAGTGGAGTACAAGAGGAGACAGGAAATGCTTCTTCTTTCCAGTGGATTTATAGACCTGGCAAGCAGAGCAGACCTAGGTTTAAACTGCAGCTAGAAAAGGGAATCACTCCAAACCGGGAACACCAATTAACTCCGTCATCACTCAGACAAATTAAGCTGGGGGTAGAGCTGCAGCAAGCAGCCATTGCTAACGAGATTTCAGCAGGGGTCTGCCTACTTGCTGCACATCAGATTTCCCGTGCAGGAATCCCCAGGGCACGACTGTGCCTGGCTTTGGTCTGAAACCTGGGAGCCTCTGGCTCAGAGAGATGTTAGCTTCAGCCTTCGTGCTGTGCTAACCAGAAGGCAGGCAGTTGGAGTGTGTCTTTAGGAAACGGCGAATGACTTTAGACAGACATCAAGGCTTGGAATAAGGATTTTCTTTTTTGTTCCTTATGCATGCATTATCTATTTATCGATAGCTCTGGTAAACCTAAAATCCATTTTTTGTCACATGAAGTGAATGCATTTCTCAAACTCATCTCGAGCGTGCTGCAGACTGCCCTGTCCCCAGTCCAACTAAACGGTTTGCTGCGGTGCCGCCCTCTCTGTCGAGTGTCACACGTGCTGCCCAGCTGCCAACAACAGCAGGAAGAAGCAGAATAAGCGAGGCTGCTAGAAATTGATTGTTTCAGACATAGATTTTGCACATTGTTACGTGTTCCGGCAGGAGGAGAGAGGTGATTTGCTCTCGTAACATGTGTCTGTGTCCTGGCGAGTCACTCTTCCCTCTTGCACGTGTTTTCCTGCCTGCCCAGCACCCCTGTGGGCAGAGACCTCACCCTCAATGGGGGTCCCATGCTGTCAGACGGTGTCCAGGGGGTTAAAAAAGCAACAAAAACTGCTAGCGAGGAGTGCACTGGGTTGCTTCCTCAGCTAATTTGAGCTCCTTGAAGGAAATCAGGGGAGGCATTTAATGATTCTTCTGCGCTCAGCATGATTTGTATCTCCATCCTCTCAGGGCAGACTCGCAGCATTAAATCCTCTGGAGTGGAGGGGAAAATCTCTTTGAAAGCCTCTCGCTGAGCGAGACGCTGTCAGGCAGTGAGGGAAGGAAGGGTGAGTGTGTGCTACGAGAGCTGGCAGGTGACTGAGCTAATTACGGGCTCGGAGGCAATTTAGGGTGACGGGAAGTGACTGGAGTTGTCACCGGGGGTTCAGAGAAGCCCCCGTCCCACGGGCTGAAGGCCATTCCCCCCGGTCATGTCAGCAGTCGTGAATCAGGGAAACACCTTCCACTCGCTGCAGGGGAACAGCGGAGCAAAACGCAGGCTCCTTCGAAATGGTGCTAATCCGATGCGGAAAGCTTCTCCCAGCCTTTCTCTTCCTCAAGACTGTCAGGATATTTTTAATAACAATTGATGGCTGCCTAAACTCACAAACATGTTTTCATTAATATTCATGAAAGAATGGACTGTTTTTATCTACACTTACATCAGCGTGTGGTAAAATGTATCCAAAGCCCAGCTTTTATCTTTAATCGCACCAAAACTTGATCGCCTGTGATTTTTATGGGGAAAAAAAATAGTCCTGTTTTCAAAGGGGAAAAGCATGAAATGTTTTAATTTGTGACCTAGAATTTTGGCAAAGCTTCTCCCTTGTGTGAAATCAAAATGAAAGGAAAAAAAAAAAGTAATCAAGCTTTTAAGATTTTTAATTGAGTTCTGAATATTCCAGCCATGCTGATGTACATTTCTACAATAGCTCCTGTCCAGACACTCAGTATCAGAAGCAAAAGAAAATAAATTAAAATTGCCAGACAACTTTAAAAGATTACAAAACAATTAAAGGAGGCTTTCTGCATAGTCATTGCCCCTTATTTGTGCTATGGTCGCATGCTGCAGCTCTCTGGGGATCAGGCAAGGAAGCTGTATTTATTGTGCAAACCCACAGCCTCAGAGCCCGTTGTCATTATATGCTACACGGGGGGCAGCCGGCTCCTGGTTATTGATGCTATTTTCCCAGACAGGCTGGTGGTGATGCCCAAATTGCTACAGAGGTCTGCAGAGCCCTGCACCCAGCTCTGCTGCTCCGAGCTCAACCCGCTGCCATTGCTGGAGCAGGGACACCACTGCCCAGGGCTCCAGCTGACAACGCAGGCCAAATAAATCAGGGAGGGACACAAAACACGGTGGATTGCTGGCTGTGACCACAGATAACCTGCTGAGTGAGGAGGCAGCCCCCAGCCCTGCAAGAGCACAGAGAATCAGTGAGCATCCTGCACTCCCAAAGCAGCCTGCAGCCGTTCTCATAAATCCTCATCAGGATTTCAGAAAATAGGTGAGGTGGTAACATCAGACCACAAGGGCAGGTAACTCATCTCTGTCCCCCACATCTGCTGACCCTGACGGGGACACAGGAAAGGAGAGGAGGGACCCTCCTTTCTTCTAGCCTAGCCAGCCTGGAGCAACCCTAATTTAGCCCAAACACCGCTGTGCTGTTAACCTTGCAAAGTCCCAAATCCTCATTGACACACTGAGTGGGGAGAAGGAGGTATTTGCAGCATGTCCTCTGAGCAGGGTCATTGCATCATGCGTTTAATACAAAGGATTTGGCAACATGAAGGATGTTGTGAGACGCGCACTGAGTCAAGTGTTTTTGTGGCTGTGGAAATTAGCAGATTAAGTGGCATCATTTGGTTAGTCGCTTGATGCACCGCAGTTCCTGGGGCTCCCCGGGAAGCGAAGCCTCCTCCCTCGAAAAAGCTGTTCTAGCGCAGTCGCTTTACCAGGAGAGGCTTTAAACCCTTTTAAAATGGGGTTTCCCTTCCTCCTAATCAAGTTCCTTCAGGTCATGTGGATTCGAGATGGAAAAGATTAAGTTTAACCCTTTGGTAGAAGAGGGAGAAAGATAAAGCTGACTCACTATGGCTACCTTTGTGACAGGACCCTGGAAAGCTGCTGTCTGCTCACAGCTCTTCCCAAACTGAGCATCTGCTTTCACTTAATACTTCCTTTTTTTTTTTTTCCTTTTTCTTTTTTCTTCTTCTTGCCTTGCTCTGCCTTCAGAGACAGTGGGAGATGCTTCAGTGCTCCTTTTCTCCAGATTTCTCTCCCTTGGTGTCTCCCTGAGTGCCCTGAATGTCCTGCTGCTCTGAACACTGAGACTGCGCAGAGTTTTTTTGTTGTTTTTTTTTTTTTTAAATCTAGTTTCATCTTGGGGTATTTAAACAAGTCTAAATTTAGAGAAGAGCTGTGGGGAAAAAGAAAAAAAAAAAAGGAAAAGGCAAAGTAACCAGCCAAAGGCATTAATTAATATGACACCTACATGGCTGCTTCTATAAACAACAGGGAGAGCATGCAGCCTGCTGATGAACAATCTCCAGGCAGATATTTACAGAGCAGCCGTGTGGAATGGAGGTCTAAAGGGCCATGTTTGGCCAGACATCTGATGGTGCTCTGTAGGCCTGACGTTCATCCATTATTCGCTGCTCCATGAAATGCAGAAAGTCAGATACAATACCTGCCTGTACACCCCCGGGGTTACACCAGGGGTAAATCTGTCCTGCTCTGCAAAGGGCTCAGTGAGGTATCAGTGCACCTGCTCTGTGGAGGGACATCAGGATCCCCTTGTGACCACTGTCGCTCGTCAGCCTGGTCTCCAACAGCAGAGGAACCCTTCCCCGCACCACGTCAGAGGGTATCCAGCATCTCCCCTGCAGCCAGATGGTACTAAAAGCAGCTAGTTTAACCCAGAACACACCTGGGAGTGAGGGGGTTGTCATTTTCCCATCAAGAGCAGTGAGAAAGGGGCACTCAGGAAGATGGCTCAGCCAGCACCACCAGCCAGCACAGCTTCCAGCTCTCCATCTCCCAAACCGCCCAGGTAGGCCGCCAGCTGGGCAGACACCAGAGACCCACATCCACCACCCCACTGTGCTGACCTCCCCGGGGCTCAGCTGGCCGTGGCGTGGTCTGGCCAAGAGGCAGGGCAGCACATGGAGGGGACGGGGATGGGGACAGAGATGCTTCTCCAGACCCCAGCCTGGGGGCCTGCCTCAAGTCTGCAGCCCTTTTCGCCCACTGAATCCACACCTCCACAAACTTGGCTCACGAGTACTAACCCTCCACAGCTCTGAAACCTGATCAGAAGAGATTTGCACGGCCAGCCAGTAAAACCACAAAAAAAAAGTGCTTTTCCTCCACTGGCTCTGGCAAGGGCCCCCTCCTCCTGGCTGCCGATGGGACAGGCAGATCAGATTCTCTGCTACTGGCAAAACACTGCACGGCTGCTTTCCAAACCACTCCAAAGAACAGTTAAACCCACTCAGGCAGGCCAGAGACATCGTCCTCGTATCTCACAAACAGGATACAGGCTTCAGCACAAGCTGAGGGAGCAGTTTCACAAGCACAATATTTGAGCAGGGTAGAAAGGAGCTTTTGTACACGGATACTTAGCTAAGAGGTCCTGCCATGAGACAGAGAGAGGCACGAGGTTATGATCTCAGATAAATGCATCTGCTGTGAGCAAGATCACATAGTTTATTCCCATCAGTCCTTGTTTTAAGTTATAGAAAATAAAAACAAACAATTATTATTAAGCAATGATGCTGCTTTATGTTCAGGATGATGATGGAGCAAGACTTGCTTTGAGGCATGAGGTGGTGGCAAGCACGCAGCAAGATCCCAGTGTCTCCAGAATGAAAATCAACTCAGCACACACATCCTACACCCTCTTCCCTGTCCTAATATCTAGAAAATGTCCCTGATGCTTGCTCCCTGTGGGCCCCGAGTGACTGCTGCAGAGTGCCCAGTGGATGGGGGCTCATCCCTGCCTCACCACATGGGCCACCTGGGAGGTGCACAGGGGGAAGAAGTGTCTGGTGACCAGCTCCAGTCAGACAAAGCTGGCAACACTAGCACCAGTACATGGACATGAGGATTCCTGGTGTCTTTAATAAACTGTCCTCAGGCACCGCTTACACCAGAGTTTTGACTGTATTTGTTCTTTCGCTGGTCCTGACATTTGCCAGCACCTTCTCATAACAAGATAATCCAAACTGGGCTCAGTCAAATCAGAAATGAACAGAGCTGGTAAATCTTCCCTCTGCCTGTGAATACTGCACAAAATCACACTGGCACTTTTTATTGCCCTGTGGTTTTGCAAATTTAGCTCTCATTTTCTCTACTGTCTCACCCCATATCTCTTGCAACCTTCCTCAGATCCCCACACCTTGTTACATATTTGCTCTCATTCTTTCTCACAGGATTCATTTTCTTCCTTCCCAGGGTGACCCTGCTGTCGCTTATCTCCTTCCTGTGCTCCAGCTGTGCTCACGCTGCAGCGCCTGAGCTCCGCAGAAGCATCTCGACAGACACTAATCCCATTAAGGGCTCTCGGTCACCTAGTGTCTTCCAGCTTTCCGTGCTATTTTCATTTCACCTTCAAATCCCATTCCCTTGCAACTTTAGACCATTAAGGAGTTAAGTGAGATACACCCATTAACTGATATCCATTAAACGAGATCAATCCAAATAAAAGAATTTGGGTCTCCCACTTCAGCGTGTTGCTGCATCTCCTTGGTTTTCCAAACACAGAGCAGGGCTCTTGCCAGAACCCATCTGGATTAAACTGGGTCCCAGCTGCAAATAGCACAAAATGACTGGAAGGGTTAGCAAAAAGATGCTGCAAAAATCACTCAGAATAACTATTTGTTTATGGCTCCTTGCAAAGTGGAGAGAAAATGCCATCTGAAATGTGGATTCTCCTGCCTTCAGCTCTCTTTCTCTCTCTTTTCTTTTTTTTTTTTTTTTCCAGCATGTGAATTTTTATCATGTCCTCCCTGAAGTATCCAGAAAAATGTCCTGTTAGGCCTGGACTCTACCCTTCATTTTTAATCCTGGTAAATGAGAAATGAGACCTTGAGGGGTCGGTCTTCATAGACCCTCCTAGAAAAACCTTCTTTTCTTTTCAAGATGTAGAGAGAGGAGAAAGAGAAGGAGGAGGAAGAGGAGGAGGAAAAGCCAAAGAAGCCTGGTTCTGTGGCCCCCAGTGCCAGCAGCACGATCACAGTCCAGGGAAGAGCAACCAGCTCCTTCCATTCTCACAGGCCTTCACACCCCTTGTCTGCAATGAGTATTTATGGGAGGAAGATGTTTCTCCATCTTCAGGGTCCTCTTGGGTAGTCCGTGTCTGTGCTGGCCCCTGTTCACTGCAGGGCCCCCACAGCACATTTTGGACATTTGAGAAATGCATTGGTAAGATCCAGACCTGTCTGTCTATTACCTTCGTCTGCTAACAATGCCATTTGCTGTACAGCCACCTGGTACCCTGAAGGCACTGTCTGTAGAGTGTGAGTTTGTGTGTGTAGAAATTGATTTTTTGTAGATTTTAAGGTCTAAAAGAGCCATTTCAGCCTTCCCATGTAACCCTTTGCACAGCACAGATTTAAGACCATCATCTGGAAATTTCAGCCCTTCGGGCCCACAATATGTGCTTGAACAAGATTGTAACTTAAAAGACACTCAGTCTGGAGTAAAGATTGCAATAAATGCAGAAAACATACTGTCCTGGGGTGAGTCAGCCTTGTAATTATTTAATTGCTCACCCTGGGCTTTCAAGCCTCTACATCATACAATTTAACCTCGATTCCATGTATCACCATTTTATTTCCTTCTCTGTATTTTCTCTGCTACTTCTATTGTCCCATTTAATGTGTGGCACCAAAGCTGCACTCAGTAGCACATCTATAATAGGGGTCTTGGTTTTACTTCAGTAGTTTGACAGGCAGCTAACCCATTCACGTTCTTACCAGAAACTTGACAATCTATTATGGCTTTGCATTTTATATAAAACAAACCATTTTTAAAGGTGCAAAAGGTGATTGGAAGATATTCTAACAAACGGGTGAAAACATAGCCACCGGCTGTTCAACAGATCGCTCTCATCATTTATAATCTTTCCACTGCTCTATCTATAGTTATTTATAATTCATACTCCCCGTGATGATAATGAGCTTTTGAAGCGTGCCCCTCATCTGAGCGTGCACTTTGCTGCTCTCTGTTGTTCATCAAGTTCAGCTGTCGGCCTCCTTTAATTCATTGGTCCCCAGACACAGATCAAGGGATGGCAATCTCAATTGAGTGTTGCCCAAATGAAGAGGTTCGGCTATTAATAAATAATCGCTCACATTAGGAGGTGATTAATGGGCAGAGTCCTTCCTTGCTGCCCAATTCCTGTCCCCTCTGCTGGCCTGAATGGGGCCTCAAGACACCATGAGATGACGAACCAGTCTTGGGTGTGTGTTGGACACTGCCAAGGTGCCCGAGCAGGGCACTCAGCACCCCGTTGCATGGGAAGGAGAGATCAAAGGTCGGGGGGGGTTCAGGAGCGTGGATGCAACCCCTTTAAACCAGGCCACCCTGACCTCCGGCTGGAGAAGCCGAGACCCGTCTTCAGGAATCAGAGTAATCCCGGGTGATTTTATCCCACTCCACTTCCCTAAATCTGCGGCGGCTGCTGCTCGGCCAGGGGATTAAGGGGCTGGCAGGGGATTACGTAGACGCTGCAGCTCCGGGCACGGAGCTGCCTCCCGGTGCGGCCATTCCTCGGGGTGCCGGGCCTGCAGCATGGCGGGGACCGCGCGGGGACCCCCCTGGGGTGGCAAGAAGAGCAGAGACCCCCCGCGTCCTGCTGGCTGGTCCCCTCGCTGATGGTTGGCGCATGGAGGATGGGGCGCGGGGCCGTCCCGACGCTGCTGCTCTGCCTCTTCTGCCTCCTGCCCTCCACCCGGCCCCAGACCAAGATACCGCTGGAGACGTGAGTGCTTCCCTCGCATTTCGGCGTGGGGTGGGAGGGGACTGGCATTTCCCCGAGGCATTGTGAAAGGTGGCAGTGATGACCCCTGGAGAGGACACGGGCACAGGAGCCATGGATTCGGTTCCCAGCTCCAGTGCTGATGCTGAAGCCTCATTTTCCCTACTCGCCAAGCAGGGCAGTGACACCCATCTGCTTTAGATGAGCACTTGGACATCTTTTAATGCTCCACTTGCTGCATTGGGCGGTGGAAGGCAAAGCCAGAGCACAGGCACGTTCACAAGCCCCCAGCCCAGGTAATTCGGCCATGGAGGCAAACACAGGCAGCCTCAGAGTCTGTGCTGAGGGCTGCTCTCACGGGTGCTGGCGTGCAGCCTGTGGGGACACAGCGCTGGCCAGGATACGGCCTGGGGAGCCATAGGTGTGGCGTGTTAGGACGATGACCCTTCTCTTCAACCCTTGAGCCAGATTGTGCAGAGCAAGGTCTGCAGCTCTTTTTACTGTTATATATCACTGGTACTGATCCCTGTGCTAGCCTGCTGTGCTGGGGGCTGAAAAAAGCAGGGGTTCACTGGTGCACACACGCGGCCTGCATGATACACACTCGTATTTATCTGTGTGTTCTAATTCGTGTCAGTGGATGCTAAAGGGGGAGGCTGAATAGAGGACAGGGACCACGGCACCTTGTCTTGCCACTCTGCTCCACCTCAGAGCCCGCCAGCAGGCTAGCAGGGCCCAGCAAGCTGAGCTTGTGGAAACCTCACCTTGTTAAGCTGATTTAGGCAAGTTAAATCCTGTAAGGATTAAAAACGTCAGCAAGGTGGTTGGTAAAAGTGCTTGGGGGGCATCTTCTCTAGGGCTGGGATGGGTTGGTCTGCAAAGGGAAGGGGGATAGCGCAGGGAGGAGACAATGTTGCCATCGAGTTTCAGAAAGAGCTATGTCCTCTAGACCAACCCAAGTCCTCCGGAGCCAGAGTCAACACTTTGAGAAAGCATTTTATGTTCAGAAAGTACCAGTAAGACCCTTGCAGGTGTGCTCACCAGCATGGCCCACCAAGCGCTGCACCGAGGGGCTCTCAGGACACTTTGCCACCACCTTCATTTTGGCTGCCCTTACCAAACCCTGCCTCAGCAAAATTCTTCTCATTTGGGTTTCGCAGAAGGGATTCCCAGGTTGTGCAGAGCGGTGCCCAACCCACCCCACACCTCCACCTCTCTGTGCAGCCAGGGACGACAGCCTTCAAACTGCAGCAGTGTCCCTGTGCTCTTCAACGGGGCCTGGAGACAGGACCTTGAGATCCATATATTCCTCTCTCTCTTTGCTTGATAGAATAAAATGCAGCCTCTATTGTAGAATAAAATTAAAATACTACCTCAGCTGTAGAATAAAATTCAATCTCTAATAATTTCAGACTGTGGGGAAAAAAAAAAAAAAAAAGACTTTCTGTGCCCAGAGTAAATGCTGCATGGAAATACCTTCTAGCCTTGAAATCTGTGGCATTAAGAAGACAGCCTGTCCTTTCTGCTGTTTTTGCCACTGAATACAAGTGCAGGGATTACAGGCAGGCAATCTCTGACCAAATCCTTTTCTGATGTGTTTGGTTATAATGTGATAGCCGATAGCCCTTTACTACTGAGAAAACAGTTGCGTCACTTTGCACAATCTGGAACTTACTCATGTACAAGACTAAACAATGAAAAAAGAGCTTTTCTCCGCTCGTACTGAAACCAGACCAAGAGCTGAATTAATCCCTGGTGTTTCAAATCCACTCATGAATTTGACTGCAACACAAAAGTTGCCCTTTTCAAATAAAATTTCAGGAGAAGTGCACATTGACCAGAGGAGCAAAGGGAGTAAATCAGCAGAAAATGGACCTGCTTCATAGATTGCACAAGGACATTCTGAAGACATAAAACTAAAAGCTTTTAAGCACCGTCTGAGTCTAATCGCTGTAAAGTAACACAAAGCTAACTCAGCCTCTTCTGCTCCTAAGCCTGGCTTTGTGGCACCTCACTCGGTTCATCACCAACTTATTCATGTCTTTGCAAAGATCTCTTGGCTTTAACTCCAGGGGTGCAAAATTCTGCTGGGTCAATTGCCAGCAATGCTTCTGGGGTGCAAGTTTGCCATACAAATCACCTCCTCTTGTCTTCCAGCTTTTTTTATAAGCTGGCCACGGCATGGGCTTGCTTGCAGTCATGAGGATGGTTTGGGCTGGATGCTCAGCCTGTGCCTGCTGGACACATCAGGAAATGCTGGTGGGAGAGGTGAATATCAGTGTGGCTCGGCTTCTTGAGGCTGCCCCAACCACCTCTATCCATTTGCTCCTGAGCTCATGGAGTCAGCAGAATTGTAGACTGACCTTTTCTCTCATTTATGTAAAAAAAAAAAAAAAAAAAGTCACAAACAGGCGACACAGTTGAGTTGAATGCTCAGGCTAGCACTTAACGCTTTGGAGACTGGCTTAGACATTATGTCAATCCTGAACTCTTCCTTTTTTTCTTTCCCTTGAATTCTGCAGTTACCGCGTGTTTCAACATTCACATGTTTACGCTTCTTTTGACATAGCCTCAAAGGCTAAAACGCAAACCCCCCTTTCCTGTTTTTATGAAAGCTGAGAATCCCATGTAATTGCATGGCACCAGGCCTTGATGACTTTACAGCCAAGCAGTTCCCTGAGCAGTGGGGCTTGGTTTTCCATGAAGCTGTGCCTTGTGCTTGGCTTCTCTACTGATTACTAATTGCTAAGCTCATATTGCAAACCTTTTGCCTCAATAACTGCATCGTTCTGCTGCAGCTGCCCAACTACACCCACTAGTCAGAACCTAATATCTCTGAGTCTTCCACCCTGTGGAGTAGAAAAATTACTAGGGGTAGTAGGAAGAGGGTCACATGCATGGCCACAGACGCAGTACAAAACAAAAAAAGGCATGACCACATACCCCTGATTTTTTATTTTTAATTTTGAAAACAGGTCAAAATAAATCTCCCTGATAAAATTACTATCCCAAACTTCATGTTTAGGTTCTCTCTTTCTGCAGTAGAAGGTGAAAAGATCTGGAGAATATTAGTTAATATCAGCACAAAATATCTCATATATAAAAGCTGTAAAACCAGCTGCTGGTGGGGCATCAAGTTAATGTTGGCTCATAGATCCTCAGGCAATAAGACAATTACTACAACAGTCAGGAGAGCATCCCATGGGGTGTCTTTTTGTGTTATCCTCTTCTTTTTTTCTGGGCATGGTAGAATAAGTCTTATAAGCAGCAATAAATCCTAGTCTCCTACCAAATGCTTGTATTCCTTTTGCTCTAAGAATGAAATGAAGAGATAAAAGCTCTGGCTGTCAAAGTAAGATACATCTCACAATGTCCAAACGATGGAGTTGTACTTATTGGCTTTAGCTGGTGCTCGTTCACACTCAGCAGCTGGAAATGAACACCTTGTTGCCAATTAAGGAATAGTTACAAAGGGCACCTACTTGCATTGTGGTCCCTTTGTAGACAGTGAAGAGAAGTGCTGTTAAGAGAAGACTTACAGAGGCTCTAAATCTCAACCCATGGCTGCCCATCAACCTGCATTTGCAATTGAGGACCCTAAGCAGACAGACTTCCCTAGGCTAAGGCTAGCTGTTGTGGTTATTCCACCACTGCTGCGCTGGCTTTGCTCTGGAGCTCATCTTTATATCTGTGTATTATTCTGCCATAAAAATGGTGTGATGTGCTGGGCCATCAGGCCCTGGGGTTAAAGCCTGCTGGGAGCCAGGAGGCATCCACTTAGAGCCTTAGGTAAGACTCTGCAGCCCATAAATAAGTTGTGTTTTCTGGTAAGTGGAGAAGGCCATTTATTCCATTAAATAAATCTCTCCTCAGTGAATCCTTGCTGAAGGAACTGCATGTAGGTGGAACTGCCTAATGTGAATCATGTAACAGATTTCTGATGAAGTGCTCTGTCAATTATGAGAGCCATCTATTTTCATTTGGATGGCTGAGTGTTCAGGCTGCTCTTCAGCATCCTTATGTTCTCCATGTGGTATTGCTATCATCAGTTATTTACAGGATGGCACAAATGTGAGTAGTGTTTTACAATGAGGAGGTGCATAATCTCCTCTGGCATTATGAAGCTGTAGTATCTCCTCTGAGAGCAGTGAATTCATCTGGCTCGTTAGCCTCTGCCCCACACAGCTCTAGCAACTGAATCCAGGGCTGAGTCCTGACAACTTCCTTCAGCACTGATGCTTATTTCTGTTCAGCTGGCTTGACGTTTGGTGTCTGCCCCTTCGTTCTAGGTTCTGTCTGTAATCAGAGAAGACAAGTGTCTCCAGAGAGCTATTTATTTTGCTTTACTTACAACAGAGGAGACCAGATGATATCTAAGACTAAATGTGCAACTTTTACCTTAACACCTCTAAAGTTAGGTGAGACAGATTCCACTCTGAGTCAACAGGCAGTGGCCAAGACCAGCAGATCTCCCTGCTGCTACTTGCTGGCCAGTGTCTTGAGGTTGAATATTCAAGACCACCATCTCTTGCTTCTATTACTGCTTGTCTCACAAGCAAGCTGGAGAGAAAGTGTTATCATTCTCACTGTAGAGGCTCAGAGAAATATGGGAAGCTTCATACTTAGGAAGATGGAACTGTCACTGAAGAAGTAAGCAGTCCTCTTGCCTTTGAATTATTATTATTGATTTTCCCTTTTTTCCTCTTTTTAGGGTGAAGTCTTGGGCGGATGCCTTTGGTGGGGAGCTGTACTCCATTGTGACCAAGTATTCAGGATCTCTCCTGCTGCAGAAGGTAGGCAACAGCTGTGAGGATTCCTCTGGCCTTGCTGCTTCTCCCCATGTAGCCTTCCAACCTAATTCCCTCCATAGAAAATCTGGGGTGGAAGAAGATAAGCATGCAGTTCTCTAGCTAACTTTTAAAACCACATGGGTTCATATCCATGATAAGAGATGTCCCATAGCTATGCTGAACTGCAGAGAGGGTGATCTACTTCATGCCTTTCCTGCCTTCACTACCTATGGACAAATGCCACCTAAATTGTCCAATCGTTTAAATAAAAAAAAAAAAAATTAGCAGTACTTGTCAAGTTTTCCCTGTGATCAGTTCACTCCCTCTCATACTGGCCTTTCAGTCCTCCCTTCCTAACTGCACATCAGTCCTTCTCTGCCTGCTCATCACTCATCTGCTCGTCATCACCCCACTGTCCCCTCCTGTAGCTCTCCAGCTGATACTCTTGTTTGTTTCTGCTTCCTCTTCTGTCTCCCTCCAGTGACTCATCAAGGCACTTTCCTCTCTTTGAATTGTCTTTAAAACTACCCTTTGGACAGGGTCTCTGAGGCACATGTCCTGAAAAACACACTGCTGTGCTAAACTCTCAGCACTGAGGGTTGCGACTCCAGGGACTTTAATTAAATTTTCCTGTTTGCACCCATAGGGAATCTGCCCTGTAGCCTTTGATTCCTTAAGTCAGAGTTGAATGGCTGCTCCTCTTTTCCTCTTTGTGATCACTGCCCAAAGCTGCGGCAGGCTGTATTAATCAACAAAGACACCCAAATTAGGGTTATCTGATAGTCAGATATCTGTGCCTGGTGCTGGATCAGTATTTGCTGTCCAGCAAAATCTGCAGATTCCAGATTTTTTTCTGGAAGGTGTCAGGGGTGCTACCTTATAGTGTGGAAAAAACACTGCCGTCACTGTCTTCTCCTTGCTGCTTCAATACAGCTAGTCTGCGCTATTTCTGTGGGTACTGTTCTTAACAGATTAAGAGTTTATGTTCTTTAAGGTCCAAAAGTCAGTGGGGAGGTGGAGAACAGGTTATAGCTTGAAAATGCTGGCATCATTGAAAGTTAATTGTGGAGGCCGAGGATGGCAGCCATGGCACAGAGAGGTGGGTGCTGAGATAGATAACTGTGCTGCATTGGTCCTCTGGAGATGTTGCACTGGGTCCTCTTACCTCCCTCTGACCACACTGCATGCTTTGTTTCTTGGGATTTTGATCTTTTTTAGAGGTAGGGGTTGCAGGAGACCTGTAGAGGTTGGTACAGAACCACTAGGAGTGACAGTCATGGCAACCAGATCTTGGAGAAAAAAATATAATAATAATCATAACTATCAGCTTTTGGTGTAATTCACTGAAAGAGAAGAAAACCGATGAAAAAGAAGTCTGAATCTAGCCAAATCCAATCTAGCATTCCTCCTGAGGGGAGCTGAGGCAGAGCTATTTTTCCCTGGTGACCTGACAGATCTTTTGGCCTTATAAAATGACATGTGCCTGCCCTAGTCCAGGTTCCTTCTCGTAGATTTGAAGGCGTCTGAATTGCAAGAGCATATCTTGGGGCCTGGATGCAGCACAGACAGGTAGTGGTGTCCAGAGGCTGTGCAAAGCACAGAGCGAGACAGTGTCACCCATGACTCAGAGAGAAAATGTCCTCCAGTGAGTCACTGTCACCACTTCCAGCAGGGGCGACAGATGAGCTTGATCCAGCCTAGCTCTGTCTACACTCCAGCAGAGTCATCTCCCAAATGCACATCCTGCCCTACCCTGGCCAAAGCAGTTCAGAGAGGTCAGGTTTACCTTTCACCCTTCAAGTCCCCCCTCCTTAAGCTTTCATTTCCCCCTGCTTTCATGGGATAATGGAAAAGAGGGGAGGAACAGTCAACACCCATGTCTTCAATCCTTCTATCAGCCTCAGCAAGCACTGAGTTGGACACCTCACAAATCAGCTTCTCAAACCAGGGACTGTCCTGAAGGGCTCCCTCTGGGCCCCTGATACAATTCTGCAGACTAACCTCTTACTAACAGGCAACTTTTTCCACGCCTCATGCTTCTCACAGATGAACCTTTGCAGACCCCCAAATGTCTTTATGGAGATCACTGCCCTGGTGCACAGACTACAGACAAGTCCAGCCAGGGGAGCCAAATGCACCCTGGAAATTCAAACGGTTTTTCTCCCCACATGCCTTTCTCATTTTTAGGCCATTGCCTCTTGCTCACATGAAATATTTCTTTGTGGGTTAGTATGTGCAGGCCGGCACAGGGGTGGGGAATGCAGTGCAGAGTGCCAGACAGCTCTTTCCTTGGGGCTTGTTTAAATCGATGGGTATTTTCTCTTTGAGAAAACACAAACAAACAGTACCTTTCAAATTTTACTTCATGTTTCCTTTGTGCCTGATAGGTATGAAGTAACTAGTTTATTGTTCCGAGAGTCATAATTCCTCAGTTACCTGAATGTTTTGCATGTAAACCTTCTCTTAATTTAGCATAAATTTCCTGTTGTGGTTTACACAGTTTGTTTGGATTCCTATGGGGGTTTTGTGTTAATTTTTTTTCCTTCAGAAGAAACTAAATGTCACACTGCAAACCCAAACACTCCGTTTCCTGCCAGGTTTTATTGCTCACAGAGCCCTGGTGAGCCAGCAGCTGTCTTTGAATCTACAAGGGTGGGTTCTCTGGGCCAGGGAGTTTTCAGAAAGCCCCCCGGTGGCTCTCAGTCCCAAGCAGACAAGGTATCATCAAATTAAACCTCACAGAGGTAGAAAAAGCCTAAGAGTTGCTTTGACTTGATGGCTGAAGCATTTGTTGCATTCTCTTGACCACTGTGCAGCAGGGATCAAGACAAGCTTGTACACCTGTCTGGCATATCAGCCTGCCTTGCTGATCATGGATGTGTGGCAAAATGTCGGATGGGTTCTAGGACAGCAGAGGGCAACACAGCTGGAGTGAAGCAGAGCCTGAACCTGTGGCTTGTTAGGTCTGCTCACCTCTGTCCTGCTGCTGCTGTTGGCTGCCAGTCACCAAAGACCTGGGGCCACCAACTGCAGCCACACAAGGAGGTCCCCATGGTGGTTCTCCTCTTCTCCCCAGGGCTTGGCTTGCCTCTGAGTGAAACAAACACCAATTGGCCTCGGCAGGCCCCAAAGTTAATTTTTCCCCTGCTATGTTAATGATGTATTATAAATGTTTCTGAGAATTAACTCCTGCTTCCTCCTGAGGCTGAAGTGCCAATTGCTTTCCCTGGTGCATAGGGCTGAGAAAGGACAGTAGGGCTTTGCTCCAGCTGTGTAATTACTAGAAAGCACTGCAAATAACTACATGGCAAAGAACAGACAAATAAGTACAGTCAAGACATTTTTCTGGGTAAAGATGAAAGGAATGTCTTTCACACTCTTAATATAGTTTCACTAGCAGTGAGTAATGCAACACTACATACTTCAATGGGCTTAATTTCATGGAGGTGGGAACGAGAAAATATATTTGGTGACATCTCAGTTCACAGATAAAACTTTGGATTCTGAATTCTGGATCTTCCGCTTTTAAATTACCACCCCCACGGAAGGAGAAGCGTAATGAATTGTCCTCCTTCTTTTAAGGGAGTAAAGCGCTAGATGTATGTGAGAAGATCTGTTATTTCAGTTGCATGTTTGGTCCCTTTTTAACATCAGATCTCTTCAGCTGGTTCTCCCTAGCCTGTGACCGATTCCCATACCATAAAATACAGTGATCTGATAACCAGAGCCCTAAACTTGGGCTGTGCTTGGTTGTCTACAAGTGTCAGTGTTGATGCTCGCCATCTTTCTGCCATGGCATCTGGTGATGGTGCTGAAATAACAGGTATCCTGTTGCCTACCTCTAGGAACTCTTGCAATAAATACTCATTAATAGCAGGAGACTTTAGTGGCAGTAATACAAATACAAAATAGCTTGCTGGATCATCTGTAGGAAAAAAGCTCAAAGGGGATCTGAGCCCAAACCTGGTTTATCCCTCACAATAGGCAACTGAAATTTTGCAGCGAAAATTTCTTTTGCCACATCTTCCCAGCACTAGCTAGTTCCCAGGGCTGAGATGTGTATGATATTAGCAGGCTGTTCATGCTTGCTTGTGATTGCTTTTTCCTTGTTAACCTCT
Source organism: Anser cygnoides (assembly GCF_040182565.1). Classification (NCBI taxonomy): domain Eukaryota; kingdom Metazoa; phylum Chordata; class Aves; order Anseriformes; family Anatidae; genus Anser; species Anser cygnoides. The sequence goes on along the minus strand of NC_089873.1, from coordinate 66,257,711 downwards.
ACTTGTCAATGTGTCAAAAGCACATTAAAAATAATTGAGAGGCAAAAGCTTTGCTTCTTTTAATTCAAGACGTGACCCAAAGTAAATGATGGCAGGCCGCTTTGTAAAGCGTGTAGTGGTGTAGCCTCCCTTTCGCCAGCTCACCCAGGAGAGATTAATCTCCTCCCCCCGAGGAGGGCCCGATTAAAGTGTGGCGTGGCAGGGATCACCTCCCTCCCGATGAAACCATGACACGAGCTAAGTGGGACAAGCAGCAGCTGGGGTGTGTGCTGCGGTCTCGTCATCAGCCAGGGCCCTCGCTCAGGGGGCTGTTGCACATCCCTCTTTCAGCAGCGTGGTTGGGCTAACCTTTGTGCTCATCCTGACCTCTTCCTCCTCATCCCCTGCTGTCCCAGCTACCCAGCTGCAGCAAAGGGGATGTGAGGCCTGGCATTTTTAATCCAGTAAAACCCTCGCTGTTAATCACACCAGGCAGAGCTAGCAGCTCTGCCATGCATGCTGCAGGCTGGATGCTGCTGCTATTTCTGTCTGACATCCTCAGCCTGCCCCATCCTCAAGGCATTCTTCACTCTGCTTCTCAGCTGCCTTCCCTGATGGTCAGTGAGCTGCTTGAACAAAAGGAGCTCTGCGTGCTCATCCTCAAGACATGCAAAGTCCTTCCGCCCACACTTGTAAATTGAAAAGTGCTGCTAAAGCCCCGGACATCCCCTCACCCTTTTCACCTCCTCACTTTGTACCAGCACAAGAAGCGCAGCCCTGGCTGAGATTGCTGCTAATGCAACATGGAGATGGAGGGGATGTGTACATACTGCAGAGAGAAGTGATGATGAGGGACCAGGGAAATCCAGTCATTTGCCTCTACATTTCCACTGAACAGTTTCATTGCCGGCGAGACAAGGCTCTGTCTTTTTTTTTTTTTTTTTAGTGTTATTCAAATAGTGTCCATTGCAGGTTTTTTGCCCCCTTCTTTCTGCTTACCCCTGTTAGCCTTAGGACTTTTTTCAAAAAAGAAGAAATAAAGATCATTGTATGCAGTCTTGAAAGGGCAGGCTTAGGGAAGTAAATTACAATTATCCAGTTTAGGAGTACTCTCAGGTTTTTTGTGCCTACATTATACAAAACATGGCCAGAAGAAACTGTTCAGTTCTGAAACGATCAGATCCAGGTCGTCCTCCTTATGGTGTCTTTCCCGGTGGAGACAGCATGAAGTAGCCATGCTCATAATTCCTAGGTACACCACTTTTTCAAAAGCCACAAGCTCATAATTGGATCAGTTGCTTTTAATTAGAATGCTTCATGTTCTGGTCAATGATCTGCATGCTCTCAAATTACAGCGTATAAAAGAGGAAATGCAAGGATGGGAGAAGGTGGTAAATCAGGCTGGACCCTTCAAGGCACCTTTCTTTACCCACGACAATACCCAGCTGACAATAACAGTCTCACCCTCTCCTTATGGGCCTCCTGCTCAGCAGGATTTTCTGTTTTCCCTTGGGTAGAAGTACAAAGACGTGGAGCCGACTCTGAAGATCAAAGAGGTGGACGGCTTGGAGCTGGTGAAGAAGTTCTCGGAGCAGATGGAAAGCATGCTCCGCAGGAAGGTCGAAGCTGTTGAGGTACGACCACAGGGGCTGCGGGAAGGAAGTCCCCTCGTGGTGGCCCCACAGCAGTCACCCCCTCCTGCCTGCACCAGGAGCGTGTGGGCGCAGAGGTAGCACGAGGACTTCCTCGCCCAAGCAAGCGCCTGCTGGTGCAGCTGGCTCCTTCTGAGCTTTAAGTAGACACTGGTGGGAGGGCGTGGGCGTTCAGACAAGGGAATGCTGGCTTCTCCGTCAGCCCAGAGTAAGAAATAAGATAAAAACAAAGTCTAGGAATGAATATGAGGGAACGAACGCTCTTAGGAGAAAAGATGTTTAATTCTGTAGCTGTTTAAAGAGCGGGGGAAAACAAGCCTATTGCAAATGGGAATAAAGTTCATCCTTGCCCTATGGCCATTGAAGACTGGTAGCTTGTTTCGGCTGTGTGTGTGGCTCAGGGGAAATTCCTGCAGCCCCTGAACACGATCTGCAAGGAAGGCGCTTGGATTTCCAGCTGCATACAGGGGGAAACACGGAGAAGGTGGCAAGTGGACTTAGGATGTTGCTGTGTTGGAGGCCAGAGCAGGTAATCATTACGGCCCCTCTTACTTCTTGCATCTAAGGATCTATCATGTTCCCTTGTATTTACCCACTGTAAAAAGCCTGTTTCTGTAGTCACAGAGCCTTGACTGTTTAAGGCATCTAATGTGGAAAAGCCATCCAGAAACACATCATTTAACTCTCAAAGTGAAATGTGGGCATATTTAGAGTCAGGGCTTTGGCCCATAACATTAAATTCACAGCCAGGCCTTTCCAGTGTTTGGATTGCCTTACCCTTTGTGAAGGAACAAAAAGTAGCTTTGCTGAGACCGTCACTAATTGTGCATGCGCATGTGTAGCTGGATTCCTCCCCAGTCTGTGCGAAGTGAGAATTGGTGCCCTGAAGTATCATACTGGAGAATACTAGTGCTTGTATTGGCACCCATAGATGGTAAAAGCTTATAAATGGCCCTAGCATCGCTGAGCCCTCTATGAAATCAAGTCATGGTGTTTCAGTAACAAAAGCAGGCTGAGACTCCCACAAGCCATTTTCCTTTGACAAGATACTGACATCAGGCTGGGTCTGGGATGCCTTTCCCATGGCTTTTTGGAAAGGCTCATGGAAAATGAGATATGTCTGTTGTTTGTCTAATTGGACATGTTTCTGTTTGTGTGTACATGTCCTGTGATGCCTGAGATTGCTTGGGACCTATTAGGGACTCCAGGGTAAGCAGGTGTTAATGCACTCAGCCATAAATAGTTGTGAATATACCTTCCAAGTTGTAAAACTGCGGCACAGGATGGCAGGTCACCAGGAAAGGAAGTAGAAAAGAGGGTTTTTAGCCCCATGACTGTGTTGTAGTGAAGGAAGGTGGTCACGTCTTCTCACTATGTGAATTCCTGGTACTGGTGAAAACGTTTCTGGGGACTTCCCACAGCAACCCTCCTCTTTCTTTATCTGTTTGCATTAGCGATTGGTGGAAGCAGCAGAGGATGCAGATCTGAACCATGAGTACAACTCCTCACTGGAGGTAAGTTTATCCCTGTCAGTGACAAAATATGGCTCATATCCTCAGAGGGACCAGCCAAAAGGCTGGCCTAGAAGCACCCTCTCACCTCTAATACTTGGCATAGCATGCTTAACCTCTGTCTAGGAGCCAGGTTAGGGGTTTCTTTGTCTTCAGGACATTCTGCTTGTCTAGAAACCAGTTCAACTCCCCTGCCAGATCCCAAGCCTAGCAACACCTAGGAGGTTAGTCCCTTTGGCTCAGGAATGGGAAGGATTTGGGAAGACACTGGGTTGCACGATGTTATTGGCGTTACCTTTATTGCACACCAGCATTGTTATTACATGACACATTAGTGCAAATTAGCTGGTGTCTCCTGAGTTACTTCCCTGGAGAATGAGCTAAAAATCAAGGGTGTATGAGCAATGAGAAAGGTGCTGTTGCAAAGGCCATAATATTACAAATACCCATAGCAAACCGTGAATCCCAGTGAGAAGAATTTCTCACCAGTTCCAATCATCTTTTCTCTACCCTGCAGACATGCGTGCATCAGGACTTCTCACTGGATGACAGTTCGGTGTTGTCCATGCAATTAAGATAATTGGCTTTCTCTTAATAACTGTTTGTAACTAAGCTAAGGGATTATTGCTAGTGAAGGAAATTGGAGTGAAAACTCTGATTAATGAAGTCCATTATCCATACTACAAACACTCAGCATGTAGCAGAAGTACAAGCTACCCCTCCAAGTACAGCTGTCAATGTTGGAAAAGGCAGGGAATGAAAATCCTTGAAACCAAGCTACCTATCAGTTTTGCCTCTTTTACCTCTTTGTTTAAGAATCACATTATAGTCATACCACTTGGGTCAGCTGTGTTCACAGTAAGGGTTTTGTGTGAGTCAAGGCACATGGCCCTATTCACACACCATTCATACCCCTGAGTACTGTTACTGCTTGAATATCCTTAAATATACTTTCTCTCAGGTAAACTGAATAAAAAACACTTTAAAACTCAGCTGCTATCCAACGGTGGAGACTATCCTGGAGACCTTAACACATCCGTAGGTGGTAAATCCCCACTGGGATTTCACAGGGGAGAAAAGTGTTGTCTTTGAGCACTTTCTGCTCTATCCTTTGCTCTGGATGTCCTCCTGCTGCTTGGAGTCACAGTGAGGGGATACCCCTGGCTGGACGTGCATCAGGATTTAACTCCAGTAAATGACAACAGTAGAGACAGGGCAACTAGAATCAGCATAGGCATGCCCTGTAGCAAACCTAGGAGACAGATACACCGAGAATCATAGAATCATAGAATATCCCAAGTTGGAAGGGACCCATAAGGATCATCAAGTCCAACTCCACCTCTCCAGCTAGAAATTCAAATAGTGCTGAGGGACCATGGGAATCTGTCACTGTGTCCCTTTGCTCTTAGGTGGCTCTTCGGCTGCTGGCTATGACCATGCTTGCAAGTAACATGGGTACCTGACAATAAGAAATTGGGCAGAAACCATCATTTGGGCAGCTTTACACTTTTCCTTTGGTAATGGCTATCATTTGTTGCTCATCTTGATCCTATTCAAAGCCCAAATTCTCCAGATGTCCCATTTTTATTGTTTAAAGTGTTCTTTTGGTTTTTGTGTTGTTGGTGTGTTTTGGTTTTTGTTTTTTTTTTCCAGGTAATACTGATAATAATGTCTGTTATTCTCTCTCATTGCCTTTCCCTTTCCCATTGTTTTCATCAACAGTTTGATTACTACAACTCCCTCCTGATTAATGAGAAGGATGAAAATGACAATTACGTGGAGCTTGGAGATGAATTCATTCTGGAGCCAAATGAGCATTTCAATAACCTGCTGGTGAACACAACATATAGTGATATCCAGCTCCCCACCAATGTCTACAACAAAGGTAATAGACCACTGGCCTTTACTTTCACACTGCTAATATGTTGCTGTGGAAACTACCAGGGAGTAATAACACCAAAATGAAGGATGGGAAGGAAAAAAGACAATTGAGTGAAGGGGAAAAAAAAAAAAAGAAAAAAAAAAAGAAAAGAAAAAAAAACATGTAGATCTGGAAAGGTATTGTTTCAAGGCATGATCATGTCTGTGTTGCAGTCTATCACTGTGACAGGGCTTAGGTATGACTTGCTCTTGGGAGACCTCTAATGATGGACAGTCCTCTGTTTTAGGCAGGCAACATAGTCTGTTAGGGTCCATCCACTCAAACAAAGGAGCTGTGAAATGAACTGTGATGTGAATTTATTGGAAATTACTATTCTGTAGGAAGGGTCGGATCTATCAAGGTCTTTAGGTGTTAATGATAAAACTGATTTCAGCTGAGAAATAAACATTTGTGTTCTGAGGCCCTAACACCTCATGGGAACACTCTAAGCTCCAAGTGATCGTATTCACAAGGGGATGCAACTCACAACTGCTGCTGGGACACGACTGTTCTGGGATATCTTCTTATCTCAACAAGTCTTTGGCACTCTGGCAGCTGCAGGAGCCTGGGAGGCACTCACTTGTACACAGTCTGTCCTCTCCCCCTTGTACATTCACACTGCTCCAGCCACATACCAGAAACTGACCCCTCTTTCAGCTGGTGGGCGCACTGCATAAGCTGCAGGTTGAGGCATCAGTTGCAACTGCTCTAAGTTTACTGCTCTTTACTGCCAAAAAAAAAAATATTATTTGTTTCATAGATGGAGCTCATTTATAAGCCTCAGGACCAGACGGGGCAGGCGCTGTTGACTGATCTCACAACTGGTACATTATTTAGAGGGACAATAGAGGGAGCATTATTTCTTGCCAGATTTTAGATTAATTTTATCTGGTCTGAGAGCCACAGACACTAAAACCCTGTGCGCAACAGAGCTGGCTGTGGCTGAACGAGGTAGGCTGCTGCCTGCAGTGACACACAGAAAGGTGGCCAAATGGCTGCTGTCAGAGGCAGCAGGGACGCAGTGCCCTGCTATCTGATTTCTTGTCTGTATGGCTAGACACAAACCGTCCAGCTGCTCTTGCTATGGCTGGAGGACAAACAGGAGACGGAGGAAGCAGCAGAGGCTGCATATGTGCCGGGGCTCCTCCTGGGAGCAGGACTGGCAGTGCATGGCCATGGGAGCAGCAAGCTTTGCTCTCAGCAGCTCTTTTGGCTCCATTCCTGTGTGGGCTACTTTGGCCTCGTCGCTGGGGAGCCACAGCTCAGTTTTGCCCTTCCTTTGACCAAAACTGCATTTACTGAAGTGACTAAGCAGGAAGTGGTGGGTCAAAGCCCCATCCCGTTTGACATTAATACAGTTAATCCTGTGATGACCACTTTCCTATAATTCCCTTCTCTATTGCTGCTGCTGTTTTTGGCCCCCTGAGGCAATGAGTCAAAACAGACGCTGCATGTACACTGCCTCCTACAAGCTCATGCAAGTCTGCAGCTGTATATTGGTTTGGAAGAGACCAGGGGCAAGGGAGGACAGCTCAAGCTTAGTGAAGGAGAGGGCAGACAGAGAAGAAACATGAGGAAAAAGAGGAGAAACAGAAACAGCATGTGAAGCCTAGGGCTCCTCTGTCTTTGGTAATTGCATCATGGGGACTAGCACACGTTTAAGCACCATACAAAGGCTGTTCCACTTAGTGGTGCGTCAGGCAGCTGCCTTCCAGCAGCTCAGACCTCCCTGCATAGTGCACCGGCTGTACTCAGTGCTTGCTGGTCATCCTGAGTCTCTCAGAGCCTTCTTCCACCTGGATGTAAGAGTATCGGGCATAATGATGTGTGGCCAAACTGGGACCACCTGTAGCCACCAGGCATGATCTGCCCTCCAAGGTCTACTTGAACCATGCATTCAGTTCCCTCCACAGCTTCTGGAAAGCTGCTGCTGAGGGGACAGGAGTCACTGTGAAGGGAGGCACTATGATGAAGGGATGCACCTTTGTGCAGGACAGGAGGAAACACCTCCACAGAAGGCTGTACTCCTACCTGAGCTTTCTTTGTTCCCGTTCCCCCCACCATCTTGGAGGGGTTTGGGGGGTGTCTTCCCCTCTTTTGCATGCTTTTTTGCCCATTTTCTCTCCTTTTCCCCCAAAGACCCCGACATCCTGAACGGCGTTTATATGTCAGAAGCCTTGAATCCTATTTTCGTGGACAACTTTGAAAGGGATCCCACGCTGACCTGGCAGTACTTCGGCAGCTCCACGGGCTTCTTCAGGCTCTACCCGGGTAAGAGAGCAGCCATCAGCCTCACTCCTTCAGCGCAAAGCAGGACAAGGGCTGAGCCGTGCCAAAGCCCAACTTGGGAAGCTTGGGGATCTTCCACAGCTGCTGTGCGTCCTGGTGGCCCCTCTGTCAGATGGCTGAGGTCCCTAGCTCTGTGACCTGCCACATGCTGTGGAAGGGAACGTGGGGACGACTGAGCAGGGAACGTGGGGCACATCCCTCTCTCTGCATTGGCCTCCTTATGCTCTCAGATGTCCTTAGGGAGAGAAAAAATTGGGGGAGTTACAAAACGTTTATAGTAAGTTCAACTGCTCCCCAAAGTCTACCAGATTATACTGAGACACCAGCCAGCACTGAGGTATATTCTTTAACAGAAACTGAATAAAGCTTGCTGAGAACTGTCAACAGCCATGCAGCTCTGTTTGTGCTTTGAATACATCAGCAGGGAGCCAATGCCTGTTTGTGCCTGTGCTGATTGCTCCCTTTGCTGCTCCCCTCAGGAATAAAGTGGCTACCAGACGAGAACGGGGTCATCTCCTTCGACTGCAGGAATCGCGGCTGGTAAGCATACCGGAGGGACGTGGCCAAAGCACCCATCTCTCTTCCCCTCTCCCTCTTTTCCAAGGTGACACTTGGTGAGCTGCTAGCCAGCAGTCACTGCACCAGGCTGCTCCTGTGACAGGAGAGGGGTACATAAGCAAAGGCAATACCCAGTTAGCGAACCCGCCCTGCCACCGGCCAGTGCCAGCTTTCCATAAGGCATCTGATGTGCCACATGGAAAACACCACCTGTGCATCCTCCCCCTGTCCTATCCATCCGAATTCTGCAGCCAGAGGGATGAGGTTGTTCAAACAGAAATTCAGGGCTTTTGTTCAGTCTGTTCTGCACGGCTAAATGATGCGTTAACAATCGTCACTCTTGGCTGATCCTTGAAGCATGTCTGCAGCTGTCCCAACTCTTGTCCATGTGGGAAGAGAGAGGCTGGGGCCAGCAGGAGAGGCAGGTGGGTGGGAAGGACCCCATCGAGTGCCCAGCTGGACCCGGTGGGACAGCTGTGCTCACAGCATGTGTTATGCTGGGGCTTGCATCATGTTACAGCAGTACACCCAGAGATCCTCCTCTTCATACACTCACTGTGCTTCCCCACATTCCTCTTTTATAAAGGTACATCCAAGCAGCCACCTCTCCCAAGGACATCGTCATCATTGTGGACGTCAGTGGGAGCATGAAGGGCCTGCGGATGACCATTGCCAAACACACCATCATCACCATTTTAGATACTCTGGGGGAAAACGATTTTGTGAACATCATTGCAGTAAGTATGTCCTATTCCTAGTGCAGAGCTGTCTTCCTTGTGCCTCGTATCGATCCCTCAGTCCACTTAGCAAGCTGCAGGCATTACGGTGGCATGACAATGCATAATACCCATGTTGAATGGGGGATTAAAACCAATTACCCCTTGGAAGTCAGCTTTGTGTGGTCAGCAAGGTGACTGTCAAGTCATCTCACCCCCCTGTGGAAGGTGTCAGCTGCATCTTTTGGCTTGCTTAGGCATGTGACTGCAGCAGATAACGAAGTGCTATAGAGAGACACCTGAGCCAATAAATTCACCTAGCAGAGAATACCAGAACACTGCGCTTGGGTCCAGTAGGAGTGCAATCCTCAGGATAATATTTCCAGGTTAGAAAATCACTGCCATATGACTTTTTGTGCCCCAGCATCCTATAAGGCTGCAATCCAGTTCAGTCAGCCTGCAAAGGTCTTGGGTCAGGGTCTTGGTGTTACTTTCTCCCTTTTCACAACCCTGCCAGGATGAGGATGGGTTGGTTGCCCATACAGAGCTAGTACCACTGACCACAGAAAGCAAAACTTTCCTGTGTGTATGCTGGCCTCCTTAAAACGAATTCTTGCACCACCTCTTTCTCAGGCCCTTCCATATAAGTTTGCAAGGGCACAATCACCAAGATACAAAGCTTATTTTTTCTTCGTAACTTCCCATTGTGTGAGATGTTCAGAAATTCTAGCGGTGACAGCTCTGGCTTCATATGTCTGGATGGATGGAGGAGTGAACTGGGTTGGCAGAGAAAGGAAGGGAAGTCATTAAGGAGTTGTAGATATGGTCTGTTTAAAAAAAAAAAAATCACAGAAAGATCAGGCAAGCAATATACACTCTGTTGTTACACCAAGAGCCTTCTGGCTTAGACATGTTATAGCCTGACCTAAGCTCCTATTGATCAGCTGAGCCTCGGTAACCATCAGTACCCTCTTAGCCCATGGCAAAACATGTTCATCTGAACCTTAGAGAAAAAGGTTTACAATGACATCTCTTACCTCAGGTACGTATCAGGCTGGAAGCATACACACAACTGATTATCACAGTTCAGTGGATGTGGGGTAACTTTATATGTTATTATTCAGCTGTGTGCCAGAGGCATCAGATATCAGGCTACAAAACCATTTACAAGGTTCAGCTGATGACCAGGGATTCAAAGTCTCCAGAAGTCAAAAAAAAAAAAAAAAAGTGCAAACAGTATAAGAAGCAAGGCTAGGGGCACAAGCTTGTAGAGTGTGGAGATTTCTGGAGTGTCTGAATGGAAAAAAATAATTTTGTATGTGTGGATATGCCCAAATGGAAGTCAGTAAATGCTATAATTAACACAATACTTAAACAAATATGGGATTTATCAAAAATATGATTTGCCATGATCACTACAAACAATTCTAAAGGGAAACTTTTATAAAAATCAATAACGCTTGATACTGTTCTTAACGTCCACCTAGGACATGAACCCACTTTGTGAATTTTCTCCTCTTACAACACCTTTCTTTTCACTTTGTATTTGCAGTACAATGATTACGTTCATTTTATTGAACCCTGTTTTAAGGGTATCCTGGTGCAAGCAGACAGAGATAACAGAGAGGTGAGTAACAGGCTCCTGCTGATGTATATCCAGTCTGCTCCCTTAATGTGATAAATATGTGGGTTTAAGATGTTGCAACATGAAACTCTAGGGACAGGAAACAGCTGTCTCCTAGAGGTATGTGGGTCTGCGTTTCAGAAACAAGCACCACCAGTTCAGTCGTGTGCTGGCTCCTTGGTTCATCTTTGGTTACACAAAGCTGTCATGACATAAGGGTTAGCTGGTGGCTATGTGCTGCATCATCACTGCTCGAGCACGAGTGGACTGGGCTCAGCACGCAGAGGGCAAAGGCTCTCCACCTTTGAAACCCTGCATCCTCAGCCTTCTCCCAATGAATGTCTTCTTAGCCCAGCCTGAGCCTTCTCCAGGGTGTGTTTCCAGCAAACAGCCTCTGATTAGGGGGCTTTGCTGCTCTGGCCCAGCAGGGCTCAGCAGCTGCAGCCCAGAGGTGGTCAGCCTGCATCTGACTGCTCCACCACCCGCTGGGCCAAACAGTATTTTTAGCTCTTCCTACTCTTCGTTTTTTTCTTCATTGTCATCTTTGTATTAATACCACAGAGGTAACACATCCCTCTGCATCTTCAAAACCCAGCTTTTTCTCCAAATATTTCCCAGCCTAGCTCTGGGTCATGAAGCATGACTTCAGAGGGTGACATCTCCTGCAGTGTTTCCCAGAGGATCCACAAACCTTTTGGACACGGTCCGTCTTGCAGTGTGCGCTCTGTCGGTGTTTTATTTGCAACCAGATCAAAGCCACTTATAATTTGAGTGCTTGTTTTCTTCTTTCCCCATCCTGTTGCTCTCACGTGCAAAAGAATATGCTTTGTTGTTTTTTGTTTGTTTGTTTGTTTTCCTGAAGGGGTGGAAAAGGAAAAGTCTGTTTTCTAATAGTTTTCTCCCTTGCGTGATATTTCATGGACTACTAATGGTTCACTGCCCACAGGCTGAGAAATGCAGTCCTGTGGCTGCGTGCAACACGATGGCACTGCCAAGAGAGCAGCCACTTGACCTTTCCCCATCTCCATCCATTGCAGTGCAGCAGATCAGTGCAGGATGGGCAGCCCATGTGTCAGGCTCTCCAGGTCACTCTTTTTTCCCCCCTCCAAGGACAATCCCTGCCTGCAGCTCACTGCTGCCTTTCTGTCTTCTCGCTACAGCACTTCAAGCAGCTGGTGGATGAATTGCAGGCAAAAGGAGTGGGGACGGTGAACAAGGCCTTGACGGAGTCATTCAAAATCCTGAGGGAGGTAAGAGGCTCGGTGCCAACACCCACGTTGGGCACATGTGTCCCTGCCCACCCCTGCTTTCCCCCTTCTGGCTTAGCACAGCCACAGGAGGGACATCAGTGGTATTCATGGGTCTCAAACCTGTGGCAAGCAGTGTGCAAGAGTGACCAGGTGTCAAGGAGGTATTGGCTTGTGCACGATGCCCTGGAGCTGCTGAACCTGCCCAGGATGGCAGCGCTTCTGGGTGTGGGGACCCCATCAATGGGTGCCACTGTGGTGGTCCCATCTGGCCCCAAGCAATCAGCCTCTCCTCACCATTATTGCTGTATTGTGCCAGTTTGCCCTGGGCCAGGAGGATTTTGGCTGTGATAAGATTTGAAAATAATTAATTGCTGTATGCAAACAATTTCGACTTCTGCCTGGAGGTAGATAGGTGGCTTAACTCTGTTTCTGAAAGAATGTTAACAAAAAAGGTCTGAGAGTCGCTGGATGCCCCCATCTCCTCAATCACCCATCTGTAGTGGTGTAGGCGTAAAGATGTCCATGCCTTGGATGCTGGCAAAAATATGTGTGCAGTACAATGTTAGTGGCCATAATGATTGGGATGACGTTAGAGTTGCTGTAATAGAGGACTTGGCATCCTGGGAAAATTTCTCCACTTTCACTCATTTTACAGACTATAAGTTTAATTGACTATAGTGATGGCGTTCCAAATCTATACAAGGGCAAGCATGATCAGAGTTGAACCCAGCAGTGGTGGTGGCTGAGCTGACTTGTCAGTGGTAACAGAAGCATAATGGATTTAATGGCAACTTGAGAAGAGTAATGTAGCATTGTCACTGCAGTCATAGGGTGGCAGCTTGCATAGCAGTAATGGTTTGACATCTTTGGGGGAAGATAATTGCTTAGATGACCACAGAATTTCTGCTAGATTAATCTAAATGTATCCTTGCATTTTATGGCACGATCAATTTTATCTTCAAAACCAAAGATGCAGAGCCAATGTGGGCCTGAGTAGTATAAGTCAGAATATTAAAACAGTTGTTCCACCAGAGGAAAACTGGTTTCTTAATGTCTAACATGCCACTGGTTATGTAGAGTGACAAAAGATTAAAGAAGTTTAATGCAGTTCAACTGCTGGCTCTCTCAACCAGCACAGCTGTGAAGATCTCAGTGGAGAAGGATGGAGCATAGCCCCAAAGGAAGCCCGCTTGCCTCAGCTGAAATAGCAACTGGTACAGGCACTGGTCGGGTCCCAGTAATGAGGAGAATTCATGCCTCCTTCCTGGCCTGTATGGCTCACCCACTAGTGCAGGCAATCCTCAAGCCTGCAGGAGGCAGAACCATTACAAAACCCGTCACAGTCTGAGCCAGGCGTGCCCCTGGGAAGTAGAAGGTACACACAAGGAAAGCTAAGACTGAGAAAAAACAGTCCTCTGCTGACATAGGTGGCACAAAAATAGTTCAGAGAGTCGTGTCCATGCAGCTCAGTGGATCAACACAATTCCATGGTGGTAACAGAGAAGAAACTCGCTGGCAGGTAGAGAAGGATCTCCTCTCTATTCAGCACCAAAAATGCAGTCAACAATTTAGGTAGCCATCATTTACCTTGATCCTTGTTGATTCTTCCTCAGCTAATGAGGCCAAAATTTCTCCTAGACTGTACAGCACCCAATGGTGATTAAAAACAAAACAAAACACAAAACACCACCGTCTGATGTCTATTACTCAGAAAGTGAGGTGCTGCCTCTTGTTATGACTTGAATTAAAGTGACTAAAGAATTTGACACTGTCATGCAGGCAGGACTGCAGAAGCTCCTCAGCAAGCAGAAGGGTGCTGTTGCCCATTTTGTGGCAGCATGAATGTCCATGAAATAGGGGTTCAGATGAATTTGTTGTCAAAGAAAGGTGTGAAACAGGGCTATGCATCTCCGCTGCCCAGTTTTCCTTTCTCAGTAACACTGGTTGCAGCCTTCTCACAGTGTGACAGAAGGGAGCTCATTCACTAGCATGGACCACGGCTGCCTCCTCTTAAGCAAACATGGGGTTAAATCCACAGCCACAGAAGCCATCAGCTGGGAGCCTTGTCTTCAACCAGCTGTGGAAGAGCTGCACATGTGGCAGAAGGTCTGCAGGACCTCCTGCAGCCACTTTCAGCTTCATCCCAGGATTTCTGTCTCCCTTAATAACATTCAGAAGAGGCAGAGATCATGTCTCAGTGCACATACAGCAGCCCTAGAGGCAGTGTGCACCGAGGATGCTGGGGTAGAAGCACCCCTGCTGTCCTGCAGCATCCTTCACAAACTGTGAGTGTCCTAGTAAGGGCTCATCACAGAGGGCTGGGGGACCCCAGGCTATGCAAGTACCTCAGCTGGCCTTCTTGAGGCAGACGGGCACCCTTTGCAAGTGCATGCATGCTTTAAGGACTCTCTGAAATCTTCGCCTAGAGCCTGTTAGATCCCTATCAGTAAAAGGGGAGAAAAAGGGGTTGCATCAGTGTGTCCTGCAACAACCCCATGATCCTGCTGCAGCCATGCAGGTAAGGCCCACAGCAGTGGGGCTGGAGGGCAGTGGGGAGAAGGAATCAGCCACCCCCTTCCCATCAGACAAAATTCACATTCTCAGCCTGTAATCGTAGCTGTTCTTCACAGACTGTCCTGTTGCTGTTCATGGGAGCGTACGCAAGTGAATGAAAATTGCTACATCACACTGATGAAACAGGCTTTGCTGATTACAACAGACAACCAATAATAATATCTGTAATGAAAGTGACTGCAAAATTTCCCTGGTAATTTTCCTTAGTCCAATTGCTCGTAGAATTAATAGCCCAGCAGAGACCTATTCAGCGAGGTATGAGCGGCAGAAAGGGGCTGACGAAGAGCGCAACCTCTCACTGTCTTTGTTTTCCTCTATTATGCTCCGGGATAGGCAGGGTGTATTTCATCTCTGACGCAATCTGCATGACAGCTCCAGGAGCACAGCTAGCCAGCTTCCCCTGCCTCTCTCTGCCATGCTCCGTAAGCCACTTGCACTCTTTTTCAATTTAGTCACACACCGAGTAGTTTTGATGAAATATGCATCACAGGGAAATGATGGCGCTGAGCATACGTTCACAAAGCACTTCCAAATTCTCGAGTGCCAAGTGCAGTCTTTCAAGATTTCTAGTTTATCAAGTTTTAGTCTATCTCGCTACTGCCCTCTCTTCTTTGTTCCTATATGCTGGGCATGTCTTGTCCTCTCACTCTTTTCCAGCAGGATTTATACCCCTTTGTTCTGGCCACTGCTCTGCTCCGCCTTCCCTCAAATGCTATGCTCCCAACAGTACTGAGTGCTGCAGCTGAGAGCTATCAAGTGCTAAGCGGAGCAGAATAATTACTTTCCTTGTCTTACACTCCACAGTCCTCTTAATACAACATAAGACAACAGTTACCTCTCCTCAGACACTGTCACATTGTTAATTCATGTCCAGCTGATCTGCCTCTGTGGTATTCCTCTCCAGACAGTGCTCAGCCTCCTCTTCCTTATTTCAGCCTCCGATTATTCTTTCCAATGTAAACAAATTGTAAATATATTTTTACATTTTTATAGACATGCCATATATACAAGTGTGTACATACATACCTATACAAACACACACCCCTAATTCTAGATGGGAGAGTCATTCATATATTCATTATATATGAACTTCTTAGGGTAAGGCAGGACAAAATCTGCAACTCTCATGGGTCCTCCTTTCTCATGGCCAACTCAGTAAGCAGATGATTTGAAAGCTGATGTTTTTCTGACCCTGTGGAAGAAAAGAAACCCCAGGTTTTGCTCTCCGAAGCCACCATAGAATGATTTCTGCTCTCAACACCAGCTTGTTTTAATGGTACTTTGACTTGCTGTTGAACTCAGACGTGACATAAATTGTGAGGTTAATAATGACTAGGTCAACCCAAAATAGCTATAGGTGGAAAAAAAAGGTGAAACTGTTAACAAACTGGCTTTTGGTGAGATGTAAAGATTTGCATAACATGAGCAGAACTGATGTCATAGAAAAAATAAAACTGTCCGATGTAAGAAGTCAAAGGAGTTTTTAGTCTCTTATGTTCAACCTGTGTGGGACATTCCCTCTGTGTATGCATGAGAGGACAGTCTTAGTAATTCTTCTAGCACCGCATAGATGCTCAAGGAGAGTTTACCCATCTAGTTTATTCCCTTCTTGTAAAATGTACTTTCTGTTGATTTCTTGTTTTCCTTTGGGATCTCATAGAGTCCCAATCAAGTCCCAGCCCACAAGACAGGTAGTCCAGCAACACCTCCTGCCATTCTTTTCCCTTCTTGCTGAGCACAGATTATCTGAATGCTCTCAACTAACTTTCTTTAACCCTACTAGTTTGTGATCCTTCATGTAATCCTTTCTTTTCTTTGTTTCTTATCATTTCAGGCTGTACCCAGCCAATACAATATTGTCCTTTAGATGACGAAGCATGGAGGTTGTAAAGCATCTCTGCCTGGCAGTCTCCCTGTGCTTTTTTATCATTCGTCAACGTGCCCTTTTTACCCACATTATTGCTTTTTATCTGAACATTTATAAGTCTTTTCTTGATTCCACTGACATCTTTCTGGATGTGGATTCTGCAGCATATCTATCAGGATATGGAAAGTGCAGAATTTCCTATATACCAGCTTATGCCATTTTGCCTAAAGTCATCTCTCATTTCTTCTTCAATGGTTTTCCATTTCTTTCTCTACTGCTAATTTTCTCATAGGGGGGATATTTGTCTCTAAGTTTGAACTTCTCAAAATTCTGGAGGCAAGTCTGTGTGAATGAGGCAAAAGGAAATGGAGGGGGGCCACTTGGTCCTCTGGACAGGTGTGTGCATCATCACTCAGTGTGTGAGTATCATAGAATCATAGAACAGCTTGGGTTGGAAGGGACCTTAAGATCATCTAGTTCCAAGCCCCCTGCTGTGGGCAGGGATGCCACCCACTAGATCAGGTTGCCCAAGGGCCTTATCCAACCTGGCCTTGAACACCTCCAGAGATGGAGCATCATCCACAGCTTCTCTGGGCAATGTGTTTCAGAGCCTCTCCACCCTCTGAGTGAAGAATTTCCTCCTAACCTCTAATTTAAATCTCCACTCTTTTAGTTTGAAACCATTCCCCCTTGTCCTGTCATTATTTGCCCGAGCAAAAAGTTGCTCTCTGTCTTTTTTATAAGCACCCTTTAAGGATTGAAAAGCTGGATTGAGGTCTCCCCAGAGCCTAGTCTTCTCCAGGCTGAACAACCCCAGCTCTCTCAGCCTCTCTTCACAGGAGAGATGCATCAGCCCTCTGATCATCTTTGTGGCCTCCTCTGGACCCGCTCCAACAGCCCCACATCCTTCTTGTGCTGGGGACCCCAAACCTGTATGCAGTACTCCAAGTGGGGCCTCACAAGGGCAGAGCAGAGGGACACAATCATCTCCCTCCCCTGCTGGCCACCCCTCTGTTGATGCAGCCCAGGACACAGTTGGCCTTCTGGGCTGCAAGCACACACTGCTGGCTCACGTTGAGCTTTTTGTTCACCAGAAGCCCAAGTCCTTCTCCGCTGGGCTGCTCCCAATGAGCTCTTCTCCCAGTCTGTACTCCTGTCTGGGATTGCCCTGGTCCAGTTACAGCACCTTGCACTTGGCTTTGTTGAACCTCATTAGGTTTACATGGGCCCACTTCTCAAGCAGGTCTCTTTGGATGGCTTCCTTTCCTTCTGGTGTATTGACCGCACCACTCAGCGTGGTGTCACCTGCAGACTTGCTGAGGCTGCTCTCAATCCCACTGTCAATGTTGTTGATAAAGATATTAAACGGTACCAGTCCCGAGACAGACCCGAGGTACACCACTCAACACCAGCCTCCACCTGGACATTGAGCCATTGACCACCACTCTCTGGGTGCGTCCTTCAAGCCGATTCCTTATCCTCCGAATGGTCCACCCTTCAAATCCACCTCTCTCCGATTTGGAGATCAGGATGTCATGTGGGACTGTGTCAAAGGCCTTACAGAAATCCAGGTAGAAGACATCAGCTGGTCTTCCCTCGCTGACTGATGCAGTCACTCCATCATGGAAGGCCACCAGATTGGTCAGGCAAGATTTGCCCTTGGTGAAGCCATGCTGACTGTCTCAGATCACCCCTTTGTCTTGCACGTGCCTTGACATTGCTTCCAGGAGGATCTGTTCCATGATCTTCCCAGGCACAGAGGTGAGGCTCACTGGTCTGTAGTTTCGCAGGTCCTCCTTTCTATCCTTTTTAAAAACGGGAGTGATATTTCCCTTTTTCCAGTCATCAAAGACTTCACCTGACAGCCAGGACTTTTCAAATATGATGGAAAGAGGCTTGGCAACTCCATCAGCCCGTTCCCTTAGGACTCTGACAGGTACAGGATGCGTATATGCCAGAGCTATGCTGACGTTTGTCTCTCTCCACCGTTGCTTTTGCCAGGCTAAAACTGCGATGTAAATGACAATGAGCAAACCAGGGAGTACAAGAGACTATGACCCTGAATGAATTAGATCATGTCTGTTACTCCTGGCAACACGACTGAAGCTATACAGGGGAATACACAGCTCCCTGCCTCCTTTCCAACCGCAGCTCTAGCCCACACCTCTTCAGACATCTGGTCTGTGGGCATCTCGTTCCTCATCGTGCTCTTCTTTCATGCTCCTGAGACTTCAATCAGAGCAGAGAATTATTCTCAGAGCTTCATGTGAGTGCTGCCAGATCATTTGCTACAGCTGCAGCCAGCCACAAAAGGACCTAAAAATCAGGGATTACCTCTTGTTCATTTGTTTTCTCAATCTGTCTTTTTAATCTCTATTTCTATGACACTGATGATCTCATTTTCCCTGTTGAAAATATCATCTACTCCTGTAATTAGGAGATTGCTGGTTCTGATACAGCATCTAATTTCCAGTATCTCAGTATTATGAGGTCTAAAGCAAGCTACATGAAGAGATGTCTTATGTAGTTTGATAAAATGGTGGGTGACCTTAATTAAGCGTTAACTTAATAATCACCTAAACAAAGCATGTTGTAGATTGCAACAGCCTGTTGTTCCTGTTATGAAAACAGCTGGTTTTGTAATTTCAAGGTTTGCGTATCTGTGATTTGAACCTCATTCTGACAGCACCTCCTGCACCACCATAACTCTACGCCTCTGTGATGGAAGCTCATGCTAGCTAGGCTGTCCTCCCTGCTAATCTGGACACAGCTGATATGTGCCTTGGAATAGCTCACCTGAGACTCCTTGTCATCTTCCTATCTGGTGGTCTGTAGCACAATCCCACGTGGCTGTCAACAGTTTTTCCCCTTTCCTTTGCACCTAAAGACATCCTATGCTCGTTCCTGTTCCGCACCCCCAGCCTCTGCCTTGAATCTCCTTGCTGAGCTGGGGACACTTCTGCTCTGACCCCTCCTGGGGTACCAGCTACCCTGTAGCTGGCACTTTTTGTTTGTTTGTTTTGTTTTGTTTTGTTTTGTTTTCAGTGGTACAAGGTATAGAAGCTTTCTGTACCACTGGAAATATCAGACTTTGGGGGCTATGTACAGAAAGACATGGAAATGACCACATTGCATCACTCTTTTCTCTCACAATCATCTGTCCTAACTCTGGTCAGTGATACAAATAATGGGATTATTATACAACAGGGAAGGATGGGATCATACATGTGAACTAATACTGGGTGTACAGAAACTGTTGAATCCATAATCATTGGAGTAGAGTAACAAGTACTTCACTGACAGTAAGTGTAATGTTGAAGAAGGCAGGACTGCTGACATAAATGGCAGTGGATGGAGACATTGTGGTGACATTAACACTGAACCTCCTATTTTATAAAGAGGAATAAACATAGAGGTAATGATAGGAGTGGTGAAATGACTGGGGAAATTTGGACTTGCAGTAGGCTTCCAGGTATCAATGGTTATGACGTTAATCTGCAGATGAACCACAGTGCTATCCATGTTGGCAATCACACTTGCCTTCTGTCCTAACAGCATTACAAAACCGGATGAGATTTGTGAATTGAAACCTGAAACACCTAATAAGTCCCAGCTCACACCCTGCATGCTGTTCTGTCCAGTGCTTGCTTTCATTTTATGCAATTGGTCTTGCCACTTGAAAGCCTTTTGCTAATTTATAAGATACGTCTATGCTCTCCCCATAAAATTGCGGCAGTTTGATGTAAACCTAGTCACCCTTCAATTAGTCTCCCATATGCTCTCCATCTCGTTCCCTTGCTCACGGAAACAGTGAGGCTCTGCGCAACGGAAAGGAGCGCAGGCTGACACAGAGCTAGGAGCCACAACAAAGTCCTCACTTTTGTTCCTTGATGCCCTCTGCTACCTCCTCTGGTGGCTGCTAATTCAACACCTGTGCTGGTGCTGCATGAGGCTCTCAGATCTCCACAGCCAGTGTACCCGAGGGCACGAGAGGCACAGGCTCTGTGTTTGGGAGCTGTAGATAAGCAGCAGCCAAAGGCTGTTTTTCCCAGCTAACCAGGCTGGTTCTGGCTTGCGCTTAGGAGCGCACCCAATCAACTTCCCCTTGCATCTTTGGAAACAGAGCACTGGTGTTTGCACCAGAGTCCCAGCATACCTCTACCTTAAATGCCACTTATGCACAGATAACGTCCTCTCTTATTACAGCGTGTGGTCTTTCTGTCTGATACATTCATAACTTACTTCGGTGCTGATGGCAGCAGCCTTCCTTTTTCATGTTTTCCTGCTTTTCCCTGCTCTTTTTGACAGATTGATGGATTTACCTTGAAATAGAGTCTGATTCCCCCCTCCTCTCGCATTTTCTGCCATAAAAAATGACAGTTATTGCTGTCAAATCAGAATGGCAGTGTTTATGGTCAGTCTACAGCCATTTTGCATAAATGAATGTGACTGCGCAAGCTGTGAGGCAGCAGGGAATCGAACCCTTCCTCCACAGCTCTTTTTTTCTTATTTTATTTTTGTAAAGCCTCCTGTGTCCACATGTGCTAGGAAGGGCTGTAGAAATAATATTAAAAAATAATGTATGCAGCATCGAAACACTGTCCTTTTTCAAGCAGAGCTCTTTCTGAGCACAGTGTGAGATTTTCAAGAGGAAATCAGGATCTGGCCCATCATGAATAAATGTGTTGCAGTGACACAGAAAGGGCCTGTGCTGAGATAACTAATGCTCTTCCACTCTGCAGTTCAGAGACGCCGGTCAAGGAGGCTTGTGTAACCAAGCCATCATGCTGATCACAGACGGAGCCGTGGAGGATTATGAAGCTGTGTTTGAAAAGTACAACTGGCCAGATCGGAAGGTTTGTCTGGGAAGTGACAAATAGAAAGGGCGAGGAAAGATGCTACCCTGCTATGCTGGGAGTAGAAGAGGGTGGGCCAGGATACTGGGCGGAGCTGAGCATCCAGCACCCGCATGCATCCTGCTGTAAACACAATAAAAAGCAGCCAGGCGGGAGCCTGCTGCAGTGATTTTAGTGGTGCTGGGATCACAAATGGGTATCTGTAGGGCAGGGCAGGTTGTTTTTCATACGCATCATTTGCCACAGGTGTGGGCAAGCAAAGCGTTCTCCTGATAAGATTATAAAGACTGAACTGAGTATTTTAAAACAAAACCAAAACACTTCTGCAAAGAATTTTAATCCCATCCAGGACTGTGTGTAATTGGTCCTGCCTGGGAAAGGTTTGGCTATTACCAGTCCTTATGGTGGGTAGGGGAATGCCACAGAATCTCTCCAGGTAACTTCCAGCCCTATTTGCTTTGAGGTCTGCGATTACAGGCTTGTATTAACAGAGCAGACTGTGAAAGTGGGATAGACCAGGCTCATCCTAAACCTTCCTGATTTATTTGTTTAATTCATCCTAGCTAACAGCAATGCACAAAGGGAGAGAAGCAACCTGCTGAAAGACCAGAGTGCAGGCCCGTTAGAGCTGTTTATTTCAGGATTCACTCCTTTGTTGTTGGTCAAACATGAGAAATGGTGAAGCTTGCTTTAAATGATTCACGTGGCCAGCTGTTCCCCTGGGTGAAGGATTCGTGTGAGCTATAAACCTCTCTGCATGTGGTTGCTGAGTGCCTGGCAGAGCTGCTATCATAAAATCAAACAGAATTTGCAGTTCTGGCTTATTATGCAGATGATCCCGGGTGCTACTTGGCTTTCCGAGCTTATTGTAATTGGAAATGAAGTTCCAGCCCAGAAAATGCAAAACAAATGGAGCAAGAAGCTTCCATCTCTGCGTGAAGGCAGAGCTCTTGCCCTGCACCACCAGCGCATGGCAGGGAGTCAAACCTCAGCCGCTAGGATTTGGTAGCACGTGATGGCCTGCTGAGGCTACCTTTGCATTTTTGTTCCCAGGTCCGGGTTTTTACTTACCTCATTGGACGGGAAGTCACTTTTGCCCCCAACGTGAAATGGATTGCCTGCAACAACAAAGGTGCAGTATTGGCATCAGCCCCAATCACTCGCGTCACGTGTGGACCGCAGCCACAGGGCCCTGGGCCCCTCCAAGTCTTCCCCACCATAACTGGGGCCCATTTCTGCATAGCTTCCCTCAGCTGGAAGATGTCTTAGGGAAAAAGCAGGCCCTGCTAGTCTGTGTGGAGTGTGCCTGTGTCCAACTAACACAAGTCCTTAGTGCTGAGCCACCACATTTTCCTGTCTTGGTGCCAAGGGACACTGTGCCTGAGATCCATGCTGGCTGTAGTCCACCTAAGACCCTGTGCTTATTGTGTCCCAGTTGCTGGCTTTTGACAAGCTGTCTAAACCTCTGTCAGCAAGCCTGATGTCTTTTGGCTGAGATGTAAAACAAACATCTTTTTTAAGGGTTTTACAGCATTTTTCACAATGTCTGTGGGTTAACCCCTGTACCCCTGCCAAATTCTTTTTGTGCCAGTGGTTTCACTGAGGTACCAGGACAGCTTGTTATTCCTGCCCCAAAACCAATATCCTCTGTAGCTGGCATGAATGGGAAAGTCCATTCAGAGTAGGTGAATCATCCCTACGCATTTGGGGCCAGTTTAAAAGTCCAGCTAGCCCTACCGGAGTCCACAAGTGTGAAAGAAGAGGGGGATAAAAGAGTCTTCCCTGTTTGGGCATGACTTGGCCTTGGTGCTTCTGTAGATGGCCAGTGACCTGCAATGCTTCCTTTGTCAGTATCCTTCTTCAACAGGGAAAGGCAAGGCAAGGCAAGGCAAGGGAGACAGAAGTTGGGGGCTGATTAGCTAGGGATATCGGCTCTCTGTCTCAGCAGTGTCTCCAGCAGACTATGAAAGGCATTGGTGCATTTGCTACTGAAAATATTTGACAGACAAGAATTGCTGGCCTGTGTGTACATGAGCTGGGGATGTCCAAGGTTCATCTGTTAGTGCTATGAATCACATGTAACGTTTTTATTTTTTATTAGATGAAACAAAAACTTGGATTTCAGATAGCATATGCAGCTATAACATTTGTGACAGGGATTTCATGGTGCCGTTGTTTCACCATAAAATGTGAGAATGGATTCTCCTTGAGAACAAAAAATATGCTCTTAGCACTTGAATTCTCACTTAGCAAACTTGATCTCCAAGGAAGGCTCACTGATTTTGGCTCCTCTATTTCAACACATTTTATAGCTCTTGTAGTCCTCATTTTCAAGCACACAAAATGTTTCCACATCACAAGGCTTATCAAATCATGAGTCTTTTCACATGGCAGTGATTTCCTAGTGATAACATCATTTTTCCACATATCTGGCATACTCGGTGCTACAAGTGCAACCAATCAGATCCATCTGGTGAGAAGCAGGACAAGAGTCCTTGGGACATTGCATTGTTTTAACATTTCTTACCAGTTAAGCAGCTATTGTTGACAGTCTTTTGATAACTCGAAGACATTCTTCCGTTGTACTCCTTGTTGTACGTTAGACTGTTAACTCAAGAAGAGAAGTTGGACAGGGTGAGCAGGCAGCCTGGTAGAATACTTTGCATATGTTTGGATTTGGGGACCACAGGCAGCCTGGTTAGTGGATATTTTTGCCTAAGACCTAAACCAGCCTTTTACATCTGTGTGTCATGGTTGTGATTATATCGAGACGCCGGTCTTGAGCATTGATCCAGTGTGCTGAGAAGAACAGAGACAGTGTTTTGAATCTCTAGATTTCCACAGAAAGTTGTATCCATAGAAAAGTGTGGATACAAAGCATATCAAGGCACTTTTTGTAGAGCAGATTAAACTGTCTGGGCAGATACAGGCTTTGGCACCTGATTTTCTGACTTTGTGTGGACACATTTATAAATATGGGAGATATATCAGAAGAGTGACTCACAGCTCTGTTTCTCCGTGAAGGCTACTACACTCAGATCTCCACGCTGGCAGACGTCCAGGAGAACGTGATGGAGTACCTGCACGTGCTCAGCCGTCCCATGGTCATCAACCACGACCATGACATTATTTGGACTGAGGCCTACATGGACAGTGCGGTAAGAACTGACAGCACAAGTCTTTAGTCAGCAAACAGGAGGGCCTATGAGCCAAACTGGCAAAGGTGTTAGGCATTCAGCTAGTATGTTAGGCACATAACTTAGTCCAGCTTCCCATCTAAATGTCTTGTGTATGTCAGAACCTAAATGAAATCCTGAAATGTATGTAAAACCAGGAGCTGTTTGATTGATAGAAATTACTGGTCTCTGGCTGTGCTGAGACAGGCAATATTTCTTTTCTGCTTGCTCCTGGAGTTGAGATGTATATGTAGACTCAGGTCTGGACCTGAAGTGACCCAGGAGCCCAGGACTAATCACACAGACACAGCATGACGTAAGCAGTACTCCTGTGAAAGGAGGCTAACCTTCTAAAGGATTATTCACAGGAAAGACTATTTACAGCTCAGGATATGGGTCACAGAGATTTATTTCCCCCAGCCCAGTAGCTAACTGCACAGTGCCGGTCAGAAATACAGGTCTCAGTTTGTCACTCCCTCATTCCTTGGGCTAGCAAGATGCAAGGTCACCCAGGGCAGAGCCCCTGTGTAAAGGGCACATCTCGCTTCCTGGGAGGGAAACGGGACCAGGAAGTCAGGGCTCTCAATGCCCCTTGCCTGGCCTAAGGGAAGACTTCAGGCCTTAGGACCACAAACTGGTGCCATCGTGGTGTTATATTGCCAAGGCAGCTTTGAAATCCAAAGGAACAAGGGGAAGGACAAAGGGGATCATCACTGAAGGTGCTTTCCCCTGCACTTCCCCAGATAGAAGGTGCTCCTCAATCTCCATCTCCATCCCCTTTTACATTGCAGAAATGTATGCTGGCATCTTCACCACAGAGAGGTTTCCGCGTAATTGTGACAGAGCTGACCAGAAGTCAGGTTCCCCTATTCCAGAAACAAACCTTGACACTTTGTATGCTTTCCTAGGGAGGAAAAATATTTTCAGGAGACTCTGGTGGGAAGAGGCTGTCCCCAAACTCTGTGCTGTGGCTGACCATTGCGGCTGCAGTCATGGCACACTGGCTCTGTGAGGGTGATGTGGGGTTGCCTTCTGCTGCAGGAGTGGTCCCAAGCAAGAGGTGGAACTTGGTACCTGAGTGTGCTAAGCAAAACCTCCAGAAATGCTGCCAGCTACCCAGCAAGTTTACTCTAGTAGTAAACATGCCATCCCTGGCACTGGTGTTGGGTGCCACACTTACCAAGGCAGCAGCAGGGATTTGTTTTTTGCGCTTTTTTTTGCTGCATTTCTTCTTGGCTTGGCTTGCCATTCTCTTCCTCCACTCCAACCTCTCCATTTTTGTTTCATTCCTTCATTCATGTACTCATTCATCTGTTCATCCATGTCTCTCACTAGCTGCCACAGTCCGAGGAGGTAACTGCTCTCTTGTGTTTTGTGAGCGTGCCGTTCCCCTTGTGCCAGTTGGTGTGTCGGTGCAAGCGCTCACAGCCACAGCTGGCCTGTACATCTGGGGGCAGGGGGCTGCAGCTCTCGACGAGCCCTCTTACACCAGCAAGAGGAGAGGCAATGCTGGATGTACTGGAGAGCTGTGCTGTGGGTCCAAAGTAGGGGTGTCCGTGTTGTGCAGTAGCTTAGATCACTGGATTTCTTCTTCCATGCGTCTGGCAAATGCTGGACACAGGTACTTGGTGTGTGTTAGCAAGAGTGTTGCTGTGAATGGGAATTTTCCACTCAGAATTATCCAGACCAATAACTCAAGATACCAGGCTCAAATCTCCATCAGGCAACTGCACAGATCATTGGCTGGCTGCTTTATGGCTCCTAGCATGCACACTAATGGAGACAGTAGATCAGTTCTGGCCTCGCTACTTACTTGACCAAAGGAGAAATGGAAGGGAGATGCTACTGGCATTGAGGGAATAAGCCCTTTTTAATGCTAGGCAGATCTGGGAGATTTCTGTGCATGTGTCTTGCCTGTTTTACCTCCTTTCTTGTGTGTTTTTAGAGCATCTGCAGTACTGGGAGCCTCTGCTACCCCAATGCATGTGTATGTCTTGTGTCTGCTGTAGAGACAGCTCACTGTGTTGTACCTGTTTGTATCATGATTTTGCCTCCGTCTTTCCTATGCTTAGATGCCTGAGTGACAAGTTTATATAAGCAGGCTGTGTGTGTATTTGTGCCCTTTAAATATTTGCCTGTGCTGTTTCTCATTCGTGCTATTCATGTGTCTGCAATATAGAATATGTTGTTTGTGATTTTGCTCATATTTGTGTTGTTTTTCTTCATTCTGTGCTCTATGTGTTGGTGGTTTTTACACTTGCTGCATAAGCGCCCATGTCTACACACCCATTACTGTCTCCTCCTCAAAACAGCTCTTTAATGTCTCCTGCTCATGGTGGGTATACATGGTGCCACCATTTCTACAGGTTCTCAACACATTTCACTGGCTTTCAGCCCATCCTCATCACCCCACATGAGCAAGCATCCATCCTACGAGCCTCTTGGATACAGAGTACTGAAAAGTGCTGCCATCTGTTTTCAGAGGGGCGTGGGAGGCGAGGAGGTGTCTGATTGTACCCAACATCTGGGCTTCCTGGGAATTCCAGCGCCTTTCAATCGGGTTATCTGTGGTATTGCACCTGCTAACTCACGGCTCGTTGTTCTGTGGCAGCTCTTTGCATCTCAGGCTCAAAGTCTGTTGCTCATGACAACGGTGGCTATGCCAGTCTTCAGCAAGAAGAACGAGACGGTGAGTGCAACGTGGGCTTTGCTCTGCCTCCCGCCAGCA
Organism: Anser cygnoides; assembly: GCF_040182565.1. Classification (NCBI taxonomy): domain Eukaryota; kingdom Metazoa; phylum Chordata; class Aves; order Anseriformes; family Anatidae; genus Anser; species Anser cygnoides. Next base: position 66,231,010 of record NC_089873.1, on the reverse strand, counting down.
GAGGTGGAAGGCTGCAGCAGACCTTTGTGGGGTATTAGAGCCAGCGCACCTCTGACAGACCTCATGGCCATCAGGGACCATGGCAGACTTTGGACAGGATGTGCAGATGATAATTTTTCTGTTGAAATGATAGCCTGCCATTTCCTCTGAATGCTATTTCTTCCAAATACCTCTTAAATATGACACTTCTCCCTGTTTTTATCCCTCCCATTTTCAAACCCAGCCTAATTCACAGACCCATAAAGTTTCAGACTGGAAGCGATCATTACCTTGTCTAGTCTGTGCATTTTATTGCAGACCTCTACATTTCATATAGACAGTCCTTCATGAGCCCAATAACCTGTGTTTGGCAAAAGTGTCACTGAAGAAAGGCATCCAGCCTTGAGCTCTCCATTGTGGTTTCTCACTCCCTGTTAAAAACTGGTGTCCAAATTCCACTTCGAGTCTGTCTGGCTTCACTTTCCTATCATAATGACTTTCTCTGATGGATTGAAAACCCTGTAGCCCTTGGTATTTTCTCCCGGGAAGCATCTTCTGCACTTCAATAAAGTCAAACCTGTCTTTCTTTTGATAAGATAAAAAGGTTGAAAATTTTTGGTGTCTTTGATAAGGGCATTTTCTCTGGATTTTGAAACCCTTTAGACAGTCTTCTCTGTACCATTTCTAGCTTCTCAACATCATTTTAAAATGGCATCTGGTACCTCACCATTGCTGTATGAGGAATGAAGTCTTCATCTAGGTCCTGTGAGCAATTACTTGCTAAATTTCTTTGCATGCTTGCCTTGTCCTTTTTGTTATTTACACAAACTGAATGCAGATTTTTGCCCTCAAATCTTGTTGCCAGTCATTTTATATTACTTCTGAATCATTATCAAAAATGCAGACTAGTATTGGATAGAAATACTTCTCTCCACAAACAGTATGTTATTTGGTTTTGAATGAATGTACATAAGCTTAAAGAGAACACAAGAAAGGTCAGTAGGAAGTTAACAGCGTGTGTTCAGGCAGAACGCTACTGAAGTTTTGCTTCTGAAAATGGGTTTTCCTTTGTTTTCAAGAGATCTCACGGCATACTGCTGGGTGTGGTGGGCTCTGACGTGCCCCTGAGGGAGTTGTTAAAACTTGCTCCACGGTATAAGGTAAGACTGAAATAAGGCAATTTTATTTTACACTGCAAAGTCACTAGTCATTCTTCCACGGGCATGATTCTGAAAAATCATTCCTCTTCCTGTAGGAAGAAGTATGAGCATAAAGCAAGGGCAGTCAGATGTGGTGATGCATATAATACATGCAAAATCATTCACCACTAGAAGCACTTAGGCTGCTTCAGAAACACAAGGACTGGATGATCCAGTGGATTCACAACTAGTCATGGAGTCTTTGCGCCTTTGTGGTCACCAGTTTAGATCCTTCAGAGATGAGATGGATCTGATAGCCTGTCTCAGAAGAATTAATGTTTTATAGCCAGTTCCCAGTGGACAACAGCTGCCATACCAGCTGGCAAAAAATAAACAAGCTTCACTGTCAGTATTCTTGGCAGAAAAACTGAGGACTAAATTCATTTCAGAGACCAAACTGTTCTGCCATGTCTGAAAGTCTTTTTCTCTACATCAGCATGAAGACTTCTTGGCAGGACAGTGTACAGGAGGTTGGCTCTCACCCACTGATGCTGTACCTAGACAGTGTATTTGCTCTCCAGAAAGTAGTCCAACAGTTACTTCTAGCTCTGTAATCAATATATCTTAAAAAAAAAAAAAATGTTCATGTTCATCCATAGGAAAACACCCCAGAGATGCACTGTTTAGTTTGGTTTCTGCTGCGAATTGTGTGCAGTGACCTTTTGTTCAATCACTCTCCATACCAGGCGACATCAAGCACATCTGAGGATTGCCAAAGTTATCGGGCAGTTTGAGCCATCATTTCAAGTTTTCAGTTTCTCTTAAATAACTATTAAACAACAACTACCAGTTAGGCAGTTGTCCAAAATCTGTTCACTAGAGACCTGCAGGACTGGAAGTGCTGTCAGAAGCTATGCATCTCTGCAGTGCTTCCAGATCTGGATGCAGGATTGGCAGACCATTTGCATGTAGCTGCTGAAAATGGCCCTTCAGGCAACCCAGGAACCGAGAGCATCAGGGTGCAAGTGCTCAGCAGGCAAAAGCTAGTTGGTTTAGGTTTGGGGGAGTCTTGTCTAGGAGCTTCAATTCTTATACACGTTTATTTTCTGTAGAATACTAATAATACCTTTTCATCTTCCTTCTCCCATGTCACTCAAAAGCCATATGTCACAATAATCTTTCTTCTGAGCCAAGAAGGGACACTGTCCTTTCCTCCAAGTAGTGTCATGGAAGAAGAAAAAATTATTTGAAGGATTTATTTACATCAGAGGCAGGACATGACTTCCCAGAAGTTCTTTCAGTTCCAAACCGGTTCATAAACCTCATATTCTCAGCTTGAATCCTTTGGCATATGTGCTGCAAAGGACCAGCTCCAAAGCCCGTGAGAGCTCATACATTTATGATCCCACTTATTGGGCTGGGAAATTTCAGCTTTAATAGGCCAACAAGGAAGTTTGCCATAGTCCTGATCCAACGCCTTGGATTCATTCTGCCACGCTGAGCTGAGCTCTATGTGATTGCAAAAAAAAATGTTTTGTATAAAGTCCAGAGTTTTGATCTGGGATATGTGTGATAAGTAATTCATTCCCTCCAAAAAGGTGCAGGCGGACTGTGAAAGACTTACCTCTCTGCTTCCCTGTTGTTATCCCTCCAGGATTGACTCTATAGGAATATAAAGTTGCTACGTTTTTTTGAAGATAGAAAACTTAGCCGTTCTTGTTTTCCATGAGACACCTCATATTTTGGCAAGCACAGGCTATCTATGAGTTTTCAGCAATTCAGGCTTTAGCTGGAATTTGTATTATGTATGGGCTTGATCTGAGCAATTGCTCTCGTGGAAATTTCTTGCTGGTATTTGCTAGCGAGGCTGGTCAGGCTCTAAGGGGGTGTCTTTCCCTGCTTGTGTGCAGAGACAGACTACCTGCCCATCCCTGTGTGCACCCAAGCACAGCCAGTCTTTTCTGAGCAGCCAGAAATGCAGGGTTAAAAAGGTTGGGATGGAGCCTATTTTCTGCTGGTCAATACCTTCAAAAAGAAAATACTTCTGAATATTGATGGGGCCAGGGTATCAGCAGCACCCACTACACAGCGGTGTTTCTAGCTAAAGCAGAGCTAATTATTCTCTTTCTCCAGCTGGGTGTCCACGGATACGCCTTTCTGAACACCAACAACGGCTACATCCTTTCTCACCCAGACCTCCGTCCTCTGGTACGTATAGCTGTGGAGATCCTTGCTGACTTGGGAACACCGGCTTTTAGGGATGATCCTGATTTCTCATGTTTTATTGATATACGGGCCCTGGGAACATGAGGGACAGAGAAATCAACGTCACACCCCTAGGTGCATATATGTATACATGTGTATGAAGTGGGAGGTAACCCGCCTGTCTGCTCTGTAGGAGTGCGTGTGGGTGCTGTGTTTCTGTGCACTTGCTGTACTCTGGGCACACATGTATGCTCATGCTTGTGAGGCTCCACTGGAGAACCAAATCCCCTCACTTGGGCACATCTCCTACAGGAAGATTCAGCATGGCTGTCTCCCCAGTAATAGCTGCCCAGCAGCTGTAGTGTTGGAAATTTGGGGAATTTGAGGCTAGCGAGGTGGAGTAACACAAATCCTGGTAACATGGGATGTCAGAAACAATTTAGGGACCAGTGTGCTGCAAATACTTGAGGGTCAGAGTGGACACAAGGACGTTTCTCCTTCATGGTGCCACCTGGAACTCCAGACTGCACGTACCTGCAACCACACTATGGGCTTTCTTACCCGGGCATGCAACACATCGTCTGTTTCACACACGTGCCTGTCTGCACAAATCTCCATGTGCACAGCTTATAGGTGTTAATGTGGTTACTGGCAAGAGGAATTGCCACCACAGGGCTTCGCACCAGCTGTCTTCATAAAGGCAGCTTTGCACAGAGAGACCTCAGACACGGGTAGTTACTTCACTATGTGAGGAGAAGGATCACACCATGTTGCCAGGATGAGGCAAAGCAAAGCTAGGCAAGGTCATTGCTTTATCCTCCACCTGAAATTGGCCTCTCTTAGTCTACTTCACACTTTTTTCTTCACCAGTAAGATTAGAGGGAAATAGCTCTCTTCCATCAGTTAACCTGAGGTGAAAAGCCTACTTTTTGTCAGTGAAGCCAAAGCTTAATTCCCATCAGGAAAGATCTCCTGCTGGTATTATAGTGTTAATGGGATTACACTCTTAGCTGTGGGGAAAAAAAAAAATATTTCCTGGAGGTAAGCATACTGTACTGACACATTTAGCTGAATATTCTCGCAAACCAGGCTGTAGCTTTTACCTGCAAGTTCACCTATGTTCCTGCTTGTCCCTTGCTCCTGGAACAAACTTTCCCGCTTGAACTCTCCCAGCTTCGCACCACTCGCATAAAGAAATATGTGGCACGGGACTGAGAAATTATCTGCACCAAAAAACTGCCTTCCAAGTCAGAGAATAAATGAGACTGAAAAATCCTTATTTTTCAAATTAGAAATTAATACTAAATTCTTAAAGGGTTAATTTAAAAAGTTATCTAGTCACTTACTGGGGTGTTTTTTTCTCTTTTTCCTATTTTATCTTTTTTTTTTTTAATAAATGCCAGTATAAAGAAGGAAAGAAACTGAAGCCTAAGCCAAACTACAACAGCGTAGATCTCTCAGAAGTGGAATGGGAAGACCAGGACGAAATAGTGAGTATCAGAAAGTGAATTTAGGCTTTTGTAGCCCCTTCCTTCTATTACTAAGTGTGCCTTCATGGAATGAGGGGGAGGGAAGGGGCAATCCTGTTTTTTCTGTGCAGATCTGGCCCTGACTAAGAGAGACTGGTATTCTACAAGAGGACAAGACCGATGCTCACCTACAAAGTGCTTGCCTTCCTTCTCTGTACCAGTTTTCCTTCCCATGGAACAGGGAGAGAAAGTGCTGGCAGGAGGAAGGAAGTAGTCGGAGGATGCTCCAGGGAGCTGGTCTGTCTGTACCTGACCCACATGCTGGTGGCAGCAGCTGCACCTCTGGACATAGCTTAACACAAAGCCAAAATAGCTCAGTAGTATGGAGGCATCCCATGATGTTGCCCATATGTGTAGTATGTGAGATATAGCTGAAACCACTCAGCTAATGAGATCTGCAACAAGAAAGAAAGTGCAATTCCAAAAGAGACTAAGCTTTGCAGTCATTTCTGATAATAGACAAAGAGCATAAGGAACTTAGACACTCAATAAAAACAGTTTTCCAGGAAACACCTTATTGCACATCTTTGGAAGCACTGAAAACAATAGCTGACAAAGGGAAATGAATAGAAAATCCCCTTTTTACTCTCTCAAGTGAAACTATTAAAAAGTGGTAAGCAAGAAACAGCGTGTACCTCAACGGCTGCATGTTGCAGTGTTTCAGAACTGGGTACCCAGATACAATGAGAAGGCAGAGAGGTTTCTCTGTAGCTGGCTTTCTTTTACTCAGAAGAATTAGGAGAGAATAGCTACTTAAGATGCTAAGGTAAGAAAATAATTTGGAGTAAGACAGAATTAGCTGTGGGATGCATGCTTCTGGATTACAGGGGAGACCGCTGAGATAAAGGGATCTGATGCTATAGATATCACAGAAACAGGTGGGACAAACGAAGTGCCCAGCAAGAGGATTACAGCAGCTACTGCCGCAAGCACAGGGCAAGCAGAAAGGGTCGTGCCAGCAGAACTCAGCAAGTGGAAGGGTGGCAGACTGACAAAGAAAGCACAGCAGGACTGTGTGTGAGATGTGGAAAGTAAGACAAAAATATGAGATTTTACATGCAGTGGACTTGACAGGTTATCTATGGCTTTATCTGGGTTTACTAATGTCTTCTAGCAGCTCTGTCACTGAAGACACTTTTAGAGATACTCCTCTCTACAGTTTGCTATTTTACAACAAAATTTTTTAAAAAAGCATTGATACCTGAATGTATATATGATGCAGTGTAAGGTTTCTGCCCTTAGGCAATCAGAATAAAACTATCCAGAGTGAAATATATACATATATCAAAAGAGGCATACAAAACAAAGCCACTTTGTGTTCCTGTACTGCATCTTCCAGAAGAAAGAAAGGTTGCAGTCACTGATATCTGCAGTGTGACTTCAGCAAGTTGAGAGTCTCTCAAGATACACCCACTGCAGCAGAAAGATGCCAACGTTTCAACACTCAGATTTGCAGCTATGGTATTAGATCAATGACAGACTCAACATCAGTTGCAGTATAATCTCAGCAACACTGATAAGCAGCAAAATCAGACTGGAAAAATATGCCCAAGTGCTAATGATGTGTAATACAGCCAGCTGCTGAAAAGAAAAAGGGAGGGAACACGGCACTGTCTGCAAAATAGAAATTCATGTACAACAGTGCTATTTGCAGCTGGGCAGCAAGGAAGTTTGAGGTTGCTTTTAAAGTTACACAGGGTTATTCTCAGTGTGAGGGGAACAGGGGTCGCGGGGTCCTGCCCAGCAGTCTGGGAGCTGACACCTGAACAAGTTTCTTCAGCCTTGACAGAGCATCTGAAGAAGAAATTAGCCTGCAAGGAAGTTGGGACTGAGTGGCCAAACACCTAGATGTTATGAGAGCCCCCAGGTAAACCGTATGTCTGTGTTGGTTTGAAACCACACGAGTGGATGGGAAAAGGGAGTCAGCAGCAGACAACTCCTCCATCCAGACTTGGTTAGGCATTTGTCAAAGTGAAGGCTGGCTGCTGCCAGCAGTGTCCAGCATAATGAGGACTGAGCATTACAGGGACTCCCAGACACCAGGACTGTGGCTGATTGAGTTCTGCATGCAGGAGAAGCTGTCAAGGAAGAAGCAGCAAGCTTGGGCTGTGGCACTGATCTACAGACACTGTCACCTCAGCGCTGGGCACAGGCCTGGAGCTGGAGGTGAGGAGATCCAAGGAGATCTCATATCCACTGGTTTACTTCTCCACTGCCTCATGGGGCAAGGAAAGACAGCTGGCATTCGAGAAGATATGGACGAAACAGCAATAACCGAACTAAACCCAGAACCCAGAGAAATTGCTGCAGGCTGTCAGACCAGAACAGAGCATGCCGTGGCTCTGGCAGGAGGTCAAACTCTTTTAGCAAGAAAGGAGTTACAGAACTAGTCAGTGTTTTGATTTCCAAGACATGGGCCTTGGAAAACACAAGCTTTATATTCTAGGCCTGTAAATAACCCACATCAAACAGCCATAAGAAATAGAGCTGTGGCCTTGTAAAGCAACTGCAGTTGAGTCTGGCCAGCACCTGAATGGAAGCTTGTCTCTGGAAGTACGGAAGCAATTTGTGTGAATGAATAAGCTACTTCCCACCTTTTTTTCTATCCAGGCTGAAGCAATAGGTTGATATGCTCTGGCAGGCTGGACCTGAAGTCAAACCCTCTGCACTTATGGAAAAATTCCCTGGCTCTTTCTTGCAAGAGGCTGGGAGTCACTGTGAAAATTACATTTTGCCTTTGGAACCTGAATTGAATGAAGTGGTCTTCTCACTGCCTCCCTGGCTATCACACAGCCTTGCTTTGCTGTGTTAAACAGCTGCTTTGCTGAACTCAGAAGTGGTGCTGAATGCAGCCTATAATTTATAAATCAGTTTTAAAAGATGCCAAAGAGCTTTGTACTCGGTCTGGGGGAACCAGCGGGTTTCTCAGGTGTCTCTTCTTTCAGGCTCTCAGAGCACGGTGCTAATGACTTTCTGGCTGCCAAATGGTGAAGTCTGAAATGTGGACTGTCAATTTCATAGCTTCCAGGTCCTTTCCTTTAGCTCAAAAGACATATCAACAAGCTTTCAGCATAAGCCATTATTATTCCATGTTACTGATTGAACAAGGATCCTGACCACTGAGAACAGGTTTTCAGTTTAAAAGAAGCAAGAAAGAGCTGTGAAGAGAAAAAAAAAATGACAGCCACTCTTTCCTGTCACAGCCCCTGTATATTAATGTCAAGCAGCTCTATTAATTCCTGTCCTGCTCTGCCCAGAGATGCTAATGTTGATCTCATTCACCTCTGCAGCTGAGAACTGCCATGATCAATGGGGAAACGGGCTACCTCTCCATGGATGTGAAGGTCCCTGTGGATAAAGGGGTAAGAAATTATCAGGCTTGGGTCACATGGAGGGAGGGGAGGGGAAATGGATGCTGAAGAACCATGAAGGATGTGGTTTTAATGCTCAGCATTTCAGAGTGTGAGGATTTTATTGTTTCACCGCATATATAACACGTGCTAAAGGCATAAAATAGAACGTCGTTAGAAGTGCTCTGTATACCTACCGGCATTCCGTGTGTGCAAAGGTGCTGGAAATGCCTCACAGCTCCCTGCTTTGTCCAGGCAAAGCCAAAAAGCAAGTTGTTCATTGTTTATAGGGCTGTGAAGTGAATCTGAGATCTTCAAGAGTTTAGAGCAGGGGAAGACATGTTGAGCTGATCTAGACAGAAAGGTTTGGAGGCTTTTTTTTGTCTCCCTTTCCTTACCCAGAAGTACTCAAGAAAACTGTCCTTCACTCTGTCAGAATGATTTTCTTTATCCAAGTTCGGGATTAAGTTTCTATGCAAATATTTACAAGCATCTTATGGAAACTCCTAGTGAAATAGAGACTTCTGAAGGTTCCCTACCAGCTCTAATGTAGGGTTATACATCTTCCCCTGGAATCAGTGCAAAATGGACTTGTACATTTAGGTTCACTGGTACTTTTTCATTCAGGTTTATTTAATTCTCTCAAAGAGTTTGGCTTCCATCATTTCCTCTTAGGAAGTATTCCAGAGTCCTGCAAGTTTAGCTGCCCAGAAGTCTTCCAAATTTGAGGAAAATTTTCCATCTTTTGTAGACAGTTTTTTTTCAGCCATGAGGCTGGCTGAGCTGCTCCCATGCTAAGCCACAGTCAGCACCAATTCCAATAAAGCAAGCACTCAGCCACTGTTGAGATTATGCTCTTTTCCAGTGAAGATACCCCTCTGTTTCCCCTGGATGGTTGTATTGCTAGACTTTATAACTAAATTATCTGTCTCTATTTTTGGTGTTTACAACTATTAACTGTCAATGGATTTGCCCTTCCCCAACATCTGCAATTGAAATACTTGCACACGTTTCAGTCCAGCAATTATTTCTGTTCCCTCTGTCTCTTGTATCATTTCTTTTACACAAGTACCAGAGCTTCACTGAATTATTTGAGCACAGTTTCCCTATTGTTCTGTAGAGAGCTTCTTTTCTCTGCAGTTGGTTATTTCTGAGCAGGAAGCCCCAAACTTCATTTCTGCTGTCCCTTCAAATTTTTCTCCATCACACAGTTGACCCAGAATTACTGCCTATGTTTCACAGAATCACAAAATGGCTTGGTTGGAAGGGATCTTAACGATCACCTAGTTCCGACCCTCCTTCACCTAGTTCCAACCCCCCATTTTCCATGTTTCTTACCTGTTTTTTAGGTTTCCATGTTTCTTAGCTATTTTTTCCAGTTGCCTTTTTTTTTTTTTAACCTGAATCTCACTTCTTTTTGTCCCATCTTTCTAATTTTTGGAGCTGTTGGAACTTTTTCTCAGTATACAGAGAAACAGTGATTTATTTTATCTTACACATCACTGTACATAATGGCTCCTAAGATACAGTCTGTCTGTTCCTCTCAATAGATCTTTTTCTCCTGATGCACCATTGTTTACTGCTTCTTTCTGGTTTCAATACTGCAGTTGTTTCACTTCATATCTTATTTAAGTCCACATTAATTAAGTCTTTAGAATAAAATTTCATGAAAAGCTGTTTTAAGTGCTTTATATAAACCCAAATACATTTCATGTCCTTTATTCCCTTCATCCATTATCTTTGTTATTCTGTCAGAAAAGCAAGATCTATTCTTTGTAAGTCTAGATTGCTTATTTCTCTAACTTAACCTCTTTTCTCACCTTTTCTCTGTGCACCCGCAATAGCATACCTTCTGAGTCATCCAAAGATGGCTTTTTAGTTCAATATTTTAGGGATATCTTTCTGTTCCCCTACCCAGGAAAAAAAAGACAACAAAAAGTGGCCTTGGTAAGAGATATTACCTGTTTTATTCTGCAACTCTGCAAGCTTTATGAAGCATAATAGGAGACTGAAGCTGAGCAAGTCACAATTTTACTATTATCTGAATACATGCAGAGCAGGGACAAGAAGCGAAACTTAGCAATTCCCACTAGTACTGTGGTAGCTGATGAAGCAGAGCAGGAGCCGAAACAAAGAAATTGCTGACAGAGCCTGGAAACAGAGAGCATGAGGCAGTCAGCAGAGAGAAGGGCTGAGTGAAGCGGATAGGAATTATTCTGTCAGCCACTTAAAAGAAATTCCACAAGTTGATCTCAGGGAGGTATTGAGAGCAGAATGAGATAGAGAAGGAAAAATAAAGTCCAAAGACAAAGGGCAGTCATTAGAGAAATCTGGTGGCAAAACCTGCTTTTGCTTTCAGCTAGGGGACAAATGGGTAGGCCTGTGGCAAACCAGTGATAAGACCATTAGTCAGGAGTGGCTGCCTAGAACAGGTGCAATACCAACACTTGACCTACACGTGTTCCCAGACCGCTGGTGCTGGTACTGAGCCACCCTGCGTGCCCGTGTCCTCTTCTTCTCCCTCGCTCTGTGCTATGTGGCACAGTCCTGCCTGGCTGTCCTCAGCCCTCCTTGGCTCCAGGGTGCTCTGCTGCTCCCCCTTCCCACGGATGAGTGGCGATGCCTACAGCTGTCTTAGGGAGGCTGTGCATTTCCCCATCCTGCAGAAAGAGAGCTGTGCCAGCCTCCCACAAGCACCAGTGCTGAGTGGCTGCATGCACAGAAGAGGGGCAGTGCGTGCGGAGCAAAGGAAGAGCAGAGCAAGCCCTGCTGAAGCCCTCCTTCTTCACCCTGCCTTCCCCCACAGCAGATCACTCTGGAAACAAGGAAATGGAGGCTCAGTACCCCTTGTACCTTCCCCACAGCCACCAAAACAGCACCATGACATATTGCTTGGGGGTGCCATGGCAATGCTGGTACATCTCAGCTCAGCAAAAGACTCAGCCCCTGCTGCTCCAGTTGTTGCAGTACACACTTGCCATGCAGGGAAAGAGGGTAGAGAAGGAGCTGAGCTGCCTGCCACCTTCTCACCAAACAATAACCCCATCTCCATCTCCCATCTGCCGTGTGCACTAACTCGGGGCACACTGCGGAACTGGTGTTGGCTTTGCCCTTTGTGCATCGTGTCTCTTCTGCAGCTGCACGGCTCAAGCAGGTTAGAGCAGGCACGGCTTTCCCCGGGGAACAGTGAGCTTTCTGTATTCACTCCGTCTCCCACACACATCCTCTCACCTCGTTTTCAGGCTGGGGCTGGGATTTTAAACATATTAGGGTTCATATACTGCCATAAGGCTTGAATAAAAATTTTCCAACAACTTTTCTCCTTTGGAAAAGATTTCCACTGAAATCAACACTTTCCTACAGGAAAAGGCCAGTCTGGCAAGCAGCTGAAGTTCTGAAGCAGCTTTCAAAAATCTGAAATGTCTTGAGTTGAAACGTCAGGCTGAAACAAATATTTTCATGTGAATCAAAATGTCTTGGATTTGAATCAGCACTTTTTTCATTTGAAAATGTAACTTGTTTCTTTTTCTTTTTTCTTTTTTTTAACAAAATTGGAATATGTTAATGTTTTGTCCCCATTTGGCATGAAAGGAAGTGTCAGGAATCTCAGCATTTCCCACAGGAGTGGTGAGAGCTGTCCCCAGCTGCCCACTCATGCAGTGGGTAGGGTGTCCATCCTGCCTCTCCTCCCACCTCACCTCTAGAGAAACGAAAGGTTTAACCGAAGACCTAGATGGAAAGACAGGGTGGCTGCATGGACCCTGAAAGTCATGAGTTGCTGAACATGCTGAATACCACATATTCATTCCTGTCTCTGGACAGTCCTAGATGAGTGCAAAGTGTTGGTGATGATCACCCGCTTCTGCTTATCCCTAGGGATGTAGATCCCAGGTCGCCATCACCGCTATGGCCTTGGTCTGTCAGACAGTCTCTCACTCTCTTATTCCTGCTCTCATTCCAGAAACGAGTTCTCTTCCTCACCAATGATTATTTCTTCACGGACATCAGTGGCACACCCTTCAGGTGAGCATGGGCTCACACGTCACCAATACAATGCATCTGAAGTCTGCCATCAGGGGTGGGAAAATGGTCTTTAAAATGGTCATAAAACGTGACTCATGAGTAGAGCAGTGTGAATAACTGATTTCTTTGTTCCCATAATCATTAAAAAATTATTTATCTGAAGTTCAGAGTCCAAAAGCAACACCTTAGGTGAAGCACATCATTTCATTTCAGAGAAATGAGATATCTTCAGTTTTCATTTCCACTGAATGCTTGATATGCTGGTATTGGTTCTAAACAGAACATTATTGTAAACTGAAAATGCTAAAACATCGCATAAAAAAATCAAGCTAAACTTTTTTGTGTTTTTTTCCACATCCAAAATGTTTTGAACTTGTCATAGATTTGATACATGTTATTGTTGATTTGAACCTTACAACTCTGGCCAAAAATGTTGTCACCAAAAACGTCTCACAGCTCTACAGACAGGTCCCTTAGCCTCTTGTGCTGCAATCAGATCTCACTTAATCCTCTTTCGATGATGTTCTTTTCTTTAATAGCTGTGGAGGGAATTAACATCTTTAAGGGTTGTCACAACAGGGAAGGAAGTGTCGTGTTTTGGGATTACACCTCCCCTTGCTGACAAACCCTCTGTTTTCCCTCCTGCCTGCAGCCTGGGGGTTGTGCTGTCCAGGGGACACGGGGAGTACATTCTGCTGGGGAACACTTCTGTGGAGGAAGGTAGGTGAATTTGGAACAGCCCCGCTGTCCCAAAGGTCAAGGTAGCTGCTCTGAAACTTACTGCTTTACTTCTTCACAGCCTGTATCTGTCTGTCTGCTACCAAATTTAATACTCAGTGTATTATCTGGTTTCAGGTTTGCACGACCTGCTCCAGCCAGACTTGTCTTTAGCGAATGAATGGTAAGTGGAGGAAATCTTGTCAAAGACGCTGGACTTTGTCATGAGCTTTTGTCAAAGTTCCCAGCAGCTCTGCTCGAGTTCACCACCCTCAGTGGCCCAGAGGAAAAGCAGTGCTGTTCAGGGACTGCACCTGGAAAGAGCTGATGGCCTCAGGGTACGATAGTGGTACCTCCAGAACTCAGTTCCATCTCTTCCTTTGTGAGTTCCCACCAAAGCCTGGGACATCCCCCGGTAGGAAATGTCTCCTGAGATTTATTCTCAGTCTTCTGTACTCAAACTCATTTTGTTCTTCCTCGTGTTGCTCTGAATTGTGCTACAAAACCCACAGTATGTCAGACCTGTCAGTGAATTTTGTAGCAAGGTTAGCGAGACACCAAAACATGTTTTAAAATCCTAGCTTATTTTTGGTTGGCATTCCTCTGAACTGAGCCTAGACCTAATTTCTAGTGAACATGGGGGTGATTTACGACCGCTGTTTCAAGAGCATGCATAATTTATGGTTTTGCTTGGTTTGGATATGAAACAGGGTAAAGCATGGCACTTTCCATTTATTGCTGTGAGGTTTGGGATTTTCATGAACCCAACATTCAGTTACACTCAGGCCCATGAACCCAGCCTGTATCAAAGCCAAAATAACTATATTCAAGAAGCCCCACAGCCCTTCACACCTCTCATTACACTGTCAAGTTTCATAGGCACAGCATTTGAGACACATGCAGTGACTTCTCCTTCTTCTACTCCTAACTTGGGGTGTCAGCTTACCACATTTTACATATTCATTACTCTTAGGCCTTGCTCATAAATCATTCCTTTCAGCCCCTTAATGAGATGTAATTCTCTCTCATAACCCCTTCCTCTCCCTTGTCCTGACAGTGAAGCAGTCAAAATTGAAGCAGGATTAGAAGACTGGTTTATTTTATCATACAGAGACCCACACTTGAAAAACATTCTCCCATTTCTCCCCAGACTGTGTCCTACAGCTGTGTCCCCTTAGGAAAGTTTTTGCTGACACCGTATCATACTGCAAGCTCATTCCTCATCTCACATTGCTTCTCTGTCTCCTTTTTTCCACTCCCAAACCAATGTTACTTGCATTGCATGTGGCCTCCTGCTTTTCAGGTCTCTGCATCACGTTGTTATTGTGTAGAGATACACAGGTACACACACTACTCAGTGCATAATATAGATAACCTTGCAGAAAGGATTTGGGAATGCTAACTATGCTGCATTGTGAACTTAAGCTGGAGAACATACCAGCAGCCCTACTAAGTGCAGCAGTTAGATTAACTAATGTTTGGTTTTATTGGTAGGGCTTGACTTAGAGCCACATTGTTAGGATTTGTGTGGCCATGGCATGCAGCAACAGCAAAACCTTTGCAGCCCAAGCTTTCTCACTGTATTTTTGTTTGCAGTTGTTATTGTCATGGAGCGTTTGACTGTGATTCTTTTTGCCCTTTTGGGCTTCTTCTCCCCCCACCAGGATTTACTGCATCACGGACATCGATCCCGACCACCGGAAGCTCAGCCAGCTGGAGGCTGTGATCCGTTTCCTCACAGGAGAGGAACCTGACCTGGAATGTGAGTGCTGGCCATCAGAAGGGCCCTGCTGAGGTTTTCTGTAACCTCACGGGCGAGCGGGGACTGTGAGAAACTGATTGGTGTCAGACTGAGCTCCCGTGGCAACTGCTCCCACAGGCAGGGCTGAACTCAAACCCAGCTTAATTCACAGGTGGAAATGAGCTGAGGATCCACTTCCTTGTCTCCAGCAGAGGATTTTTTTTTCAATTTCAAAGCTGTCACATAACTTAACTTCACTGAAGGTCTCAGCACAGGAAATAGCGAAGGACGAAAGGCTTGAATGGGGTGTGGTGGGGGCTGCACACCATGCTTAAGACAGACCGACCAGCTGGGCTAGAGGATGGCAGGAGGAGGCAGAAAGCTGCCGTCACAATTCTGCTCCCCAGGGCCCCAGCTAGCATCCTCCGTGGGCTGCACTGCGCCGTGTAGACAGATGGATTCTTTCACAAAAAGGTTATTAATTCTGTTTTCCAAAGACAATCAGTAATTTATTTTTTATTTGGGGGGTGGGGGGTGATTTTTTTTGGGGGGGTTGGGGAGAAAAAATGCTACAGAATGATTATCCTCCCTACTCACCCCTTGCAGCAGGTCCCACTCTCCAGGTGAAGTGTAGGCATACAAGCAGCTGATACAGCACCACTACAGAGCGGGACCTCTGTTGAGGGGCAGAGGTGGGCAGCTGTGCATGGGAACTCCCTGCAGGAATTTAGCTTTAGGATGTCCTTAGGTTCACCTCACTCTCCATGGCTTCAGCCTTCTTAGCTGTGCCAAGTGCTGAATCAAGATTTTGTGTATAATGCTTCAGAAACCTCTGACACAAGGATTTGGATCTCTTAAAACTAAAAACAAATGTAATCCGATAATTGCTTCTTTATTATACCATGTGAACAGACCACTCCTGGCTGAGTTTTGAAAAGGCTGAAAAGAGATGTAGCAGTTGAAGAAGACAGGAAGGAGAAAGAAAGTTTTGGAAGAGCTGACTAGGAGAACCACGCAGATTTTAAGTGCTGTGGAGGAAAAAGAAATAGAATTAGGACACATCCTAGGCGTACATGGCCTGAGGAAGGAAAGATCTGCTGGTGACCTCTGGTTCTGAGTTCTGAATGATAGCAAGGATGGAGAAAGGGATCCTGACAGCTGTGACAAATAAAGGCAAAAGGAAGTTGGGATTAGGTGATACCTGGGGCCTCAACCCAGAAACCAGGGCCAGAAACACTGAAACAGATGGGATGGCTCTGCCTAGAACAGCACTGAAAGGGCCTGCAACACGCATTAATCCCTATCTGCAGTATGACAGCCACTGCATTCTCACAGCATGAGACAAACGGAAACAGGGTGGTATAGAAATGAAGCAGGTTGAATAAGGGGGATTTTTGAGTATGCCATTTAGCACAGGATGGTATCTCGAGAAAGGTAAACAGAGTAGAGGCCATCAAGAAGTCACCAGGGGCTTTGAAGAAAGCTCCTTGAGTGGAATGGGGTAGCTGGTATCCTCACTATGGGGCACCCAGAAGAAACGTCAAGGGAGGGATCTGAGGCAATGGCTATAGATAGACTGTTCAATCAAGAAGGCTGGAGCAAAAGTCTGATGAGTAACTTCATTTGAAAGCCTCTCATTTGCCGACACCTTCAAACCTAAATCCTTCCACTGAGCTTACACGGGAACCATTGTTGCGATCTTAGCTGTTACATCTCTTCCTCTGCTCTCCTCCATCCAGGATGGCAGGTCGTGTTCTCGGCCCTGCAAGGGGTGGTCTCTCTTTGTGCCATGTAGCCCCAGTGCCCTGGTCCAGGCAGATGCTCCGTATCTAAGACATCTAGTGGGACATACGTATTTCTCTCCTGATTCTTGTTCTCCTTCCTCCTTAGGTGATGAGGAGTTGGTCCAGGAAGTGCTGTTTGATGCCGTGGTCACTGCACCCATGGAAGCCTACTGGACAACACTAGCCCTCAATATGTCCATGTAAGTCTATGAGAAGCAAGTATGGGTAAAACACCACTGAAGCTGCATTTCCAGATGCTATGGGCTTACGTAATGGCTGAAAAAGTCCTGGATTCTTTCAAAGTATATAAGAAACTTTAGAAATAGCTTAGAATTCTGTTAGAAATAGCTAAATAGCTTTATAGATAGCTCAAAAAGTGTCTCTCAGGAGTGGACTCCAGCAGGTTGGGCCTCCTCAGGTAAGCCTTTAGTTTGGTGAGGGTTTTTTTTGGTAACAGAATATTAATGCCACCCATGTTTGAACTCCACTGGAGGTCAGCAGTGATTCAGTGAACAAAGATCTTCTTTCAGCAGACGACATGCAACTTTCACAGATGCGTGTCTATGGGAATCCTGTCCCTGTTTCAGTTACCAGTATCCCTACTACTAATGGAGCTTGAGCCAGGAGCAATCATGCTAGGACACCCAAATACCAGTGCACACACCCTTAAACAGCCAACACCAACACACACCTCTTACTTTAAGTTTGTGCCATACCACCACGCTGCAGCAGACTCTCTACCATGTAGCTCTCCCATCTGTGCCCTTAGTAACTCCAGCAAGGCACATCCAAATCAATCTACAGAGTCAGTCTGTTACCCTGCCCATCCTGTGCTTGCTTGAGACAGATATTCTCCCTGCGGTCCTCTCCCTCGCTTCAGCCTACGTGTAGGCAGCCTAGAGCAGAGCTAGCAGGAGGAGAACAGCTCACATCCTCCTTTCAAAAGAAAGCAATGAGCAAATTTCAAAGGTGTCAATCTAGGCACAGGTCTAAGCCTAAGGTCCTCACTCGGGCAGAAGGATGGCTCTTCTAAGAACTGTTTGCTTCTGCTCATATATTTCTGTTCCACAGGGAGACTGAGGCAGGGGTCGAGATGGCATTTCTGGGCACTCGAGCTGGACTCATGAGGAGTGCCCTGTATGTGGGCTCTGAGAAACTTTCCAATAGGTAAGTCCCTAATCCACATTAAGGGATTTCTCTCAGTGTTTCTGAAGGGGCAGCATGAAATCACCACCAGGCTTAGCAATGTATTTGGGGATGCAGAAACAGAAAGGAAAGGAGCAAGACCTTGGTGGGTTGGGTGCTGATTTATGCAGGCAGGGAAGGGGCCCTTTGTGTTGCCCTGGTCCTCTTGACTTTTTCCTGAAATACTGTCCCAAAGTGCATTAATTTCACTGTAAAATGAAGAACTTTGATTATGGCCCGAATTCAGCCAGCTAAGAGAGGAAATGTCCACAATTACTCTATATCCCCTGGACCATTTTGCAGTGTAAAGGCTCTGCACTCCAGTGCCCCGGTTATGTTCCGGCTTGGCTAGGTTTGATCTTTCTGTCTCACCTCCTCTCTCCCAGTTTTATTCTGTTCTGACTCTTACATTGCTCCCATCATAGTATCCCAGTGCCTTCCAGTGATGCATTAAGTGATGTGACTGACATCTGTCACATATGATTCATTCTCTTGTCCTCTCCCTAAAGGCAAAAGTACATATTCAGAGGAGGTTTTTGACATGGAAAGGGCACAGTTTTCATTTTAGTTGAGTTTTGAACATGCAGGCTGGTCCAAGCTTCTGTAAAAAAGGACAGGCTGCAAAGGCATCAGCAGCAGATGGAACAAAACAGGATGGTGGTGGTCCTCAGCTTTTTGGTAGGTGTTTCACTGTCTCCCAGTTCTCCAAATACAAATTGCATATTCAAGGCAGAGAGCTCCATTGTGCCTGATGTGCACACCCTGACAGCCACAGTCTTCATGTTTCTGAGGAAGCCTTGGATAACTCAGCACAGCCAGGATCTGGTGACAAGGAAGAAAAAAACACGTGCTAAAAGAAGCTAACATGATGACTCCCTACCCCACACAGTGTTGTTCAGTGCTTTTGAATGGTTGCAGTCACTACATTTCAATGACAGATCCCTGCTTGTCACAGGAGAGGCACTTTTGGAGTCTCCTGAAAGGAAGGAACTGCATAAATGAGTAATTATTGTTATGTCAAAACACATAGCAAAAGGAGAGCCTGAAAACAAAGGGGGTGTGTCACCCAGGAAGGCTGCCCGTGCCCTTAGCGTCTCCTTCTTCACTCCCAGCGCTGCCCCGTGCCCTCGCAGCATAACCCGTGGGTGCACCCCGGAGGAGAGAGCGACGGGGGGTGGGGGGGGGACACCTCTTCCCGTGCCTCGGAGCCCCCGGACGCCCTCCGCAGCCACCAAGCCCGGGGGCCGTGGGGCTCCCCGCGGGGCCCCGACCTCCCCTCGCCCGGCCTCGGGGCCGCCGTGGGGGCGGTGGCGACGGCGGCGCCGAGGGCCTCGGCCTGGGCAACAGCGGCACCTGGCGGGCAGCCGGCGGCGGAGCGGCGGCCGCGGCGGCCCCGGGGCGGCGGGGGTGCTAACAGAAAATGGCGGCTCAAGGGGGCGGGGGGGGTGGTTCTCCCTCGCTGTAAATTGCCTGAGGGGAGGCTGAGGCGCCCCAGCCGTTATCAGCGGGAAACTTGGCTCCTGCCTTTGTGGGTTAGATGTGGTTAGATGTTCCCTGCAGGGGAAGCGGCAGGTGCTGAGGTGCCTCCAGGGGGTGTCCAGCCCGGGGGGGCTGCCTGCAGCGTAGCCCCGAGGAGAGCTGCCCTGTGCAAAAAGCTGCTCTCTGCTTTCTTCTGGCAGGAAATTTCTGACTCGAAAGGACAAGGAGAGTATCTTCACCATGGACCACTTCCCTCTGTGGTATCGCCGGGCAGCTGAGCACCCCCCTGGGAGCTTCATCTACAGCATAGTTTCAGAAGATGATTCAGGTAACCTCAGCCTGAACACGAGAGGAGAGAAGAGAAAGTTTTTCCCGTATAGCTTCCAATGCCACGCTTATCCCACTCCCTTTATTGCCACTCTTGCACAGTGGGAGTTACTGAGGTCCAGCCTCATGGCATTTGGTATACCCTGCGTAAAGGCAGAGGGACAGAACCATCAGACTCACAGTCAGGTCTGATGAGGAGTCAGCAGGGACTCAGGAAGAAGTGACTTTAGAGGATGTCATTTTTTTCCATCACTGATTTCCATGACAGGAAAGGATGGGTTTGTTAGGGAAGAGGGAGGAGTGTTTATCCGTAGTTTTCTCTTGGTGAGGGTGTCTCATTGGTGCCCTATGTTCTTTCCATCACACTACTAAAATATGGCATTTCCTCCTTAGCAAAGGAGCTCAAACACAAGAGAAAAAGCAAAGATTGGCTTTTCAGTGTCTCTTGCTTAGGGTGTTGGTTCCTGTGAGCTTGCAGAGCCTGCCAGGACTTCCTCAAAGGCTGGAAGAGAGCAGAAGAGCCTAGAAAGAAAAAAAAAATCAAAACAAGACCCTGTTGTGAGACTCCTACACAGAAGGCGAAATCCCCTCTGTGCCCTCCCTGGCCCCTAGCACTCAGGCTCTGTGACGGAGCTCCGCACTTTAGCTGTTAAAGCTTTTTGTGGCACAGTGGTGGGAGGCTGGTGGGTGGGAAAGCAAGTAGCAAAGAGAAAACCAGACTGGGAGGCTGGAGGTGAACCAGGATGTAAAGAGGGAGGGATGGGAAGAGAAAGTACTTGAAACCTTCCACCAAAGCCTCTCTCTCTGCACAGCACCCTTACATCTCCCTCAAATGGCAAGTGAAGAAAGAGGAGGAGGAGGAGGCATGGCAGGAGAGACCTTTTACTCCCCTGCACGCAACAGCATTTGCTCTTTGGAATACAGTTTAGAAAAACAGGCAGGAACACCCTGTGGGACTCCCTAGGATAGCTGTTATCCAGGCCCTAGTAGTCACTGCTGGCTAAACATTGGGATTGTGGCTTGATGTGGCTTTATTTGCAGTCGCAGGTAGTTTTGCATAGATAAAGGCAGAATAAAAGCTGCCTATGTTTTTTGTGTGACATTGCTATTGGTCAGGAACTTCAATCAAGTCCAGGACCCCATTTGCCTGGAAACCCTCCAGGCACTATATAAGAAGTAATGCCTGCCTCAGAAGACCTTATTCTCTAAAATGTACAGGAGATTTTTTAGTCTCTTTAGGTGTGAGCAGCTGGGCTTAGTGAGACTGATTCATGAGATCATACAAGATGGCTGTGAAGTGCCTGGAAATAATATTCAGTTCCTCTGAGCCACTGTGCTCCACTGTCAGAGCAGACTCTGAGCCCTTCACTTGACATCCTTAGAAGCAGAGGTGCCTCACCTTTTGGTCAGAACAGGCCACCCAGTTTCTTAAGAAGTTCTTGCTGATTAGATGCCAAAGTACCCCTTCCATGCTTTCCGCATGAGCCAGTGTATGCCCACGGTGACGGGGGGTTCATTGCCGATGCTCTTCTTGTCACATAAGAGGGAAGAGCCCAAAGACCTCCCTGCTGGTGAGGAGTCCAGCAGGGAATGGCTGCAGGTCATCAGAAAAATTTATCCAGAGTACCTCCATCCAGTGTCCAAAAGTCCCAGAGAGAAGACGACAGAAGGGAAAGCTCTGCAAGTCAAATAAAACTGTTCATGCAGTCCAGATGTGTCATGTGATGTTTGTTGTGGTTTTTTTGTGTGTGCTGGGTTTGTTTGTTCCTTTGTTTTTCTAAGGGACAATATGTGCATTTTGCTTATTTGTCCCATCATAGGGGTGAGCAAGAAATTTGGGGTTCACCATAAAGGCAGGATCAGGCTCAAGACATGTGAGCATAAGTTGGCTGGGTATTTGTTTCACAAGGGCTTTACTAGTTCTGACATCCTTGAGCAAGCTAATCTGGCTTCAGTCCAAAAAAAAAAAAAAAAAGAGACTCCAGGCTAAACTGCAGTAGCCACTGAATCATGCTCGGGACATGCTGGGTACCAAAAAGAGTGATGACGGCAGAAGTGGAAAACAGTAACAAAATGCTGTAGCTCTGGGAGAGGAAAGAATCCCTGATCCATCCGTCTGAGCAAGAGTTTTCCATACAGCATGCAAGCAAGGAGTCAGTTGTAGGCTAAATTGATTGTGCTGACCTTCAAACTGTCCCCTGGCAGTTTCAAAAGAGGTGCTCCAGCTGAAGCTAATCTAATCACTTTCCATTTCTGTATTATTATTATTTAATGTAACATGGGCAATTGCAGGATGAAACAACTGCACTAGCAAAGACAGCAAGTGGGGTTCAGTTGCTTAAATCTATCCACTTGTGCTATTTTAAATGCCTTGTTGGATCCAAAAGATCTGCGTGGGGCTGGCAAATGTGACACAGGACCTACAGGGACACTTGAAGCAGCAGCTAAATGATAAAAGGGATGCCCTTGGGCATAACAAAGTTTAGGTAGCTGAATCTATCCCAGAAGACTTTGTTTTTAAAATGGAGTGCACTCTGGAAGTACCCGTGAGTATCGTGTCTGTCTCCAGTTTGTAGTGGTAGCCTGACTTGGGCAACAGAGCTGGGCATTAGCCTGGCCTTTGTTGTGCAAGGGTCAATGCCAGAATTCCCTGTCTTGCTTCTCTGCCTACAGAGTTTAGCTGGTGAGTGAAGCAAACTGATCTTCCAGCCTAAGAGGAGTTCTACCTGCCCAAAACGCAGGAGGCCAGTCCTCTATATTTTATGCCAAGGATGCTACTTTCATCATGAGAGAAACAAGTCTACTCGTTAGCCTTTTAGGCTGCTTATTGGTTTGAAAGATGCAGTCTTCCGAATTCTTGGATCCTTCAGGGCTGAGGCATAAGTATGCACTGATCTGGATGTGAATCCTGCTGCATGTAAACTAACCAAGCCTGCTGGTTTTGTGTCTTGACAGAGGGAGGAGGCCTTCCAAAAGTGGTGACAGTGAGCACAGCAGTGGCTGTATCTGTGGATGGGAAGATGGGTATTGCTGCAGGTAGGAAATTCTGGTTTTTCTTTTATCTTGAATGAAATGGTAGCGTCTTATATTGAGAGTGGGAGTTGAGAGCTGTTAGATTGTCATTCAAAGAAGGTGATGGGAGCCACAATAGATTGTCATGTTGAAAAATAGGCAAAACAGAGAACATTGGAAAAGGTACTAAATGGCTGACATGCCTTTGTAAGGGAAATGGGCTGTTTGAATGCAAGCTTTCCATCTTCAGCACAAGTGATTTCTGTGGATTGAGACTGCCTGTTTCCTTGGAGCATGAGTTGGTTAAGAAGTCAATGCAGGTTTTGAACCACTTTCAGGACGCACTTTTGGTTTTGGAAGAACAGCACATTCCTGCATCTCTGTTGTTTTCTCCATTGAAAAATAACTTTTGCTGGTGAAGTGGGTTTGCTGCTGGATTTCCAACTCGTACATACAGATTTGTAAACTTTTCTTTGCATCTGAGCTTTGAACCCTGTTTAACAGACCTTCACCAGACTCTGCGTCTACTTTTGGAATACTTGTAGGGGACATTGTTTCCCTCTGAACCTCAAAGCTTTTGAAACTTTACCATTTTCAGTAGCAATTGCTTCAGGCTTTACAACAGTACAATAAACTCAGAAGTGAATCAGAGTACCCATTTAACAAAACAAAGCAACTTTAATCAATAGTGTTGGCTTCATACCCAAGCTAAAATCACTGTGTAAGAGTACTGGTGTGAACAAAAATGTAGCTAAATGTGAGTGGATTTTGTTTTTTAGATGTGGAAACAGTAAGGGAATAGGTTGGCAGAACAGATAATGGAGCAGTTATTAGCAGAAACATGCAGAGATGCAAAGCTACCTTTGAAGGAATGGTTAGTGTTAATGGAGTCCCATCCGGTGGAAGGAATGACTGCATACAGCAGATGCTGAACAACAACTTTGAATTTCCAGTTACGTGGGAATCTCTTTTAATTCTTAACAGTAAAATCAGTTTCAGACTTTTCTTCTATACTGAGTAGCATTACAATAGATGTTCTCTAAAGAAAAACTGTGCAATGTTTATCTCAGCATGAGGTTATGCCAATTGCTAAAGAAATATCCAGTAGAGAGAAGGTCATATTACAGATACCTTCAGATCACAGTCAGCCGCTGCTTTTACCTAGGCTAGGTAAGACACAATGGATGGTCTTCAATCTACTGTTCAGTTAAACTACAGCAATTTAACTTCATCTGATGAACCATTCTTTAATTTCCAGGCTTTCAATAAGTTCCAGTTGAGAGTGGTGCTATGTATCACCTGGGGATTGAGACAGTACTTAGAAACTGAGGGAGTGGTGATATATAATAGTGCTTTTAACTGCTATAACACCTTTTCAAATCCAATCAGATTTATTGTGAAGTGAAGCCTGTCCAGGGACCCGTGTGAAATAGAAGAGGTTTCTGTACAGTTCATTTAAAGTAGGTGCTTGGGTCACAGAAACTGCCCCCAGAACTGATACTAGCTGGCACTGTTACGAGAACGAAATAGCATTGAGACTATGCAACACTGGGGCATTTTTCTGGGCATCGATTTGGGAGGAGAAACAAACACTTTTTAAAAAAAAAAATCATTTTTCATGATTCTTTTTGTTTCCTTTCCTGAGCTGTGAGTTAGAGCAGAGGCACACAAACAGTTGATTCGGCACTCAGCATAAATACAAGGAAGGAAACTTCTGTGTGGAAGAGCTGGAGCAAGAACAAGTGACAGGAGGAGCTGCCCCTGACGGAGCTATTTTTCTTCTGTCGGCAGCACTTTTCAAAACCCCTGTGGAGATTTCCACCCTCTCAGTTATGCTGAATGCGGAATAGACTCTGTGTGGACATGCTGTGAAGGGGCAGAATCCTCTGCTGTAGGAAGATGAGGGTGGGAAAAGCAGCAGAGGATAGGGAAAAATCCTGTCAAAACAGTGGTATTAAAGTAAAGTTTCTGTCATTTGTGGAAATTATATAGAACAAACCAGTTTCCTCACATGTAACCACAGAAGCTGAGAGAAATGAATTCTCAATTGCTTTCATTCCTTAGAGGTACCATGGCCCCTGTTGCTAGTCGGCATGCTAGGTGACTTGACCATAAGCATTTTCTGCTTGTTTCCACACGTGATACATTCAACTGGGTGTTCTCCATTCTCTGTTTCTTATGTGTTGATGAAAAATACTCAAGTTTCATCCAAAATATGGGCTGCATGACAGCACTAAGAGAACTAATTTCTCCCAAAGGGTCCAAAATCCTTCAAGGCCCCGGCTGTAGCCCCTCTTGACTTCAGTGGGAGTGGAAGGGTTTGCTGAGGTACATCCCATCTGCTAGATTGGGACGTACATTTACAACTTGGTTTTGGGGCATCAGGGAGCAAAGTGGTTCTGTATCTATATTACCATTTGCATTTTTTTAGTAGTGACTTTTTAGTAGTGACAAGGTTCATCATCTGAATCTTTCATAATAGCAGTAGCCATTAAAAGAAATATATTGTGTTCATGCTACCTATTGCAATACTATTTGATCTTGAGGGTAACAACTATGAGAGGAAGGATGAAGGCCTCTCTTCATCCCCCTCACACTAACATAATCATGGTGAGTAGCTAGGACCTGGTTCTGGGGGACTTTACCATCTGGTATAGGCTGCAGCTCAAATGATGGTGGGCAGTGCTGCAATACCATCCTACCCCCACGCTAGGTACAGGAGAGAGGCGAAGGAAGGGGAGTGAATGGAGACACAGCAAGAGGCAATCAGAGCAGAATGGGATGCAGATTGTTATTATTATTGTTGTTATTTGGATGGCATCAGCCCTCAGAGGGCATGATAATCGTGTTCATTTAGAGTTGGGATACTACCAGAAATCGGCTTGATTCCCAGCACAGGTTCATAGGAAGCCAAATACCTGGGTAGGCTTGCAGTTTCTGGATAAATGCTGTCACAGTTCTGTAAAGGGGGGACAGCAGAAGGCTTTTTAAGTGCCCCTATAAAAGTGTAATTTGAATGAACTGGCCTGTCATTCTGCCACTGATTGTTACTGTCAGTTGCTTGACTTGATGGTGCTTGGGGGGAATTTGTAAGCACTCTGAAATGTTCGCTATGCATGCAATGAAGAATTAAGCTCTAGGATTTACTGCTCTGCCCGTGGGGAGGGGGCACCCCCCGTGCCCCTGCCAGGAGGACGCTGGTGACAGGGCCCCTTTCGTTCTGGCAGCTGAATGGCAGTCCCCGGCCAAGGCGGAGAAAGGCAAGCTCCAAAAACCAAGTGGCCAGGAGGATGACATAGGCCTGGGCTCTGTCAGACAGCAAGGGAGATGTCAGCTGGGATTAGAGAGCAGCCGGCCTGGAGGGCTGAGGGCAGCAATGGAGGGGGGGCACGGGGGCCTCCGTCATCCCGGAGGCCTGGCACGGCCCAGCCTAAGCCCCTGCAGCCAGGGCATCGTGCAGACTTTTGGAGGGTTGGAGGAACCCGCAGAGGACGCCACGGAGCTGCTTGTGCACGCTGAGTTGGGGTGCTCGCAGAGCTGCTGGGGCTTTGGGGAAGCCACGCAGGCAAATCTGATGCTATAGCTGTTACTTTGAGTTAATATTATCTACCTGCTATATTGTGCTTTGGCAGTTCAAAGCTCTATGCAAACATTAAGTAATGCCTGGATGATTAATTATAATTAATTAGCTTGCAGCTATTCTCCTGGGATGTCAGTCCAGTGCCTTTCTCTAGCGCTAACTTCGTTGGAAATGAAAAATAAGGAATTGCAATGGTACTCTCTGCAAGCCAAGTCCTGCCCCAGATAGCACTGTCATCTGCTCCCTCCACTGAGTCAGTAGCCTGGGGCTTTATGGTCCTCAGGGGGTGCGCTGCAGAAATCACATGTAGTTGCTGACAGAAGCTTTTAGTGATTTAAGGCCCCAGTGAAACTGCTGGAATCTGCACGGGAGTTTAGCTGTCACTTTGGGCAGGGTATGACGTCTCTTTTATTGCCTGACCTTCTCCCTGTTTGAGTTATGTGGTAGCCGGCTGGCTGCTGGTCAGACCAGGGACAGGTAGGGCGTTCTTTTCTGTGAGGTTCCTTGTCACTGCTGCTGTCTCAGGGACAGGAGATGGCCGATACCAGCAAACCACGGGGCATGGCATGCACAGGCTCCAACGTGCCTGATAAAACAAATAGGTCATCCAAACAGGCACTTGGGAGATCCAGGTTTATTTTATACACTACCACTCTCTTCTGTTTATATTCAAAGTTAATTTTACTTCTTATTTACAACGATTGGACCACTCCAAAATTGTTACCCCATGATGACAGCAGTATATCCAGATGTGTATGGGGAGAGCCCAAGACAAGCCCAAAGAAGGGTGAAAGAAGAGAAGTATCTTTCCTACTGTACAGAGAGGGCTTGGGGACATTGAGTAAGGACAGTATTAAGGCCAGTATTTTCAGAAGAACTCTGTACTCACAGCAGGAGCAGATTTCCAAAAAAGCTTAGACTTTTTTTTTCAGAAGTATTTGAAATCAGCCAATCTGAAAATGGATAATGGAAAGTAATTTTGCCATTAGACTGCTGGCTAAAATCCAACCTTTGTCAGTCTGACGGAAGCTCCTCATTTGAAAACCGTTTACTGGCCAGCTTGACGTCTCTCCATCCTCTTCCTTGGTCCCCAGTTTTGGCTACCTGCTGTCTGTTACCAGCAAGCAGAGAGAAGAGATGCAGGTGTCTTTTTCAGCAGTTCTGTTGCTGTGGCATCTTTTCAAACTAATCTACACACAATTCTGTATTCCTACGGTTTTGTTGTTTGGGTGGATAAAACATTTCAACCTCCTCTCTATTCCTCTCCAGAAAGTGACAGTTGCACCTGTAAAAGCAATGTAAAATGCATGGAAATAAGCTGAAATAACATGAGCACCTTTTACACTGGAATAGTTGCATCCAAGCTAGAGAATTAAATTTATTTTACTACACTGGCTTGAAAGCCAGCATGATATTGCCTATACAAAATCTGAGAGCAGCTGATCTCTTGAGGGTGTGCTGCCATATACAGAAGGAACGCTGTCCCTCTTTTAATGCTGGATGTTGTGCCAACATCCTCCCAATGCAGGAACTTTGCAAGAAACTTCTGCAAGCTCCCAGGGCATCACCTGGGTGCCTTTATGGAAGGGACGTGATCTCCCTTGCATCCAGTGGTAGAATGGGTAGAAAGAAGGAAGACCTAGCTCATTTTCAGCCCGTTACCTGCTACTTCTGGTTGCTGCCTAATGTCATTCCCTCCTGGCAATCCCTGAAGCCCAAGCAGTTGCTCAGGCATCCCTTTGATCTAACAAACCAAGAGACATCTGAGGGGGCAGTACCTTGGAGCCCAGTCATAAAAAGTGTCAGAGGCACTCAGGCAGAAACACTCAGGATTTTGGTACTACCAGCAGCTGTGCCTTCTCCCGCTGTCAGGACATCCATCTGTAGGCTGTGAGTACACACTTGACTGGTCTAAGAGTTGATCCAGTCCTCTGCAGGCCAGGTTATGAACCTCACACAGTGCCACTGGTGTGCCAAAACCAGTCTCTCTCCATTCACATTGCTTCCTTGCCCTTGTGCAAAGAGACCTGTAAACAAAAAGGCTGGGGTCTCAATGTTCCTGGGGCAGACCCCAGCTACTGTATGAGCCAGACAAAAGTAAGGTGATTGCCTTATTTTTCATGGGGACTGTTCTTACAAAGTCAGCTTTTTGCCAAGGTTTGGAATCAGTGCTGGAACCGCATAGTTCCCTGCTCAGAGCTAGTTATCTTCCAGCCAGATCAGTGAACAGGCAGAAAGAGAAGCATCTGCCTACAAGACTCCACATCTCTGCACATAAACAGTATGCCAGTGGGACCAAATATCTTTATTTTATCCTCAGAAGAATGCAAAAAATAGTAATGTGGGACATTTTCCATAGCATTCTGCCTACTCTGGCTGGGCATCCATCAGCAATTTCCTTTTCCTCTATGCTGTATATGTTCTCTGCATAGATTTTGAGATCTTCAGTGCAGGGATTGTGCCTCCCGGTGTGAGTGGACATTGCCTGTTGCCTTGGGAATAAGCCCTTCTGGGACATCCAGCCCTCAAACGACCCCAGCTGTGGAGCCTGTTCCAGGCTGGAGCTCCAGCCCAGGAGCCTGTTCTTGCCTGTGTGTAGCAGAAATCTTCTAGCCTAAGGTTATCCATCACCCCCGCCTCTGTAGCTCCTCTGATTGCCATGGTTGTCACGCTTGAAGGGAAGAGAGCCCTTGACACTGACTCAGGAGAGGCTTGCATATAGCTGGATTTTTAGATTGGCACCCGGCGCCTTCGCCGTGTTCCCTTTGCTTGCAAATTATTTGATATCATTTTAATTCTGAGCCGAATTAGAGCAGTGCGAGAGTTGCCATAGCAACCATTTCCTTGTGCCTTTTGGTCTGACTCATTGCAGACAATTACTCTCGCGCTCCAGGATTCACAGATGTGATAGGAGAAGAATCATGTGCTGGGTTTTCAACTTTTTTTTTTTTTTTTTGCTTTTAATTTCTTTCCCATCCTCTCTTGCATTAACTCCTACCTAGCCAGGATCATCAGGGACCTATATCTCTGCCCAGGGCCACGTGAGCCCGTGGGAGCATCTCGCACGTAGAATATGTGGAGATGCGCAATGTGCGAGGGAATTTGTGCATATGTGTGTGCTTTTGCATATGCAAACAGTTTCTCTGCAGCGTGTTGTGTGGTTGCGATACCTGTCTGCACATATAGCTATGAGCATGCACAGATGCTTATATTCATGGAGTGATTTGCATATATACTTGCCTGTGGTGGGGCTACATACTTGCACACGTTTTCTGTGTGTACACAGAGGTATGTACATCAGTAATCCATGTGGATGTGGAAGTGTACCTGGTGTGTAGTAGATGCAGGTGTGCAGAGATGGGTGGCAGCAGTCCGTCGGGTCATGGATGGGCCAGGGCCTCTCATTCAGAGCTGCGTGAAGATGCAGAGGCTACCAAGCAAGGGACATTAACACCTCTGACCAAGTAGGGTGCAAACCGGAATCTCTGTGTGAGTGCAAGGCCAGCGCTTTGCCTCACTCACCCCTATCCCCCCACAACAACCCATGTCTGCACATCTAATGTGCTTGGAGTGAAGTGGTGTTACCCATGCAAGGATCATAGCTTTGGCACATTCGTGACTTGATGCCATGAGCTGTGTAAGGGCCTGTAGTTCAGCAGAGGAGCACAGTCATGTGAGAAGATGCTAAAAGGGTCACAGAAGCGGTCTGTGAATGTGGGGAATGAGGGTGGTAAATACAGTACAGCAGGTTATAGGAAATACTTTGTGAGGTGATTTGGCTTAATTTCAGCCAAAGCACAAGCAAACAAGCATTGTGGGTTGATAAACATGGAAACTTAGCAGGTCTGAGGCATTTCCAGTCTATTCCTAAGATGTATGACTTTTACCACCAAACTCAGCCTATTTCCTTCCTAAATTCCTTTTCTGCTGCGCCATCCCCTTAAGGTACAAATCTCCCCATCACAAGGCTATGTAATGAGACTCCCGCTGCCAGGCCTTTTCCCTCATAAGACCTTTTTCTTCTGTTTCTCTCACTGGGATACAGAAGTCCCATTTGCAGGATCATAGGATACTTCAGGCTGGAAGGCACCTCAGGAGGTCTCTAGTCAACCTCCTGCTCAAAGCAGGGTCAACTAGGAGGCCAGACTGATTTGCTTAGGGCTTCATCGCAGGAATATTCCTGATAACGTTCCCCAAAATATTCCTCATTCCTCCCTAATGCAGTTACACTACAGTCTCAGTCTGTAGAGAGGCTTTACTGGCAGCAATTCTCTTTTTCTCTGCCTGTCCTTGCCCCGTACAAGGGCTCACTAGGGGCGGTGGAGGTGCTGAATGCAGTGGGTACGGGCCCAGCGTTGGGTGGTGAGGCCTGGAGGGTGTGAGAGGAAAGGAGAGAGTCTGCAGGAGAGCTTGGGTGGGAGCTCTTCTCTGGAGGCCCTGGGAAGGGCCTGGCCTTCCTGAGGCAGCAAGGAGGCAGAGGAGGGCGGTGGGGTGGGCAGGAGATAGGCCGGCTGTAGACAACCTCTCCCGGAGGGTGAGGAGGGGCGGTCTGCCCCTGGCTCCTGGCACTGCTGCAACAGGCTGCAGTGCAATGTCTGGGGTGCGGGGAGGGAGCTGGCCTGCTTTCCGGGACACTGTGGAGCCCACGTCTCTGGGAAGAGTCAGCAAATGGCAGCGCCTGGTTTTGCTGCCCTCCATCCGTCTGCCACCACAGGCAACTGCTTAGGCGGCTTAAGCTGGCTCTGCAGAAGAGCCTATGTGGAATGGAAAAAAGAAGAGACAGCGAAGAAAGCTGTGTCTAAGAGGTCGGGAAATGTAGGGATAAAGTGAAGATTGCTTACAAATCAAGCTGAGTTAGACTTTGCAAAGCAGATTAAAACAAACAGCAAAAGATTCTTCAGCTATTTAAAGAAAAAGAGAGTAAGAAGTGGGGCCGCTTCTGGGTGATTAAGGAGACTATAAATTGAGCCAAAACCCAAAAGGGCTCTGCACCCGAGTTATTGATAAGGACAGCAGTATCGTCCTTGGGGAAAGAAGCAGTCTGAGTGCTGGAAACAAGCCGCTCAAGCTGCTTAGTGCTGTCAGTGCTGGGGCCTGGATGCTCTCTCTCCCTGGCAGAACTGGCATATGGAAACACAGGCTTATAGCAAGGGTGATTTTTTTCAACTCTGTCCACAGTTGTGACTCCATGTCGGCTGGAAAAGTAAAAATTCAGCAGTCAGGATTAAGGAAGGGGGAGAAGTAAGTTTGTCGGTCTCAGACCTGTAAGTGTGACCTCTGTAATGTTTGTAGTGCTTTAGAGGAAATCTGGAAGGAAAGTGCAATTATTATCATGTGGTTAGGGGAAAAGGGAGTCAGGCAATATGTGTTCAACAATGCTAGCTCATGCCAGACTAACCCATTAGCTTCCTTTCAGATGATTGTTTCCCTGGAAGGCATAAGAAATTTCGAAGGTCTTATCTTTGTGTATCAGTAAGGCACTTGATATGGTGCCCCATAAGAAAGAATTTGTTAAACTAGAGAAGATAAGGAAAGACAGAGGAGCTGTAAGGGACAGAGAGGTAGAATTGAGTCTGGAATGATGGCAACAGCAAGATCACCTGTCCATCTAGCACAAGATTACTTGTAGCACTCCCCCGTGTTCAGCCATGGTATTAGTCTTTGCCAGCATTAACCTGAGACCCTGACACTAATAGGAGTAGGTAGTGAGGAAGTGTCCCAAAGACTCAACACTAGAAGGCATTGCTAGTACAGGGAAGGACCAGGATGTCATAGAGAAAGCCTTATTTGACCTTGGCAGGAGTACCAGAAACAGAATGAATTTCAGTAGTACGACAGACAAGGTCATATGCTTGAGAACTAATATTAGAAATCCGTGAGCTGGGAACTCTCTAAGATCTGGCAGAGAGCACAGCAAGCAGGACTAGAGGCAGCCCTTGTCTTCTGGGAACTGCTGGGTCCATTTTGACAAGTCTCAGTAAGGATCCTCAGTTTAGGCTGTGTTTGCCCCCTGATGCCCACAAAAAAAATTAGCCTACCACAAGATCTGAAATCCTTGCCAAAAGGTAACCAGGCAGACTTGGTGGCTCCCAGCAGCTTTAGCCAGGGCTCAGCAATGTCCTGCTGTACTCAACCCTGTTCATCACCAACCTTTGGCTCTCAAAAGTTCGTGTTCTGAGGATCTGTCTTCCAAATTGAGGATTTAAAAAAAAAAAAAAAAAAACCTCTTCAGGAAAGAGTTGGTAAATATGTCCTTAGAAAGCTGAAAGGAAAAATGCTGAGAACTTTATTAGCTGATGGTAGGATGATGGCAAGTGATGCAGTTGTGGAAGAAGGAAAGGTTATCCTAGAATGCACCTGGTGAGTTATTTCCAATGGGAAGTAACTCAAGTATTAGTGCTACTGCCCAAAGCCCTGTGAGACCTCTCTGGTTTGTTACAATTCGGCCAGAGGAGTACAGGCTCAGACAGGTACAGACAGAAGGAGAGGAAAGGAAGCCTGTCTTCATGAGAGTGGCCTGTGACAGCCCAGCTTGTTTAACCAAGTGGAACCAGAGCTTCAGCAGATAGGCTTGCTGTAGTAAATGCATCCTGGAGGAAACATTTAAACTAAAGGGCACTGCTAGTATGAAAACAGTGTAGTATAGATAGGCCATGAAATTATTTAGGGTGGAAAACTCGTGGAGGGTTTCTAGCCATTAGGATAATATAGCTTTAGAACAGCTTTCCAGACAGAATCAGAGGTAAAAAGCCACATGGGTTTAATGTGAAGCTTGAAAAGTCTGTAAGAGGGTGATGGTGCTTATAATGGAGAGGTGAGACTATGTTAGCTTCCAGCCCCTTCTCTGTCACTGAAGACCAGCTGAAGTCCTTTGTCTCACCATTCAGCAACACAGACACAAGCAAGCATGCGAGCCACGGGACAGTCACTCGTGGTACTCCCCGTTCTCCACAGCCCTCCCTTCAGGTACCAGGCTGGGCTTTTTTGCCATATAATTCACGTATTCCATGATTTTGGTCATGATTGAATAAAAATACTCCTGCTAATGCAGCTGGAGGCCACAGCACAGTGCCAGGAAGGTCACAGGTTGGACGGGGCTGACCTAAAACCCTCCCTCAGCCTTTGACAGCGTGATGGTTTCTCTTGATTGATTTGGGTTTTGCAGGGTAAAGAGGAGGGAGCGGAGAAGCCCCAGCTTATGATAACAAGCCTTTAAAAAGCAGATGGGGATGTGGGGGCTGGCGTGTGTGTGGCAGCTGAGAAGTGACAGTTGAGGAGATCAGAGAAGGGCGAATCTGAAAAGCAGCTGGTCAGAGGCAGTCGCTGAAAGGGGATGATCAGTCACAAGAGAGTGAAAATCAGCGGGAGGGAGGAGGAGTAACCGGGGGATCAAAGACATTTATGTCCAGTGGGAGAGATCTGAAAGGTATCATATGAGACCAGGAGTGAATGAGAAAGTGGGGACTGCTGGAGGGGGACCATCGGTTTAGATAAAAAGCTAGGTCTTCCTCTTGCCAAGAATTGTAGAAATCTGGAGAGTTTTGTGAATCTATGCTACAATAAAGGTGGTTGCGAGTGGGATCAGAACCAGTTTACAATTAACCAGCTCCCTCAAAATGACTTACAGGGTTTTG
This sequence comes from Anser cygnoides, assembly GCF_040182565.1. Lineage (NCBI taxonomy): Eukaryota > Metazoa > Chordata > Aves > Anseriformes > Anatidae > Anser > Anser cygnoides. Next base: position 66,197,326 of record NC_089873.1, on the reverse strand, counting down.
CAGTAGCTTTTCCTTCTGCTGGCATCTTTAAAGTAGGAATAATGCTCACACAGCCTAGCAAGTGTGTTGTGAGACATGGCTGGTGGGTAGGTGTAGGGAAAGGTGATATTTACTATTGTGTGGCAATAGCTATGTATTATCTGCAAGACAGGTCACAGATTTTAATGGGTGAGGAGCGTACTTTTAAAAGGGGGAAAAATTGGAAACAGTGCAACACAGGGCTACGGTATTGTTCCAGAGCTGAGGAAGTGCTTTATAGTGAAAATGAACTTAATGAAAATCTGCTTATCCTACCAAAAAGAGGATTGGAAGGTGATTTGATTAGTGTATAAAGTACCTTCACAGGGAGAGGTGCTGGTTACTAAACATATGTTTTTTAATCTACCAGAGAGAAGCATAACAAAAACCTATGACAGGAAACTGAAACCAAGCAGATTCAAGTGAGATATTCAGCATGAATGCTAACAATGAGCATGAGTAGTTACTGTAGTAAGGTACCAAAGGAAGAGGGCTTTATTTTTTCATCTCTTGCATGTTTTCAAATCAAATGTAGATGCCTTTCTGGAAAATTCGACTTAGCTGCATGTAAACACACACTGTTGGACTTCATACAGGATAACTTCTCTATTTTCTGTTTCATAAGCTAAACAAATCGAGCTCTTTAAGCCTTTCACAGCAAGGCATTTTCTGCCACCCTCAAATAACGTTTGTGGTTCTTTTCTGCACACTTTCCCAGTAGCGTGCAATACACAGAAGGTCAGACTGGATGATCTAAAGTCCCTTCTGGCCTTTATACTCTCTGAATCTCTGCCTCTGTGAATTCATACAATGTTTGCAAGCTCCCAGAGAGCTGCCAAAGGCAAGCACTATAGAAATGCAAAGCATTGTTGTTACTCTGGATATTTCCCTTGAGCTTTATGCAGAGCTGGGTGAATATCTCAGTGTATCGTCTGTGCATTTTTTCTCAAATGAAATACCTACGTTTGTCGCTCTTTCTGTGCCCTTTACATGTTGACTTTCTGCAGATGTTCTAGCAAACAAGTTTATTCCCAAGTTAGAGCACAGAAAAAGCAAATGTTGAAGGGCCAGATCTCGACCTAGCGCCCCGAGCAAGGAGTTGCACGTTGTCCTGGCTCAGAAGCTCCGTGCAAGACAGGTTGTTATTCTTAGCATCACTCTTTGCTTTCTCCTTGGCTCCAGGTGCCCTGCAAGTGGCCTCTGCCTGGCAGCGTCACTGTGCCACCATGGGAAGGAGAGGTCTATCCCTTTGGTTTCTTCTCTCCCACCTTCTAAAGGGAGAAAAGCTGTGAGGATGCTGCCTTGTCCCTGTCTTTCTAGGGCTGCTACTGTTGTGGGAAGCTCCCCAAAAATGACACAGGAAATTTTTTATTTACTTCAGCTGTGTTCTGTAACTCTAATCATCAGGGGATGCTTATCCTTTGTCTGCACTGCACAGTGTTCTCCAAGGGAAAGCTTTTCGGTCTTCAGAAATCCCATGCTAGGACTTGCCCTTATCTAATCAGTGGATAGAAACTGACCCTCTGACCTGTGCTCCCAATCAGTGCTAGCAAGCGCTGTGCAAGCCTCCAGATCAAGCTGCCAATGATCAAGATACTGAGACGGAATTCTATTTTATATATTTTCCATGTATTTTATATATGCATATACATAATTGCATGTTTATCTATATTAAATTATATGTGTGTGTGAGTAGATATGTATAGGGGGCAAATAGATTTGCCAAATGAAAGATAATCAAATTGCAGAAAATCATAGGCTGCTCCCAGATGATCTGTGAACCAAAAAAGCCTGGAGTCATCAGATGAGTATGTTGGCTTTGCCTTTTCAGCTCTACGTTTCTGGTATTATATGAACTGCTTAGTGGTATCTGTGTGCGCTCCTGTACCTGCACGGTAAAATTAGATTAAACTATGCGTCATAGACACCATACTGTTAAATAACAGGGGTGATTCTCTCACGGCACATACCTTTTCAGCAGGAGAGATGCCTCAGCTGCTACCAGATGAGGAGTATCGGGGTTCTGTTCCCGGTTTCTCTCTGAAGATCAGGCTGAGCATAGCAATGTGACTGAATATAACAGCACGAGTGTGGTGGCACAAGGGTTTGCTTGCGGTGGGGTTTAACATCTTTTGTGACTCCAGGTGCCTCAGGATGAGCTTCTTCTCGGAGGAATAGTATGTGATGAATTGTGTGTGGATAACACTGGGAGTGGATGAGTAGGGAATTTAAACATCTTAGCTGCGTGTGATAAACCTAGCTAGTGAACAGCTGGTGGAGAGACTCATTTAGCTCTAGGGGTGACAGCTTGTGTACTTGGGGGTGCAATAGGATTAGATAGAGATTTCCACTCATTTTAAAATAACCTTGCTCAGGAGGGTAAGAAATCTGGAGAGGTAGGAACCCATCACTCACTATTTGTTACAGCAAGTTTTATTGAACATTATGCTCTAATTAAAAAAATAATAAAAAAAAAGCTTTTGGAATCAAATATGACCTGAATATAACTCCATTGGCTTCTGCATTCTTACACTAGGGATTAATTTGGCCCTTTCTACTTTTATGTAATGAGCTGATTGCCACAGTATCTTATCCTTGTTACACAATCGCCCTTGCCTGGCTGTGTCCCTGGAGCCGTGCCTGTGTGTTTCTAGATCCAGGGTCTCACCTTGACTGACTGCATATTTAGTCCTCCAGCCTCACCCTGACTACGGGCAGATGCTTGCCTGGCACTTACACGCACATGGGAACGCTGTCAGTGTATGTGCATGTTCACTCTACGTTCAGGCACTATGTATAGGCAAGCATAGGCATATGGGGAAATTCAGAATTTTTTCATTTAGCTGGCTGTATCCCTGCGGTGTTTGCTTTAGCAGGGAGCAGGGGAGAGGGAAAGTTACTAGCAGAGATCTCATTTAAACAAGAAGGAGCATAGGAAAATACATTCTTTATTATTCTTCTGTAACAACAAGCCAGAAATATAATATACCTTTAAAAATGATCTGTCTCATGCCAAAGAAACCTCCATTCAGTCATTTTAGAAAATCTTGTTGCTCTTCCTCAAACAGTAACAAAAAGAAAAAGAAATTACAAGTGCCATCTGTTCCCTGCAAGAAATGTGCCTGCCTGTACCACAGGTGGGTGTGTGGGGCCAGAGGGTGGCGGGGAGCAGAAGGGGTGTTTCTGGTGGGCTTGCCAGCGCCTAAGGGACACATGGCCCTGACCTGTTGGTTGGACCTGCCTGCTCCACAAGACCGTTTCCTGAGGGCAGGTACCTCTTCTTGGCATCGGTATCCCTGCCTGTGGCAAAGGGTGGTTTTACTGGGGGTTCCCCCATGCCTAGCCATGCCTGCAGGGGCACTGGGAGCCCCTATCCCACATGCCAGAGGGGAACCCGTTGCCTGGGCGTTCAGGGAGTGCTAGGGCTCGTTCTGTATCTGGCATCCTGCAGGAAACACTCATTTCTGCCTACGTCAGGCGTCGTGTTCTCGATGTGCATGCTGGCAGGGTGGCAGCTTCCCAGGTGTGCTAGGAAAGAGAGTAAGAGCCTGTTTGCCAGCAGTGGTACAAAAAGGGCATTTCCCGGTGAACCCTGTTACTCTGCTCTGCATGAAAGAGGACAGGTCCTTGTCCTTCCACTTGCTTTCCAGTGGGACTCCCCATAGCATCCAGCCTTCATGTTTCTCAGCAACTCTTTTCTCCCCTTCCCTGTCTTCTTCTTTCCTGGGTGGGTTTCTAAACATAGCAGTCCCTTGTCTAGGGTTGAGATGAATCCAGACTTTCTGCCTTAGAAATGAAAACAAATAGGAAAGGATGGGTGAGGTCATCATCAGCCCCACAACACAAGATATAGAAAATATTATTAGCAACAAAGAAAAATTGGTCGGGACAGGAGGTCGTCACGGGGAAGGTGCGGAGTCAGGAGGATTCCCCCTTCCCCAACCCCTGCATTGTCCCCTGGGTCCCTCCTACTCATTTTACCTCTAGTCTATCTCCTTAAAAACAATCTCTCTCACTCTCTCTCTCACTCACTCACACACACACACACACACACATATAGATCCCATTGGTTTTGTGCAATGTTTCACCATTATTTGATGCAAGTAAAATATAGATCTATAAATATACCGCTCTGACTCAAGTCCCATTTCAAGTATGATTGCTGAGTCCAGTATGGTAAAGGGAGAAGTTCCCCTGAGAGGGAGGTTGTGGGGTGGATTTGGATCCAGCAGGCAGTCTAGTCCCAGCTTGCTGGGAATGTGGAGCAGCAGTAACACACATAAGGAGGCTGCAGTGCACCAGTTCTGCCCTTCAGAGCGGGCTACGGTTGCAGCAGATGGGATGGTTTGAGTGCCTATACAGTGCATGGGGGAAGAGTCCTTCCTCCTCACATCTTGCCAGCCCCCCTCCTCCTCCTCTTCCCCACAAGTGGTGTGCCGGGAGAGGGGGATGCAGTGTGTGCACGCACTCGTGGGTGGACTGCTTCTCCCAGTCCTTCTTCCAGGGCAGCCTGGTCTTCTGCTTCCTGATAACATCCTCCTCTGTCCCGTGCAGCCCTCTGTCAAAGGGAAATCACGCTAAAACAGTCCAGAGCATCCTCTCTCTTTGCCTCTGGTGGCCCTGGGTAGGCCAGGAGGGATTTTGCCACGCCAGGCTTTGATTAAAGACTTGTGCTGGCGTGCCCGTGGGTCAGTACAACAACCTGTCCGGGACCAGAAGGGGTGAGGAGCCAGCGTGTATCGCTTCCACAGGGGTCCAGCAGCAGCGAGCAGGAGGGCCGTGAGGTGTCCGAAGGCTTCTGGATCCAGCTGGAGCAGGAGGAAGAGGTGGCGTGCCCTGGCAGGGTCCACCTGCAGTGCCTGCTGGCCTCTGAGCACAGGTGACTCGCAAAGCACCCTGCAAAGCTGGGCTCGCTGCCAGCCTGTTTCCTGACTGCAAGCATCACACCATCCCCAGGCACTGCGGATGCACGACCTCCGGTGTCATCTTCCTAGCCCAGGAATACCCACTGTGACGGGTTAGAGCAGGTTACCATGGCAATGTGCGCTCTCCCCTGGAGACAGCATTTTATCCCACTTCCAGTGATACAAAATGAGTCCTTATGTTGGGTTCCTTTCATTTTTTCCCCTCTAACTTCTTTATTTTTTTTCCTTTCCTGTCAGGTTGAAAAGAGCTGAGACTAATAGGAGGCACTGCAGTCTGAGGGCTTTAAAATCTGTTTTGGGGAAAGTCACCCTGCATCACAGCATCAGTGTGCACAGTCATGTGCATGGGCACACTCGTGCAGCTGTGGATGGCAGTGAGCACAGCGGTGGTGAGCTGAGCGTATGTGGGCTGTGCTGCGTACCGTGTCAGCCCCATCGTGGGCTCTCTCACCTGTGCCACGCTGCGGTCCAGGTTTCAGCCTTCACTTCAAGACCCTCTAGAAGTCACCCCAGCTGCATTACCCTACTCTGTGCGCCATGCTTGCCCCTCTGCCAGCAATGCTGGCTCTCAGGCTGTGTTTCTTCTCCTGCCACCTCCCCCTGGGCCCACACTACCCCTCAGCAGCTAGGCTGGTGAGCCATGTTCTCCTCTGTGTCTTTCCTGATGGCCTACATCTGCTGTGCCTATCAAACATTTCCAAATGGAGGCTTCATATCTTTACCTTCTCTTTTTATCGCAGAAAACATAAAAAAGATAACAAAAATGCCGTTTTTTTCATGCTGTGTAGTCATTTCCACTGACTCATGCTCTAACCTTAATAACTCTGCCTCTCTCTGTCCTCTCCTGCCCATTTCCACTGGCTCTGCACTATGGTGAGATGTTTGTGTTAGCTCCTCAGTGGCAGAGTTCATGTATTTCATCTGAAGCAGAAGGTACTGTGCAGTGTTACGATAAGAGTAAGGTACAGTGGCTAAATGTGTTCATGGTTGCATGCACAGGGCAGATCAGCATGTGCACATGTGGCTCTGCACGCACAGATGAGGTGTCTGGATGTGTGGAGCTGAGGCCGTGTGTGTGCATTAGGATCAGAATGAGTCAGGAAGCGTGTACAGGAGGATGGCTCTGTGTCTGTGCACCTGTAATGGATGATGTGGCCGCTGGCAGATTTGGAGTTGGCCAGGAGCAACAAGAGGGACACTGTGCTCTCTGGCAGCATGTTAGTGATGTACGTATCTCCACCTTTAAAAGTGCAAAGGAAAATCTCCCTCTGCCTGTTGTCACCCCCAAGGGACCTGCCCTCCCTTCCGATGTGCTCTTAGCCATACTGTGGGCAGCAAGTTACCATCACACAGCAGCAGTTACCCTAACCGATGAGGCATGGACACTTTTGGTGTCCCGCTCCTCACGCAAGCTTTCACAGAGTTGCTCTCTCTGTTTGCAGACAGCTCTTGACAGGATACAGGACAACTCAAGACTGAAGCTGAGAGGATGACACAGGTTCCCAGAAGGTGCCAGCTGCCTCCACAGCAGGCATGTGAGGGAAGCTCTGTGCGAGAGCATGAGGCACAGCAAGCACTCGAGGTCTGACTCTACTTTATTTGTCTGGGCCCAAGGGTGAAAGGGCACAAAATGGGCCTGGGGCAGAGGAACAGAGATTAGAGTCAGGTGCCCTGACCCCCCAGAAGCATGTTGCACTGCTTGGGTGAGTGGAGCAATAGCACAGTCTGTCTTTTTGTCTGGGAAGATGCATTTTGGGAGGACCCCATGCTTGACTGCTCTCAGGTACCTTTGTTCATTGCTGTCCCTTCCTTCCTCGAAGAGTTTCATGCCACAGAAGAGATTTGTTTTTGCTCTTCATGTTCCCCCTCTGTGTCACCCATCAGCGGCTGCCTCTTCTTCAGCTCCCGGTGATACTTGGCCATGAGGGAGGCATAGATGCAACCGTAAGCAGCTGCCACCACCATCATGATGCAAACAATGCCACAAACCACGCCTGCGATGATCACAGTGCCAATAGCTCGGCGCACGCTCACAGGCCTATATCTCTGTTTCTGAGGGCATCCCACACTGGGCTCCACCTCTGGTTCTGGGCCCGATTTAGATTTGGAAGGAGTTGGGCTTCCTTTTGTGCAGGGTGGGCCAGTATTGTCCAGCACAGTAGAGCTGTTCTCATCATCCAGCTGTGAGCAGTAGTTAAACATCTCCATGGGCACCATTCGCATATCCTTCCCTTTCAGCTCCTTGGGCAGGGTACATGCCAGCTGGTCGATTTTCCCACCTGTCCCAACAGAGATAACAGGAGTGAACCAAGCTTCATCCTGATGCAGTGCTATGGTAAAGCATTTAAAGACAACAGAGCTAGATCCTCAGGTGCGAAATGTTCCTATGACTCCATTCGTACCTGGCAAGGATTTGCCTTGCACAAGCCAGGCACAGCAGCATTACGATTTTCAAGTGGGGAACTGCTTTGTTGTAGCCTTGGAGCCATAAATCCAGTGCCTCACGTGTGAATGCATTATTGAGTAAAAAGAGCATTCAGAGAGCTTCTCCCTACCCCAAAAGGCAGCCATGACCTAGCACAGGGTGTTTCTAGAGTTCAGGGGTAAGAATGAAGTCAAGAAGTGCTGCAGACCTCCATGTGTTGCCAGATCCACAGTGCTTGTGAAAGGTGGAGGGAGGGAGGAATGGCTGCACCTCCATGCACCAGACAGAAAGAGCACGTGGTATCCTTTAAAATGATTGCTTTGCCTGATTTAGAGACATTTTGCGTGCCTTAGTCCTCCATTACTGGAATGGCTTGAACCATGGCAGCTGGCTGGGATACTTCTACCTAGGTGGGACTTGACAGTAGAGCTCATGGTTCATGATACCTGTGTAGACATCTTTCAGGCAAGACCTGAAAGCCCTCTGAAACCATCTATTAAGTCAGCCTAATGCTATTTACTGAATTACATAAGTGTCAGCAGAATCATTTTAGAAAAGGAGAAAATAAAGCAAAAAGGTAGGACCGAGCTCTATCTTCTCAGAATAACAATGGACACACAGCACCATCTTCTAACAACTAATCCACCCTCCCCCCGATGGAAATAGTGACAGATGTTGAAACAAATGCTTGAGTGAGTTTGGGCAATTTCTTTTGAAAGGGGAAAAAAAATTAACTCTATGCTTTTTATGGATTGTGGGATATGAGAGTCAAAAAAAATAAAAAAAAAGAGAAAAGTGGCACTCGTATCCTTGTGTGATTCTGCTCTCACACATGCATATTTCAGACTGCAGTCTAGCCATAGGAGTAGATAACCTCTTCTCAGCATGGCTGTGATCAGCAGGGATGTGACAGCTGACTGCTGCTATCCACATGATTTGAGACCCTTTCCTACTCATTGGTGCAGTGACGGACAGTCAGGCCTTCAATCATCATTCCTGCAAAATGTGCTATTTTGCTTTGAGTTGCAGGTCCTGAAATCGTGTCAGTCCGTCAGAATTCCTGCACCACGATAGGTACCTTCCTAGCCTTCAGGGGAAAGCTGGAAATACAAACTTGTCAAAATACGCTTGTTTTGAAATAAGGCTTTTATAGCCAGTCTGACCTAGGGACTGACTTGTTAATTTGAGTGTTTGGGTTTGCCAATATTAGTTGTAATATTTTCCCAAGCGGCGCTGTTTCCTGTGGTCCTTTTGCTGAAAGCAAACCTGATGCTTTGCAGCCAAATCCAGCTTTTATTTCCCCCAGCGCAAGGAAGAGAACCAGACAGTTGTTTCCAAGCTTGAAAAGCATTTTTTCTCTTTAGGCATAAAGGGTGAGGGGACTTTATAATTCTAAATTTTGAAGTTATTTGAGGAAAGTTCTTTCCCCTCAAAAAAAAATAATTTAAAAAGAGTGGTCTTTGGGATTAGAAACAAAGCAAGGAGGCGGGGAGTCTGAGGCTGTAGAGGGCTTCTCGGACCTGGCAGCGTTACTGTATGAAGTGCAGCAGCACTGCGCTGTCTCTTAGCCTTACAGCACTGTCCTCCTCGGCTAGGGTCTGGAATTCAGGTCAGCCTGATCTGCCGGACGTGTCAGCCCGTGTTTCTTCCCTTTCCATGAACAACTAGCGCTTGCCAGCTCCGCTCCCGCTGCGCGAGCACCTACCTCGGTAGGAGAACCACTCCATCCAGTGCTTGAAGTCTCGGAGATTGCAGTCGCATTCCCAGGGGTTATCCCCAACTTGGAGCTGCTGCAGGCTGGTCAGTGGCTCAAAGGTCACCCTGTCCAGGCTCTGCAGGCGGTTCGACCTGAGGGAGAGGGAGCGGAGAGCGGGCAGGTCATCGAAGAGGCCCGAGGGTATCTGGGCCAAGCCGTTGATGGAGAGATCCAGCTGGCGCAGCAGGGCCGTATGCTGTAGCAGGTCCTTGTCCAAGGCCCGGATGCTGTTGTTCCTCAGCTGCAGCTCCGTCAGGTTCCCCAGGTCACTGAAGATGTTCTGAGGGAGCTGGTCCAAGAAGTTGTTGGATAGGTCCAGCCTCTGCAGGGCAGAGAGGTTGGAAAACACCGGTCCCGGCAGGATGCTGAGTTTGTTGTTGAGAAAGAGGAAGGTCCTGGTGTTTGTGGGGATGTCTGAGGGGATGGAGGAGAGGCCCAAGCCACTACAGTCCACTTCCAGGTTACCGCTGTTACACTTGCAGGAGGAAGGGCAAGCAAAGAAGGACTCTGCAGCACACAGCGACAGCCAGCAGCCGAGCACTGGTAGGTGAAAAGCAGGGGAGAGGAAGAGAGAGAGCACGTGTTAGAGCAGTGCTTTCCCATCCTCACCCATCACCTCTTTGCACACAGCTGTGGCTACAACACGACCCTCACAGGAGGACTCTTCGCCACAGCGCCCCGAGTGAAATAAGCTTCCTCACAGACAGATCCTTTTACTGCCAGCCTGCACCCTGAGAGCACAAGTTTCCTGTGAGCCTTTTTTTATGAGCAAGTAAATAAATATCCTCCTAGTTTCACATAGAGGTAAGGACAGTGTATCCCAGATGACTTTGCTGCCAGAGCTGGAGCGTTGGATCCTGTCAGAAGAGGATGGAGCAGAGAGCAGTGGGAGATGTCACCTCTGATAAAGGACAGCTACTTCTAAAAAGTCAGAGTCAAGAGACAAGTCACTAGTACGTGTTTAAGAAGCTCTATTATTTTTTTTAAGAAATAAACATGAATGAAAAACTTTTAAGAAAAATCAAAACTAAGCAACCAACATCTCGGTTTTAATCCTGTGGCTTGGATCACAATCTTTGTGATGTCAAGTTCAAGTCTAAGTTAGCCACTAAATCATTTGCTCTCCATATCTACAACATCTTATGTGGGTCTTGTGGCAAAAAACTTTTTTTTTTTTATGAATTAGATTACATTACAAAGGTGTGACCAGGAAAGCTATTAGGAAGTACCAATGAGATCCTAAGCCACCAAACGTTTTGTACTTGCCATTGCTCTCAAAGTAGTTTCTGAGTCCCACAGCAGTAGCCCCACAACCATCTCCTCTGCCCAAAATTACCCATAGCAAGGGAGAAATGATGAAAACATTGCAGGCTTGTAATTGAAGAAAGGGGTATTTGGAAAAGGGTTAGCGTACATCCTCTTTCTCCTATAGTGCCTCAAGTGTAAGGTTGGACAATCCACAAGACAGCATTTTTTAGAGCTGTTCTGGATCACTGTTCCAGACATGGGTTCAGGTCCTGTGAGCAGTGTCAGGGCTCTAATTGTCAACCCTCCTTGGGAGCCAGCAGCTTTTAAAACTTTCCTTTCTGTGACAAGGAAACATCAGCAACAAGAAAGCAAGCTTTGTGCCTCCTGTCATTAGAGGAGTGGGAGTTCTGTTTAAGCAGACTATGTAAAACATTTGCATCCTTCATCCTAATTCCTTTTGTGGAATTGAGATTAATTGCTTCAATGTGGGAAGCAAATTCAGCTCCCTTGTGCTTTTTAAGATGACGAGTTTGAATATTTGACTAAAACTGAAGTAGGCTTGTCTCTGCTTCACGCCCTATCACTCCTCTTCAGAGAAGGCAGTCATTTGGTCTTGGTAATCATTAGGGGTGAATCGTGGCTAAAATAGATGCATTTATTGTCTTGCTGTTCCTTCTTGGACTGGAAACTAGATTCCTCTGCCCTGCCTGCATTCCTGCTTTTTTTTCCCCAAGAAACAATAAACAAGTGTTTCATTTCTTGACCCAAGGAGAATTCTGAAAAGACTGTCGTAGGAGAGAGAGCTGGTGGAGACCCGTGTTGTGGAGAAGCTTTGGCTGGAACAGCTCTGCAGTTAGTCGTGGTTCTTCTCTCTTCCCTCATGCCACTGTCTCTGGAGTTTAGTCTGCCTCAAGTCCTGTCATCCTATGTCAGTTCTTTTTGTGTTCCCAGTGATCCTTGTGAGAATTGGCAGATTTTTGGACTGGTAGCCTAAGGAGAGCTACACAGTTTGGATCCTGAGATATATGACTTTATTAAGGGCCAAGGGATAAGTGCTCAGAGAGAATGTCTCTGCCTTTTTTTTTTCATCCATCTTTCACAGTTCCTTCAAGAGATTTTTCTGGCCTACAATTGAGATCTCAGGTGTACATCAGCCCAGGCCATGCCAATCTGTTCTTTTAATGATAATTATAGATCGTTATAGTGAAATATAAGAGAGATCCCTATCCTGGGCACCTCTGTGCTTTCTTGTCATGCAAAAGTTGGGGTTAACAGCAAAGATTTCCATGAAAGCAGATGATAGCCTGTGAACTGGTGCAGTGCAGGTACTGGCTGGCTGGGCGATATTTAATTCCATTCAGAATACATTGCTCTCTTGTTGTAGGAAAAGAATTAAAAGAATGAGAGCTAGAGTGGGGAGGGGAGAGAGAGACATGAGTCACTCGAGTGACCCCATCTTTTCCTAGATGCTTAACAAAAGTACAGTATTAATAATAGATTGACAGCTGTGATGATGAGATAACACTTAGCTTCTTTGTATACTGAGAAAAGCAAGAGCAGACTGTGTAATGCGATACAGGTGGCATTCTGTTCAGGGCTTATCTCTCAAAATACCTACCTGCCACTGGCCCCCGGCTGCGTGGCTGTGGGGTGCCACCAGTGGCGGGTAGGAACAAAGTCTCAGGCATCTGGCTGTGGTTATGTTCAGGAACTGGACTTAGGCCAAGTTTCTGCAGCCATAAAGGATGTGCCAAAAATTGTCTTGTTGTTACCCATATACTGCTCTGTGCTCTTGAAAATATTGTACTAAAATCACAGAGAGGAGAATGTTTGATTTTATTTTAGGTCCCTGTGAGAGATGCATCCTCTGGAATATGAGCTAAGACCAAGAAATTCATTGCACTGTTGAGGATTCAGCTTTACAAGGAAGAGAGGGAAGCAATAGGCAGAACTTGAAGCTCTCTTCCAGCCCTGCAGAAGTATGAGTAGTGTCTGTTTTTGTGTTAGGAGAAGATGAAGTTACTTCGTGTGGTGTTTGGTGACTCTAGTAGGTGGCAGAAAGCTGATCCAGGAATATCAGATTAAGTCAAGACTCAGTAGCATTCATTGTAAATAATTCATACAGCAGCCCAGTCTGTGAGGATAGATTACAGAAATGCCTGTTTTCTGGAGAAGGAAATAATTCACCCAGCTTCTTACAGTGGCAGCCCCAAATTTGATGGGATTGCAGGAAAAAGGGAAACCACAGGTCTGCTCAGCTGCCTGGCCATGCAGTAGTGATGTGCACTCTCCGAGTGCTCCCTTTCCTCTGCTGTAGTCCCCAGGTGCTTCTCTGAAATGCGGGTACATCCCCTGAAGGCCCTTATCACCCTAGCAGTTCTGCTCTGCACTCAGGAATGTTGTAGCAGATGCCCTGGTCCACTGGGAAGAGGCTGAAGGTTTACAATGTAATTTGAAGCGTATCTTCTTAATTTACTCTTTGATTTTCACTACAAGTGGCAGTGCCTAGTAGGAGAATTCTGCATTTGCATCCTGTATTCCCTTCGAAAATCTGTCATGACTTCTTCTGCCATGGAGAGCTGGGAGCCTTGCTCAGCAGCCTACGTGCAAAGCCCTAGCACAGAGAGGAGGCTGCAGCTTACATGATGCCGATCTGAGAAACGCTCAGGGTAGATCTTTGTGCGGTGGTATCTGTCTCACTGTTTCTCACCTGTCAGGCCCACTGGAATTCAGAAGCAATCATCACTCACTGTCCCACTTTAAGCCCATCTTCAGCTTTAAAGTCTCGTTCTCCCTCCCAGCTAGCCTGGCCTCTAAAGGAATCAGGAATTAGTTCAAACATCTCCATTCTTAGCTGTCCCTCTCCCCTATTCTTAACCCTGGTGCGACCTATTTTCTTCCCACTCCCTTGACAAAGAGGATCATTGTACTTAGTACCCGAGTAGACGTTACTTACGGCAAGCCTCCTGCCACCTCATGAGGAACCTGCTCCTCCACCGGTGGCCGGCAGTTGCAGGCAGCATTGTTGTCTTCTCCAGCGTGTCTTCACATCCACCAGCCAGCCTGGCGCACGGCCCCACAGAGCGGAGGAGTGAACCTTGTAGCCTGCCTGCCTGGTCCTGGAGGGAAGAGCAGAGCAGAATGGGTGGGATTCAGTTTCCTGCCCACAGGATCCAGGGCTGGACGCGGTGCTCTCCTTTCCCCTCCCCAGCTAGCTTTGCCTTTGAGGCCTAATCCCCATTTGGGAGGAGAGCTGGAGGATGATGCAGGAGGCGCGGCATGATGAAGGCGCAACACGAATTCACTTCTACCCTCGCAGTACGGAAGTAAGGCCTAATTCTCATATGTGCCGAAGAGACAAGCCTGTGCTTGAACAGCCTGCTGCGGTAGCTCGGTGAGCCTGATGCTCAAGGTCAGCCTGACGAGCGGCTGAGGTGACCCTGCCGGGGCTGCCATCTCCAGCTCGCTCCCTCTCGCTGCCACGCGGGCTGCTGCCACCTGTGCACCCCGCGCCCTGACGCACGCTCGGGCTCACGACGTCTGGCTACCACCGGCTGCCAAGCCGCTTCTCCCCCCCCTCGTATTTCCCACCAGCGCTCCCTCTCTGCTTCCAGGTAAAATGGATGTGGTGCCTAGAGCAGGGCTGAGCAGAGCACAGCTTCAGCTGGGGGATCTCGCACTGCAGCAACTGCAGGAGCTGAGGAGCAAGCGAGCCTCCGAGGAGAAGGGAGGACCTGGGGCGGGGGAGACTGAGTGGGAGTGTTGAAAAGAGAGGAATTACAGCTTAATTAGAAGAAGGAAAAATGCTCAGTCTAATTAGAAACCCAAAGACCATAAACTCTCCCCTGACAATAAGTGACTGACAACAGGTCCCTCCTACCCTCCCGCTTCCCTTTTGGATACAGGCAGGCAGGAAAAGGGGAAACACCACAGACCCTCCTGACCCGCAGGCAGTCTCTGACATGCCACCCACCCTCACAGCAGCAGCTGGATGGACACATTTCAACCAGGGCACAGAAATAAACCATCCTCCATCCCCTCTGAGGGGCTCTGGCAGCGTCCGTAGCCATTATGTTAGATGGGCACTGCACTCCCACCGGGATGCTCTCCCCACACACGTGCCAGCTGCTCCCCTCCCCCAGGCTCCTGTGACTGATTTATTTGGTAAACTACCAGGAGATTTTTACATTAGCATCTCGGTGAGACAGATGAGCAGGTTCGGTGCCTGGACTAGTACATTTTGCGAGGCTGTTCAGATCATTTACCCAAATGCCAGTGCACCAGATAGAGGCATGCCTCTCGCAGCACCAAATCCAATCTCCCCCTCACCCACTGCAGCCCCCCGCTCCCAAAACTGAGCTGGGTGCCTTCCTGCAGCTCCTGCTGAAGGAGAAGCCTCAACAAATAGCTGTCCCCATTCAGTGCTTGTGCTCGCACCGGCTGCGAACGAGACTTCCAGCCTCCCCCATACCGATGGCTCTGCCCTGAATGCCACCCTGAAGTCTCCTCTCTCCGGCTGCCGGTATCAACAAGGGCAAAGAAAAGCCGCGAGCACTTACCTGGAGGGGCTCTGCCCACTGCCACTTCCACCCGGCTCCCCGGGCACTGCACAGTTACTGCCTCTTCCTTCCCTCTCCCTGCGTGACTTTCACTGCCGGCAGCAGGCTTTCCGTGTGCTCTATTTAACTCCCTACAGCACAGGAATAAACGGCAGAGTTAAGCTGACAGCCACGGAGCCTTATCTGGCTGCTGGATAGCGGGAGTCGCTCACTTCCAAATCCTGTTGCCGAACCATCACGTCCTGGCTTTCAGCATCAGGGGCTGCCTGCCACGCTCTGCCTTTCCCTCTTCCCCACCTTCGCTCCATCTAACTTTGTCTGGGTTATAGATAGCTCTGTTCCTCGCGCTCTTGCCTTTTGGCTCTGTTTTGTAACACCCCATCTGTATCAGCTGGCTGAGCTCCAAGCAGGGGGGCTAAGCTTTTGAAAAAAAATATATATAAAAACAGCTTCCTCTGGGTGCTTCGTGACACCGCTTCCCTCTGCGATCCCCCCTCACTCAGCCCAGGCCCCCGCTCGGTCCCGGGGCTGGTGTTTTCCCCCCGCTTGCTGCTGCTCTGCGCGATTCTGCCACGCCATCCCCGGGGAACCGAGGACAGCACCCGCGTACCCGGGCACGAGGGTGCTGAAGGAGTCAGGGTTTGTGCCTCTGCTCCCTTCTGCTCTGGCAGGCAGAGTCCAGCTCCCGCACTCATCCCTGGTACCTCGCAGGCGCCTCTTCCTACGAAGCAGTGCCAGGGCTCAAGCACCGAGTGCAGGGTGGGAGGAACAGACGTGTATAAATAAGCCCTTTCCCTATGTTTAGAATTTATTACAGTGCATAGTGATTAACACCTGTTCAGGCTTTAATGCTGTCTCCTGCGCTGCAACATGCACAAAGATGGAGGCGCCTTGATAAGCCCATGATTATTTTAAAAGCATGTCACACAAACACAGCGCTCCCTGCCCCATAGATAGCATCCACGCGTTTGTGCACTCAAACACGCTTCTAAGGCTTAAAACCAAGTAGCGTCATACACATATGCAGATAGAGTTGCTAATCTAGCTTACATTTACAAATACGTCTGCAGAGTTGGGCTAGCACACATACTTTAGAGTTTTGTGACCCATATTTATGGAGATCCATGTCTTGCACAGAACTGCCTGCTTCTCCAAGCTTAGCATATGCTCAGGTGGCAGGGCATTAGCTCTGGAATAGGTGGAGGTTCCTGAACGCTGAATTGAAAGGGCCAGCGAGCTTCTGCATTTTTACCTTGAAGTAGAAAGGTTTTCTCTAATTTGTCTTGAATTCTGACTTAATTAGCTGTTGTCAGGTGGTCCAAGAGATGCTTTCTGGTCTGCAGAGCACCAGCCAGATGCAAATGCAGCACTGGGAACCTCATAGCCCTTTGGCCAACCAGCACCTGCCCACAACCCAAAGCTTTCCAGAGCATCACCAAAGCTGCCTGGCTGCCTTCAGCCTTAGAGCTGGGGACATTTCCAGCAGTGGGGACTGTGCCAGACCTAGGAGTGCCCCAGCCCAAGCGGAGAGGCACCATGCCATCCATTCTGAACTAGTGTGGGATTGATGTGTTTGGGAGCTTAATGCCAACACGCAGGGCTGGAGCTCCAAATGCTCTGAATTCTCCCAGGGGCTCTACAAACCCAGCGTTAATCTTTCTTCTGGGCTTATTGGATGGTTCCTTCTCCCTGGAACAACTTCTCAGCTGAATGCCCTATGATCCGTGGGACACGGAGTTCAGAGCTTTCTTCCACATGCTTGGAGTTGAATCTCTCTTCCAGATTCTGGAGAAATGAACAGAGTACCCCGTGGGGCTGGTGATGGCCTTTTCTTCTTGCCATTTGGTATAGGACAGTAAAGCACAACTTTTTTAGTTTCAGCTCAAAGCAGCAGAATGAAATCATCCATTTCTTGCCGTTGGCTTCAGTGGCCAAAAATACTCTGTGCTGAAGTGCCACTTGGACATTCGGCCTGCTGTCAGACTTCCCAGAGGACTCTAATGAGGATTCCCCTAATTAGCTTAAACAGGGAACTTTACTGGGGGGGGGGGGGGGGGGATGCTGGGAAGATTGTAATGACTCTACAGCACTTGCCAGGGCATAAAAGGTACAGCAGGAACTATCAGTGTCGTGTTCTTCCCTTCTCCCTGCCCAGACACCAGTAATGTTTGCGGTATCACTCTAAAGCCTTAGCTTTCGTAAGTAGGGTCCCAAGGAGCATGCTGAGAGGGTGGGGAGGGTTTACTGTTTACTGCATCCACATACTGCTTTAGTAACACTTCAAAATTCTGTGACACCTTCTATCCAAAGCTTTCCATCTGCTTTACAAATGGCTTTTACCATGGTTGTAGGTGTTGCTGCTGTTATTTTGTGTTTAATGACCCCCAGAAGTAAAGCTGCGGTGGTAGCCAGTAGTGCCTCTGCACTAGGCAGGTGGACAAAATTATCCCATTTTCCCAGCAGGGACACTGAGGTATGGAGCCAGGTGACTGTCCCAGCGTGTCACTAGGATGAGCCACAGTCACAGGCAGGGCTCTGTCAGCAACCAGCCGGCAACCTCTGTCTCTGATTCTCTCTCCCAGTCCTTTGCACTAACGCTTGGATCATGGCTTGTGGATCAGACTCCTTTAACAGTCTGGCTTACTAGCATCGGCAGGGCATGTGGGTGACCTATATTATAAAAGGGTAGGTAACAGAGGCTGCAACAGATGCCAGTGATAAATTATGAGAGAGTACAAGCAGACGTTCATCCCTCCCCCATGCTCTCCCTGATGACTGATGGTAAAGTCCCTTTCCAGTGCTGAATTGCTCTAGCCTTTATCAGAAAACCACCAGTGCAAGGGAGGGCATGGAGGACATTTAAAGGAGATTATTCTTTTTCCCCCCTTTTCTTGTTGCTTCTAGGATTCCTGTTTTATTGCCGTTGCCCATAATAGAGGGGGAGAGCGGTACCCCAGAGCCCAGTGATTAAAGTATGTTGTTGTATGTCTGTTCTTCCATCAGTGCTCGGAGGGCAAGAGTCTGTACACAGAGGGAAGGGAGATGCATCAGCCATGTCACCTGATTACAGCAACTGGAATTTCATTAAGTAACTTGGCTGATGAACCCTAGCAGGCAGTTGTACTCTTCTGCAGTATCACATAAGGGTTTAGATGGCGTGGAAAAGATGCCCATTCTTGGTCCCTCAGCACACCTAGGTCAGTCCAGCAAATTATTGACCACAAGAGTTCACACTGAACCTCACTGTCTCAGCAGTAGCTCCTCGTTTGTTGTTTATTTGGACTGCAAAAGAAGCACCCAGACGTGGCAGCCAAGCTCAGCAGCACTGTAGAAACATACAGTGTGTGTCACTGCCCCAAGTGAGCCTGGAAGCTAAATAGCTGGGGGATTCATTTCCAATGCTTGCTGATTTATTAACACGTGTGTTCAGGATTTATTAGTGTTGTGCTGTCACAATCAATGGAAAGCACATTTTAAGTTCACACCAGAAACCCAGCTGCACAAGAAATGGTGCCATCTGACTTGCAGCAATCGATCGCAGCAAAGCAGAACACCTCATACAGAAAGCTGTAAAGTAAGTACAAAGCATGCAAAACCCACTCAGTGTTGTAAGGGAATCTGCCACATTCCTGACTCGGTGTGAATAAACCTCACCCTATTCTCTGGGATGTGAAGGGGTCAAAAAGCTTCTGATCTTTGAAATGACAATGTGTAGGCACCTCTAAAATGCAAATGTGGTTGGTGATAAAAAAAAAACATTCCCTCCCCAAACGCTGCCAAGAAAGGTCAACTTTATCCCCATTTCATGTAGGGGTAAACTATGTTAGAAGTAAAAATGACTGCTGAATTTGGCTGTCTGAAATATCAGCTGCCCAGCCCTTGATACTTCATCGTGGGCTCACATCAGTTCCCAGCTCAAGATTTTCAAAGCTGCCAAGTGCAGTGCTTGCGCAGAATCATATGAGCTTGAGAATGCTCTCCTATCCTGCAGAAATTTGTAGGGCTTAGCAAAGTTACACAAAATAAAGGAGTTTTGGCAGGGCTTCCCCAAAGCTGCCTGACTGGGCTGCACCGAAATCGGGAGAGGAGCCAGGTGTCTTGATTCCTCATCCCGTACCTTAACCAGGAAACATTATTTGCATCCCCAGTCTCCCTGACCAACATACAATAACAAGACTGGGAAAGGTCAGAGGGGCTGGAAATCCCAAGGGCATCCGTCCTCCTGGAAGCCTCTGAGAAAGCACAGAGCATCCCAGGGGGTAGCACTGGTGGGAAAGACCCAGATTGCTGTGGAGAAGTGGGATTCCTTGGGAGGCTGTGGAAGCAGGTGGGGAGACCGGGATATCCAACGCGAGAGTGACAGGAAAGTCCCAGCACAGCGAGAGCGCGGCATATGGAGGAGGCCCAGAGCAGCAGCAGGAGGAGAGCTGAGGGGGCAGTTGACAGGAAGAAATCCAGCCATGTGTGTGCCAGCATCTTCTCTGAGTATTACTGAATGCGACAGACCACGTGCCTGCTTCCTTCAGCAAAACGGAGGCAGATGAGAAGGGAAGCGGGTGAGGGAGTGGGAGGGGGCCTCAGAGGAGAGACACGTGAGCTGGCTACCCAGTTTCCTCCTCTTTTTTTTCTTTCTTTTTTTTATCTTTTTTTTTTTTCTTTTCTTTTTGCCACAGAGTGATGTTTTTGTTCTTCTCACGCTGTTGGCAAAAATTGATAACCAAGTGAGATGTGGAGGGGGGTTCTGCATGAAGACTGAGATAACATTTTCTGATCCAGCCGGGAACAGTTGGCTGTGGGTGGTGGCTTGTCACCAGCTCTGCCAATTCTAATCCAGATCCCAGTTTTTCTCTCAGCTGCGAAGAGCCTTCTCTACAACTTTAATTTCCTACAGGGGTTAATCCCGTGGCCAGCAGTAGCTCAGACCCTTAATCCTTCCGCGCATCCCTTGGCAGAAGGACTGCGGCCACTCCCAGCTCAGCACATCTGAGGGAGGCACAGTTCGGCTCCCAGTCCCTCTCCTACACCCCACGAGCGTCCTTCAGCTTGTTGGCATTTAAAATGCTGCTCCCCCCTTCCTGCCGAGCCTCCCCTGTGGCTGGGTGCTGGGTGGGTGGCGTACCCCAGGGACAGGCTGCGGGAGAGAAGGCGGCTCGGTGGGAGAATCCCAGCTCGGTGGTACTCATCTCCCTCCCCACCCCACACGCAGATCCTTTTCACACTTCTTAGTTGGGTGGTGCTCTGGAACCAAAATTAATTTCTTTCTTGTGTGGATTTTTTTTTTTTGGTTTGTGTTCAAGAAGAAGAGTATGGGCCCATGTTCGCAAAGGGTTCTCTGAGGGCTCAGAAATCTTGAGATGACCCAGTGCTCTCCTTGGATCCCTTATTAGGGTCAAAGGGTGCAGCAGATCCTAACAGGGAAGGTACCAGCCTGTCTGAGATGACAGATACATTTACATGCTCAGAGTAGTAAATGGAGGTGCGTCGATTTAACAGCCAGATACGAAAATCTAAGTTTCATTATCAAGTGCTGAGTAGCTCTCCATTCACAGTTGTGTCCTTGGAGAGGCAGACATCTGTCAAACAGTACAGCCAAAGTGCCAAATCAGAGGTCTTCCAGATCAATGCCAAGACACCTGTTAAGTCTTATTTGGACCAAAGTGCTTCAAACACAGGGCTTTCTCCTTGTGCCTCCTAGTTCCTACGGTCAGGTGAGGTTCTGCAAGCCTACGTGGTGCCATGCATGCGAAGTGTCCCACACCTATTTATCTGCTACCATTCCTGTATGCAGTAGCCCAGGAGCTGGTTTTGCCTTTTTTCATAGCCTGTCTTCTGAAATGTGTCAGGCCCCCAAGCACTAGCCTTCCTGGTGCTTGACTCTTGTTACTTTTGCTTCTGGGAGCTGAGATAGTGCCTGGTGGAGAAGCCAACGTGATGCAGGATTGCTGCCACCTAAGCTGCTGAGCGAGAGCATCCCTCCCACTCTTCCTCACCCAGCACCTTGGCTGCGCATCCCTGGCTGCTGGTTCCTCAGAATCAGACCATCGGCTGCAAGGGTAGCGGCCTCCCACCTTGGCAGTTGGAGCAGGAGGGAGAGGAGGTAGAAAACACTGGGATGAGGGAAGTTCACTGCCATCTCACTCCACGAGCCTGTGCCCCTGGCATGTTCACAGGGGCTGGGGGTCATCTGTGCGTGTGCAGTGGTGGGGCAGAGCACGGGACGCTAGCAGTAAAAATCCTCTCTGCTCTTACCGTAAGGGGATCAGTGACCCAGCACACACACGGCTCCTGGCAAACCTCCCAAGGAAAGGCTGACTCTCATTGTTCACACATGATGCATTTATACTGAACTCTGAATGAGACCTTTCGCTGATTTCTTTTTCTGCCCTAGTGAGTTGCATAGATCTGTTTCACTTGGTTGCCACTGTGGCCTGAGTACCGTGGTGCTGCCTGTCAGAGAGAGCCGGGAGCTCCTCTCCCTCTACCCCATCATCCCCCATCACCTTCTCAGAGCATCCAAGAGGGGCATCCCTGAAAAGTCCATGCAATCTGCACAGGGTCCGGTCTGCTGCCTGCAGCTCCAAGGGTGCCTGAGGCTCGCTGGGACACGCTTACACTCTGTACAAGCTGGGAACACTGCCCACAGCTCAACGAGATGTGGTGACAGCTATCACAGCCCAGAGCTCCAGCCAGGATCCTCAGATGCGTCTGGGCCAGCACACACATCACAGCCCCATGCTACGGGGCTTGCTGAGCCTGGGGAATGTCTTCAGATCTGAGGGGACTTTAGGTTTTCTGGGGGGTTGCAGCCACAGAGGAGGTACAGGCATGGCAACATTCACATCCCATCAAAATCACTGGATGCAGAGCAGGGCCCACTGCAGACCCTCTGTCCTTACAGAGGCTCCTCTCCACAAAATCTCAGCAGCAGCAGCAGCACACGCTACTTTGGGGAGCACCCAGAGGCAGCACCCGTGCCTCCTCCAAGTGAGGAGGAGTGTGATACCAGGGCCTGACGTCGGGGTGGCAGCCTTCACCCGCAGCCCGTCGTGGAGCTCAGACCTGTATGGCCCTGACGTAAATTTAGGTCTCATCCTTCCCGTGGTGGCTGTAAGGTGTTGCAATGTATAAATATCAGAAAGTATCTTGTTTTCCCATTCATAAAAAAGCAAGAAATTATTATTTTCATTTTTAAAAAGATGGCTACCTGAAAGAATATGCCACTAGGTTTGCAAGGGCAGGTACCTAAAAGTGAGGCAATAACTACACAGCCTTAATTCATGCGTTACAGCAGAGCCTTTGCTTACCCGAGCAGGTACTGCTCAGGGCCCTGTGCCATCCTCAGAGTAAACGACACATGATACTCAGGCTAACAATGAAGATGTTGTAACAAACAAGGCTATTTTTATATGGTCAGCATAAGATACTAAACCACAGCGTTGGCAGCTGGCCACAGTCTGTACATTCCTAATTTTGCGGGTGCCCAACACGAGACCCTAGGGGCCATTTTCCAGAACTGCTGAGTACTCACAGCTGTTTTCCAAAATGCTGGCAGCCTAGCCAGTAAGCTGGTACGGTCTGAAGGAATTAGTGGCACTGAGAGCCAAGAGGCCCCAAGCTCGAGTCCTGCACCTGCTGCTCCTTCACTGGCTGGCGAGGGGAGAAGTCTCTCTCCCCTTCAGCAGCGAGGAAAACAACCACTCTCTCTTGCCTCATCAGGAGCACAAATTCTCTATCATCTGTGAGGCAACTATAGCAGCAAATGTCTTCAGAACACCACAAGACGATGCACGCTGATGTATTGCCCGCGGGGTTGGGATGACAGGCAGTAAACAAATAAAAGAGGCACGCGCTTCAGTACCAAAAAAATAACAGCCCCCTGCTTCACTCGCTGAGCACCATGGATCTGGCACCCTGAATGAGGCAGACTCATGAAAATAAAGAGAGATCAAACCAGTCAGGACTGCAACCCAGCACAAGCAGCATGGTGCCCTGAATCCTGACATTTCCTAACTTTCAAGTGCTTGTTTTTGCAGTGGGAATAAAACCATATTTTACATAAACCCACACCTCACAGGTAAAAGAAGCAACTTTCCCTTCAGTCTTTCCAGCCTGCATTTGAAATGATATATAGAAAGAAATGCTACTTCTTGGTATTAGGGTCTCCGGAGCCACACAAAGCATTTTTGTGAGCCAGAAAAGCCATGGCAGGAATCAGGTATGCATTACGAAATGTTTTCATGCTGGAGAGCCTGCAGCAGGGACAGAAACAGCCCAGGGTGCTGACTCCAGCTCCTTCCCACTGCGAACTGGCGCACGTGTCGTGGTGTAGCACTCTGAGCGTTACCCAGCTGCCAGGAGCATCCCAGTATGGTCATCTGAATTACTGCTTGAGCCACCCAGGACTGGGACAGATGTCAAGCACTGTAAGCAGCTGCTTGTAACCAAACATGGCAAGTGAGGGAAGCTGCTTGGTCTCTCTTTTAAGTCAGCAACAGGCAAGTGTGGAAGAGTCACTGAAGACCTGCCCAGAAATACCCTGCCATGGGCTTGAGCCTTTCCCCAGCTGTCCCTTGCTCAGCTCCAGCCTCTGCCATTCTCTGAGACAATACATTCAATTGCCTTCGTGACCCTGTGCTGCTGCTGAATCTCCCCTCCTTGCCATGCTGGGGTCGCACTTCTGCCTCCAGCAGGCTCCTCTGCTTCTGGAGAGCTTAGAAAACCCTTCCTGCGTCAGGGTTAGAAAAGCCATGGGATGGGCAGGGAGCTGGATGGAGATACCCAAGCTGTGAGTACACCTTGCTAGCATGTGGCATTTGCTTCGCTAGAGGCAAGGGTGAAGCTGTGATCCGGTATAAAACTTACATAAGAGGGCTTCCCCCCTTTCTCCCTGCAAACCGCCCCTCTGCTGAGATTTGCCATAATTTCTCCGGGAGGACAAGTTACACCAAGAGAGGCAGCACTGATGTCTGATGGGGAGACAACTCCCTCAAGCCTTTTGCTCATGTGGAATAATTCCCTTGAAAATGTTGTTTGCCCTGAGCGGTTAGAGGAAGATCCTCCCCCCGAAAAAGACCCAAGTGACAAAGCTCAGAAGAAAAATGGTCTGTGATCACGGCAAGGCACCCCCTCCTCACCGCTGCTAGAAACATCCCCTGCTTTGTGACAAGTCCCTCTGTGCCTCTCAGGGAGCCCCTGTCTTTCGGGGTTTCCTTCCTAGCATGGTGCGATAGCATGCTGGAGAGCAGCTGCCCCGGCTTCTGTCAAAACGAGGTCTTCGTTTCTCTCGCCATCCTTCACTGGCAGATCAGGCACCGACGCAGAGCAATGCTGCGCCCTGCTACCTGCAGCTCGCAGCAGGGATGAGCTGGGGTTGGCGTGTTTGGTCTACCTGATGATGCACATTGTGGTCCTGGGGCCTGGCTCCTCAGCTGTGACCTGGTTGTAGCGACAACACCAAGCATCCTCTCTGCCCGGCCCAGGAGAGGTCTGATTTTACACGTCTCTCTCAATTAGAATGAGATGCGGTGGCAGCAATGAGCTGGGCAGGCAGCGGGAGGAGGGGGGCAGGATGCCCCGTGCAGTATGGATGTGTGCACGTGTCTGTGCACGCGTACATATGCAGGCACATACACACACCCTAACGCTCGCATATATGCTCCCCGCCTCAGCTGAAATCTGTAGGAGGCTTCACGTCAGCTCCTTCGGGATGTATGCAGTTCTCCCTCTTTTCTCCCAGGCAGATCTGCCCTCTGTGGCAACATTGGGAAAGGCTGTGAAGTTTCCCTGTGCTGTATTTTCCCCCTTCCTCCTAAAAGTTCAGAAATCACACGCTCAGCCTGCGGGGATTCTGGAAACAGCTTGGGGACTTATTTTTGGCTCCACTTGTGATAGGGCATCCTTCGCTTCATGTCCTGTGGTGATGTCTGTGAGCTTTGTCTGTGAAATTGTACATGCATATACACACACAGGCACTCTCACATGTTTACACACCCCCTCATCCTGAAGCCTGTTTACTGAATGCTGGACCAGTCACCTATGCAGTTTTGGTCCTCATTCCCTTCTCCATTTTAGGTTGCTCTTACTGAGACAGCTGAGACCTAAATGATACTCAGCCAAGCCACCGCAGCTGGGGTGAGCGGCACCTCCTGTGCTGGACCCACAGCACCAAGGGGGGACACAAGAAACAGGGCTCACCGGGACCTGCCCGGTACCTGGTGACCGCAGCACATCGTACGTAGCCCGTAGGCTGCACCTGAGCTGTCAGAGCCACGCGAGGGATGCCGGTGCCATTCACAACTGGGAGAAGTTGCTTCCAGCTGCCCACCCTGAAACTGGACTGGGACCAGTACCGTCAGCCTCCGCGGCAGGACGGTCGCTCTGCCTCATCGGGGGGATCGCTGCCCTTCAGCCTCGCACTGAGGACCTCGCGGTCCTCCCCAGGGAGGCTGCTGGTTCCCCGCGGGCAGCCCCCCTGCTCTCACTTGGGCTGGGGTGGAAACACGGCGGGGAGACGGCTCTACTTACCGTGCTCGGGCTGGGATGGACCCTCCTGTGAGATGGGCAGCTCTTCCAGTGAACCCTGTACAATCCCAAAGCCAAATCCAGCAGAAAGTCCCTCCGTCACCCGGCGAGCTCTCGGAGGACTCTAGTTGGCACGAGCTCGCTGGCTCGCTGGCCAGCCGGCCGGCCCACGCAGGGGGCCGAGGAGCTGCGTGCTTAGGTGGCGGCGTGGGCAAGGGGCCGTAATCCCCTGTAAATAATAAATAGGGGGAGAGGGGTGGCGAGCGAGAGGCGGGAGCGGCTGAGCGCAGGGCAGCGGTGGCTGGGGGGACATCTGCGACGGCAGCGGTGCGCGCACGGGAACGCGCACCCACAGTGCCGAGGCATCACCCCGCCAGGCGGGCAGGGTCCGATCCGGAACGGCCGGGGGAAGGGGCTCGGGGGATCTTCATCTCTCTCACCCCATCCTGGGGAAGGAGCAGTCGCTTGCCTTCAGCCTCTCCATCTCCCTCCTCCCCCCCTTGCTCCCTTCCCTCTCCCGCTGAACGAGGGTCGAGGGGATCGAGGGGGGCGAGGAGGTGCTGGGGTGGGGGGAGCTGCCCCAGCCCCTCGCCAGGCAGACTGGTCCTAGGCGCTGAGGCTGGAGAGGAGCCGCCGAGC
This sequence comes from Anser cygnoides, assembly GCF_040182565.1. Classification (NCBI taxonomy): domain Eukaryota; kingdom Metazoa; phylum Chordata; class Aves; order Anseriformes; family Anatidae; genus Anser; species Anser cygnoides. Next base: position 66,171,235 of record NC_089873.1, on the reverse strand, counting down.
CGGACTGCCTCCTCCCCGCCTCCCTCCTGATGTGATGGCTGATCACAATGAGCCCGGAGAGAAAGGCGGGCGAAGAGATGCGCCGCTGTGTCTGCCGCGTTTCCTATAGGGACGAGGAACCCTGCAGGGGAGAAAGCGTGGGGCCAGGGAGCGGGACCCCCTTCCCATCCGTGCTCCAGAGACGGAGCAGGAGGCAGGGCGGGTCACACGGGGACCTCACCCCACCGGGCTGGATGCGCCCTGCCCCGGCTGCCGTAGCACCTCCGTGCTCGGATGGAGCACATCCCGGCCTCCGCTCCCCTGGGGATTCGGGGAGAACTTGAGGGATGCTGGCAGGGAGCAGGGAATAGTGGTAGTGAGGGGAACGGGTGAGAGAGGGGAGCGTTTACACCTGCGCTTTACTCCCCTGGGCTTGGTGAGTGGTGGGCAGAGCGTGCTCAGCCAGGATGTGCAGGGTGTCGCACGCTCTTTCCCCTCACCGCAGGGGCAGGGACATCCCCTGCCCGCCGTGACACTGCCCGCTGATGAAGGGGTGCAGGAGGGACCCCAGTGCAAGCCACTGCCTCTGCGAGGCGTCCCTGCTCTCCTTCAGGCTCCCACAGCCTGCCCTGACGAACTCAAACCCCTCGCTTGCCTTTCTCCTGCTTGCTGAGGACCTCGGTAGCTAACGTTTGCAAGAATTACCACTTTGCTGAGCCGCTTCAGCTGCCTCTTCTGCGTGGCTCAGTAGCATAGGCAGGCTGCCTCGGATTTCAGCTTCTTGTTATTTTTAATGTGTCTCAAAGTTATTTTTTAAGTAACATTTTCAGCGGGCTTCTTAGACTGAGAGGGGTAGCCCCACTGCTGGCTTGAGCGGGAAAATGGGAATATTTCAGAAACAGGGAGCAGGGAATGCAAACGACAAGTACCGGCGGGGCTGTGCTGCTGCTCTGGCACGTTCTTTCATTGGAACCGCAGTTTTTATTTAAACATCAGAGCGGCCACCATGAAAACAGGTTTTGAATGGCAAGGTACATCTTGATAAGCGGGCCACAGGATGTAATCTTGCAACTCTTTGTTACGCCTTTGTGTGATGCGGCAGGCCAGAGAATTAAATCTTGAGAAAAGCTCCTTATGAGAACAGCATATGGATAATCAAAGAGACAAGCCAGGGAAGGCAGACAGAACAAGAGACAAGCAGAGGACGAGCTAATGAGGCAGACACGCTCAACGGAGGCATGAACAGGTGGAGGGGAAGGCTATTATCTCCGTGCTGAATGGCAGCGGGCGAAGCCGGAGAAAGCCGGCTGCGGCAGTGCAGCGGGTGCCACTTGCTGGGAAGCCGTGCACGGGTCTGGGTAGCTCGTCTGCATGGTGTAGCAACAGATCTGTATGCAAGGCATGCAGCATTGCTTGGCCTCGTGTTTTATTTCCTTGCTGGGGAACTACGGTCACACAGGTTATTTGCACGTTAGTGGGAATAAAACAATTAGCTGTGGTCTCCTCGAGGACTTTATGGTTGTTGCTGTGCGGCACACTGGGGCCACTCATAATTTCATGGACCTTGGTCTCTCTTGCAGCACACACTTTGCCACGGGAGCAAAAAGACCCATGAGTTGTACTTTGGAGGAGCAGAGGGGGATTATTCCAGTTTTCTCCCTTCTCATCTGAGCTGTGCAATCGTTGTTTTCCTCAAACTGAACTGTTGTTGTCCTCCTTTTTCCCCATCTTCACCAGAAGCCCAAAGGCACCCAACCATTTGTGACTAGCACCGGGAGGCTGCTCATGGCCTGTTTCTCCTGAGCTCATGTGTCTTCCTCAGGTCGACTGAATGCACGGAAGACTCTGAGTCCTTACCCCCTCAATGGCGAGGAGCCGTGGTGTCAGGCAGGAGCATGGGGCAATCCTTCTGCCACGGTTCCCTCTGATGGGTGTTGTCCAGGCAAACTTGACTGCAAGTCAGAACAGCCCCAAGATTTGCTTTCAAGGACCCCTTCAGACAGGGCAGTGGCACAAGGAGCATGGTGCTCGCAGCCTCCTGAGGAGCAGCCAGAACCGCACGCAGGACCGCTGCAAAGGAAGGAAAGGGCTGGTGCACAAGCCCTGCAGAGAGGTTAGAGCTGCAGAGATGGCATCCAAAGGACAAGGCTTGCTGGTGGGTGGCGCAGAAGGGTTAGATGTGGCTGTGGGTGACGTGGATAGAGGAAGGAGAGAACTGGGGACTCTGCTTTCTGTCCCTGCCACTGGCCACCAGTGCAAGCCCCAGCTACTCTCCCTTCTCGTGCTGCGGGCAGCTCTGCCCAAGTTAAGCAAATGCTACTCGTGCCTGCTGGGCAGAGGCAAGGACTGACAAGCAGGGGCTGAGATACCTTTGAAGATCAATTTGAGGATAGGTGTTCCCTTGGGCAAAAACATGAGCCACTCGGTTAGTCTCTGCTTTGCAAGGTTATTTATCTAGGTGTCAGCTCCTCTTCAGGTCTCATAAAAACTATATGGCCTGGGTAATGCTCAGTCCCACTGATGTGATCTGCTGTGATAACGGGAATAGCTCTTTCTTAAGATGTTGGAAAGGACAATGGTGAATTTATTTAAAGCTATGTACCAAATCAGATGGTCTCAGCAGCATCAGCACCATTTGCCTTCTGTCATGGACTGCTGCTTTGTCTGTGAGAGCACCATGCCAAGCTGTGATAGCCTGGGATAGCCCCACTGGAGATGATGAATCTTCACCAGGGCTGGACTTTCTCCTTTCTTTAGGTTCCTGGAAACAGATACAGATGAATCTCAGGTGAGCGTTGTGTCTCGTCCAGTTTGTGCTCTGTGAGGCTTAGGGCAAGGCAGCAGTACAAAATAATTCCTTTCCCCCACTCACAGGCAGTCAGATCCATCCTACAGCAGGGAGGGCTGGATAAGAAACATGCCAGTGATTGGGATTTCATAAGACATGCCAGCGATGGGAATGTGACAGGAAGGACACCGACACTGGTACAAAAGGCAGGGCTGCTGTACCATGGCTGTGATCGCAGCTGGTGCCAGGCTCTCTGTGCGTGCGGCACGGAAGTACACCACTGCATACTCCGGTTTTAATTCACATCCATCTGATTGAGAACATCAGATCAGACTGTTGACTTAAAAGCACCCACACGGTGCGTAGTGTGGTTCAGGTTTAAAAGCTCCTTAGCTAGGTTCCGTCCCCGCTTTGAAGCTAATTCAGAGGAAATCTGCAGCAACCAGCAACGCTTCACCCGCCCAGCATTGGTGGCTGTGAAAAAGAGCCCAAACCTCCACTCCCTGTACTTCCTCTTCTCCCTCACTGCCACTGCATTTTCTATTTCGAGGTCCTGCTTGAGGCTGTAATTCCTGCAAAGCTCTTTGATTCAACTAGTTGACACGCAGCCCCGTTGTTCCCCATCACAGCACCGGGATGCGCACGACTGCACTGGTTATTATCTGTGCTTGTAGGCAACCGACCCAGGGAATAGCTGTGTTATTCGGCCAGGGAGATCCTGCACGGCTCCTGCTGGTGTGGAGCTGTGTCTTGCTTCAAGAACACGATGCTGGGAATAGAAGAGAAATTAAGCTGAGAAATTAGGACACACTTCATTAAGAAACGCATGCACTTTTTCTTAGAGGAGCATGCACAAGGCTGGATGGGGTACCTGAGCAGTTCTAGCCTACGTGCTCCCATCAAGGGGCATTGATATTTTTGTGCTTTTGAGGTGGTTTAAAAGCAGCCTAAATCACTGCGGTCTCCCCTTGAGACAAGTGGGTTTTCAAATCCCTTCCTCACGCTGCCCTACTTTTGTCTGATTGATACCGGGTTGGGTAGATGAGCCTGGGATGATCCAAAAAGTCAGTTCTGGCCGGACAAATCCACAAAATTCAAAGATGAAAGCTCACATGCTCTCTCTTTTGTTGTGTGTTTTTTTGGGTTTGGGGTTTTTTTGGTAAATTTTTTTTGGGGGGAGGGTGCGGGGGGTGATGCTGTTGCTGTTAATGTGTTTGTAGCTCCGTAGTGTTCAGTGGGAGGGAGGTGTCAGCACCTCGGTACAGTCGGTGCCCACTTCCCCCCTGCCTTGTCAAACCTCTGACTCTCACTTGGCAGCCTGCCTCAGTGCTGGCCCGGCAGTGCATTTGCACTCAGAAGCAGGTCGCAATCGCAGCTCCATCCCATTACTTCGAGCAAATATTTACCCCTCCTTTCCTAACTTGTGTTTGTCTTTCTCTCTCTCTCTCTCGCACATTCCTCTGTTCATCCTCGCCCCTTTCATTTCCCGTAGCGGTGGGTGTGCAAATTAAGCTGGAGTTACTCCAACGCAAGTTTTGGATGGCCATGCAACAGGTAGGAGCACCAGCGATCACGCAGAGACAGTTTAATGCTCTTCGTCAGCGAGGTCGATGCTACATTACATCATGTGTGGTGCCGTTTTGGTGAGGGCTTTAGTGAAATTCATATTAAAAGATTTCTCAAGTAGATTAGCCGGAAGTCTCACGTTTCCCTAATCCTTCGATGGCACTAATGCCATGTGAGCTGTGAGTCTGCTCCGCAAATGCTGTGTTGACAGTCTCAGCATCCTGGCCTGGCATTAGCTCCGCTGCATACGACGCATTTAATTGTGGAAATATGTTTGTGCTCGGTCAGCCTTTCAGAAACCTCATGGAAATCTGAAATTTTGGGCACATGGGAAAAAAAAAATCTACTGCCTTCTTTTATCATCTTGGTAATGGTAATGAAATGCTACTAGCTTGCCAAAATAAAAACGATTTGCTCCGGGGATAAACTTTCAGTGCTGTGCTAATTTTGAATGCTTGGTGGACCACGAGAAGTGGAATAATTAAAGCAGCCCCCTGGTCTGAGAGGCAGGAAGGGTGAAACACTGCCCTGTCACCACCCGGGGGCTTTCCCGAGAGGTTTTGCTTTTGGGTGGGAGTAAGCACACAGCAGAAGCAGCTCTCAGCGGTCAGGAGAGGGAACTGCCAGCAGATGGGGGCTGTGCAGACAGGGGACCAGGAGGATGCTCGGAGGGGCAGAGCACGTGTGAGGAGCAGGAGCATCCAGCGTGGTGGCAGGAGGAGGCAGCCTGGCAGGAGGGAGGCAGAGGGACCTCACGTAAACACCGCCTGAGCTAAAAGACTTCCTTTTTAGCTTAAATATAAAAATCCCCTAAGGGCCATGCCCAGGCAGTTCTCACACAAACACACGCGCAGGCTTGTTTCAGGTGTTAATTGAAACTGGGGATGCTTATTACAGAAGCTGAAAGGAGGCTTGTGTGCCAAGTGCCTGTACACCGCGGTCCTGAGAGGTGCTTGTATGAAAAAAATCCCTTGCCTGGCTTCCTAGGACGTGACCGCAGCCTGACGGGGGGTGACTAACAGATTTTGTTTCTTCTCTCCTGCTGCCACACCTGCTGTGCCGTGCCGCTCTGGATGTCCACGCTGCTCCCCCGTCCCCAGCCCAATGACACCGATGTAAGTAGGCACAAGCTGGGACAGGGGGCATCGTGGTGTGCCTCGCCGCAGCTCTGCTTTGTGGTTGTGCGGTGTGTGTGCCAGCATGGTGCAGGCACTGTCCCTTGATTACATTCACTGGAGACAGCCCAAGCCTGCTGTAGCCTGCACGTGTGACCCCCCAGGCAGTAATGCTGCCTCGTTGCAGCCATGTTTCTCTGCTCGCCGAAGAAATGAGCCCACTGGGGATGAAGTCCAGAGCCACCGCTATGCATATGCCCAGGGAGACACAACCCAACGCTGTTTTGTGGAGAGGCGGGGGAGAGGCTGTGCTTGCATCTGTGGGCAAAGGGATGGGTTTTAACATCATCCCTCGAGCCTCAAAGAGCAAGCTGGAGTGTGAGCGATACTGCAAACAGACTTGACCCTCCTTCGAAATCGAGCAGAGGGATGGAAACCTGAAAATACTGAGTTTGTTCTGCAAAACTTAAAATGAGAAACAAAGCCTAACTTAGAGTAATGGCTCTGTTGTGGTTTGAAATGGCAAATTCACCTCTTCAAATTCAGAATCATCCAGAAGGGGGGCTGGGACTTCTGCGTGAGGGTTTTGCAGAAAGAAAGGACATTTGTGGGAGAGCAGGCAGGCTGTGCCACACATCAGCATCCTCCCCTGACCCTGGAAAACCTCTGGCAGGAAGGGGATCCCATGTACAGAAACGGCAACACCGTGTCAGCTTCCTTTCCTCAGCTGCCAGGGAAAATAGTATTGAGAAATAACACAAAGAGACAGACACACGCAGCCACCGCAAACCCAGAACAATTATGAAATCAATAAGCACCTGAAGGGCTTTGTTACTCACCACTTAACCCCTCGTGTCCCCACCCACTTCAGTGTTGTGAAACAGATGTCAAATCCGGTACCCAAATCCTAAATGAAACAAATGGACGGTGCCTGGGGCTACACAAGCACCATTCACATCCTATTTTATCATTAGCTGTCCGGAGAATAAAGAAACCAACAGCAGCAACAACAAAAAATCACCGCCTGAGAGTAATCCTGATCTAAAATACCATGCCATGTACTCAGACCAGATACTAGCAGATGCTGAAATGCATGCCGTTTTCTTGCCAGTGCACAGTAACTTCTGTTAGCACAGCCGGAGAGCTGGATGCTGCCCCCTTCCTTCCCAAGCACAGACACTGTGCACAGGCACTGACTGGCCGACCTGGGGCTGCTTCTTGTCTTGTTCAAGATGCCAGCGAATTTGCAGGGCTTTATGGGGTGCTTTTCCTTAGCAGTCCCAAGGGGGAGCGTGTAAGATGAGAGCATGCCGTGATTCAATTCCTGCTTTTTCTTTCCAGTGCAGTGCCTTGGATGGTGCCTGTCCACTGAGCTGTCAGGATGACGTAAGTTTCCCAGATGTCTTCTCAGTATCTGTGATGGAATGACTGACCACCTGCTTGGTGGAGGTCTTTGTCTCCCCAGACATCAGGTGTTGCCCCTCATCTCTCAAAACGTTGCACTGCTAGCGTAGGACCCTGTGCTGTTGAGACAAACCTGCAGCTTAGGTCTTCCCCTAGAAGCGGTGTCAACTGTGAGACGTCAGCTGAGCCCAGCGGGGACGTGTGGACTCCAACCAGCGACTCTAAGGAGAGTCCATCTCTTCTAAGGCTGTCCCACCAGTGTTCTGGTCTGCCAAAGAGAGTGGCTGGCAGTGTGACACGTGTATTTATGCCACTGCTCTGTATGTCTCAGGCGTAGTCAGGACACAAGATGCTGTGTCCTGGATGGTGGGATCCCCAGAGAATTATCCTCCTGTGTTCATCTAGGATCCTGATTTTTCCTTGTGAGGCCTGAAGATTTTCATCTAAATTCTGTGCCTCCTATTCCTGCTCCAAAAATAATATATAAATAAAAAATGATAACACCAGAGGAGAGGGTTATTTCATAAGTGTTTATAAAACTCTGAAACCTGAAGGTGGAAAATAGTTGATAACTTATTATTAAAGAGGGGTGCTCTCCAAATATCCTGTCACTGCCTGCAGGATGTCTCCCTAAATATGGTTTGAAGTTTGCTAGAGACCATCTCTGTCACAAACAGCTAAATACCTCAAAATGGAGGCAGAGAGGGAAAAATCAATGGTCCAAAGCCTGTGTTAGCTGAGTGATGGGGTGAGGCGTGGCAGTGCCGGGGCCGAGGCCGCGCGCTTCACCCTGCAGACAGCAGGGCACAGCAGAAGCCACCACTATGCCATCTCTGATGTCGCTTCTCTTTCATCTCCACAGGTTCTGAATTGCTTCCTCATTGATAATAATGGCTTTATACTCATTTCCAAAAGACCTGCAGAGGTAAGAGAGCATAGGAGAAGAAGGGGAGGGTGCTTTGCATGTGCCTGAATAACACACCAGAGCTGGTGAAAACCAGTCAAGTCCAATTGTGTGACAAAGGTGGCCAGGGTACGATGAAACTCAGCTGCGTGGTGAGGGGACGCCTCCAGGCACGGTGACAGCATATCCTAGGTAAGGAAGGAGTTTGCGATGATAAGGAAGGAACTAGTCATACTATCTTTTTTATCAGAAGTGAGGAAATTAAAATCCGCTCCCTCACTGCAGATGCTACTGAAGATGATCTGAGGCAGCCCCAGGAGGCAAGCATGATCTGAAAGGGACAGGGAGGGAGGTGGCACTTCTGAGCCCTAGCGAAGATGAAACAGTCATTCTGCAGCAAAGGAAGTGGAGGGGATGGTAACAGTGAAATGCCAAAGGCAAAAGTGAAAATGGCATCATTTAAGCAAATTGGAAACAGGAGTACACCTAAAGAATTGGGGCATTTAGTGGACTCGTGGAGGTAAAATGAGTAAGGAAAATTACTCAGAATATTAATAAAAATATGAGCAACAGAAATTGCTTCCTTTTTTCCTGCTGCCAGTGCGTCCATGAGCAGTTCTGGAGTGCTCAAGGGGTGCAGTTTGTGTTGAGACATCCTGTTCACCTTGGGCAAAATCAACACCGGTCACTGCATGGTTTAGCTATACTTTTCTGCTCTCTGGTAAATGCACCACAAACCTGTTCATTTCAAAGTCATGAAATTCCATGGATTTGGATGTCGAAAAGTGACATGTGAGAACAGTCTCATAAACTACAAAGCAGTATGTCAATGGCAAGAATGGGCTTACAGAACAAATGGAAAATGAAGCATTTTGTTCCTAACGGAAGTGTGAATTTCAGTGAAATTGTGTAGTACTGGAGTTAACAAATACAGTGTGCATATTTCTAAAAGGCAGTACATCTGATTCTAGAAATAACCTACTTCAGGATGAAACAAACAAGTTGAAATGGTAATTAAAAATAAAATAATAAAACACCTGGTGGATGTGATTGGGACAAGCAGTGCAGCTTCTATAAAGGTAGAACATCTTCTTATCAGCTGTAGTTCTTTGAAAGTGTCGGCAAAAAATGATAACAGAGAATGAATGGCCTACCATATCGCAGTTTTTCAAAAAACCTGTAGCAAGGTCCCTCACAAGAGGCTATTCAAGAGGTTGTAGTTAAGAGTGGAACATGAAGTAGCATCATTGGTCTCAAAGCAGCTGGGACAGAAAAGAAAGAAGAGGAATAAAACAGGATTTTTAGAATTAAAATCTGCGAGTCCCATAGTCTCACATCTGAACTTATCTTGGTTAGCACACCCATAACAGGCTGGCAAAAGAAACAAGTGAGCCTGTGAATCCTGCAGACACTACACAATAAGTTCAGAGAGGCCAAAATGGGCACTGCTGAGGCTCACAAAACAAAGTGAATCTGCAGCACGGTAGCAGCAAGGTGATACAGACGTATAAAGGGGGCACGTAGCAAGGAATAACCAGTCTCTTTTCTGGCAGGATGGTGACCTGCCTGGCACAGTGAATATTTCAGTAAAGCTTCCCCGTCAACAACTTGTTGTGCCAAAAAAAAGCAAATAAAACTTGAAAAGTAAGGGAGGAAAATACTGCAAATATGTATTGGCTCCCTACTCTGGGAGGCCAGGTCCCGCTGTGTGTTCAGCATGGGTTAGTAGTCACTGTTTTGTCCACTGACTTCCATGGCATTTTCAAAGGTGCTTTACTGAGCCCTATCACGTGTCCATAGATAAAGGCAACTGCACCCTTTAGGTACCACAACTACTGTTCGCCCTCCTGGGTTCTATTTTTCCTGCATCTTATGAAAAATGGGTTTTTCAAAAAGCTCATCTCTGAAAGATCTGACAAGCAGAAACATGGCATTATAGTGGATTTGGGTAAATTACAAACATTATCCACATGCCCCTGAGATCAGACATTTGGGCAGGCACCAGCACTGTCATCTTCTCCAGCTGTTACCTCCCCTGACCTTGGAGAGTTCACCACTGCTTTTCTTCCCAAATGACTTCTTTATCTTGATCCAATTACTGATTTTATTTCCCAGTGGCACCACTAGTGTCCAGACTCTTAAACCCTGTAGGGAATTCGAGACAGCGGCAGCATTAAATCAGTAGCCTGTGTTCCATAGCCTTGAAAGCTGAATGATGCTGCATGGGGCTAATTGCCACTCCCTGCCCTCTGGGGACCCTTTGGGATGGGGAACTGGCTCCTGAAAAGCTTCAGGACTGCTGCCTTCTCCCTGGGGCATCTTACAGGATTTTTCTACAAGCTCTGCTCTGGTGGGACTCCAGGGACAAGGGGCGGGGTGGCAGCTAGAAGACCAAGATCCCACCGAGCCAAGCGGAGGTTGTGGAAAATCAAGTGCTAACTTTGTCTGAGGGGTCAGAAAAGCTAGTGCTTGCTCAGACCCCTTCAGCTATGTCTGGGATGATTAAAATCCAAATGCTCAAAGGGGAGTTGGTGTTATGTACTGATTTATATAGTGGAATACCTTCTAAGGCCTGTTAGAAGAGGCTCATAACCATGCCAGGCTACTGATAGATGATTACCATATGATCTTAGGTAAACTTGCCTAAGTTTTGTTTGTTGGTTTTGGGCTTTTTTTTAGTGGAAATGGCCTGCTCCAAAAAATGAAGTCCTCTGACATCTGCTAATGCATGCTAAATGACTGGGGACCTATCTGTGGAACAGTAAAACGTCCCCACAGACTGCATGGGTGGTTCTGTCACATATGGGAGCTATTTGCTGTGAACCAGGAAGAGACAGAGGACAGCTCATATCTTAATTTTTATTATTTATGAGTATTTTATTTACTTGCTTGTAAACCAGGCAGTAGAGTTAGCAGATTCTGAGAAATTCTGTGATGGATTTGTCATGATTTAGTAATCAGGAAAGCCAGAACTCTCATTTGTTTGAAGAAGTCTCTAAAGCAGTGGTTCCTGGATCTAGGGTTGGGACTGTATTTGAGGTTATTGACTCTGAAACATAAATAGGTCCAGAGGGCCACAAACTCCTCTTTTAATCCAGGCATGTAAGTAGGATTTGGGGTGTATATTAGGCATCTAGACAGACTGGATCAGCTGGAGCAGGAGAGAAATTTTACTCTAAAATTGGAATTTTTATGCCTAAGAGCTTCTTTTTTTGTTTGCTTTTTTTTTTTTCCCTTTCTTGTGTTTGCAGGCTGGAAAATTTCTTGGTGCAGTGGATGGCTCAGTAATGACCCAGCTGTTGAACATGGGCATGTTCAAGAAGTAAGCAGGGGTCCCTGCTCTGTGCTTCTCCTTTCTCAGCTGGTGTGTGGGGCAGAGCATGTCAGGCTCCTTCTGTAAGCAGGGCAGGATGAGTGAGCGGACACATGTGGCTCTTACTTTGCATCCAGAGCTCCTTTAGCTGCCCACCCTCTCCCCTGATGTGCTTGACCATTGTCACCCCACACCCTGTTTTTTTCCCAGCTGGAAAGCCTTTCCAAGAGAGGCTGCCTGAGAGGCCTCCAGAGCTGGCATTGCAGTTGGCTGAGAACATTTCTCTCTCTCCTAAAATACCTCTGGTCACCTCACTCCACTCCCCAAGCGCATGTCAAAAGACAGTTCAGATTTTTGATGGCTTGAAATTAGGAACTAGAGGGACTTGAAGTAGATACAATTATAATTCTTCAGCTTCAGACTCTGCTTTACTTATGACCTGTAATCAGGGACATACTTCCTCCTGTACTGACCCAGTTACGTTAATCCAAGGCCTGTATTTCTTGCTTTTCACAGTCCAGCCCTGGCCAAACAGCCAAGACACATTTAAGCAGGCCACTGCTTTAGTTCTTCCACACAGAAATTTTTTTGTACAGTTGGGCCCAAGTAGGAAAAAGCAGTGCAGGCTGGCGTAGTTGCCCCGTAGGTGGTTGCATTGCTCAATTTTGACTGCTTGCTTGTCTTGCTTTGATCCTAGGGTGACCATGTATGACTATCAAGCGATGTGTAAGATACCCTACCACCACCACAGCGGTGCCCGGCCGCTGCTCAGTGTATGTATCTCTCTGCACACAGCCTTCCCTGCTGGGACTGTCGGTGGAGGCTTTCTTTTAGGATATCCCCAACACTGTGGTGTAGCATACTCCTCCCAAAAACTTCATAGCTGTTTGCCTTCAAATGCTGGGAAAGTCCAGACTCATCTGAGGCAGGTTTCTGAGGCAGTGGTGGCCACTGACAGAGGTTTCCAATTTGGCTCTCTATTGGCGTGTAGGATCTTAATGAAAATTGGAAGGACCAGGGGGAGGACAGGAACCATACTATGCCAGGCTTCTTCTGCTATAAGCTGTGACACCAGCTTGCAGCTGAAATCAGCAGAAATACTTTCACAGGGCATAGTTTTTCTCAGCAGCCCAAGAGTTGACCTGAAAGTGAACAGAACATCTGGGAGAAAGTTGTCATCCTCTGAGGGAAGCGTGAGTGGGCTGGGAGTAACAGAAAGAGGGGTCAAAGCTGCTGAGAAGAGCTGGTAGCCCAGAGAACAAACTGTCAGAGGGGAAGGTTTGCCAGCACCCAAACACAACCTCTCTTTATTCTGATACAAACTGATAATCTAATCCCACTCTACCTTTCTAACCTCACCTCAAGCAGGCAGACCTAAGTAATTAATCAAAACTCAGCTCAATTCAAACTAGTTAAAGTAACCCTGAACAGAGATCTGTTTCTTATTGTTATGATCATTTTTTTTGACTCTTTAAAATGTGTTGTGCTGAAAGCACATCTTATGGCATGACATCATCATTTTTTCTAGCAAAAGAATTTTCAAGCAAATATTCCTTTTCAATAATGTTTCACATTTTTTAACAATATGTCAGTTTTGGCAATGGCTATACTGAATCTGGATAGATAAAATAATGTGATATTAATTAAAATATTTGCTTGATCATATCCTTGAGAATTTTCGTTAACAAAAAAAAAAAAACAAAAGAAGTCAAAAAATATGAGCTACCAAAACCAGGTGAACAGGGAAGAGAATAAAAGGGTGAACCTCCAAACTTCACCTCTCTCTTCACCGTCTTAACAAAATCTTTAAAAAGGAAGAAGTCCATTTTTACATATACATTGTTGAAAGGAAAAATCAGTCATATCCCCAACCATTTTACTATTTGCTGACTTATTTTGGTTGAAGATAAGCCAGTTAGCAGTAATTGAACATTCTCTTGTGTCTTGTGACTGATGCATGTGTTTTGGGTTCGAGGACATGGTAGTGATTTGTGAGAGGGAGAGATGAAACTCAGCCATGGTTACCAAGAGAAGAACCAGCAGGATCCTCTGCTGAGTAACTGGCCCTGGGACTATGCTGGATTTCCAATTTGTAGCTGAAAAGAAGAAAAATGATAGAAGTCATGCCATCTTGAGGAAAAGCTGGATGAAAGCACAGTTAAGCATAATCAATCAATAGGAGATAACACTAACTCCTGGACAATGCTGTAGCTTGTCCCAGAAACACCACTTGCAATTGGAATATAAAAGCATCCTACACTGGTGGTGTCCCATTTAGCTGTATTTCTCTCCTGCTCTGAGCTCTCAAGGTCATCCATACTGGAGAGAACTCATCAAGCAATTACATCTTCAAAGTCCTTCACGCATTTGTGATAAACTCCCTGACCCTGACTGGGAGGGGTGAGAAAATATTATTAGCAGCAAGGCAGCTCCGCTGGCTTTTGATGTATTTTGAGCATTTTCCAGTGATGCCCAGACCTTGAATTTCCAGCCTGTCTTTAGGAGAGCTCTGAGTAGTGGAGGGAATTGGTCTGAAACGCGGGGTCCTGCCTAACAATTGTAAAGTTTCTGACCAGGTCCTTATGATGTTTCTCATTTCTTCTTTTGTTCTCCAGCCAATTTATGCCTTTCTAGCTGCAGTGAAATGGCTGATAAGTGATTTCCTCATGTGAGTACAAAAAGATATGGGTATTTGGCAGGCTCAGACCAGCCGGGGTGAGAGCCGAGAAGGCCATGAGCAGAGGCCCCCACATAGGACACTGCTGTCAGCCTTTTTGTGACATTCAGCCCGGTGCCTCGCTCCCGGGAGGCAGAAAGCTATTACTATTCCCATTTCACAAACACAGAGGCAGAGGCCCTGAGCGGGTCTGGGACTTACCTGAAGTCACTCAGTACAACGCAGCAGAGTCAGAAATAGGACTTGGGTCTCTGGAGGCCCCGTGCAGGTCCTCCATGCTGCGTCCTCCTCCCTGTCTCATTCGCCCACGATATGTGAATCCTCCACAGGGGCGAGGGCTGCCAGGAGGAAGCCAGGAAGCTCAGATCTGAGTGGCAGGCAAGGGAGAAGAGAGGGGAGGAGAGGGAATGCTTTGTATCAAGCTCTGGATTCAGGCTCACCTCAAACTGGGGGGGGTGGGAATAAGAGTTAGAGCTCAAATTAGGAGCAAGCTCAAATTGGGACCAAAGCTGCTCAGCTTGCTGGGCCCAGGCTGAAACCCTGACCCTGAGCATCTCAGCCTGAGAGGCTGAAAAGACCCAGATCCTGGGCCTTGAGCTTATTGGCACAGCATAATTCAGCGTGGCTTGCAGCTAGTGCCAGCTCCCTGCAAGCTGCCTGTGCCCACTCGGGTGTGTCTGCAGCGACTGGATCCAGCTTCAGCCTCCAGGGCTGCCACGTTCATCCCTTCACTGGCGAGGTACCCAGACAGTGTTCCCTTCATGAAAAGCCCACTCAGTTATTCCATAGTATAGATCCCATGATACGGAGACATACTATGTCACGTTGAGCAACCAAAAACAAAAACAAACAAACAAAAAACAAACAAACTGGGGAAAAAAGTAATCTCAGACTTCCACTGCCTGAAAATCTACAATAAACATTTTAGAGCTGATATTTGCCAGGCCACGGAGGCATCTCACTGCCACCTGCACCCTTCCAGGCTGCTGAAAAAGCATCCTCTGTTCTTGCTCTTTTGACAGTTTCCTTTTGGAGTTTAACATGAGTAGCTTCTGGCACTCAGACAACTTGGCAGACGGTGAGTACACGGGAGTCCAGCCACCCCGTAGCACGTGAGTGTCACAGCTGCTGGTGGCAGCAGAAACTGTATGGGGAAGCCGAACCTCGTGCAAGAAGCTGCCATCCCACCACATCTCCCTCTGTGGACACTGGAAGCCAGCTTCCAGGTCCCAACACCACCTGTCTCCCTCCCAACCCCATTTCAAGCTGCCCAAGCACCAGAGCCATCAGGGGAAAGCCTGTGCAGCCCAGAGCGTGCTTTCCTCAGCGTAACTGCGGTAACATGGGGAGGTTTTTCTTTCCGAGCACCCCACCCTGTGTGTCCATCGGTCGCAAAGCCCTTCACTTGGAAAGACTTCCAGTCTTTCATGATGATGGCCCGAGGGACAGGACAGAGCAGGGCTGGAGCAGCAGGCTCTGCAGAGCTAGCCAGAAAGCCTGTAAGGTTCAGCTGAGAACAGCTTCCTTGCATCCTTTCCTTCAGCCATCCCACTGAGTTGTGCTGGATGGCTCAAATAACGCATTGAGGGTCTTTACTTTCCCACTGGACTCTCTCTGGAAGGCAGAAGGTGGTGGCACATGCTCCTACAGGCGAGGGACATCAATGGCCCTGAGGTGACTGTAAGGGACAGGTGAAGAGTGCGCATCTACGTAGCAGTGTAGACGCAATTATTGCTTCCTCACTAACTATTCAGCATTAATGGTACTTTGAGTGGACACAGAGGAACTTTCCCTGCTAACAGTGGGGTTGAGTCCTCTGCCTTAAGTTCTCCTGATGTAACAGGGAACCACTTGTTTTCAGAGAGCAAGAAGTCCTTGTAGTCAGAGAGCCAGCGCAGTGTCTGGGTGCTGTCCATCCTACTTACCTCCTCCAAAGAGGCTCTCCAGACACGGCACTAGAAGCTGCAGATCTCCTCTGTGTGGCCCTGGATGGTGCTTTAACTTGTATCAGGATGAAGGGAGTGTCCCCATGCAGAAATCAGTGAGGAAGAGATAGATGAGCAAGTACAGCTCTTCTATAGTGCAGGAGGGACACAGACAGACGTGGTGTTCCTGTGGAGAGCTGTTACGGATGCTAGATGGCTGCAATTTGATTTAATTTTTGCTGGAGGAGATGTGAGGAAAAAGGGAGGGGGTTCTTGCTTCTACACTACTCATCACCATTTCCTTTTGTGCTTTCCTCATCATTCTTGCATCACCTCCATGGCTGCTGCGTGCCAACTCATCTCTTCGCTGTGCTGCCATCGTGTGAAACTGTCATGTGGCTCCATCTTCATTGTGTGTGTGTGCATACTGCTCCTCCAGCCAAGGCTGTCTTCCATCACTGTAAGTAGAACCACCATGTAGCCAAAAGAGGAGGATCTAGCTAGAAATCCCAGGCTAGGAGTGACAATTTTCCACCTTTTGGACAACGGGGAACTTGGAGAAGGGTGTCGTGGTTGCACGGCAGTGCCTGGCTCTATTTCCCTGCACTGCAGGGAATCAGGAGCTGCTGCTGCTGGTTTAGTTCGCTGAGCTGGTGATGTTAAAGGTCTGTCACTGAGAGGCCAACACAAGAAGGGACACGCCAGCCTCCTTAGTGACCGCAGGCCCAAACAAGACCATCACTCGTGGCTATAGCGCAGATGGGCTGTTAGCCACTCTAACGTGGTTCTTCCTTCTCTCTGGCTCCCTGCTGCCCCCATCTTTTCAGGCGTTACACCAAAACCAAAAGCAACTTGTGCCTTCTTGCAAAAAAATCTGTTTGGGTCTTGTTGTCTTCAGATACTCAGAGGCAATTTAAGTCTTCTTTTCCACACCCCATGGCTTAGCCCCTCTGATGAATACCAGCCCAGCTCCAGGATAATGCAGAATTACTTTCAAGCAGTTTAACTGATAAGTATGTGCTGTAGCTCATAAATCCACTCTTGCAGGCAAGCTAGAAATCCCTCCAGACAGAGTCCAGACTGTGGCTGTGTTTGTATCTCACTGCTTCCATATCTAGCTCGTGTTCACTGGTTTGCTCTCTGCCCAGCAAGACGTATGTGTGAGACAGAGATAGAGAAATAGACAGTTGGAATGTGCCTTGCTGTGTGAAGAAGAGGAAGAGGAGGAGAGTGTGGCTGTAGATGAAGAAACAAGGGTCCATGCGTGGGGGAGGGAGTGGCAGGGTGGAAGGAAACCATTGGGGCTGGAAGGAATGGGTTGCACGTGTTGTTAAGAACAGGCTGAAGATTTTTGCCAGGGATGTTAACATTTTCTTGACTGCCTGCCAAGGCTGGCGAATGCAAAACGTATGGAGAGGAGACATTTTCTGGGAGAGAAACTAAGTATATGTTTATTTGAGGTTATGTACAGAGGAATTAACAGTTGGGGATCTAATGTTCACCCCTGCTGTGTGCACCTCTGGCTCTGCAACACTGGTCCTATTTCTGCTTCCCAAATTCTCGTGCTTTCTGGAAATGTGAGGCTTGCCACTGGAGTATGGGCACGATTGATTCAGATTGCATTCCTCATGCAAATCTGCTTCTCAGAGGTGGTGAGAAGACATGTTGCTGCCACAG
This sequence comes from Anser cygnoides, assembly GCF_040182565.1. Classification (NCBI taxonomy): domain Eukaryota; kingdom Metazoa; phylum Chordata; class Aves; order Anseriformes; family Anatidae; genus Anser; species Anser cygnoides. The sequence goes on along the minus strand of NC_089873.1, from coordinate 66,153,887 downwards.
ATTTTTCACTGCTCTCAGTGTCTCTTTCCCCTCTGTGTTTGTAAGGGCTTCTGCTTTTATGGACATCACCACAGATTTGAAGGCCTTTAATTAAGCCAGAAATACTTCCAGCCAAGGCACGCAGCCTAGAAAGGAATATTTCTAGAATTCTGGAGCTCAGAAAAGTTTCTTTCTGACTGCATGGTAAAGCACACAGAGGATAGTCATTTGAAATCTCCATTTTGTATTTGTCAGTGGCAGATTTTGTCTCATTCGTACCCGAGTAAGTCCATTGACTCGGTGCAGATATTCATGATTTATGGTGGTGGGAAAGAGTTCACAATCTGGGCTGCACTGTGTGCAGCAAGGAGCGGCGGCTGCCTTTGCTACTCAGAAGGATTGGTTGCCAACTGTCTGACAAAGTCTTTCTGGAAGTGCAGATGGTAGCAATGACAGCCAGGAATTAACTCACGCTTTGCTATAAAGTTTGCAATTTGTTATCAGCTTCTCCGACTGTTTACTAATCCCTGACCACCAGACTCTCAGAGCTGCTGATAAGGTTTTGATGTCCAGCCTGTGTGCACAGAGGCTCAGCCCCAGCAAGCTGCTGATAGTGTGCATGCTGCCGGGCTCCTCTGAGCTCCCGAATACTGCTGCAGCTGCATTGCTTCCAGGCAAATTAAGTGGCAGTGGGCTTAAGCATAATCTCTGTCTCAGGTCTTGTCTCCATGCAGAAGTCAGGGATTTTAAAGTGGCTTATTTTCATTTAGCCTGTGCCAAGAAACTGATTTAAGATGGTCTGTGCAGGGGAACGTGTGCCAATTTAACCGCGTAGTGCACATGATGAGGTTAACCCAGAGCCAGTCTAATTGCTGGTGTCTGTGAAAGGCTGCAGAGAAACGCAGCTCCTGTTAGGGACTCAGCCCACACTGCCGGGGGCTGAAGAGCCCCTGCAGGGTCCAGCCCCGGTGCACTTCCCATCTCTTACCTCCCTGGTCCTGCGCGGTAGCTGAAGCAGGGCTGGCGTAGGTCAGGCCTGTGAGCGGGGCTGGGCTTGCCAAGGCTCCAGGTGTGCCCTGGTGGTTGGGCATCTTCTTCACTTGCCTTCTCATTAAGACCCCCCTTCTCAGGTCACCTTTGTGGTCGTCACAGCTGTTCTTCTGAGAAAGAAACACCACAGCCTGCCTCAAAAGATGTCTGCTGCTGTGACAGCCCTGGTCAACACCACCATGAGATTCCAGAGGTTGACACAGCAGGACCGTGATAGCTCATGGCTCAAGGACGGATGTGGGGTCTTGCCACACGCATGTCCCTAAGACGGGCTGTACCCGTGGTAGTCTGGCTGCAGGTTACGGAGTTAAAGCATTGTTTTCCCACTAGTATAGCGAATTAAGGCTGAAGGAAAGGGCTCCCATCCCATTCTTCAACCACCTTTAGTCCTTCAGGAACTTCGCTGGCCAGTTTATGGTCATCCAGTAGCTGCTCTGAGCTGGAAAGCACTGGTAGCTTTTGTCATCAGAGCATGAATGAAGATAGTGTGAGGAGTGCTGAATCTTGATGCTGAAATCAAGCCCTCTGTGCTTTTGGATTGGCGAACAATGAACTAAAACATGGTGCTGAGAGGTGGTTCCTACAGCCTGAAAGGATTTAAATAGGAGGCTGCCTCATGGGGGATGTTTTCAGAAAGGTCAGGAGAAGAGCACAAGGCACAGCCACAGGGGCTCTGTGCTGCAGGGAGGTGTTTAAATCCCCTTCACATCCACCTGGGGAGGGCACTAGACGGGAGGCTGGGCTGCAGCCCCTGGCTTCTGATGAATGCCTTATATCTCTGGATTGCCAAGGCAGAGAGAAGAACCAGGGAAAATCATCCTGCCTTTGTCTCTTGCATAGTCCCCATTGTGCAGACAGCGAGCTCCGTGGGGTGTGCCTTCCTCTTCCTGTGCACTTCAGCACTGTGAGGGGAGAGGCGGCCGTAGCGCTTGGTGAGGCCTTGACCGTGGTGCCAATTACCCCTCAGGACCACGGACGCCCTCTCGATGCCTTCTTACCACGCACTGACTGATCAAAATCTCTGTGGCTGCATTTTTCTACCAGTATTCCCTGCAGCAGCTGCAAGGGACAAGCTGGTGGTCCCCAGGTCAGGGGGGCTGCAGCCCCTGGGTCTGGGGGCCGTGAGGTGAGGCCTTTGTGCCCAGCGCCTGCAGCTGGTGTGGAAACAGTCCTCATGCTTCTTGTCTGCGCTGCAGCCGCTTCTCCCCTAGCAACAAAGCCTCACATTTCGATCGGAGACGTTCCCCTGTGTGCCACGGAGGCAGGAGCTGCCTTTGCTACCTCCGACTGCAGAAAATAATTGCCGGCTGGCCCGATCAAGCGAGGCAAGGAGGACTTTGCTGAACGCCTAGAAATGATGCCCTTGCTTCTCCAGGGAGGCTCAGCGAGGCAGTTCAGCTCACCCTCATCCCAAAATTAGTGTGGGAGCCCCACAGAGTGTGACTGGGGAGCAGCAAGGCAGTGGCTCTGCCTTGGCAGAGGATCCTTCCCTGCCACAGCCAGCCCCGCGCGCTCGCCAAGGCTCGGCCAGGCCCTCACAGCCACCTTCTGCTCCCCTGCGGACACATGCCAGCCCTGTCTGCTGGCAGTGTTTTCTTTTTAAAGATGCGACACGCTTTCAGCCCATCCGTTTGCCTGCCATGGGATCTCTCTGAAGCGTCGGAGGACTCAGAAAAGGTCGGAGGCTGACGGAGAAGTGGGAACGCGTGAGGTTGCATTAATTTGCAGACCCGTTTTAGACAGGCTGGCAGGCCTCACCGGCGAGGGGGGGCACCCTCACTGGTAGTGTCTGGGAAGGATTTTCCGTGTGCCCTCTGAACACAGGGGGTCCCCACCAGTGCAGATCTCCAACCACAGGCACCGAGGACCAGCCTGTGCGTGGACCTGACGTGTACAAAAATACATGACCCAGTGCAGGGCAGGCAGGAGGGACTCAGGAGGGACTCCGAAAGGCAGCAGGTGTGGTAGGACCCCCCCCCCAGCGGCCCCACACCCCGGTTTCTGCAGGGAGAAGGGATGGGGAGCAGCAGGAGCATCCCTCGCACAGCCTGGTTTTCCCACACCACCTAGTGGGAGCCAGCATCACTACAGCGCTCCGTGGTGCTGCTCCTTGCTCCTCTGAGCCATGGTAAGCACCTGCCCCTGTTCGGGCCCCTCTGTCACCGCTGCCAAAGTCCCGTGTCTCAGGGCAGATGTCCCCGTTATGGTCCTCTCACCCTGCCTGTTCTTGTCCCTGCCGCAGCTCACAAGCACAAGAAGCACGACACCCTGCAGCCCTGCGACACGGAGTACCCCGTCTTCGTGTACGAGCCGGCCATCAAGGAGACCAACGGGCTGATCGAGTGCGGAGATTGCCAAAAGTAAGAATTACAGCTTCCCTTTCATTCAGGCACGAGGCCACGCCGGCACCACAGCCTGGTCACAGCCCAGGAAGAGTCACCTGCTGCTGTGCCTCCCGTGTCCTGGGCTGGGGGCAGCACAAAGGGAGAACGACCACGTTACAGCTTCTCGATAGAGAAGGAAGGATTAAAGCCATCTGTTAATAAGCAGAGGTGGCTGCAGGAGGAGGGAGAGAGTGTTTAAAAAAAGAAAGTCTCTTTTCCATTCTGCAGATTTCAGAAAGGAGCTGTTTCTGTTTTTTCACGTTTCTGGCAAAAGTTTTCTCCTTAGAAGATTTTCCTTTTTGCAATGCTTTCAGCTTTCCTTTCCCCTTTTTATTTTCCCTCTTTTCTGTTTTTCTACAGAAAAAAAAGGAGGGATTAGGGGAAAAAAAGAAGTGTTAAACCAAAAGAAAGCAAAACAAGGGGAACCTTTTTTACTTTCCGTTTTCATTTTAAGAGAACGAGCAGTCAAAACTAACAGAAAAGTCATTGCGAAAAGAGGCCATTTTCAGCAGTTGTGTAGCACCACCAGTAATCATGCGTGGAAGGGTGAAAGGAGGATGAAATTTCCACTGGTCCAGCTTTTCCTAACGTGCTGTTATGTAGACCCACACAGAGGAGACCAAACAGATCTGACTGGAATCCCTCATAAAGAAAAGAAAAGCCTTACCTGCCTTGGGTCTTGGACCGACTGCAGGAAAGAATTAAAGGTCAAGAAAACAGCCTGTGCTAGTCAGCACTGCTTTATGAAAAATGGGCCTTGCTGTGCGTTGTCAGAGAGCAGAGAGTGGGTTTGGTGACAAAGGGAGCTGTGTCGGTGCTGTAACCTCTGGGAAGAGCCAGAGCAGTCATGCGCCAGGCAGACCTGTTTGTGCCTAACACTGTCCCTGCACAGACCAGCCTTGCCTTGCTGCGGGGCACAGGTCGGTGCCTTGCCCCAGCGGACACACGGCCTGATTCCTATTCACCTCTAGAGGTGAACACAAAGAGCCCTGTAAGCTAGAAGGAGAGGCTGGGCAGTGAGCACCCAGGGAAACAGGGCAGGTCTCCAGCGTGGTTGGGGTGGTCAGGGCAGCCTCACAAACCTCTATGGCCACAGCCCGATCCAGAAGCCCTCTTCCTTGGCTGAGAGCAGGAACAGGAGAGACACAGATGAGTCATCAGGCAGGGGTGACACAGGACGATGAGTGCAACCACGTGGCCACGGGCACAGCAGCCTCCTGTGTGCAGAGCCACGCCTGAGCTGCCCACTCACACACACGTGCGTGCACACTCATGCACTAAGCCACACACATGGCCAAAACACGTGGCTGCCCTTCTGCCCTGACCACAGGAGCCCTCCAGCTCCCACACAGCCTGCAGCCCCTCATGCAGGCCCTCACGTGGATGCCCTGGGGCAAATGCTTGCATCCAGGAACATCCTCGCCTGCACGTGCCCATCACCAGGCCTTTCTGTTTGTCTCATGGGGAGGGGAAGGGAAAGACAGACTGCTGGCTGCAAACTGAAGCTTTACAGGGAGACTAAGCACCAGGTGGCCAGTCCTGTCACGCAGGTGTAATGCGTGATGTTACTGAGCTCCTCCATTTGTCTCTCACTTAACATGAAATTTAGCAGAACTCTGCCCCCTGAGGATCACAGCGTGCACACAGCCTCACGTTCTGCAGGCACATGTGTACATACACGTTGGCTGGGCACTGGCACACCTCCACGTGAAGCCAGGCCTTCTCACACATGATCCTCTGAGACGTGCTGCCCCACTCCGGTGTGCCTGGGGAGGGCTTCTACTGGGTTTTTCTTGTTTTTTTGGTTGGTTGGGTTTTTGGTTCCGATTTTGGCTTTTCTGCTGTGCAGAGTTGTACCGAGCCAGCTGGGTGCTTCCTGAGGACAGGAAGGTGTGCACTGCTCCTCTCCTGCCTTCTGCTGACACCCCTTCCAAGCTTCTCTGTTCCTTTGGCCTTATTTGCTAGGGTGAACAGGGCCAGGCAATGCCAGGGCCATGCCGGGGATTTCTCTGGTGCGCTCTTTTTTCCACAGGATGTTTGTGGCACAGCAGATTGCCAGCAGCAACCTGCTGCTCCTCGTCACGGATGCTGCTTGCGACTGCAACATCTTCCCACCTGTCCTGCTGGATGCGAAAGAAGTCAAATATATCCTTCTGCTTGCCCTGGGGCTCTGGGTTTGCTAGGGTGGAAAGCGTGTGGTAATTCCCACAGGGAAAGGGGTGGAGGGCATAGCTCGGCTTGTGGGCCAGCCAGGAGGCAGGGGAATGGAGCCAGTGTGAGGGAGAGGAGGCAACAGTCCTGCTGCTGGAGCCCAGCCTCCCACCGCGGGGCAGCCCCCAGCTCCGTGCTATTTTGCCATTTGTAGCTGCCGGCCATTCCTTGCCTTTCTCTAGCACTTAGCGGCATCCCCAGCCCATGTACCTGCAGCACCGCAGCAGGGAGGTGGCTGCCCGGCCCCGGTCCTCCCCTGTCCCCGAGGCTGTCCATTTCCCCAGGGGAAATGCCCCAGGGCCCCATCTCTGTGTGCGGCACTCATGCCCCTTCCTTCTCCCCTGCCCGTGTCCTTAACTGCCCCGCACATAACGCCTCCGTGAAGTGCGACCGGATGCGCTCCCAGAAGCTGAGGCGGCGCCCGGACACGTGCCACGCGTTTCACCCCGAGGTACGGCCACAGGGCATCGTGGCAGGCGGGAGAACACAGGGGCTGGGCTTCCCCCGACCCTGGGCACCGTGGCTGTGCACACACGTCCCATCCCCTCTTCCTGCATGCATCGTGCCTGTTTTGTGCCCATCCCAAGATGCAGCCTGGTGGATCCCCAAGGGGCTTCCTCACAGGAGGACATCACACTAGTGACACCTGGGCAGGGCTTGAGCTCCAGTGGTGGTGGGCTTTTGGGTGTCCTCAAACCATCCCTCAGCACGCCTTCCTTCAGGCTGTGCTACATAGCTTCTGCAGCCCCTGCTCTCCCTCCCAAAAGCGAGGGGGGCACTCCCACCATGCCACCATGGCAGCAGGCACGCTGATACCTCGTCTTCTCTGTCCCCCAGGAAAACGCCCAGGACTGCGGCGGCGCTGCCGAGCTCTCTGTCTCTCTGACGCTGCTCCTCCTGCCCCTGGCACTGCTCCTGCGGTGACACTGCCCGCGGCAGGGACACGGCGAGGGACAGGGCTGCAGGAGGAGAGGAGACAGGGCCACCTTTGGGGACGCCCTGTGTGACTCCCTGCAGCTCCAGGGACAGCAGGGGTGGCCAGCACGGCTCAGACACGTGTCGCACGTCCCTGTGGCCCTGCCTGTCTCATGGCCATGGTGGAGCAGTGTGCCCTGTGAGGCAGAGGGCTCTGCCGGGCAGCTCTTGCCTTAGGAGAGCAGGCGGGCAAGAGACCCTGGTTGCTGCTGCTCATAAGAGCTGCCGGGATTTTGAGCACCCAGCTGTGGGGGCCAACATCTCCTGGTCTTGGGGTGTTCATCAACCAGGACCCCAGGCTCAGAACATGGCTCCAGCCCCGAGCTGCACTAACTGCACCCGCAGCTGGACCACGGGGGATGGCACAGCTGGACTGGAGCTGCAGCTCTGCTGAGGGGAACACTGCACTCGCAGCATCCAGATACATCTCCAGGCATGGGCTTGCCTTGAGAAAGGGGCTGTGTGTGACCTGCCGAAGCAGCAGGAGGTGCCCCCTGCCTGCTGGTTTCACGGCAGGAGCAGCTCGGGTATGGGCACTGTTCCCTCGGAGCAGCGCTGCCCTGCCCGGGGAGGCTGCCCGTGGTTGTCCGGGGGTGAGCAGCCCCTGCCCTGAGCCTGGCATTCCCGGCTGGGGTGCACAGGCCCTTTGTCACAGAGCTTTATGAACAAGGGGTGGGGAGCACCCATTTTTCTTCTCTTTTTGTATGAACCGCTCCGTACCACCTCATTAAAAAAAAAAAAAAAAAGTGTATTTTATATAGATACTGAAGTTTCATCACGTCACGTTTGGTGCTAAATGCAGCCCGACATCCCAGGAACCCCTCTCCCTGCCAAACTTATGGGAATGAGGTGCAGGTGGAGAGAGCTGCATGGGCAGGAACCCCCAGACGCACCCCCAGGTGTGCTGGGGCCATGGGACGCTGCCCCTTCTACCAGTGGCTCCTAGCGGGGCCCTCTGAGGCCAGTGGGTGGCTGGCTTTGCTTTCCCAGAGGCGGTGTCACAGCAAAGAGGAGAGGAGCGACTGCAGTACTGGGAGTGATTCAGGCTCTGGAGGGAGATTTGATTTCCATCCTGCAGCTCCAGTGACCTTATCAGAGTCAGACGCAGCCGAGGAAAATGAAGACAGTGTGGGAGGAGAAGAGGCTCTGTCAAACCCAAGTTGTTCAGAGCTCAGGCTCAGCTCCCCGCTGGCAGGACCAGCTACCCAGGGCTCGGTGCTGCTGCCCTTGGCGAGGGTGACCTCGCTGTCAGAAGGGATAACGGCCCCAGCTCCACGCAGCTTAACGAAATTGTGTCAGCACACATTGCCCTGCCGTGGTTGATTTCAGGTGCATTAATCCACAGCAAACACGGTCCCATGAACAGAGCTGTGCTGGGAGAGTAAAGGCGTGAATCACACCCAGCTCGGTTTCTTCAGACAGTGCATGGGTTTTAACTGGAGGGAACAGGACAGAGGTGAGAACCCCATTATTTCTTAAACTAATAACTAAGGGTAGAGGCTTGCCTTTAAGACCTGACCTTAAACCCACGGCGGCACTGGGAGACGGGAGAAACGTCCCATCGAGTGCCCGCAGCCACATCTGGGTGCTGCCACCTGCCATGAGAGACGCTGTGAGCATCAGCACGCGCTCCCCACCTCGAGTCACGCTACCAAGCTCGTGACAGAGCAAAGGTGGTGACTGGACCTTCAGGTATGACCAGACACGGGTGACTTCATGCTACAGAAAATCATTTACATTAGCTGTTTGCAGCTGGGAGAGGGCAGAGAAGCAGCAGCTTTCCAGCAGGCTGGCCTGAGTCAGCTTGTATGTAGCAAGGGCCAGGCAGATCCCAGACTGGGGGCAGCGAGGGGCGGTATGTGCCAGAAGGGCAGGCAAAGGACCCATCTGACAGCCCTGCTCGCTTTTACGCACACCTCTTAGGCCAGAGCCCCAGGATATTTTCCAGGATGCTTTTTCCAGGGGAGCCCAGCTCCGACCAGCTGCAAGGCAAACTCGAACGCGCACAGGTCCAGCATGGCTGGAGTCAAACACAAAGGTACCTATAACAATTTGCCTCTGTCAGGGAAACACATCATTGCTCTGGGAACACAGCCAGGCATATGATTTTTCTCATCTCGTTTACAACCGGAGCAGTTCAGTTTTTACGCCAGCTGTGAGCAGCCTCTGTGCCCAGTTGTTATGTGCCAGCGCTGAAGCTGCTAAAAAACAAGATCAGCTTGAATCTCCAGGGCAAACACCTCCGGGCTTGGAAGCAGCAATAGCTCTGGTGTTCAAACACGAGCGTTACGTGAGGGGAGAAAGGCAAAAGCAAAGTTCTGAGCTAGTTCTGGAATCACCAGAGTTAAGGCTGAGCAGGCAAAGTCTTCTTGTGTGCACACAAGGTATACCAGGGTAACTGCTCACTCACAAACAGCCCCCGTCCCCAAGGCCTCCCTTCCTGGGGCGAACAGGATGGTCCACACCAAGGAACCGGCCCCACAAGGCTGCCCAGATGATGCTGGGCAGAGGAGATCCTGCTGCGCCTTTCCTATCTGCCCTTTGCTGAAATACTCGAGGATGACCACACGTGGTGCTGCCATGAGATCAAGTCTGGTATTCCTTCATCTGTAGCAATTCCAATCTACGGATCTCCTCCAAGGAGCTGATTTTTTTTTTTTTAGGGAACTTTATTCAAAGCACATCAGCTGGCGCTCAGCACTTCTGGAGATCAGCCTTGAGAACTGGGACTTGAGCACTAAAGACAAATATAGAAGTACTGACCAGCAGGAGAGGTTGGCTCGAACAGATTGCTTGATGGCACACAGCAGGCACGGGAATAAAATAATAAAAGGAAAAAAAAAAAAACTTGGTTTTGCAGGGAAGTCTCTAACAGCTTCAACCAAAACAAACTCAGCTCCTTCATCCTGATCATGCATTTAACTTAATTTCCAGCTCCTTTTAAAAAGTTAGGCAATGGCCTTAGATGTTCACCTTGATTGCAGTGCTTCAGTCCATGCTCAGGACAAGTTCACCCTTTGCAGTGAATGAAGCAAGTGATCCCAGGGAGAGGGCAACGCATGGCCACAACTACACACAGAAGAGGTAGGGCATAAAGTTTAGGACTGCCTATGCAACTTTCAAGTATCATTCCAATTTTTGAAAACAAAATAAACCCAATTCATCTTCAAATGCGGTAGCCTTTTTTAGTCCAACTCATGTAATCTGATGCTGAAGTTCTCCACGCTCCTTGAATTTGCTTTTATAAAAAAAATCCATCCTGAGACATCAAGCTGACACAGGTTATTTACTGGAGCTGGCTCTCATACAAGCCTCTGCAAAACATGTATCTCGCGTCAAGTAACTGATAAACAGCCCCGCTGTGGATGCCCAGACTCAGTGTGAACCACCACAAGAGGAGGATTAGGCGTATCTTGTTGAGGCAGTTCGCAGATGTTTGCTGACAGCTGAGGAAGGGAGATTCAGGAGCACCAGGAGGAGCACGAGGCTCTGCTCCAGGCACGGGGCTGTTGGTCGGCCTCACTCCATCCCCAGCCAGACACGGCTCCTTCCCACATCTGCGTGCCAGGAGGAGACAATCAGTCCCTTACGTGGGTACAGGCTGGGAGACATTTCCTCTGCACCACTAATTCCAGCCCAGCCTTCCAGGAGAGCTCTTCCCCCCCCCCACCCCCCCACCCCATCCTCACAAGCTGTCAGGTGCTCACATGAGAAATGTTGCCCCAGGCTATTTCCCTTGGGAAGTTCAGAATAGCTGTGTGCCAGGGGATATCTTATGACAAGCAGCTTGATGAAATGGTGGCACCAGGCACACCAAGTAACACCTCCCTCCCCCGTGCCACTGCCAGTACTGTACTATAGCTGGCGACTCCAGAGAGCACAAAATGAGAGTCTAAACTAGAAAAAAAATCATGCTCCTCTGCCAATTAACACTAACTAAAAGGCAGCACGGTCCACGGACATCTTTGTCAGGCATGATGGCACACAGCGAGCAGCAGTTCAGCACTATGTGAACACGCCCTTAGGCATCAGTTTGGTTTCTGGACTTCTACCTGTAAACAGTGGGAGGGCAGAAAGCCAGCACAACTCTTTCAAGCTTCACACAGAGCAAAGACAGACCCAAGCTAGACAATATTCCATTTGGTTCTTTTATTAGCGAAGTTAAGAATACAGCAAGTAATAAGATCCCATCTTACATGGAACCATCACCGGAGTCCCCAACCATCAAAACCCCAGAATGTGCTTCATTGCTTCAACAGTAAGCAATTTTTAAAAAGAAATATACTGAACAAGGCCACTATTTAATGGGGAAGGAAAGAAGCTGTAGGTCCTAACTATTCTATGGCAATAACCTGCACACAGAGCAAGCAAGCCTCTGACTGCTGAGAGTAAGGCATTCAGGTGCCAACCTGGGAAGAGTTCTCAGCAAGAGCTACAGAAAAGTGCACAGCTAGGTTGCTTTTATTGGAACACACAAACTTCTTGAAGGGAGAGACTGACTGGGTTAAGAATAGCAGGTGGAGTACTGTGTTTCTGTAGTAGTTCTGTGCTGTGTAGGACCAGGTTACAATCACCCTTCAAGGAGTGAACGTGGGATGATCCAGGATGGAGACTGCCGCTTCTGCTGGTACTGTTACAGAGGTATCCCAAAGCGCCGTATGGACAGGTCTGATTGGGATATGCTTCCATACCGTGCTTCCCTCAGGCACCAGACTGCTTCCTGCCAGGCAACTCTACACCTTTGTCAGGGATGCCAGTGCTGCTAGCCCTTACATCCAGCTAATACTGCTCTTTATTTCATCTTAGTACCACACAGACCCGTGATAAGCTGTTTCTGGCCCTACTGGCATCCAGCGTAGTGATCCTACTGAGAACACGTCCCTCTAAGCTCACGGACTCTGCTGCAGCACCTCTTTCTGCAGCCGACCTTGCTCTCAGAGGCTTTACAAAGACTCCAGTCGAGGGGTGAAGCCTTAATATCCACCAGTCAACTTTACGAAGGCATTCTGCTTCTATTTGACTCCATTAGGCAAAGTAACTCCCCGAAACACTCAGTAATACCCAGCATACTAGAAGATCTTCACAATCTACATTTTTTCCCCTTGAAGGACAAAAAAATCAAATTTGTATTTTATTAAAAAAAACAACCCTTTTACCTCCCTTCTTTGTGAACTACAGCATTTTATGAGCTGTTTAACTCATCACGAGATGTAATTGCTCTGAATTTCCAACTAAACGCTCCAAGCAATACCTGTGCCATAACAAACAAAACGTTCAAGTTTCATCTTACAACTCCAAAGATTCTCCTTCAGTCTGGCTTCTGACTAGGCTCCAAAGATCAAGCTACATCAATTAAGCAAGAGAAGGGTATATACCTCCCCTTATATAGGAGGTGTGTCTGCTCCACAGCAATCCAACTGAACTCTTAGTTTCAGGTTTAAGAAATACCAGCAGTCCCATTGCTAAAGCACAGATGGGAAGCAGACCTAAGGAAAAAAAATGGTACTGCATTGGGCTGATTGTGGATTTTTCCTCCTAAAAAGAAAAACCTGCAAAAACTTCCTTGGCATATGGAGCCTGACACATGAGAAGGTAATGTGCTTGAGGTCTGCAGTAACTGTTAACTCCAAGCCTTGGAGCACACAGCTTCCTCTTTCCAGTCAATCTTAACCCCATCTCTGTTTCCCCTCACATGCTCAACTATCTTTTGACAAGTGCATTACCATCATTTGTTCAGACAAAACAGGGCAGGACTCAGACGGCAGCCATCTACTCAACAGGGGTCTTTGGGTATAGGCAGGCACTGATGGAGTCGGACCTTTTGCCATTTCGCGTGCAGTTATCCCATCATGCTCCGATTCATATGATGAGAACCAAAACAACTTACTGTAAGATCCAAAACTATATTGGCCAAGCAAGCTTGGAAGGCAGTTGTCCCACACAGTTAAGCAGAGCATAGATGGATCTTTCAAGTTACTTGAGTAAAACTGGCTAACACTGTGACCCAAATGACAACATGATTAATCCAGCCTTCACAACCCTTGTGTACACATACTGAGCCTACTCCAAGTGCTGGCCAGGACCCCACACTGCCCAGGGGCATGCCCAGGGCATGCTGGCAAAAACGCAGGGCCAACATGCTTCACTCCTGGGAATTTTACCTGGTCCTCCTGCAATCATTCATTTTGTGCAAAATTGAAACAGTGTGTGGTACTTGCATGTTGCATTCTTTACAAAAACCCTTTTCCCCCACCCATTGTTTAAAACATTTATATAAATTTATTTAAACAGAAAGTTAGAAATCTTATTTACAATTTGCTTTTCTCCCAAAAGAGCATCTAAAATCAACTCCCAAACCCTCCAAGAGGATATAAATTTAACCTCAATTTTTTTTTTTTTTTTAAAAAAAAAGGAAACTGCTAAGCTATCCCTCCCCACTTCTACAAATAAATATGGCATTGAACAGAAGCCGATTTGGAAAGGGTCCTCTGTAGCTCAATCTGTAGATCCCAAGAATAAATTAGGGTTTCAGAATTTCCTGGTCTTCAAATTGATTCATTCCATTGCTTGAGGTATAGAATTTATCTTGATTAGTCAGAATCCCCATGAAGCTCCGTGCTCCATCAGCTGAAACTTGGATTCTTCTTAGGTATTCATTTCACTAGCCTGTATGCTTCAACCGCGCTTGCGGTGCTGTTTTGGTTATGACCTTGGGCTGAAGCCTAGTTTTACTGCATCCCCTCTTCTTCTGTGCAGCCTCCTCCGACCGTGAAACGGAACTCCTGGAGGTTCGAAACCCCATGGAAATGCACAAAAGCGCCAGCCACTACAAAGACGTGGAACAGCTGATGGGAGTGGAACTGTGGAAGACAAAACACTTGTGTTCAGCCAGGGTACTTTGAGTACTAGGGGCTACCCTGTCTCCAAAAAAGCCATACATTCAGCTGAAGTACACAGTAACACGTAGCAGTACCTCAAACCACAAGCTGCAGAAGTAAGCTGTGTGTTAAGCCCATCCCTCTCCTACCATTAGCAAAAGGATCAAATTCTCCACACGCACATCCCCACACTTTTCCTTCAGTCATCTGAATCAGCTGATCAATCAACGTATACACTACGTAAATGCTATAGTGTATCTTTGTTAAGGGACAGGAATAACTTCAAAGTTTTGGGCAAAAGTCTTAAAAATAATACTATTTTTTTTAATTAGCTCCTCAACAACACTGGTTGGTTGTTGATAAAAAGGGCTACTTCATACAGCTAACGCATACAAACTCTGCTCTGGTCACAGGTACAAGTTTTACCAACTAGATTTTCAGAACATTATTTTACTTCTCTGCCACAAGGAAACAGAGCAGAAAAAACAGTATTATGTGAAAACATAGAAACAACCAGATGTTCTCAATGAATGCCCAGGATGCTATTGATTATAATCCAGCAAAATGAAAACCATGAAGGGGCTACATGACAAAGCACAGCCTTGTTCTAGGGAAGCCATACCAATATGGATAATGCTCCAAAAATTTCCATAAACGTGTATTTGTAGGCTCCATGGGAAGCTTGGAAAAGAGCTGGTGGTACACCAGTGCTCCTGGATCATATCTTACTATTGTAACAAGGTTTAGTTTGGCCATTTAAATTATAAGTCACCGATGTTTACACCTAGCAAACTGGGGCCATGCAAAAGTTACTAACAACCCAGGGCTTACTCTCACTTCTAGTCTTTAAGGGCCTTAAACTATTTTAATGGAAGCACAATTACCTGACATCTCTTCCCAAAGGTCCGCCTCCCTCTCATCTCTACTCATATGCCACTCAATTTTTCTTCGCATCTTTCCCACAGATCTCTATGACAGTCTTCATGACCCTAGCCCTCCTCCCAGGTTTTACTCCCTACCCACTTGCCCACACCACCTTTCTTTCTTCTGGGCCAGAGATCCCCTCCAAAGTTTTATCGGTTCTATCCAGTGTTTCCCCTGGCCTCACAAAATGAGAAGCCAGACATGGTGAAGATATGAAAGAAACAAGAAGGTTTGCAAAGTTTCTTATCCACCTATTAAAGCTATCTAGCACATGTGCTGGGCTGAACTTGTATAGCAGCAGTTAACTCAGACCAGCTAGCCTATGATAACTCTACACGAGAGGCACTAGGTAAGCTGGGCTCAGAGAGCCCACAGTTGTTTGGCCCCTTAAGATCTGTATGTCTGGTGCAGTTGTTTAGTACTTGCAATAATAAGAAAACACCACTGATATAACATCCTCCAGCCTCAAGGGGAACCAGCTTTCACATTGGTCTCCTCATCCAGTCATTCCGTAGACTCACCCAGATGTCACACTTGCCAGGGAAGAATCTCTCCGGGATGCGGGCAGCATAGAGTGCAGCACCAGTGATGTACAGGCATGCCATGAGTGCCAGCCAGCCTATCTGCCCCATAGTGGCTGCTTTCAGGAGCCCCTCAGAGATGACAAAGTGCAGGGTGGGAATAACCCCACTAAGACCCAGACCTAGAAATACTCCTGGGAGGTAAAGAAAATGTGGGAGAGTCAGCTTTGAACACACTGGCAGTGAAGGGAGACAAAAAAAAGGCAGTGGAAGGAAAACTCAGTATTCGCCAAAGCAGAAGAAAGGTGACAACTCTTGAAGCTGGAGGTCCCTGAGGTAGCTTTAACAGAGGGAAGTTAAAGAATGCACAGATTTCTTTCATATACCAGAAGCTACTTAATTAAGTGTTCCAGCAGATATAAAATGTTTCATTTAATGATCGTGTCTGCCAGCTTTAACGTATATTACACCAGTTACACAGCTGGGACTGTAGAGGGCACTCAGACTACATGAATTATGTCACACTTTACCAAATCAAGAGCAGGACAACAAGGAGAAACAAAGACATTATTTATCATATTCTGTGCAAATGATCCCAGTAAACAGAAAAACATCATATGAGCCTCGCCTGTCATATATGAGAATGTTGTTTACTCAGATTTCATCAGCAAGTACAGAAATCTTGGTGAAAAAAGGTTGGGAGGGGGAATAGGGGGGAAAATAATCATGACCCATCATCCACTGATTATTTTAAGTATAGAAGGTTTAAGTATAGAAGGCTGAACTCTCAGAAGGTACACCAACAGCTTGTCCAAGAAAACTGGATTTACTGACACTCAGATTAAGCAACAAGAAATATTACTATTCAAACCAGCTGTATTCATATTCCATAACTGCCCATGACAGCTTTCTCTCACTCCCTACCCCAGAATAGGAAAACAAATTTGTTTTCATTCCTTCAATCCTGTGACAAGAAAAACTAGGCTTTTGGTCTTAAATAAGTATTTTACCTAGGCAAATCATTCAGATTAATAAAAATCATTGAATGATTTACTAGTGTCAGAGCTTGGTGTTATGGAAAAAAACAAATTGCAGAAGGAATATACACATACACACACCAAGCAGTCAACCATTTTTTGAGCAAAGTTGCTAGGTATAGCTAGAAATGCTTCATACTACCTTTCTAATTGCATGTGTTACTGTCCATTTCAGGAATGCACTTCCAGGACTCGCACCAGCCCTTATCTGTGCATCCAGCTGGCTATAAGCAACACTGAAAAAACCCATCAAGTTCCCAATCGGAGAATATTATCTCTCTCTAAAATTAATCTCTAAGTCTTCAGAAGACTGTTTTTTGAAGTGACAAGTAAAAAGCAAGGAAGGCAGGCAGACAAGAAGCAAAACAATTAACTTCAGGTCTTACCTGCCCTTACACCCCGGTACTGAGGGGTTGCAAACATGTCCCATTGTGAGACAATTATGGCTGCGATGCCCAGGACACAAATCACAATCAAGTAGATGAAGCAAGGCTGCGGGTTGCAGTAGAAGGAGTAATACAGCCATGGTACAAAGCTGCCCATTATGAGAAGTGCAATGCCAGAATAGTCCAGCCTAGAAGGAAACAAAAATCAGTTTGACAGGAAACGTAAGCCTTTCGAAGTTCCTGTACTACCACTCTTTCTAGCAGACCAACAGACAACTACTCACCACAAAAGCAAGTTCTTCTCACTACTGCAAACTAACTTCCTGACTGCAGCTCCTCCACCAGTGCCCTCCTACAGCAATGTATCATCTTGAGAGCACGTAAGGTCAGTTTTGAACAGTCATCAGAAATGTATACAGCAGCCTTTAGATCAAGGCCTTTTGAAGGAAACTCAAAATTTAAGCTTTGGGTGAGGAAAAAAAGCAGCACAAAGTGCTCTGAACACAAAGAAGGGCAAAATATGTTGTGAGAGCACAGCCAAGACAAACTCTTTAGAATCTGACTAATGAGAGTTTGTTAGGCATCAGCTTAAGTGACCGCTGGGGAATAATGTCAGTTTTTCAACCAAGCTGTTTTTCTAAGACACCAATGAACAAAGGAATTCCCACAGCCACTGCTTATTACCACACCCTGATAAAATGCTCATACAAGAGAAGATTGAGTTAATTCTCTAGTATGGGATTTTAACTGCTGGGTTACTTTAGAGGTGGTCCCACAGATTACATAATCCCATGTTGAGTAATCTTAAGAAATAAGAGATATTTAGCAGCTAGTCAATGGAAGAATGTGTAGTAAAACCAAAAGACCAAGATATCTTGATACATATCACAGCTGTCTTACATAAGAAAGTTTAAGATTCAGAGATACCCAGAATAATTGAAGTGACAAGCAGTGACAGTTGCATTAAAAATCCAAAGTCCTACAACTAAGCTCCGGGTGTATTACTTACAGCAGCAAGATGCATGTGCACCTGCTGAACAGTAGAAAAGGAAACAGTTTTAAGACTAAAGAGACAGTACAGAAACCCCATGCTGAAACAAAGAATTAGAAGAAACTGCAGTGAATCTCTGCTCAATTCTGTTCCAAAATTTTCACAGCAGTCATGCAGTGAACCACTCCTACACTGGGGAGCCAGGCATAAATTCCAGTCCTGTTTTCCCAACTGTTTCCTATTTGGTTTGCTCTGTCCTCTAGGCACTTACTTGGAGAAGAGCCGGGAAACACCTTCTGAGTGGCAATAAACTGTGTGGAAGAGCCATGAGAAGGAGAGGCAGAGTATGGCTCCCAAGAAGAACAATCCAACAACCACTTTCTCCTGCACAGGTGCTACAAAGGACATGTTTGGCCGGAACATGTAGAATATTCCCAGACACAGGAAGAACACACATCCTGAAAAAACATAAGGCAGAAAGGTGTCAAGTTTGTGCATACTGAAAGCTTTTCTTTCAAAAATCATGACTTTAACGTACAGGAGTGCGAAGGAGGGGAACTACATGGCAACCAGTAGCACGCATGCAGAATAAAGTTCTTCCAGACTTCAGTTGTGCATTCCAACCACATCTGTCTCAAACTGAACCCATACAGACTTGCATGGACTACGTATTTTCACTCATTTTGCAAGATGCCTGACAACTAGTTGCACATTCTCAAACAATGAAAAAAATCTGCTGCAGAATGAGAACGGTATAGTTTGAAGAAATCCTTTCCCTTCAAAGCTGCTTGCAAGCTGAAAACCACTCATATAAGCTGCAACTTAAGTGTGTTCTTGTGGCAAGGAGGATCTCAGTTAACACTTACACTCTTGGAAATAAAGAGCATCTACTGGTAATTTTTTTAGTGATCAGGAAATTCCTTAAATATGGCATTCAGTACAATTGAATGCATTAACAAACCCCATCCAGCCCTGGTGGAAGAAAATAAGGAGAGGGACACCAAGCTGATTTAACAGGTTCCTAAAGGAATGATAATGCTGACCACCCCATGCCCCCTTCTATCTTGCTCTCAAAGCATTAAGGCAAATTGAAAATACCTAGAAGATGTGTCCAGATGTTACCAGTCTCTGTATGTATTCTGAAGATACTCTTGAAACAAGCCCGGAAGGAAGGCATGGGTGGTCTGTGTCCATGCAACAGGTAGTCATTGTCCTTCAACCAGTCAGGTAGAACATCATGGGGAATGACTCTCCATCGGCCCTCCCATACCTAGAGGATAGAAGGTTTTGATTAAATGCAGGAAACTGAGTTCAAATAAGGCATGGCAATAGTCAGAAAACCCATATTAGTAGAAGTGTTAGAGTTAATGTAGGAATGCAATAAACTGAAAAGGGTTTGATGGGATGTCTCTGGGGAAAAGGCTTTACTCTTGAAACATAACGGTTAAGTCACACTTCCCTATTCAAAACAGTATCATGAAGTTGAGCTGCACCATCAGAAAGAAAAGCACTGCAGTACTTCAGAAAACAAATCTATTGGGCTTTTTTTTTTTTACTGCTAATGAAGGGAAAGCATTTAATTCATTTCCATGTTCAGTTATGAAGCAGATTTTCACATATCAACCTCTCCATTTAATTAAAGAAGCCTACACCTAGCTCTCTCCAAAAAATAAATACAGGTGAAAATATGTCCTGTGAAACACAAGACAACCTGACTATGTATCTGCTAGCATTTGGGGGTAGCCTAGTAAAAAGTCTATCCATCAACACTAACATAGGGCAGAACACATGAAGTGGCAAGAGCCTAGCAAGAAACGTCCAAACCCCTGTCCAAGTTGGAAAAAAAGTTCTCCCACACTCCCAGAACAAACAGTGACAGGTGAGTTAGGGCAACAGATCCATGACTCTCAATTCCATCAGATTTCTTCTTTAAAGGAAGAGATAATGTAAATGCACACGTCTATTCTTGTAGCTGGTAAGTGTGCATGGCTGTTAGCGCTGCTTCAGTGACTTAAGATACATGTAGTCTTCAGTTTGGCTTCAGAAGCAGCACCGCCAAGCAGAGGGGTATCGGGGAAGTGCTTTATGTACCGGGGTTGTTTCTGCAGTGTTCGTTGGATTTGGCGTCTGGCTAGTAATACAGGTGCGGGCCTGAAGAATCCTGCAACACTAAGTTTAAAAAACTACATTCTTATTTCAGTTTCAACATCAAGAGCCTAGAGTTTTTAAATCCATTCTCCTCACTCCTTCACAAAAGGAAGACTAAAATACTTAGAATAACCATCCCAGTTAAAGACTAGGTGCTTACATACATTCAGCAAGAAAAAGATAACTGTTTTACTTTATGAAACAAGTATTTCAATTGAGGTAGGAACAGCAGGAGGGAATTAATTTTACACAATCCACCCTACAAAGCATCTAAAAAGGAAAAGAGATGCACAGCAGACAAAAACACACCACAAGTAATTTGGGTCCCTCTGTAAAAAGATTAAAGTAGTTCATAAAACCAGTAGGAATAAGTATACAAAGGGATAGCACCTCCTTTACCAAGAAAGGAGGTCCAGGGACTGATACAGACCACACCCTGTGGCTTTAAAAAGTAACAAAAATTGAGCCAAGGTCAGCAATTACAAAATCTACAATGGATTGACTTATATATAGTTTTAATACATCCTCATTTTCTATTCGAGTCAGGGACAAAGCTTATTCTACAATGGATGCAAATGGTGCCAGGAAAGCAAAATATTTGCAAGTCTAAAGAAGCCTGGAAAAAAATGACCTTGTAAATGAAAGTGCCTTGAACCAGAAACAGTGGAAGCAGAAGGCTTTTATTTTGCTTTGCACTCACAGGTGTTTCTCAAGAGAGGCTCCTCAGTTGCATGATCAGCTTTAGTCTCTCTTTTATAATCCCTATTGCTCCATGCTTTACAATTTATTCATTTATGATAGACTGAGATCACGCAAAGTTGCAATGCTACTAGTTATAACGAGAGATGCCCATTCAGGGATGGTGTGTACCTGCTCTCTCACATTAGCAGTACTGTTGCTGCACGCATAGTCTGTTGTCCACTGGAAGTTCCTGAACAAGGAAGTTACCTTGGCAGTTTCCACATGCCCTTACCTTACACACGAATTCTTCCATTCTCTCCATAGCATGATGGGCTTGTAGAAGAGGTGACATACCCATAAATCCTTCTTCTTCTTGAGGTGACTCATCATTGTGGTTACTATCTTCAGAACTCTGGGGAGAAAAAAAAAGAAAAAAACGTTTTTGGGAAAACGAACAGAGAAAGGTGTTGTTTTCCATACAAAACTATGATTACTAAAGGTGTTGGCAAATAAAGAAGTTTTGTTTCCTTGTCCTCCACTGAGGAAGGAATTCAAAATAACCAGCCAAAAAAACAAGATTGCATTTTCATATATCTGAGAACAACTCACATGCCTGATCCATTTTATACTGCTTTCTTCCAAACCTGGTGAAAGTATATGTTCCTCTAAGTTATGCTTCATTAAAGCCCAGATATGGAGCCTGAGGCTTGCCATCTACCCACCCCTAGGGAAGGATTACTACCTATTTTATGTTTCAATGCTGCTACATCTGCCTTAATACCACTATAACATATCTGGCATTTTAAGATAATAAAAGCAAGGCAAGGAAAGGAATCCATTTACCTTGCTATAAATGTTTTTACTTCAGTTTTCAGTTTGAATCTGAAGATCTATTCTGTTTAACTGAAACTTCTGTTCAGCTCATAATCCAGCAATGGACATTTAGTCGTTTGTCTGAAATTCAAGGTATTCTAGAAACTACTAAGCTACTTCTGCCAGTTATGCAAAGGCAAGTTATCAAATAAATGCAATAACAGACCAAGTTTTAAGCAAAATTAAAGAGGAATACACAACATCCGTATCACAGAACGGTTGAGGTTGAAGGGACCTCTGGAGATCATCTGATCCAACCCCCCTGCTCAAGCAGGGTCACCTAGTGCACGTTGCACAGGATCATCTCTAGGTGGGTTTTGAGTATCTCCAGAAAAGGAGGCTTCACAACCTCTCTGGGCAACCTGTGCCAGTGCTGTGTCACCCTCACAGTAAAGAAGTTTTTCCTCATAATCAGAAGGACCTTCCTGGGTTTCAGTTTGTTTTCAGTTTGTGCCCACTGCCTCTTGTCCTGTTGCTCGGCTCCACTGAAAAGAGTCCAGCCCCATCCTCTTGACACCCTCCCTTCAAATATTTGCGTACATTGGTAACATCCCCTCTCAGCCTTCTTTTTCTCCAAGCTAAACAGGCCCAGCTCTCTCAGCCTTTCCTCCTAAGAGAGATGCTCCAGCCTGCTAATCCTCTTCATAGTCCTCCACCAGACTCTCTCCAGGAGCTCCAGGTCTCTCTTGTACCAGGGAGCCCAGAGCTGGATGCATGACTCCAGAGGTGGCCTCACCAGGGCTGAGTGGAGGGGGAGGATAACCCCTCTCAACCTGCTGGCAACACTCTTCCTAATGCACCCCAGAATACCATCAGCCTTCCTGCCCACAAGGGCACATCGATGGCTCATGGAATATCCCGAAGGCATACCACGAGATTTGTGAAAACAAACAAAACCACCAAGCCTAGATAGTCAGTTGATACATGCTATTAATAACTATATAGGAAAGAGTTATTCAGTATAGTAATTTTCTACCCTATGTTGACTTGTCACAACATCTGATGCACTATAGTTTTCTTTTTTTTGGGTGGGGATGGGATAGTCCTACACTCTTGTTTGCTCATCAATGCTCACAGCCCATCAAAGATTCCATTCAACGCTCCAGCTTCCAAGGTAAACAAGAAAAGCCAGAAAAGAGAGAATGAGCCTTTTGTACACTTCAGGCTTGACGTAGAAAGCCACCACATCTTATGATCAAGCCAAAAAGGCCCCACAGCCCCTATGGAGACTGGCCTCCCCTATACCACAAACTAAACACTTATTTTCCCTCCTATTCCCATATCAAGATAAACATTTCGTTATCAATAATGCAGTCTAAAGTGACTGGGAATCTAGTATATAACCTCACACAACCAGTGAATTATTACCAGTAACACTAAAGTCAGCATCCTGAGTTTTGAGTGAAGAGATCTTGGTGTGCATTTGTCACACATTACACTTCTTAGAGTAAGGCATTCTTAACTATTTCCATCAACGAGCAAACTGAGTAAGCCTCTTAAAATTTTATTTTTTTAATAAATAGGACTTCTTTAAACCTACAGAAAGCTATCGAGAGTCTTCGATTTTATCTCTCCCCCACCCCCAGAGGGAGGAATAACATGCTATTACTTGCTCATATCCCCACCAGCATGGGGTATTGGGACACGAGCAACGCAGCAGCCACTGAAGCTTCATCTTTCAAAGAGGTCCCCTGAACACATCATTCTTAACACAGTTTTGTTTATCCAGAACACAGATCTCTACTATATAATACGTAGTATACATCCTTTGTATGCTGTGTATGACTTCCCGTTTGTCCACATTGGAACAGCTCCATTGACTAAATGAATCTTTGCACATAAAGCCATGTCACTTTTACTGTTTACTTACCTTCATTTATCATTCCAGCCAATACCACCTCTGAGCAAGTCTGGACAATTTTATATCATATGATTCTTATCTTATACCAAATGATTGATATAAATATTGATCAGCTTTAGGCAAATCCTAGAGCAGTATAAAGCAGCAGTAGATATACTCCCACTGCCTAGATTATGCCATTAATTCTAGTAAGAAAGCCATCAGGCAATATGGATGCAATTACATTTAATACCCTTCTAAAACAGGCACAAATCCTGTTGGGCTAGATAGCATATTATTAAAAAACAAATTTGGTTTCATTCTGACTCAAAGACGTATTTCCCACACTGCCAGTCCTACTGGCTTTCTCAGCTGATGGAGCTCTTCTGTTAGGGTTCTCAGTTTCAACATCGTAAATAATTTACTCAAGGTCTGGATTAGATGTTCATTATGATAACCTGTGAAATCTTACAAATCAAAGAAATCTTCAGGTTCCAAGAAAATCCCTTATAGAAAAGCAAGGCTAGTATCCACGGCCCGAGGCACTTGATACAAGAAGCACTGGTATGGCTTCAGCTGCCCTAAAAGTCTCTCCCCCAGCACCACACAATGACCAGCTGGAATGGAGTGATCGAGTTAATAATCCTCAACTTACAAAACCGGGTGGACTAAAGGAAAAAAGGTCCATTCCCTTACTGAATCAAAGCCTGTATTCATTGCAGTCTGTCCAGTGACTCAAAGCCAAAAAAATGTTCATTTCCCCCTCTCCATATACTCACATTTCTAGAATGATGGGAAGGTTTAATTTGAACAGACTGTAAAGCTCGAAGAGCACAGCTATTTATGAACTAGTCCAAAATCTTTGCATTTTGGCAACATGCCTACAAACAAATCATTAGTGAGCTTTTTAGTGATAAAAGAATTCGTATCATATATATACAGTCCAGATTACTGCCAGAAAATGGAATTGATTTTACTATCTCCTTCCTGCCATTAAGCTGCAAAATTAGCATTCAAGGAAAAAGCTAAAGCTCAGCTTCTTAGTCCTTTTCTTGGTAAGGAAGAAAAATGAGGTCTGTTCTGGAACATCTGTCCTCTCTCAACTCGTTCCCCCCCATGTGCCATTAGGAAGAACAGCAAACTGCACTTTTTGGAAGCTGGAAATGTATAGTTGGAGTGCAACACCAACGCCAGTTTTCATCTGGAAGTCTGAAGGAGTCTATTGACCTTTCATTCTTCAGACAGCAACTGAAGAAAACGATACAATTTCTCTGTTCAGAGGGCTTATCGTTGCAAGGTTTCCAACAGGATGAGCTCCTTTGTATCTTATGATTTCCATGTTTTCTCTCCTTTGGCTGACCGTATCAGAAATGCAGAAATAACTTTAGACCATATCAGAAATTCAAAAATACTTCTAGAACATAACATAAGCAAGCATATGCTTTAGGACCCGTTTTCAACTACTTCTAAATTCTGCCCACCGAATCACTATTTTAAAACTGGAAAAAACAATAGGTAAATAATCCCACCTGCCTGACACCTTACATTATACAAGAACCCAGAACAAAAGCTTTCTTAATGCAGTATGGTATAACCTGAAGCAAGTACGGGTAGAATCATTTTTGCCTTTGTACCTTCCAGGTTGTTGCTTAGGAGGATTTCTAGTTGGGTGACATTTCAGATGCTTTTCTGCATTGTCTAACTTAGTCAAAAGTTGAGAATGCTCTTAAAAGAAGCAAGTCTTTAAGTAAGTAATTCTGTGAAGTCTTTAGAGCATTTGGAAATATTTGATTTTGAAACAAAACCCCTCAATCTCTTGGAATGAGTAATTATCAGCTGTCATTCTTCTGCCACACATGCACAGCAATGCCTAGAATCAGTCTTTCACACAAATCTGAAATCATGGCTTCTGTATACTTACACTTGAGAGGGCCCAGACACTTACTTCTATGAAAATACTAAGCAATCCTTCCAATTTTAAAATGACCACCTTTGCAAATTCATAGTGTTAAACCTACCTACATAGTACAGATACCTAATGATACATAAATTATGTAACGGAAATCTAAATGCATCCTGAGCTGAATAAATTGAACCAGAAAATAAACTAAAATTGAAGGATGAGTGACAATGGTTGGAAGAAAAAGGTTTTACTGATTTATCCATATGCACTTTATTTTGGGAAGCTTTCCAGATTCTTTTTGTGATAGCAGTGATGGACAAGAAGGCAAAAGAAAGAGGTGGAAATTAGATTTGATTATACTGCTTTGTCCAGAAGCCGAGGCAGCACACTTCCAGAGACAGATCATCTTCTAAACAAGAATTTCAAAGTACTTTGCTAGGGATGGAAAAGGCTTAGTGCTAAAAACAAGACTTTGAGCAGTGGAGCAAACAAGAGCAAGAAACCTCACTAAGAGCTCAAATGCACAGTGCCTATCCTGAAGTAAGTTTATTTTAACATCAAAATCTTATTCTTCTGTAGCCCTAGCACAAAGTTGCTTGTTTGTTTTTTAAAAGAAGTTTACATTAAGGACAAGAATCTGTTGCCTGAACACCTTCCAAAAGGCAGTTCACATAGCCAAAGATCTTGTTACAGACAGAGAAACATAGTAAAACCTGCTCTGGTAAAGTCAATATACTTCTTGTCTACTACAACAGCTTATCCTTCTCACACAGATTAACATTTTCTGTACTATCCCCTTCATAACTGTTACCAGATACTTTGTTTATTAATACACTCACTACAGGAAAGCCTGTCAGAAGTCAAGCTGCAATGGTAGAAGATTTCAGAAACCCTTTACCTACTTTTGAGAAAGTTGTGTTCTCCAGACTTCAAGTGGTAAAAGTATAGCTTACTGAGGTCTGTAGTTTCTTAACGTCTGTTTAAAGATTTACTGAAAGTTTGAGAATTTACACGTCTACTACCTTGCACAGGTGACAAGAAAGCTCTTGTTCACCACTTTAGACTTAATTTTGCTAGAAAAACCTCAATCTGTTCATTAGAGTGTGCAAACTGAAACAAGTCAGACTTAAAGCAACAAAAAAAAGCTTTTTCTACCAAAAGTGATGATCCCCCTCACCTCCATCTCCCATTACACTGCTTCTGGCACTCCTCTGACCCTTGGGTTGATTTGCTGATCCAATATTAATCTGGCAGAAATTGCTCACATTTTTTCTAGGTGAGCTTCTCATTAGATAATTAAGTTGATCCAGATAACCAAGAGATTTAAGGAGTTCAAGCTAGTGCAGCAACAACATTTTGCCAAGATCCACTACAGAATACCTTCTGTTGAATATATTCATGGCCATATTTCAGTTCAATACATATTAGTTGAATGCCAGATGATTTCCATTCCCTCCTGTGCTGTTAACCAGTTTAGAAAGAAGCATAAGAACCTAGGTAAGCATGGATTACAGAAAGTTAAACTAATACCCACTTCCACAGGCTGTTATATTCTCAAAACTTCCAGCAGTTTTTGTGACTGCACTTTGAGAAATTTGATGGCTTTAATTGTTTTTTTGTTTGTTTGTTTATTAAGCAGCAATACTAATAATTGCAATATAAGTCACCAAGACCCTGGAAAGGGCTGGACTCTGCTGTGACAGGTTCCTCTTCAGACAAAGTCACCCCTCAGCTACTTGAGGGCTGCACACATACCTTAATGTGCAGGTATTAAGGTCTGGAGCTAACGAAAACCCATGTCTCAAAGCTCAATTGTTTGTGATGTCAGTTCATTATCGAGATGTCACTGGTGCCCTAAAACTACTATCACAGGAATTTCCAAGGCACAATGCTGTCTGAATCTGTTTTAAAGTTCTTGTTGCTTCGTTCAACAGCTGATAGATGCTCCCCTACACTCTTCTTGATCTGTGTCCAGCCAGAACCCTGCCTCAGTATGAACACACCATTGTATCATGAGCAAGACAATTAAAAAAAAGCAAACATCTTGAGTAACACTCAGTCATGGGACATTATACAACTCAGTACTTCTATACAATTCTCTTCTTAAAATAAAGTCAGAAAACATACATTGCCTCATTTACAATACCACTGTTATCTCCTATATTAAACTGAAGTCACAAAGTCTAGACATGAACTTGGAGATCTCGCTCTTGTTTATCTTGATCTCATCGGATGAATGATTAATAGTGTTTAACATGACATTCAAGTCATTTAATGTTTCTTGGGGCAACATGCCAGATTCAGTAACTCGAGAGCATTGAGCATAATGGCCAAGATATGTTGAAGGCTATAATAAAAAAAGCTATTTTTTTTCTGATCACAGCCCTGTAACATTTTTTTCAGTTACCCAGACTGCTTTCTTCAGCAACTCCTGTGTGCCTGTCCCGTCAGCTGACCTTTTACCAACTGGCCTTTTGAAAGGGGAAAGCAGTGATAGGCAGTGCCACGCAATTTCTCCTAAAAAAGCTGCTGCACATTTTTCAGAGTTTTGTCAGCTTATGTTCTTTGGATTATAAGTAATTAACTGGAAAAGCACAGCACTTTTCCCTGACTTCCCTTAGCTTTTGTACCTACCAGGTTACTTTAAAACTGCTTTGTCATTTAGAGTTTGCATCTCTCTTTATCTGGCAGGGTTGTAAACATCCACACAACAAAGTTTCCAAAAAGGCTAACCACCATCACCCTCTAAGCTGTTTTTGCTGTCACAGAACCAAAAAAAAGTCATTCATTAGCTCTGTGCCAAAGACCCTTGCAGACTACTGGTCAAAATATTAAATTGGAGGTTCCTGTAGTTTGGTATTTTTCCTTTGTGGGTCACCTTCCTATAAAAGCTACACTCCATTTAATATGGCATTTGGAAACAGTTTTATACAATTGGTCATGGGTGACTGCTTGCTGGCACCTATTAAAAACAAGCACCAACATTTAACACTTGTTTAGCAAACAGGACAAAGTCACAGTGGCTTCAGCAAGCACACCCTTATTCGAACTAGCTCCCTCATTAAATATCTTCAGATGAATAGGATTTGTTGAATGTATAAGCTCTAGCAACTACTGATTTTATATCAACGCTCAGTACTTGACATGGACCAAAGACCTCAGTGCCCACACCTCCTCATCAGTACGCTTCACAAAAAAGCCTGCAAAAATTGTATCTACTGCAGAGGATTCTTGTGTGCCATTTTCTGCTCCTTTATCATGTTAATCCTGACAGCAGGAAAAAAGAAAACAAACGTGCTGGGCTTACCAGGAAAAAAAACACAGGAAAAAAACGACTGAAAGTGTATTGCTGAACTTAACAGAAAAGTAAAGTCAAGCAATTTAAAACAGTTGTCAGGTTTTAAGATGCAGGTTTTAAGCCACCAGTACAATACTATTTTCTCTTCTATCACTCTGAAGGGCTGCCACTTCCCCCATTACTGCCCAAGTCAGGCAGATACAATCTCCCTGAGAACAAAGGGAAAAACTGTGGAATCTAACCTTTGTCCAGGAAAGCAGCTGTACCAGTGAATTATAAATAAAACCACTCCCTCCCTCCCTCTCCTAGTTTCAACACACAACACAGCAAGCAATGGTTCCAATCCCAGCTGACAGGCAGCAAACTCAGCAGAGCACCAGTACTCCCCCTCTCAAAGAGCTAAGGCTCCCCAGACTAGAAGGAGACAGTTGAACCCAGCTAGCATAATCTACTGCAACCTTCTCGACAACTCACGAGAGTTTTCTGGAAGATAGGGCAGGCACACGGTCAAGGCTCTTTCCCGTGTTACCAGCCTTCTGGGCAGAAACCTGTCTACTCATGGTTGACTAAGTCAACATTTCTATTTTTTTTCTTCCCCCTGCCGACACTCAAGCTCTAAAAGCCTGTTAATAAACCAGGCCCATTAGTAACTCTCAGTGAAGGATACATCAGCATCCAACCAATTCAAGCCTGTGGTGCCTGGAAACCATCTCCATAGATGCATCGCATGTCTTCATACTGTTCAAACAGGGATACTCGGAGATACTCCGCTCTGTATATCCAGAAGTGTTTTGCTGTACAAAAAAGGGCATATTTGTAGGGACAGATACTAGATTCAAGTACTTGCTTCAGTGACTAGCAGTCTGAGCAAAATATGCATTACTTCCAGTGCTTAGAACAGCAACTGAAGGAGAATTCAGACGTTAAGATCTTTTGACCTGAAATAAAATGCCAATTCACGTGCTTTCAAACAGCAGCATTCCTACCCAAGAGCTGCAAAAATGGACATACACGAGAAGTCAAAGAAATCTGCAGAATGAGAAATTTTGAGTATGATCTGTTTTGAAAGAAACATTTTGGTAGGACCTCAAATTCTATTATGCCAGGCCTCTCCCATACACACTCAGAATATGATCTCTAACAACAAAACCTGTAGCACAATGCAGGAAGAAAGCAAAGGCAGAAGCAGCAGCCAAGTTTTTAATCGTAACTCCAAGTAACAACAGTAAATGCTAGAGGGAAAATAAAGTGGTTTCAAATTGAGCGAAGTTGCAAGCAAGTCTATAAAGGAAAAAAAAAGTTAAGGCAGTCAGAATTTATGAATGTAGTTCCAGAAAGACTACTCTTAAGACTAGCTTCGGCCTGCAAGACTATCTGAATCATTTTCACTCAACTAGCATCCATCATAAAGACAAGTTAACAATTCCATGAATATGCATGCATGGTTTTGTCACTAACCGAAACTATTTTTGTAGTCTATTTTTGTAGATAATACACTTCTTTAACAGAAAAAGCTCTAAGTTCTGCAATTCAAGTTAAAACCCCAAGTTATTTGCTCACCTTCCAATTATTCTAAACCTTTTCTTTTATACCCGGAAAACCTGGTATATCCTTCTGTCTTCCTCCTTCACTTCAGTCTTTACACCCTGGAAAGGCTCCTGTAGCCACATGCTGGTACCGTGAATTTGTCAGGGGTCAAGTAAGTTCCACTTGAAGCCAAAACCCATGCTCCCTGAGAAGCAATACAGACGATTATTTGCCCAAGTTTCTTCTGCCCATTTAGATGATTTGAGAGCTATGCATACCTCCTCCCAAACCCTTACTGTTTGTTATCAAACACTTCAGGGCATTGCGTCCTAACTTCAAGAGTACATTTCTGCGCTGCACAGCACAACCGCACAACACAGCCCAACTGCCTGAAAGGGAGCAACGTTCAGGAACATGAAAGCCTGACGGATGGAATAAAGGCAGAGAAAAGGGTTCTTCTGTTCACCTCCTGTCACTGACAGATTATAGTAGAAAAGGAGAAAGTCAAGCACAGGTTTCTAGGGCTGCATAAAGAGCCCATTCATCAGGTTATAAAAAGTCACCCATATTTGATTACATCAGCGTAACAAAGCCACAGTAAGAGGGATTTCTTTAGGAACTATCACTGCTGGAATTACACAGGCAGTTGAGACACACACTAGGAAAGGAGAAAAGATGCTGTCAGGAAGGCTAGGCAATCCAGCATGCGACAAGAGGGAAGCACCTGCTGAAAAATGCTTTTGTTGCACACACACAGAGCACATGCAAAAATTTTGCATTGCTGAAAGGAAGAGAAGGCTTATTGCAGCTTGCCTGATCCTCTTCTCACCACCAAATCCTTAACATTCAGGTACAGTCACTATTTTTCAAAGGTACAGAGCATACACCACTCATCTGCACTATACTAATTGCACGTTTAAACAAGTTAGTGAGAAGTTTACCGCCCTTTCAAGTATCTGTTTCAAAGAATAGATAATCTATGAACATGTAAGCACTCTAGGAGAGAACAGAACTATGGATGAAGGAGACTAAGAGGTTCTTGTGTAAAGAATATTAATTTTATATGATCCATATCTTCTTGTAAGCATCACTATAAAACTGGCAGATTTACAGCACTGGTAAAAGGATGCAGCTGTTTTACTATTATTTT
Organism: Anser cygnoides; assembly: GCF_040182565.1. Classification (NCBI taxonomy): domain Eukaryota; kingdom Metazoa; phylum Chordata; class Aves; order Anseriformes; family Anatidae; genus Anser; species Anser cygnoides. The sequence continues at coordinate 66,123,131 of NC_089873.1, read as the reverse complement.
GGGTAGGCATGCTCAGTACAGTGATAAATCTTTGCTACATGTTCTCAGTGAATGCCATGATTTACAGGAAGCAGGATCTTTAGTACTATTTCAGTTCACAGCCACGCAGCCACCCAGGTACATCTGCCGGTACCAAGGCCTCAAGAAAAGCTTTTAGGACTATGTCAGAATTCGCAAGACCACCTATTTTTTTCCCATAAAGATGCTTCTTTCTAAAGAGGACCAATATTTTGGACCATCAAAATTATAAAGAGACAGACACTGCAAGCCGTGGAGGAGGTAGGAAAGTAATTCTGCACAAAATACATGACATGCATCCATAAACCTCCTTTTCTAAGGAAAGACTACTAAAATAATTCATTAAAAGCAATTACCACCTCTTATGAGCTCAGATAGTTTCCTCCTACGAGTGGAGTACAAAGTGAATATGCAAGTAGGCAGAAGAAATGGAATCCTGTAGGAGAGTTTGTGGCGGATTTAACATAAATAACAGAGCTGCAGTGAAATAAATAGGCTAACAGGATCAACAGTTAGCATTCAAGCAACAGAAAAAGGAAACAATGTATTTTTGTCCTGTGATTAAAATTATAAGTATTTTACATTAGTGCCTCAAGCTTTATGCCCAGTAAATTTTAAGGAAATACAACGGTTAATATACACCTGCAAGGCAGTATTAAAGAAAGCCAATATCATTAGCTTGTCATAAGTAGATACATTTAAAAGCCTAGTAAAATACAATGGATGTTCTGATGAATATGCTATATAGCTCTCATCCACTCTCCTTCAACAGCATAGGAATTCCTAGACTGCTGCAACCACATCGAAGCAGAAAGTATTTGGCAATTAAAATACTAACATATTGGGCACCACTTGAGTCCCTTTATAAGGCTGTATTTAGCTTATGTGCCTGTAACCCTTATGGGTTACTATTCCATCTACAGCAGAGCAGTAACCTTACAGTTCTGTTCTCTAAACTAGATTTTCCTCTGGTTTTAAAGAGGCTCATCTTTTTGAAGTCCTCTCTAAAAGAGTTTCACATAGCCAGAAGGTACAGTAGAGTGGAAAAAGTAAATCCTAGCTTGTACATCAGTGCTTCTGAGTAACAGCTGTGTTGAACAACAGCTTTTGAAGACAGAGGAAGATACATAGCACAATGCATTTTCCAGATTATTTAGAACACTGCAGTTTGTCACATAATAAGGGCCATTTGGCAAGCTAACATTGGTACATTTGACAGCAGAGAGTTTTGGGATGCTCCATCTGAAGCGTCAAGTATACAGTTTTTTAAAAGGGAAAAAAAAGTCTATAAGACACCACAGTTCTAAAAGCAAGAAGTCACAAAGAACAGGAATACAGCTTCAAGCTGAAAAAAGGTATATTTATATATATAAAAATAAAATTTAGGCCATACAGGGCAGAGAAAGTGTTGCAGTTCAAGACAGAATAGCCAGGTCCAAGAGGCAAAAACAGATTTCTGTGGCAGCATTTTAAGAGACTGGGAAAGAGGAAAGACAGCAAACAAAAAAGCTAAATATTCCTAGTGAACTAAAACAAAAGCAGCATATACTTTTGTCATAAGGACAAAATCATACTAAGAATGCCTGAAAAAGTAGAGGAGAGAATGAAAGTACTTCAACCATTTTACTTCAAATTCTAAAAAAAATGAATACTTACTCATTGAAATACTTTCTATTTAGCTAAGCAAATGTACTGAATGAATTGCAGACTGCACTTTCACATTTGTCTATTCCATCTCCAGGTAACTCATATTATTCAATCAGGAAAGTCAGAGATAAGAATGAAAACAGACTTCACGAAGGATGATACCAAACACTTTGTAAGAGAAATGTACATCTGTTCAAGATACCTGCTAGCACAGCTCAACTTTTCCTTTCTAACCTTAGCAAATTCAACTATTGACTAACACTTTGCATATTATACATTTCCACATAATACAAAGACTGTTTATTTCCTTTTATCATGATACTGAGAATGGTCTGTAGAAGTTATTGCACTGTACAACCATTGACTCAGCTTCTTGGCCATGAATACCTGGCTTTCATTACACAGACACCTTAAGCTCAATTCAGTACGGGCTCTCAGACTACTAACGTTGAGACAGCCTAACACAGACTTACCATGTCAACTAAACCATGATTGCGGTCCATGCACACAAACAGAATCTGTGGCAAATGCAGTTACAGCAACAGCCCAACTATTCTGCCTTGAAGACTGTTACGTAGCATCAGCATATTTTTGCTGCTGGCTAAACAGCACACAGTTGCTGTAACTAAACCAATACTGTCAGCTCATTAAGCCACGATAAGTGTAATAGTAAGTCCAAGATGAATGCCTCTTCTACTTAACTGACCCGATATTCATCTGTATATATCCTGGGAGAAGCACTAATTACGGTTCTGAAACTCTCTAACCAGAAGGTACTTCTGTCCAACACTCGGATATTACCTTCCTACAACATTTAATTAAGCTGTGGAATGCCTTTCCACAGGATGCTGTGGCTACTAAGTTTTCCAAAGGCTCACGCACCGAAAATTCAAAAACATTGCCACTGGCTCAGAAAATCTGCAAACATCCTATTGCTAAAAGCTGGGAGAGCGTCCTTGGGGAGTAACACTGCATGCTTCTCTATCCTTGTACTCTCCTTAGAAGTCTGTTAATGGCTATTGTCAGAGACAGGATAGTAAGCACTTTGGAGTTTTGGTCTAATCCAGTACAGTCATTCCTCCAACAAGATTGCTTGCAAGCAGATTTTTCTACCCTAATCCCCAAGAGGATAGCAATTAGTCAAGGTTCAGATTATATTCAGCTAGAGTCAATATTATCTTCGCCTTTCACTTGCAATTAACTGGCAATTGCAGAACAAAAATCTGTTGATATAAGCAGCATCTCAGCAGAGAGCAAACTAGTATGACCTCCGTTCTTTGAGGCAAGAATACGCAACACAAAGCTGCTAAACTTACACTTATGCCCAGGCTTGTCACCTAAATTCTCATGCGTTCAGCTGAGTATTTCTGGCATCCTTCTAGTTTTACTACAATTAACAGGCATAAAGTGGTTGTAAACTCTCTGTTCAGAGCCCTGCAACTTAAAGCAATGAAGCACTTGTATCAAAACTCATTTATCTCAGCAAACCTAACAGACAGTCACATAACTTACATTTTCCTGGTCAGAAGACAAAGGTGGCTCCACTAAAAGAAGCCTCTGCTCAGAGCTGTCATCTTCAAAGGCTGCCTGGGTTGTTGTTGAGTCAGACATGTGTCCCTTTCTGAGCCGTAGAACCGGCTCTGGAGAACCAGCATTATCGAGTTCCGTTAGTTCATTCATGAGATGCTGGGAGCCGTCTCAAATATTCTGCCTCCTCTTGATTCGGTTCGGCTGATGATGTGCTGACGCTGAAAGACAAACAGTTCGTATAACTAAACTGAAGTTACAATGGAGATCATAAAAACTGGCTGGAAGAAGACCATGCCGAAAAGCTGACAGACAGCTACGATGATTGCCTTTACATGTGCCCAAATCCCCACAAAACCATCTATCTAGACTTTTATGCTGCTGTAAAGTGAATTCTCATCTTGTGACCACTAACACTTCAGTATCCTAACACAAATTAAGCACACCTTTGAAAGATGACAGAGTGAGCTCCAGAGATTCACAGTAAATTCACAAAAGCACAATAGTGTTTTTACAAATTATTTTTATTTTTACTAACTTGCAAACACTGGACTGTTGATACTATTTATAAATAAATTACTTGTCACAGGCATTCTAGAGCCATCAGCTTTTTGTGGCTATGAGACTCATTTCAAATCATCTGGGCTAGGTTTCACTAAAATCAGGACATTAAGTACTGGTATAGCTGCGTGGTTGGTAGCAAGCAAGCAGAGCTCAAGGAACAACTAGCTATAGCCAGACTGAAAGGAGGGCAGTAGTACACACAGTGAATATGTTGTTCCCATTGCTTAAACTAACACGTTCACAGTTACTGCTAGGAGTGGGTCTGTACCTTTACCTGTACAAGGAATTACGCCAGAAAGCTTTAGACACCATTCATCCCATCCCATCCCACCTATTGGAAACCGATAAATTCCCCCAGAAAACCACAAGTCATACTATCTACTCAGAAAAAAAACTATATTTTATAAATTTATTTATAAACCGCAACAAGAATATGGGTTAAGTTTAACTCAAGGTGCCAAGGATTTAATTAAAATTGCAGAAAACTACCTGATACCAGCCTGTTAATCTGAGCCCTTGTCTAAGAGCATTATTGGTTACCTATTTATCTGGTACATCACTGCATGGCAGTCACTTCAGCAGCCAGCCAAAAGTGATGCTGGCTGTCTTGGGAGGCACAGCAGCCAGGGCACTTTGCAATCAGAATGCCAGAAACCAGAAGGATGAGTTAGTGCTCCGCTGAGACTGCAGAGTCACTTTGAATCAGAAACTATTCGTTTTGTACTAATACTCACTTGGTATCATTCTATTATTGTAGCATTTAAGTACTTAGACGTGACTAATGTAACATTAAGATAACCCATCTAACAAGCTCTACCTTGCCAGAGTGCATAATTAGACTGGAATTTTGGCATTCAATAAAAGATGCTGAACTTTGTCAGAATGGAGAACAAATTAAAAAGATAAGCTGGGGGGTTGATACTGGCTGTCTTGTAGTAAAATGTCACCTCCAAAAAGCCAATAAACCAAGTACCCCCTTCCTCTAAGGGATCAATCTCATTTACATACGACCACGGCAAGATAATTCTCAGCTCTGTCAAACATGCTATAGTTAATTCTGCTGTAGCACTTTGTAACCTTACATCCCTGCAGCTGCCTGGCAGTCCCCAGGGGAGAGAGCTGCTAATGAGCAGGTAACAGCCTGCAGAGCCGCGGCACAGCTCAGCTGTCGGAGGGCAGCACGGCATGCTGCCTTCGTCACCCAGGAAGGGGAGCTCACAGGGTGCCAGCAGAGCAGATGGCGTGCCCACCTTTCTGCTAGCTCCGCTACAGGGTCCGTAACCTCCATCGGAGAGCTAACACCTAAAACGGTCACATCTGTTTGCTTGGTAAACTCGAGAGCCACGGGACTTCTCACCCCATGAGAATTAAGCCAAGGCTTTAACAACGTTATACAGGAAGCCCTATGAAGAATTTGAGCACGTGGATTTTAAGAACAAGAACAAATATTTAGCCAGCTACAGAACAACTGAAATCTTTTGTGATGCTTCAAGCAGCCAATTCACAATTCTATTTTTATGCGAGAAACACGGGGACATCGTCACACTGCAGTTTGCCAAACTGATCTAGGGTAGAAAGAGAGAAGAGTATGCAATAAGAGCTACATTTTAAAAGTGAAATTTACTGGGTAGCTAAATTTAAAAGGTAACTTAAGAGATTAATTTCAGTACAGTACTCTGTACCACTGAAGCCGTAGCTAAAGCAAAAAAGTCTACAAAAGCAAATGGCCATCTGCAAACAAACGGGCACACACGCACCCCTGCCTGAGTTCCACACAGCACTTCAAACAGGTAGGCCACAGCTGGTTTCAAACTATTCAATTTGCATTAGCCATTTAACCAGCAAGTTATACTAGTTTTTCCTTCTACCAGCTTTAAGCAATAGAACCACCAGCGTGCTGCATTACCTGCTATATTGCCTAAGAGCATGTCCTTACTTCGCCTACACCTCTATGACATTGCGGGAGCAACGCTCAAAGGCACACCAATCAACACAGCAGGCTTAGCCACGCTTGGCCAACGTACTTACGAAAGGTTCTTCTAATACAAGAAGATGTAAGGATGCCAAGAGACAGCCTAACTCAGGCCTTGAAGACTTACTTAACCAGCACTCGCTGCCAAGTGATCACTAGGGTTAAAAATAAAAGATGCGTTTCACCTCCTGCCGGGGAGATTTGCATTCAGCAGGAGGGATGAACTGTAGAGCTTCATGTGAATAGAAGTCATCGTGTCTCAGCATTACAGTGGACTTGCTCAGTCCAACTAAGCTGCTTCAACATTGCCCTTGATGCAGTGTCATTTCAGTGCTGAATATGCTTGGCCTTACTGGGTATGCAGGGCAAGCTAGTCAAACAATAGTCCAAACCCATCACTGCTAGTTTTTAGTCCCTTCAGAACTTGTACTACAAAAAACAAAAACAAGTACCTGAGTGCAACATGGAATTGCAAACGCAAGAGTGCTAACAGCCAAAAACTATTGGTTTACAGGTGAAGGAAGGCAAGCTGAGATTATAAACAAGAAAGGCATAAACAGTCTTTAATCTCTGTTGGCATTTCTATGACTCCATGGCTCAGTGAAAGGTTTGAATGCCTGGGATGACTTTTTCCCTAAGAAAAATAGCAAGTCTAAGCATGAAGTCTGAGTGGGGTCAGCAGCACCCAGCCAGAAAATGACAGGTAGAACACTGTGAATGAATGAAGGCAGCATGTTATTCCATTCTGCCTCTCAGACTGGGCAGTTCATAAAAAGAAAATCAAAAAAAAAGACAAAACTATAGAATACTCAAGGTGCTGGAAGAGGTTGTTTTGTGTTTGAGATCTTAAGTCTCACATATAAGGCCTTCAACTTTTTTGCAGCATGCAACAACTTAAAAATATTCATTAAAATTAGCTCCTATTTAAAAAGGAAGTTGCCAGGTACAATTAAAACTACTTAATGACTGCATATATAATAAGCATAATATCAGCATCTAGATCAATTAGTGAGTTCCTGCTGCATTTCAGATCAGCTGAGAAAAGCATCTACAGAGTTTGGTGTGTATATATATTACTTCCTTTAAAATATACAAGACTTCTAAAGGCAAAGTCAGCTTTTAGAAAGGACTTACGACTTTAATACTACCCTAAGCTCTAAAGCAAAACGCAGCACTCCACTAGTCCGTTGCCTCAGTACGCTGCTGCTGCCACCACCAAGCCATAATAGCCCAAGTGGTTATCACTCCCAGCTGCTCACTCCTCCCCAGCTCAAAAGAGGTCAACCCTACAGCGACAACAGTCAGCACCAGTTTCAGGCTGGAGACAGAAACTTGTCATCATTCTGGAAACAAATTCAGAAGGCAAATCTATTGCAGCAGCTCACCGCAGTTGTGCAATGGCAGAGTCGTCAACATCCAGAGCTACAGAGCATATTGAGGACGCTGCCTTACTCCTCAAGATGACGAGGAAAGAGTAGTTACACAAGCCTGAGTGCCACAGGATGATGATGCTGTTCTTTGTAAGCCCTTCCTGGATATTCCCAAGAGAAAAGCCTGTGACAGCTTACTAACCTTCCCCAAGATAAGTCATACAGCCCTTTTAAGCTCCCAAACTTTGCCTGGCACAAGGATTGGCTTTTTACCTAAGCTGAACACCACCACATGGTAGCAAGCAAACACTCTAAGGGCAGTTTTGTAGCTAAATGTTATCACAAGGAGTTACAGATCTCTTAAACAGTCCCCAGATGGTCACATTACCTCCCACTACCAAGGCAAAACAGCCTCTCCAACATGCAGCTCCTCCCAGCATGTTCCTCCTATAAACAGCACAGAAATCCCTTACAAGCCATTTCATTCTGTCTATAGCTAGTATTTGAAACAAGGAAAATGTCATCCCTCTCCATTCCTCTCTCATTGATCAAGAGCCTGATAGAAGCCTTCCTGTTTGGGAAGGCGGTGACATCCACTCTATGTTCTTTCCTTGCTCATCCTCTTCCAGCCAACCCTTAGACTAGCATGAGCAATGTTTAATGAGCAACACAGGACTAATCTTCATAATATTAGTTCATTATCCCCAACAGAGCTTAGTTATTAAAAGAATGAAAGGTCACCATGAAATCTCAGGCTACACCACTACTCACAACATCAATTGATCTTTAAAGAAGGGCTTAAGCGCATGAAAAGTCTCATACAAGGTGCTATTTCAACCTACAAACTTGGCCTCGCCTGCGTCCCTGTACCGTCACGGCTACAAGAACATCGCTACTTGGTTAGCTACATCCACAGCAGCAACGTGGCACAGCTAATTGAACAGCAAACCATCTATGGGCTGACTAACCTTGCAAATCCTAAATTGTTCAGTCTAGGCCCTGACAAAAAAATAGGTCCAAGCCCACTTCCAGAACTGTTAGCACAGATACAAAAGGCAAAGTGCTTCCAGTACAACCTATGGGCAGACTGTGCTAAGAACACAGCTTACAAGGGGGAACAGAGGGGATTTCTGCCTATAATATAGCTGATTCTGGCTATTTTAACTGCAATATGGTACACTAAATAAAACAGTATAAATGCAGTATGTCAAGAAAGCTATAACCTGCTAGAGAGGTTCTGACAGGAGTAGCCCCTCCCAAAGGATGCAGCAACACCAACAGCACTCAGTAGCAGCATCACACAATGGCTTAAATTACTCTCAGGTGACACTGGCATCACCCTATCACCCAAGTCATACAGCAGGTTCCCTCACTTCCCAGCACCAGCGCTCAGCTGGGTTTATCAACAGTGAACTGCTGGCATGTTTTTTGTTTAGGGTTGTAGGATTTTTCGATTGGTTGTGCATGGGTTTTTCTTTTGGTGGAGGTGAAAGCACACAATCTAGGAAAGGGGGAGAGGGAGAGGAAGTCAGAAAAGATCTGTGTCAGATGAATTGCTGTTGTTGAGCTTCACCCATATGTGTGGCCTAGCAAACCCACGCTGGGTCACTTACTAACTGTACGGGGTATCCACTGGTTGGCTGCTTTCTTTGTCATGGATAGAGCAAAGCAGAAGAGATACAAATTCCATACATTTTAAGCAGATTTGTGAATTGCCCCTTGGAAGACCATGACTAGAAAGTTTACGAGCAGTAATATTGAAAGATCCAAGAGTATTACTTGAAATAAAGGATTTTTTTTTATTCTCATCCCTTCCTTTAAAAAAATAAAAAGCCTTTTGATGATGAGCCATGTCTTTTTCAATTAAGGACTAAAGATCTGCAGCCTTCCAAATACTCTCCTGAAATACAAGGTTTAAAATAAACCAACCAAAGGCGCATATGAATGAGAGGAATGAAGAAAAATCACAGGAAACCTTGTTTTCTTAATGTACCCTGAAAGAAATGTAAGAATCAGGCTGTAAAAGTTCTTTGGGGGTCATCTTCAAAAGTGACGAACAATGAGGCGGCAATTCAACTCCTCTTCTCTTAGATGCAACTTCCCTAGATAAAGGGGCATCTACAACACAAAGATTAGACTCCTGCCGAGGGTCAGTGGCCAAAAAGCCGTCTTTGTGACTTGTAAACTGTCACTGGACACTGTGGCCTAAGCTATTTCACAGCAGGCTGCAGAGGCAAACAATCAAGCACATTCTGATGCATTTGGATCCAAAGAAAGGGAACAAGCCAAGAGCCTGCCTACATTAACTAAACGCATCCATTTCAGCAGATCCTATTACAACCTTACAACGTTTGCCCAATTTGTACTGCGAATTGGGCCCCGGTTTTGTAACTGGGTTAAAGTGTTATGTCAGAGGTTGGCCCACCCCCAGCGCACAGGGTCCAGTTGTTACAGACAGGATGGCTGCTGTAAATTTGTTTGACTCTTCAATAAACCAAAGCCAAGAAAATTGTCACAAAAGCTCCATAAAATGAGGAACAGAAGTTCAAGTTCTTTTCACATTGCATTCCACAAAAAGCCACAGCCCAGGCCTGGAAAAATCGCTTTTGTTTCATTTTCTGTTAAATGGTTTAGTTTCTCCACGGGAAAAAACATTCAGTCTTTGTGCCCTTTTATGATTTTATTCTGAAGACATCTTACAAACACACACCAACTTGCTTCACAGTTGCCCACAGTAAAAAGATGCAGTTGGTTTTCGTTAGTAACACTTGGGATCGCAGGCTGTCTACAGGTGGAAGACTGAAATTAGACACAACTTTTCATCTTCAGCAAAGATCTAGACTACAGCCTTTGAACTCCTGCATCACGGACACCCAATTCACAGAAAAGCTGTTGGGTGACTATGAAAAAAAATGTCTTTGGAGCAGGCACTAGAATCCACAGCTATACTAGTAGTAAGCTTAAGTGACATTCATTTCTCCCCTCTACAGAGGGGATGTTGTTGCATGAGAACGTAAATGGCCCAGATCAGCAGCAGCAATCCCGAGAGCAAACACTTCTCCACCCTGCCAGGTACAACGCTCTCCTCCCAGCACACGTGGGTTTCAATCTCCAGAAACTGAACCGAGATACTTCACAACTCGAGCAAACACACTAACGCCTGGAGCAACTGTACAAAACTAAACACTACCACCTTGCTTTTACAAAGCAAGAGGAATACACGTGTTTCAGGCTGCACACTCCAAGCAGGACACATTTAAGACCAGGCACCAAGGATGTTAAATCTGTGTTTTATAGGCAGCTGTCAGTCTGTAACTGATTAGGAAAATGCTACCTGTTGACCAAACCATTTAATTGTCATATACACACAAACCCCAATCTTTACTATAACCTGTTGGCCAGCTGCACAGCAAACCAGACACTTGACCAAGGCTACCCATTTTAATATATTGGTCAGGACCTCAAAAGCTGGCTTGCAAAATGCTGACCACCACTCTTCCCAGTTCTTGGAAGCAGCTGCTCTCCAGTTTTGCTGACCACCTCGATAGGCTTTCTCATGGTGTTGTGAGCTTGCTCATCGGCGTTTTTTTTTTTTTTGAAGTTGACTGCTTTGGTCTACAAAACATGTTCACATTCCTGGATTTAAAAAAAATATGAAAAACCTTACTTATTTGCTTATGTTCAACAATGGCATTTCTTCAGCTGAAAACAGCACATACTCATCACCCTTTAAAAATATAATGTAGTTTTGCAAAAAGTAAAACAATGCTAAAAATCTGCTACTTTTCCACAGCAAAAAAGTTAGGAGAACACCGCAGGAATAACCAGCCTCCTTACCCACAGAACCGAACCAGTCTAAGATCAAAAACGCAGCACACCATTTTTTGCAGACACTTTCTTAACAACCAAGAACCCAAGAAAAAAAAAAGATAGATCTACTGTAACTAGACTGCACCTAATTTGCATCAATTAGAAGCAGACTTAGTCAAATGGGCAAAGTTCTAGCCAAGACCAGGTGAAGTTACTCATTAATTATGTACCTTAAGGTACTTAATGCAACAGACAGAGAACGCAGCCTGTTTTCTGAGAAGATCATCACAGCTGAGAGTTAAGAAATAAGCTTAAGTGAACCTTCAGTACACTCTATTATCTAGTAGCACTCTTTCAGATGAAAATTATTACCAGGAAAGAAATGCAGGACATCATCTCAAATTTCAGAACAAGACCAGGGACACTAACATCCCAATACACCACTGATATAATTCAAAAGCAGAAAGGTTAAGTTAATCATTTATTATTTTCTACTGTCCTATAACTAAGGAGAGAGAGAGCAAAAGACCACAGTTTACTTATGATACTCCATGAGATTACTGCTAAAACTCTAAGAATCAAAATTATTATTTGAATATGTGCAAGGCCTTAAAGTAGAGATGGAGCTTGAACTCAAAACACATTGTCAGGATCTAAACTAATGCAGTCTCACAAAACCTCATCTTGCTGTGGTTTGTTTTACCATCTTGGCATAAGAATTTTAGCTGGTATAACTGTATTCCCCATAGAGGTTTTTGCTAGTACAGCTGTGGTCTGCAGTCTAATCAGCAGAGCTACACTAACATAAATTTTAAGTTTGAAACCATGAACATGCTCTAAGCTAATTTTCAGGTAACCAGGAAGCACTGGGGAGTAGACACATTAGATGTGACGTAACATCACTTACTGATACACCCAGATAGCCATACAGGGCAGGAAAAAAATCCAAGTCTCTTTCAACTCACAAAAGAAAAAGTGCTGCTGGTAAGCTCTGGTGATATGGAGCGCTTCAGATCTATATAATGAAAAATACACGGTCCACACATCAGAGTAGGTAATTGCAAACCACCCTTTCACAGAGCTCCGTTACTTGTTTAGTAAGATGAGTAACACTGCATGGATGACAATCAGCACCATTAAAGCAAAATAAAGAAAATTTTGTTCTGTCAAATCTACCTACAGTAGACACCTCCCTGTTGTCACTGAATCTATATCTTCTGTTGTGAGGTTAAGAAAAAAAATTCTCAGAGGAAGTAGCTAGTATTTACAGTAATAAAAATGTATTACTTTAAAATAAAAATGAAATAAATTTCACATAAAACAGAGAAGTTGGAGTTAAGACAACCAGGCTGTCCTTGCTGCGGACAGAACATGGCATTACTGTAATTGCAACTCACAAAACTATTACCTGAAGCACCTCACGCTAAGTAATGAGGCCTATAAATCACAGTAAAGTGCTACGGGCCGCCCTCAGACCAACACAGGTCTTCACAAGGCAAGAGACAATGGAAAATAGACTGCCTCCATGACCCCTTACCAGGCCCCGACCGGGAGCCCTATGGCACAGGAGGGCATGCAATGCCCTGGCGGGATGCGTGAGCAATAGACAGCAGCCTGAGGACGTCAGAAGGGGGGACGTGCGGCTGTGCAGCTTAGCCCTAGCCCTACCTGTCCTGCCTCATAGCTTCGTTTACTTGGTAGCTGGGACAGCAAGTTCACTAACTGACTAAGGCTAGTACATGTTCCTTTTGCTCATCTTTGTGTGATAAAAATGCAGTTTTTAACTGAGAGCAGTAACAAGCAGTTATTGTCTGTAGAGTTATTTACACGGACGTACAGAAATGCAGGACAAGCATGACAGCAGAGGCTGTGAGCAGGACAGACAGAATGCAGTGTAGAGGAACACAGGCACAGGATAAGAGATAGGGCACAGGCTTGCCACTGAAGACCCCCGGCTATAAACAACTCTCTAAAGGTCAGTTAAAAAAGGCAGACCTGAAGCTGCACAAAACCAGCTTTAGGGGCTACAAAGAAACAGGAACTAACACACAGAAGGGGCACCATATACGGTAAATTTAGATGCAACCCAGACACGCAGGCCAGTGAAGAAAAAGGTGTAAAACCATGCTAGCAAACATATAGAAAATAACCGCAAGTGGATCTTAGAGGTAGGAAGAAGAAACAGGCAACATCATAGTCCTCCCAGCAGAGGACTCCGGAAGCTGACGACTTCGTGGTATCCTCTCCAGCAGCCCAGAGCTGTGGGCATTAAGGCTCAGGGGAGCAGTGCAAGCATGAGCATAACAGAGAAGTGGCAGAAACCAGAGAAGGAGAAAAAAAAATAGCCCCGTTTCCACATTTGACAACTTTTTCCTGTAGCTAAGTATTCTTCCTTCACTGTTCTTCCTTCTTTAAGAAATCTATCTAGACTAATGAATCTTGAGTCAGACTGTTAAGATTATTTCCATTAAACTACTAACACATTCTTGGCTTTACTTACACACACACACACACACACACGCAGCTTCCTCTTTGCCCATAAACAAGGATGTACCAATGAGGGTGGAGTCCTCCATTCCTTCTCCCATTTGCAATTCTGCAGAGCATTAGTTGTCTTTAAAGCACTACAGAACTACAATATAATAACAAAGTCCAAAAGAGCCCCAGGAAAAGCACCGAAGTGGGCCATCTGAAACTGTAATACCCTACCCCCACAGGGAAATCCTTGTACCAGAGTGACCCGGGCAATGTTTTGTACCAAAGGCCCTTCCACACATTTGTATGTATTCCAATGACAGCACCTAAACACAAAAAACAGTGAGCTAAGCAGTCACTGACTATCTGCACTTTCTAATTTCAGAAAGAAGTTCTAGACAACACGGCAGACACCCAATTTCTTTAAGAAACCCTATGAAAAGGAAGGAAACGTGGCCAAGTTGACAAGCAAACAAACTCTTAAGAATAGGAAGGGTAGGAATTTGGGTTGATTTTCTGGACAAGGCCCAGAAAGGAGGAACACACACAGAGAGCAAGAACTGGGTCAGCAAACTACTGAATAGTTATTTGTCCTAGTTTTTCAATACCCACTGAAGGTACTCTTACTCTAGCCCAACTGCATCTGTCCGGGGTATTAATACACATGGAACTATTCAGATAAACTGTTTTGGAAAGAGGTGCAAGTACTGGATACTGGCTCAACACCTAAAAGAGGGATCCCATTCCAGTATAAGCTTGGTATCTTTCCAAAAGAGAAATAAGGCATTTAATATAATTTTGATGCAAAGACTAACTACAGCATCCACAGCTGCGACTGAAAGGCAATACAGCCAGCCAGCCATCATCAATACCGACAGAACGCAGGCCAAGCTTCTCACTAGAGGCTGAGTGCTACACAGAGGATCCAAACGCTAGTCAGTGTGCCAGAGACATACATGGAAACCCAGCCAAGAACTCCATATAGGGGGGTCAGGTATAAAAAAAGAAGATAAACTGCCTCATCCACTTCTAAAGTCTCCAGGGATACTGTTAGGAAAGGTACGAAGGGTTCTTATCATATCAACAGCATTGACAGTAGTTGTATGGATGCTTTCAGGGGAAAAAGTAGGCACTGAGAGACATGCAAATACTAAGAGTCAGCAAACCACGTTGTGAATTTAGTAATATCAGAACAGAAGTAAAATCCTGGATGACAACCAACCTGCCCTGATAAACAGTCATGCTCTGACCCACATAGACAAGCAAGCAGTTGTAGCTAGGGAAACAAGAGTAAGAAGTGACACAAGCCTTGCACGTATGAAATACAAAATCTGAAATCTATTTTTATCATGTCCTAGCTAACCGGCAATAGTTCAAATGTTTTTGCATCACATTTTATACATTTGGTAAACACTTTGGGAGAGGACTTGCTTTGCAATAGCACGGAAAGTTTTATTTTAAAACCAGTGCTGACCACTCAAAAGCACAGTAAGATTGCAACACAGTGCAAGCTTTCTCAATCTTCACGTCTACAACACCACCGGCACCATCCAAAACACCAAGTATTTTCTGTAGACAAGCAAAGGTCACAGAGTTAGCACATGGCAACCTCAAACACAGAAAGCTGTTCTCGGTGCAGCAAATGGGTAAACCTTTGAAATCCCTGCTCCAGAATTGGATTCATCAGGAGACTGGTCAAATCCATCAAGGGGGTGTTAAGCACGTGAAGTCGCCACTAGCTCCAGAAGTCCCTCCATGTCAGTGCATGTTTTCTACGCACTGTTTTTATATTCATGTTTAGAAGCTATTTTCTTTTTTTGGGAATGGGCATGCTTACTGAAACCTTAGAGCTCTCCCTGTGAAAGAACAGGAAGGGGCCTAATTTAAAACAAAAACCAAACAACAATAAGAAAACCACCACCACACACAACAACAAAATAGGAAGAAATCAAATGATTACAAAACAGGAAATTAAAAACCCCACTGAAGAAAGGATGAGGGTCAAACAGGAAATTTCTCAGGGACACCGGGCAGAGCACCCTACCAATATCAATAGCTCCCCAAAGGCATCCAAGGAACCAGCAGGCACTATCCTACGATGTTCTGGCCAGAGATGTTAAGAGGACGAAGGAACAGAAAAACCCTATAGCTGCCAGAATCTCATTTGCCAAATTTCCTCCTTCACCCCTAAGTGGTCAGCTTGGCTGGGACCAGGAGGCGATCCTACGACTTGGCTGGGCTTCAGACACGAAAGGTATAAATGAAAAGGTTACGGACAAAGTGCAGTCAAACCTTCAGTAAGAGGCAGGCTTGCCAGGACTTCTTACTGCAGCAGGGAGGTGCACCAAGTGAACCGTACCACAAACACACCCGTAGCACCACCTGCAACTCATCTCCAGTGAAGGTGAGAACCTGCTGCGCACAGGCCAGCCCAAAGTTTCTTGTCTCCCCCCTCCAAGCAGGAGGTCTTGTTGCTTTGGGCATGGGTGGGACACGAGTGCAAGAAAACCAAGCAAGCAGAGCATGAGCTTGCAGAGATGTTTCCGCAGCACAGGTTAGAGGCAGGCTTAGGCTACATGCAAGCGGGTGGGAGGAGAGGCTCACAGTTGAGAAGCTTAAGCAGCAGCTCCGCAGGCAAGGTAGGATCCTGAGGCAGAGGGATTTCTGGTTTGACCCAGCCTGGCTTACATTATAGCTATCCTGGAATTCCAAGTTTCATTGGAATGACTCACTTTCTTCCAGAGACTCGAATCAAAACACTCAACGTGCCCCGATTTTGATTCTTTTATGCAGATTAGACAGTCACCTAATTGTGATTTTTTAACTTCAATGAATAGTGTGCACACCGTCACTCTGTAATTTGATGTCACCGATTTCCATGGCCACTCAAAGTGAGAGCAAAGGTTTAAGGTAAAAGAAAACAAAAATACAAGAACTCAACACCCCACCAAGTATCTGACACATCGCTGCAGTTTCCCTCCTGAAATGGAAAAGAGTGGCTAATTCAAGACCTCTGACTGGTTTATACTCTCATACACATACCTAGCATTCACCTCAGCTATCAACTCCACATTATAAGCCAAGCTTGTTCTATTAAAAGTCACCTCATTTCAGAACACGTACCCATTTCTTGCAAGCCTCAGTCCTGAGAAATACAACTTAACACAATGAAACAAAAAGATCTGACACCTTTGTTGTGGGGTAACACACAGCACTAAAACACATTTCCTCAAAACACAAGTGTAGCACCCAGTATTCCTGATCTCAAATTTGTTGCTGCCGTCTGACAAACAGCTGTGCTACCTATGAGGAAGCATAGATCAGTTTCTCTCACCTCAGATTTGTCACTGGTTCTTGGCCTTTGTATTCAAGATGGGGTGGGTTACAGTCAGAAATTCCTACAAGAAGGATGTGAAAGCAACAAGAAGGCTGTCTCTCCAAGTTAGCTTAAACCTAAACAAGTTTACACTTAGGAAAAAATCCTTAGGTTGTGTGTGCTGCAGAGCAGCTATCAAACATTTACACTGGATAATGAAACACATGCATTCTGTTTACATTAAAATCCTTTCTTTTTTTGTAGGCTTGCCAACCACGATAACAACTTTGACTTAAATAACATTGTCTAGAGTTACGGCTAAATAAGTATACACACACATCAGCACAAAACCAAGGAAAGCAAGAAATTTTTCACCATCTCAGATACAGCATTCTCCATAAAATGTTCAGTGTAACTATCATTTTATCCAAACTTTTCGCTAAACTAGTACTTGTTAAAACTGATTTATTACTGTCAATTACATTAAACCACATGTCAGCCTGTTTCAGGTCACAAAATGAGACAGAAAGGAGTTTTACCAAACCCTATGCAACACTGCTTTTAGCCCACATGGGAGTTTGAAATCATAGCTTGGGAGAGATCTATGACAAATGCTGCAGCATGAAAACAGCGAGGAATGCACAAGGCTTTTCCTGTAATTCACTTCCATTCTTCTCTGCTTTGTTTGATGGCATGTTGTTAGAGCCTAAAAACATCACTAAATGAAGTCTGAGTTTATCTTAGCATCTTGTGTCACTGGAGTTGTAAAGCACACAGCACTCCCAAGCCAGCTTCAAACTGACATTCATTGCGCTCCAGCAGAGGAGGGAATGTTTATGAGTTAATCCAACCTACTTCACCCATACTTCACATCGTACACAGAACAGAAAAGCTGGCTCAAACATTACACTTATTACAGTATGTTCAGTAAGTGCTGGTCCTATGCCTGTACAAAGTTTAATCCCCAGCAGCTTGTTTAAAGCCTTCACATCGCATGGCTTCCTTCAATATTTCACACGGAAAGCAGAATTGGTTTCACTACAGACCACTTGCCTCCTAGTGCAATCAACTCTCTAGACCACTTACGAGATGATCCAAGGTCTTCAGCACGGTCCAACCAGAAGTTCAGAGGCAGAGAGCGTTGGACAGTCACTGACGAGAGGCAGCTTTAGTGAATACATCCTGCATGTCAGCTTAGCACCTGGGTGGCCAGCCACACCACGTGCTGACACAGCTCCTCTATTATCTGTCACATCCCCTGAAGAAGCAGCCTCACAAATGCAAGCAGCAGTAATGCATATCTTCTGCACCTTTCCTTTTTATGGCTGCCTAGAAATTAATTTTAAGTGCCAGTAATTTGCAATTACGCCATCACTGGTATGACTAAATGTCATTCTACAACAGGAATTATGCAGCTATGCTTTGGTCAACCCCAAATACCACCACTGTCACCTGTGACTTTGAGTGCTGTAACAATATGCTTCAGTGTTCATTTAGAACAAAAACATAGCTTAAATTACTAATTCAGGAGTCCCTTTGGCTTGAAATGAGAAAGCGTTCAATACATCCTGTTAGCTCAGACCAGCACCTACAAGAAGGGAGTACCGAGTCTGAAGGGGGTTTCAATCCCTCCATAGAATAAAGCCTCCCAAAAGGTAGCTCTTTTAGTGCCACCTGAAATCTCACTACTGCACACACAGCACGGACTGCTAAAGGCACAGGAATGCGGAATTGTACCTTTTCAAGGATGACCTTAGCCTGCACAAAACATTCATGTGAGTCTTGCAGGCACACAAGCCCTCAGGCACTTACATAATAATGAACTATTGAAACAGAGCCAAGACATTAGTTTTCAGAGGAAAACAGTCATGAGTTCTGTGATCATGCTTTGTTTTTCACAATGACTTTACTGTGATGTGTAACAAGGGGCTGCTTTGAACCGCTTAACCAGTACAGAAAAAGTCAGCTGGAAAGGGCCTACACAGAAGAATGAGAAACCAACGTCCTTCTGAGAGCATCTTGTACCACCCGTCCCACAGCACTTCAAGACTCTGCTGCTCAAAATCCAAAGCAGACCTGGTTACTTACAGCCACGCAGGGCAGTACTTTTACATCAGCCCTGACCTTACCTGAGTTTTTTTAGGTTTGTTTTTCAGTATCACCTCAGACAGTCTTGTGTCATCTCCTTTCCCCCACACTGACCCGCACGCTGGAGTCCTTCCAAATCAGTTGACATAACTGGCATTTTCAACAGCATCACGCGCTGCTTAGATATTTTGGACAGAAACATTTCTGCAAGTGCTGTGAAACTTGGCCAGCCTCTCTTGCTCTCCGTCAAGGATCAGCTCAACCTGAAATTCTGAGTTTGCCTTTATGGCAGGGCACAGGGAACACCCTGCCTTTAAACTTCAGAGTATAGAACCAAGTCCAAATTAGAAGAGAGGCGTTTTTTTCTCTCAGTTATTTTAGCACTACATCTTTGCTTACTGAATCAACCATTACATCCTTCTGGTTACAAAAATCTAACGTTTAATTATCGATCTTCCCTCTTTATAGTCCCAGTTGATACAAGAACGCCAAGGCAGCTATGAAAAAAATCCTAATAAATATCTTACAAAATCAAATCTAAGCGACCCAGCAATTTCCTTCGCTGCATTAGTGAAGTCCACAAAAAGGAACGATTTTTATAACCCACTCATTATTGAACTATTTCTATAATGCTGCAGAATTAATATGGTTGCCATTTATTAAAAAGGTCACAGAGCAGGAAGTCAAAGAGCCGTTAATCTTCATGTCCATGCTTAAGTGCATGAGGACACAAGCCTTTTTCAGCATTCTCCTCTTAGCTCAGACCACATAAAGGTCAGAAAGCCACTATGTAAAGCTTTTGTTGACTTTGTTATGTTTTTCCTCAACTCTCAGCACATCCACCTCGGAAAACAATCCATTTTGTTCCCCACTGAAGGTACAGCAGGCAGAAAGCCAACAGCTGGCACTTCATCACATAGCTACTTTAACGATAATTATGAATAGGCCCTTCTTTTTATTTCTACAGTCACATTCCATTAAAAACTGCCTAAAAGATTAATACCAAGAACAGCACAATATTGCTGTTATCGACCTTGCAAAGCTATAATGTTGTTCTCCGGAATATATAAGGAGACATAAACAATCGCTTAAACGAAAGCAAATAAAACCACTGCTTGCAAAACACACTGTTCTGTCACATCCCCAAATGCCGGGAAGCACCAGGCTCCACCACCACGACCTTACCCCACAGCTCTAGCACTTGCCTACATAATACCTGCCCACAAATTCCATCAGCTGAGGAGGATGAGACAAAGCATTAGAGGAGAGAGGCGGGGGGACACAGAGAGAAGAACATCCTTCACTTTACGCCAGGCAAGGGCAACCAGCGAGGGTCACGGAGCAGCCCGCTAGGAAACACAGCGAGGTATTTCTCACAACAAGAGCATGCCTCAGCTGCCCGCTGAGAGAAGCTGGAGTGCGCGTTCAGTGGCACTTCAGCTCAAGTCCTACTAGGTATCCACCTCCTCGATCCAAAAGCGAAATCACTTCCCCTGAAGGTACAAGCTTGCCAATGCCCTCAAGACCGCTAACTGAACTCTGCATCGCGTGGCTTTTCAGAGCAGCTCCCACTGCAGACTGGGAGGCAGGTATCAGTACATCTAGTGGAAGCAGGAGTTTTATCACTCAGATGAAATCTAAGAAGCCAGAGGTGCATTCGCCCTCAGAAGACTGCTTTTACTGCCTGAGTTTGATTATTCCATTTTCATCACAAGTTCTCCATTTTTCAAAAACTCGGGAACAGCATACAGACGTGTTGGCTTGAGGTCCTATTATGGCGATGGGTCCCAGAACAGCATCGCCCACCAAGCAGTTTGTACGAGAAATCAAAGTTTGCACAACTACATCAAGAAAAAGTTTCATACAGCATGAAGGTTTGTGGTACGTTCCCTCCAAAAAGCTTGACTGTTTATTCAGATATCCATAAACATCCCATTTACTAAATCTCACACAGCGACATTTTGAGGAAATTGCACTCGTCAAGCACCAGGCATATCCACAAGCAAAGAGCTAGAACAGCAACCTCACCAGAATGCCGTCATTGAAACAGAAGCCCACAAAAGACTCCCACCAACAAAATGACCCTTCACTAAAAACTGCACCAGACCTGCTCAACGTATCCAGTGATCACCTAACTGAATCTATAGCATAAAAGCTGCTATCTTCTAGACCTAAACAGGGCAGCACAACTGACCTTCCCTTCAAACAATGAACAGCAGTCGCTGAAATCCCCTAATCAAATGGAACTGAACAGGCTGGGGAAAATAGCACTTAATTTGGTTAAGAGAGGGGGGTGAATGGAGTGAAAAATGTATTAAAAACAGCTTTCATGTACTTGTAAGTCAATCTAACCGTGCCTTTGACTATATGCAAATGATCAGGACTGCATTCAGCAAAACAGCAATTCACGTTGCAAAGACAACAACCGTAGGCAACGCTGTAACATTACAACACCTGTATCGAGCGTACGTTCAGCTTTCAACATCACATGAAGCACCATGAGTGCTAACTGCTTTGAGCTAAAGCCCTGCCAGGAAGGAGAGAGTAAGGAAGGGCAAAAAAAAGGAAGTAGCTTTCCCCACAGCAGCACCCCGCAGAGGCTCACAGGGTGCTTAGATCTGCCCCCCGAACACTGCAATACCCACTTTAGGTATTCAGAACGGACTTCCAGCCCACTCTGCCAGTAAATTGTCTGCCGTCTTGCTTACTGCTATCTAAAGGTATCTGAGAGCTGATGATTACAGCACTGCCTATTCCAACACTTTCTTCCTGTTAATAGTGCCTATTTTCTGTTCTCACAAGAGCTTAATTAGTCCTGTTCAGAGCAACAGCAGCTGGCACACCCCAGCAGACTCCATTGCATTTTCCCAGCTAATGAAATCCAGCTGAACCATGCTGCAAGTTTTCTGCACTGACAATTACATGTCCTGTGAGCCTTATTCCTACCTACACCTTTGAAGACACCTTTCTGCAAGCAAGTCTGCAGCAATGAAGTCCTGAAGCAGCATGGCGGGAATACATCTCACGTAAGGCCAAAGAGAGCTGAGGCCAGGAAAAGAGACCCCCTCCTCCACTAACGGGGCAGCAGAGGTCTGTGACACTGGAATACAAGAGTAATCGTGACTACATGCAACAAATCAAATATTAACTTAATTTATACCTGTCACCCCTACAACATATTTCATCTGCTCAAGAGATCGTTAATATGCACACACTGAAAAGGCTACAAAATACTTCCTACCCTGACCACATCACGACTCAAACAGATGCCACTTAAAAAAAAAACAGCGAGGGACAGGTAGTTCCATACGGGGGTGAAAATTCAAAAGAAGTTATAACTGAAATCATATCAAACCAGATGACAAGCTGGTATTAAACATGTATTTCCTCTTCCAAATTCCAAACACGTTAATTTTGCCCACACTTCCTTGCTTCGAGTTATTTGCTACTTCTCCAACAAAGCACAGCGGTGTAAGCTGCAGCACCTCCTTCCCCAAGAGAGGCTGCCTGCTTATCGCCACCCCAACTGCCACCCTGCGAAGGGGAGAGCAGCTGCTTGCATTCAAAGAGACTGTCACTGAGCCCTGAAAGGAAACCTTGACGTTTGTCTTCAAACTGGGCTAAGATGAGCATTTTTACATCAAAACAATCAGACAAACTTTCCAGAAAGCATATGTACTCACTGGGCAAGATGAAGTCCGGCTCAGGTTTACAATTACCTAATGGTATAAGTCTGAAGCTTATACACCAAGCTATTGCCACACATAGAAGGTTATTTTTTTCAAAGTACTGCAACAGGAACTACGTGGAAATAACTTCTGCTTTTTATTATTTTACATCTTGACCTGCAGCATCCTACTTCTAAGAATAAGAAAAAAAAAGTGTTCTGGTAGTCGGAACATACTCAAATAAGCAAGCAGAAGTTAAAGATATTTTCAGAAGCCTGTTTTCTGCAGAAGCAAAACTAGTGCTAAGTTTGTCACTGGATTCCTGCTTTTTACAAACCAACTTCTTTGTTGGACTTCTCTTGACAAATGTATTGCTTTAAAAAGCAAAGGCAGCCAGTCACTACGCTCGGTGCAACCAGTGAAACACAACGTCTTGCAGAAAGGATGGGCGCTTGTTAAAAACAAGATTTATCAGAAGATAATACAATTCAAAGTAATAGCCTTCCCTGTAAACTCTGTCCTAAATACTTTTTTGCAATCACTACCATTATCTTGTGTAAGAACGTCTTAAAATCTACCAACACTGTCTGCCAGAAAATTCACTGAATGACTCAGACATAGACACTTTCAGACCATAAATACTCAGAATTGCTATTTCCATTTCAGAACTACTGCTATTTAAGCGTTTGAATTGACGATGGCATAACAGCATAATAATCCAACAACCGCCTGAAGTTTCCTTATCAAGATTTTCCTCATGTACAGACAACATCTCCACTGACGAAAGCAAGCCTGGTTTCTTTGCACAGCATCTCGGACAATACAGTTACACAACCAGAAACCTGTAAAACTTGCAAAATTTTAACTGCCTCACATTGAGCATCTTTGTACGGGAAAGCTTGACACAGCTCCTTGAACCTTCAACTGAAAGCATAAGATGGCAACAGAGATCCAAGCGTTAACATCACTGGCATTACATGCCCTGCCAATTCCCATTAATTTTCCTTCATGACAAATCAACAGAACCGCTCGCCTAGAGCGAGCACAGGCTTTTCAAAGCCCAGCCTTTCCATCCTGCATCCAGGAGTCAGGCTTCAAGTCCGAACCTCACCCACAAGTGCCCAAACCACGGCTCACAAGGCACTTGGGCAGACTTGCAGTGAGGCCACCAGTTCAATGGCACCGACACCACTCCACCGGTGCAAAGACAGGGGTGGGGAGAGCCCTTTGTTTGGCTCAGTTAAAGACCTGACAGAGTATAAGCTCCTATACTCACACATTTTACGTTTGTTATTGAGAACATACGCATCATAAATAAAAATCTGTTGAAGGAATATTCACCATGAAAGGCTTTGTTAAGAACTACGCCAAAATATACTCTCTTCCTTCACGCTAGATTATGTTTTCATATCTGATACATACACAGAAAACATGATTTTGAAAACTTGGGCAGAGTCTGGAAGCAGCTTTTAACTCTGCCATCACCAGCTCTGATTCAGCTTCTGCACTAGTGACTGTTCTCACAAGTTTTCACTATGAAGCTGCCAACAGCCTTATCCACGGGCTTTTTAACAATATTTAGTTGTCAGCTCAGACAAGGGAGTTGCTTCCATATAATCACCTAACGTTACACTTCCAGCACAACAACAAGCTTCTTTTCAAGTTGTCTGCTAACCCCCACTCGCAGTCCTCACACAGGATGAGGTGTCACGGTACAGCTGAAGTTTGCATACATAACAGGTTTCTCTGTGAAGCAAGAACCACAGCCTAACATCATCGTAACTGGAACTGGCTGGTACCCCTACAGGAAAAGAAAAAAACAAACCCAAAATACGATCACTTCCCTTTCTGCATAAAGAATAACAGTTCCAAGCTGAAGATAAGAAAAGAAAACAGGCTGTGCTTTATGACCGCGCTGCACCCTAATTCCGTGACACAACACCTAGCTCTGTCAGTCATAAAGATATTTTCCTCTGCTGCAGCAGCTACCACCCAAATTTGCAGTAGTCTCGTTAAAAAAGACAGTGTCTCACTTCTGAAACGCCACAGAACGGCCCCTGGAAGCCGACGGATCTCACCGCAGAACTCCAAAGAGGCGGGTGGTTGCGTGGCGCAGTTCTGTGACCTCCAGGAGAGGCGAGGAGCACAGCCAGCACACAGCCTGGAACTTAACACTCCCTGACATCAACTACAGCAAGGGAGGGAAAGCGAGAGTTTAAATTACATGTTGGGACCTCAACTCTTGGAAACCAGATTATGCCCAGAGGACCTGTCCGACTTTATAAAACCTGGCCTGTTTTAAGAAATAAACGAAATATTTATGGTTATGAGACAGTTCAACCACCTGAAGAGCTTCCACGCAGCGCTAGGACTGAAAAGTATCTTTAGATAAGGAACAATATCTACAAGTTTTTCTGCTGTGTGACAGGTGCACGTTACCTTACGCTGAGTTACAATGACCTTATGTCAAAGACATTGAAGTTTAATGTTAAGGGTTTTCGCACACATACACCAACACAGCCACCCACTAAAGGCACTAAACCAACCGCCAAAGGTTTTAATTAGGAGTAAAACAGCCACAAGAAGAAACCAACATGCCGCCCACGAAGCTCGCCACGAACAGCAGCTGTCCCATCTTGTTGTCTCCCGGTTGCCTCCCATACCCTCCAACACCCTCGTTTGTCCCGAGCACACTGGGGACGAGCGCCCCATCGCCTCCTGGAGCGAAAAAACTTGCGAGAAACTTTATTTAACCCGCTCTCACCCGGGATCCGCGCTCGGGCTGGCCTCTAGGGCTTGTACCACTGCGCAGGCAGGGCGAGCCTCCCGCACCCCTACCGGGCCCGCAGCCCTCCCGCGGCCTCAGACCCGCCTCGCCGAGCGGCCCCGGCCGGGAGGGGACCGAGAAGGGACCGAAAGGAGACCGAGGGGGGACCGAGGGGTAACTGAGGGGGTCCCGGGGCCCAGCCGCCGCCCCCCCGGGCCCGTCCCGTGCCCCCGCGCCGCTCACCTGGCAACGGCCGGCGCCCGCCCGCCCGCGGCCCCCGCTGCCGCCGCCGCCGCCCCCCGGCCCCGGCCCGGCCCCGGCCCCGGCCCCGCCGCCTCCTCCCGGCCCTACGGCGTCAGCATCGCACGAGGCCGCCGCCGCCAATGCGGGACGCGCCCCGCGCGCCGGAAGGACCGGAGGGGGGGGGAGCTTGGACCGGCCGCGGGGCATGCCGGGAAATGTAGGCGCTCGGCCGAGGGGCGGTGGAGGGACGCGGCTCTGATTGGCGGGGGGGGGCGGTGACGTCGCGGCGGGGTTCCGTTCGCCGCTCGCGCCGTTGCTATGGCAGGGCGGTTGGGCGGGGCGGGGCGGGGGGGCCGCCTCCTGTCACAGCTGCCGCGGGGGCTTTGCCACAGAAACCCCCCGGCCACGCAGCCCTGCCCCGTGGTGGGGCAGAAAGGGGCCTGCGACGGGTCCCACCGGGCGCGGAGAAAGTTAAAAGAGAGGCGTGGTGGGAGCATTTCTGGGGCGCCTTCCTCCAAGGGAACCCGGGCTAGGTGTGGGTTCAGTGCTGAACAAGTGCCACCACAGCACCGCGTGCACCCGCAGCCGCTAGCGCACCAAACACGCAACTAAACGTGATGCTGGTTCCTGGAGGCTTCTGGAAAGCCTGGCTGTTGTGGTGGTGCTGGCATGCCTGACACGAGGTGTCTTTGTTAGGTGATGGGAAGTACAGGCGGAATAGCAGGAAAACCCATGTTAAGATAACTGCTTAGTCCTTGGGGAAAATAGTGGAAACCCTAAGCCTGAATGTTTTACGTCCAGACTGGTCAAAGCACTAGGCCTGCCAGAGGATGATCTTGCGTTGTCAAAGAGAACAATTGGATGATCTGGCAGGACTCATCTAGCTGTAATTTCTGTGGCTCCACTCGCTTCAGTGATCCTCAGAGGCGTGCTCCTATAAACTCCGATCCACACCCAGAAATTTAATCGCAAACAATTGAGTGTAAACAAGATAGTTAATGGAAGCAAAATTATCCCCATAAATTAGTATGTGAAACACTTTGGCCCCAAATGCCTACCAACATAAAATAAATATCGCCCATTCCTTAAAACCTTGCTTACAAAAACATGATTCCCTATTGCCTCCTTTAAAATATTTCCCAACTCACACATTCATTAAAATCTTGAGGGACTGTAAGGCATCTGGGCAGTTACTGAGCACCAAAATGGCACTATTGCATGTATTTAGAGTTTCTATCATCAATCAGAATGTATTTTGACAGCCCTAGGGCTGCACAACAGCAAGCAGCAGCTGCAGAGCCTGCTCCTGGCTCCACCCCTGCCTGTCAGATGAAGCATTTCCTGCCCCGTGTTTCAGTATTTCATCTGTAAAATGGCGCTAATGATTTTAAAATATTTTGAGCTCCAGCGACTAAAAATGTATGTAAAAACTACATGTCATTTTCATCTGTCATTTCCTGTCAGCATAACTTAATGCGTACTCAGCCAGTTAAGAGGGAAATCGAGATAGGAACACTGTTTCATTAAATATTAAATAAACTGAATTAAAGTGGTTTATTCTGGTTCAAAAGCCTGTAAATCAAAAAGCAAAGCTGTGCTCTGCCATACAAGGCAAACTACTCGTTTGGAAAGACACATTTTTTAAAATTGAGTTATGCACTTCTTGGGCATTTATAGACAATTCCTAGAACTCACAGCATTAATATAAAATGTTCACCACCTTAATTCCTCCTCTGACTGTTTTAGTCCTAACTACGCAGTCTTGCACTTTGTGAAAGTTGGCAGGTCATTAGTTAACGCTGTTATTGTTCTTGAGCAAGAGGGAACAAATTTGCCTGTGGTAAATGAAACTCAGACCGGCCAGAATAACCACGGTGAATTGCAGAGCGGCTGCCGCTCTAAAACCCTCACCTAGGTGTTTTCTCAGCCAGAGAAAGGTACCGGCTATTTGGGCAGCTCCTGCAGGCTGTGAGCCAGGCAGGGGCTACAGTCAGCTCTAGCACAGTGCCTGTGTCATTCAGTAAGCGACACTGGGTCCACCCCACCTCCGTTGCTTTGGTTTGGTTTTGCTTCTGTTTTCCCCTGAAAGGCGTAACTGCGATGGGCCCTTGCATGGTGATGCCCCACCCTGCTCATCCTGCCCTGATCACGATGCTCCGGCCGTCATGCAGGAGACTGACACAACTATGTGGCACTCTGGTAACAGCCGAAGACAAATCGTGATTCAGAATAAAACTGCCCTAGGGTGCGGAAGAGCCTGTACATTTTTTTTTTACAGGATATGCCTTATTTCTGCAAGCCTTTAAACTGCTTCATCTATTGGCAAACATATTTGAGAGGCTGCTGTCTGAATTCCCCAGGCGGGCTGCATCCGTGTGACACCGGCGTGGGGCAGCGCTAATGGGGACAACAAGGCCCGGGGTGGGGGGCAGGTGTCACAATCTCCCCATCCCCCAGTGAAGCTGTGCCTGCTCATTCTCTTTGCATTTCCTTACGACAATTAATTAGCTATCAGATCTTCCTTCCCCTCTCAAAGCACGAGGGCATGCTCGTTGCATGCTGTGGCACAGTGCCGAAGGGTGGTGCTTGCTGCAGGAGCCAAGTTCAAAACGGCCAGCATGACGGCTGTTGGCAGCACCACG
Source organism: Anser cygnoides (assembly GCF_040182565.1). Lineage (NCBI taxonomy): Eukaryota > Metazoa > Chordata > Aves > Anseriformes > Anatidae > Anser > Anser cygnoides. The sequence continues at coordinate 66,095,024 of NC_089873.1, read as the reverse complement.
GGACCATCAGACCTGGCTACCTTTGGGCACACAGCATGGAGAGGTAACTGTGACATTTTTGTGGCCAGCCTGAGTGTCACGCTTCTCCCTCCAGGTTAACAGGGCCCCTGAAGCACCACTGGGCCATCTCAGGTGGGGTAGCCTGCTGTCTGAGCATGGTCTAAATCCAGCCCACCATTCCCAACCCATGCAAGGAGAATAATTTTAAAAATGAAATGCAAAGAAGAGAGGGATGGATTCTGGCCCAATTAATAAACTCCCTCAGTGAGGAGGGAAGCAAGAGTGGTGGAGCAGGAGTGAGGGTAAAAGAAGGTGGCAGCAGTGACGCCTTCCTAAAAAGTCCGAAGAGCCACTGTTGCAACCAGTAATGGTACTCTACCAAGAAAAAAAAAAAAAAAAAAAAGAGAGAGAGAGAGAAAACTGATGTCTTAGAGGCTTCCCAGTGCCTTCCTAAGCACTGTTGAGACCTCCCAACATGTACTCCCTATTGGGAAGGAAAAATTAAAGCCGGTCTCTCTCTTAAATGTAAAAAACAAGCTCCTTAAGATAAGCCTATCTATGGTGTTCTTCCAAAATGAAGTTATAAAACAATGGAAATAAATCAAGGAAAAAAACGTTTTCGTAACATTCCCCTTGTTATACGTGCTACGGGGATGCCTTGGCGTAGGTGTGCCAGTGGGTAGCCCTGCTCTCTGCTGGTGCAGTACAGAACTGCTGGCATCACTAGCCCCAGGAGTACCTTCAGGTGAACCCCCAGGGTGCCCAAGGTGTCCAGGGCAGATGCCTCGCTGCCTCGCTGGCCATATGAAAGACCTGGGTCCAAGTGACTCTGGCATCACCAGCTGGAACTGCATCTGTGACAATTTGGCCTCCCATCACGTCACATCACATCAAAAGAGGGCTGCAGGCACTCTCTCACTGCGCTCCCTGAGGCTGAGGCAGTGCTCAGAGATCAGTACTTCACTGGGGAGCATTTCTTCTAGGGATGCTCGTGATGGAGAGACATGGCTGCAGAGTGTTACATCTGCTCAGAGGGAAAAAAAAAAAGGCTTAAAAATTATTTTGGCTTTCCATTTTGCAAGGAAATTCTGACTCTTTGTAGAGGACAGGTGGCAAAGTCCAACTAGACAAATAGATCCTTTAAATCCTTTAGGTCTTATAGAAAGCTCAAATGCCCTGGAGAGGGCTGGTTTACCCTAGCACAGAGCAGTATCTGCTGCTCCATTTCATGGCTGCCCACCAGCATGGGGAAAAAATAGAGAAACAGCTTCTCCCATCTCACAGAGGCAGGAGAACTCCTGACCCTACTGTTTGTTCCCTTGTTCTTTCTTTGAGGAAATTCTATGAGTAGGTCGTGCCCTTTTGTATCCTAATGCAAAAATAGATTTCAACTGTCATTTAAACAGAGCTAAGAAAGAAGAGGGAATAGTAACAGCTTCAGGCCCTGCAGAAGATTGACAATGGGGAATTCGGCAGGAAGGCATGAGCATACTGTGATCATTGTATTACGCTGTGGGCTTTTATTATTGTTATTTTGGGATTTACAACGGCTGATCATGATTCCTTTTGTCCCTTCTGGTATGTGTCCTGTTGGCCACAGAAATCTGTTTTGCTTATCTTTGAGGTTGGTTATATTTACACTTCAGAGCTGGCATGCTCACGGAACGGCCTCGTCCCTAATCCACCAGCTATCCGTGCTGGAGCTGGGACAGGCTACACGCTCAATGGTCTGTGCATCCATCAGTCTTTGTGCACGAGGCTTTGGTGCCCACACGGCCCTGGCAAGGAGGGCATGGCCAGGATACACATCTGGACCAAGGAGGTTCATGCACCCCCGGGACCCATAGTTCTGATATAGCTAGAGTCTACCTTTGATGAGAAGTGTTCCCTTTGGTGGGAACAGTATTATGTTCACATCTGCCCCGTCTGTTACACGACAGGTCCTTCAGAGCCTGCCATTCGGTGAACTTTATTTCCTAGAATACCTTCTAGAAACTATTTAAGCTGAATATAGTTAATGTAGTTAAACAAGCTAAACAAATGACAATGAATGCCCATATATGCAGCTGGCTCTGGACAACCTTGTGACAGACACTTGAGAAATGCCCTTTAGCTGCTGGAAGGTATTTCCCAAGGCCTCCTTGGGATGTTCTGTGTATGTGTCAGCTGATGAAAATACTGTCTGTATTTCTGTAGCCACAGGTGATTAGGAACTGCTCCCACAGCGTAATTCAAACCTACTAGGCTTCTCCCCGGACAGGGTCAAGTGAGCAGAGAGAAACCCTTGCATGTTTGATTGTATGAGCGACCAAGATCTGCTTCATTTGTGCTTTGTCAGGGCTATAAAGCTTGGGTCCACATAGGCAGCACGAGGTACACTTGAACGACACGTCTGGGTTCAACATTGCTGTTTCCTGAGCTGCAAAGGCAGCAGTCTCTCTGTTCGACATCTTGGAGACAAAGAATAGGAACTTCCAAACAATGCAAACAACCTCGGCCTTAGTGGTGTTAAAAGGTGCATTTAATTTTTCTCACAGCCCTGCCATTACCTTTTTGCTGTAATTACTATCAAATGAAAGTTTCCGTTTGTTCTGGGGTCAGCTATTGCTTAGCTTACCTTGCAGCAGAGTATACTAAGGCCTCATTCATTCACTTTATAACTTATATATTACTAACCAGTTGGAAAATGATGACAGATTTGCATCCTGTTCTGCTCCGTTTAGGAGCTGATGTGCACTGACTTGCAATAACCGTATATTTGCATAGTGCCTTTAACTCCAAAATATTTTAGTTTTACATGACTTACGGGTGGTCATTTCTATCAGCCTTGAAGTGCAGTGACTTCAGGGTTGGAATGTGGCAGTCAGTAACCAGCACACGCTATAAAACAGCATATTGTTCGAATGTCTTATCCATATGAAACTGCAAATAGAATTTAAGTAGACGGGTATTTGATTCAGAAACCAGGCTGCCTTCCCTAAGCCTTACCCTTACTACAGGACATTCAATAGCCGTAAATAAACAAGTCCTGAGTTTTTTCACCTCTCTTTTGTGAAACTGTGCCTTTCCTCTCTGGGGGTTCCCACAGAGCCCCCCAACAATCACCTCTGCACATCGACCTTTTGGGTGCCGCCGAGCCTCTTCGTCCAGGACTGACCGTATCACTTCACCGTGGGGACGTATTGACTGCCAGAGTTAGTGAGTGTATGGAGTAGGCCTTCAATTACCTTTATTCATCTGTATTTCTCAAAGAGTTTTACAGAAAAAGGAGGTGTTCCGCTCCTGTTTTTATATAGGAGGAGGTTGGAGACTAAAATGCAAATAAATTAAGTAACGTGTTGAAGATTACAGAGCAGGCAATTGGCAGAGCTCACAATCAAGCTTAGCTCCCCATCCCCACATCCCCCTACCGCTTTGTGTATCTAACAATACACAGCTTCAAACCCACCACTTTTTAACTCTCATGGTAAAGCAGCAGTTTTGCCAGAGTCTTCTCTTTGACTTTCTCTGGCTTTGCATCAAACCCAACTGGCCGTGCTCTGACTTATTTTATACTTACTGCCACCCTAAGGAGGTTCTCGGATGTGTGGGTGCCATACAAATCAAGGTTTAAGCTAGAGCATAGTGCAATCACATTTTTTGATACAAAACAGACAGAAAGTTGAGAAGACTGAAAGCTAGATCTTGTAAAAAATAAATAAATAAATAAAGTGTGTGGGAGAGAGGAATTGATAGTCACTTCTCCTGTATTGATATATAGCCCCTGTCCAGTAGGAGCTACTGGCTCCAGGCAGGCTGCAAGAGATCCAGAGTTCTGGGACAAATAGCCAAAATCATCTTTTTTTCTATCCAGACAAAATTTTAGGTGGAAAAAGAAGGACATGTCCAGGGACACCCAGATGAATAGCAGCCTTAACAATGCCAACTTTTCCGCTCCCAAAGTTGTTTACACCCACAATATTAATTGTGGTGCCAAACTGCAAGGAGATTTGGGACTCCCTTAAACGTGTGGTCTTTATTGGGAAGGCCAAATGAAATCATTTTGAATTATTAGACACGTTAACAATGCCTAAGGGTGCCATATACAAATAGCTGACACCTTTAAGGACTGATGCAATGAGGATGGACAAGAACATGAGGTGAGGGTGGTGGGAGGAAAGGTCCTTTTAGATGTATCCAAGGTAGAGCAAGTTTTATTACTGGGCTAGAAATGTATAGTATCCCAGGAGTGAATAGCTCACACATTTGATCTGATCTTGGGCTCAGTCCAGCTCCCACTGAAGTTTAATGGGAGTTGGATCAGGCCATTTCACTCACATTTTTTCCATGCATGGAAAACTATTTCCGTTACTTTGAATTACAATACCACTGGCTTTGGATTTTATATAATAAAATAAATCTAAGCCACTGTTTATATTCCAAGAAACTGCATTCTGGGATGCCAGCAAATATATTGCCTGTTGGAGTAAAAAAAATAAAATAAAAACTGGACACATTGGTTTAAAAAAACAACAGCTCCTAATTATTAAACATAATTTTTCTTCCTTGTGCTTTTCTGGAGTCCTCAAATATTTGAAGTATGAAAGGTACATATAAATTCTTCTCTGGTGGTTGAAATGGTGGAATCTGTAAAACTGCAATGCTTTATAAGAAACAGAGGTTTAATATAAAAATAATAATCTTCATGACTGCCTCTTTGCTTATTGGCATATTTTGTGCATTTTAAAATTTACAGTTAAAAAAAAAAACACCTTGGAATGTCAGTAAGAAAGAGGGTGTACATTAGCAAACTCTTGTATTTTTGGGACTGGCTTCTCTTGATTGTTCTCTGACTGCAAATGAACTCTGCAGATGCTGAGAGGCGCAGGAAACGTCTTGTGCTAGGAACAGCATTTGTTCCCTGCTTTATGAATTGGATTCTGCTGAAATTCCAAAGTGGTAACACTGATTAGCAGGCTTTGGTGATGGCTTCTGTCCTACTATGATTTTATTATACCCTCACAGTACCAACGAAAAGCACAGAAAAGACTCCCGTTGGCGGCCATATGCCCACATTCTGGGATCATACTTAACTGCGGATAGTTTATACTGGGGAAGAGCATGGCCTCCAGACTCTGAAATACAAAGCAGCAAAATAAAAGACTCCCCAAAAGAATAAAACAAAAATACACATATACACAAGCAACAGAGGGAAAGAAATCTCATGGAGGGGTGTTTAATGTTAAAGAAAAACTATACATCTGGGACGGCGGTGAGGAGGATTTAACAGAACCGAACAAGGTGAGCACCGCATCCACTTCAAAGAGGAAGGACGGCAGCAGCACGAGGCGTGCTTATGCAGTCACGCACGTGCAAAACTCCTGACCACTGAAAAAATACGAAGTATATTTCCTTCACAAATGTCCCTGGGCACCAGCAGCTTCTCCTCTACAATGACAAGTTAAGTTTCAGCATGGGATTAAAGGAGAAAATGTTCTCCCTCTTGTATATAGCCATGTAGACTGAGCTGGACAGATTTCCCCTTTGTCCAGGCGGCACCAAGGAGCTAGGGGATGGCTTCAGGTGGACTCCCAGGCTGTGCGCCAGCCAGCCACAGATCACACCGTCCTTCCTCACAGCAGCATGCAAACCTTCCACCACCACGTTGCTGGCTGTCCAGCATCCAGGAATGGTTTACAAGACTCTGCATTTTAAGCTGTATTCTTGTGCATGAGCCTTGGCTAACTTTCCCTCTCATGTGACAAAGCCCTTCAGAGGATCAAGAATTGTTTCCAAAATCCCCAGTGGGTTTAGTGGGGCAGCAGGGCTTGAAACTCAGATTACCAGGTCTGCCATGCCTGGCTGTAATCTAAGATGTCCAGTAACAACACAAAATACTGAGATGCAATGCCTAGATAGCAGAGAGCACCCACCCTTCTCCTTCCTGCTGATTTTGTGTCTGTAATGAAATGGCGGTGGTATGTGTGTGTGTGTGTGTGTGTGTGCACATGTGTGTGCAGGGGGAGTTCGATTTGTCAGCACCTCCTTAGCCTCTCTGCCCTACCTGAAGCCTCCAAGGGGAGATGCACTGAAAGACAAACTCCCCAGCAGAATGGGAGGGATGGCAAACCTGCCGGCCTGAGGGGGGAAATTTCAAAACCAAAATGTGTCTTAAATAAGCTTCTTTAATTATTATCATCATCTGTTTATTTATACAAATATAAAATATATCTATATAGATTTATATAATATAGATTTGTTGCTTTGGTGGCTCTTTTCATTTACAGACGTACTGGTCAACGATCTCTGTGCACTTTTTACACTTGACGTAACAGCACCAATGGAACTTGCAGTGGCAGCGCTCCACCTGGACGCTCTTGAACTGGTCGTAGCCCCGTCCGCAGCACATCAGCTCGCACCCATCCATGCCCTCCGAGGTCTTGTTGCACAGGCGGCCCTGAGTGCCCAGCGAGCCGGTGGTCTCGTTGCGCAGGCAATAGTCCGGGCTGGGGTCGACGTAGACCAGGTCCTCCTGCGTAGGCATGTTGAAGCGGTTGTTCACCAGCTCCAGCTTGCCCTTGCGACTGATCCGCATGGCGGCGGCGCTGTCGTACTTCTCCTTCAGCAGGTCGCCCACCTTGCGGAAGTCGGCCAGCTGCAGCCAGCAGGTCTTGAGGCTGCAGGAGCCTGACACGCCGTGGCACTTGCAGGCCACGTCCGCCAGCTTGTACACTGCCTGCGGGGAAAGGAGCGCGGTCAGGCAACGCTGCATTCATTCGCGCTACGCCGGCAGCTGGCATTCATTATAACGAATTCATCAGCACATTTTCATAACTGCTTTGATTATCCCCCCATTTCTGTTGTTTCGCCCTTCAGCACAGACAAAAGTCTCCTCTTCCTCCTGCTGCGATCCCGTTTGCTAAATATTTCTATGTGTGGTCACATTGCCTCTAACCAGAACTCCCCCACCTTTTCCTTTGGCAGATTGCTAGCTTGATGGCACGGCCAGGAACAGGAAAGCCCTATACTTGTGTTTCTGGAAATTCCCCACATCTCATGGACCACCACACTGCATGTTTTTCCCCTCATAGCTGATACAAGGGAACACCTGGGAACCTGTTCATTTCCTGTCAGCTAAAACAGGAACTGATGCTATCGCTCTAGAAATACATCTGCATCCTTTTGAAACAAATCCATGGAGCCTTTCCCCCTCTCTCTGCCGAGGATCTTTTCTCCTGCGGTTCCCAGGGGAGTCCTTATTTTTCAAAGAGCAAGGAGCAGAGATGGCAGTGGAGGTGTGAGAGATGAACGCCTTCACACGGACACAGGGCCACTCACAGCTCTTCGGTCCCTCTGCTTGAGGAGCAAGCCCTGGCTGCAAATCTGCGCCATCTCGTGTCCACATACTCCACTACACTACAACCACCAGCGCTACACAGGAGGACATACAAGTCCAAAAAGCAAACACAACCTTTCACTGCCATCTTTTTCTGAGATACTTTAAGCTCCGTTTTCAAGAGGTTTATGGGAGCTGTAGATGCATCATACCCCTGAAAAGGCAGCATCTCGTGCAGCAAGGCAGAAAACCAAAATTAACAGAGTCTCAAGAATTCAGGCTAATGAGTGTTAAACCCTCAGTAGAGCAAGTATGCAATGTAAAGGAAAACAGTCCTTCCTCCCGCACTAGCTGGTAGGAGAGAGAGAAAATAAAAAAACATTTTAGAATAACAAAGCTCAAAACCTACGAAAACAAACTGAAGTGCAGGTCAGGTTTGTTCTTTCCATTAATTTCAGATACAGGTTCCACACTACAGACTATGTGAGATCCTGTCAGCACCAACAGGAACTTCCAGAGTTTACAAAGTGAAGAGCTGGCACCCACATTCAATCAGAGCTACCAAGTGTTACAGCATTTGACTTCCAGAGCTCTTTATGCTTTACGTATGAGGCTCACATCTGCTCTCCCATGGCCATCCTGCCTCTTGCACGTTTGCAGGGCAGCGCCTCTGCCAGATCCCACATGCCAAACAGAGCTATTTGGCATCGGCTGCAAAATTAGCGCCAGCTGTATCTGGGGTGGGGTGATCAAGAAACGTGAGAAAAATAAGGATGTTTTGAAGGAGACGGCAATACATCTAGCAGGCTTTCTGCTGAAAAAAAGATAGCCAAAGACTGAAGCTCCTTTTCTGTCTCACTCACTGACACCGAAGAAAGTTTCCCAGCTCTCTGCATTCACTTGCCAAGGAGTGGGTGATTAAGGCAATCCTACAAACAAAACCTTCTGCGTATGACTGCATTCTGGACCAGCAGGGAGAGGTCAGAGTTCTCCTGAAACAACTGGTTGCTCCCGGTCTAACAAACACCTAGTGCTTTTGACAGCTAGTGAAGATTCAATTGGGCTTAATGGCTAAATCACATGGAGGCCAACCCAGCTCCCAAGGAAGTCAATGGGCTGAGTCCTTAAAACAGAGAAGCTTTAGTTCTGCTCCTTGGAGCTCAATTTACTGAGGCAATGCCTCACAGCACAGTGTAACAGCTACGGGCTGGGAGTTAAGCGCTCGCCTTGGACTGAACTGTAGTTGCAGAGGACCAACCACGCCGTTACTTAAGGACTCCTGCTGTACTACCACCAGACAGAGCTACAGCTGAATTTCCCGAGGCCCAGACACTTACTATATCCTCGCTGCATTGCCAGCCTGCTCGTTATAAGCTTGTGTTAGCACTTTTCGGTTATGGTTCTGTCAAATCCCAGGCCACTCATGCCTCCCTTGCCCTTGCATATGTTTTTATAAAGTATTATGATTCTTCCTAATCCTGGGCTTTGTTCCTTTAGAAAAACACTGCAACTCGATCCCTCTCAGCTAATGTCATGGGACTGAGTTCACTCTGGCTTGGCTTTAAGCAACTGATGCTCAAAACATCTGGCCCATGTGGGTAATAGCCGTGCGGGGGAACGCGAGCCCTACCAGTTATCACAGGTAAGCATGGTGCCGCTCAGCCCCCCACAGCTCCCACTATCAACGTCCCGCGGAGGTAACCGCAGCTTTACCCTCTACACGGCTCTCCCCCTCGGCTGCCTGGATGGGGAGAAGGCGGAGGAAACCGGAGAACTCCTTTCTGACTGGGCGAGGGTCAAGGTAAAGAATAACAGACCCCACGTGTAGTTCTGAAGGCAGGGCCTGATCGATGGCTGTGCCACTTAAGCAGGTTGAAAATGCCTCTAATGGAAAGGCTTAAAGCCCTCTCCCATAAGCCCAAGTTCTCTTCCAATTCTTTTCTCGCAAGAATGGGAACGGGAAGAGAATTAATGGGGAATTCCTATGTGGTCAATTAGCCAGACCCCCTTCCAGGCTTTTCTGGCACTGGGCTGAGTGACTGATGACTGAGGCCTGCCATATGCTGACTGGGTAAATAGCGCGGAAGGACTGACTGCCACAGCCCGCCAGACAAGGGCAACAGATAAGGAACGCGGGGGAAAGAAGAGAGGGTAGTGGAGCCCAACTGGAAAAAAAGAGACAGATGGAAGGAAAGAGCATATTGAGATAACAGCCAAGGTAAATAAACAAGGGCTATAAAGCCAGGAGCACTACTACAAGGACTGCGACGTGGAGTGAAAGGGTGATGGGGTCAGGAGTGCCTGAAAGCTACAAGGGCTCGGCTTGCTTCCGAGCCCTGTCGGCTCCTTCCAAGAAGCACTGAGAGCAGGGACAATCTTCTCTCCTGCCATTAAAGCTCCTCTGGGTTCAAGGAGAACCATCTCACCTAGATGAAACCGACTGGGGGCACCTGCCAAAAATCAGAAGACATCGTCAACTCAAACACTGGCCAGGAAGTCAGGGCAAGGCTGCACGAGGGACGGCAGCTGGTGGTCACTTAGCAAATGCTCACTGCTGTGTCTCCTTCCCTCACCCCTTTCTTGCAGCACCGGTTTCAGGAGTATGGAGTTACACATGCATCTTCCTACTCCCAAAACCAGAATCTCAGAAGTGAAAACTTAACATTTAGGAATGTAGGACTAGACGGGGCCTTCTTGGTTACTAAGTACGATCTCTTGCTATTGTAGGCACCACTTCAAGTAATGTTTTCCTTAAAAGTATTGAGTGCCCTTTTAAAAGCAATTTGGTTTTCAGGCACCATTATTCTGATCACTGTTTCAATGATAAAGTATCTTTTTCTAATTCCCAGCCTAAATGTATTCACTTTATGCCCATTTGCCATTGTGCCAAATTGGCCTTTTGCTTAAAAAGTACTTTTCCTTCCCTATTATTTCTCCCACTAATACAGACATCAGTCACATCCTCTCTCAGCTTTCACTTTGCTAGGCTAAACATGGCAAGCTATTCTAGCCTGCTTTCTTAGGAAAAGATTCCTATCCCTTGGGTCAATCAAAACAACCCTTTTCTAGTCTGAGGTCATTTTGCTTGGGAATATGAGAGCACACAATATTTTGGGGCCTTACAAGATCTTAAAACAATGGCATTAATATTCCCCTATGTCTTTCAAAAAGACTTTCCCTAGTACATTCCAGGATATTTGCCACCTTATGAGCCACATTACATCTGCAGCTGGCTGCTGCATCCAACTCTTTTCTACTTATTTCCTAATGACTAAAAACGTTTTGCATACAAGACCTTGAAATGACGGTCTTAATGTTGTTTTATTGGATGTCACTAGGTGCTGTACAAAATTTAGATTCTCCTCTATATTCATAATACCTGCCACCTCTGCACCGTCAGCAGCAAATTTCATCGGCCCATTCCAACTCCTGTGTCAAGGCCAAGAAACAAAAATATTAAGCACTGGCCTTCAAGCAAGTCCTTGAAGAATTCTGCTAATTAAGCTCTGTCAAGATCAATATGCATCCTTTCACACAACTTACTGACATCTTCCCTTAAACCAGTTTCTCATTCATCCCACAGTTGCCGTATTTTTCCTTATCTTTTCCAATTTAACCATGTGTTTCCACGTGGGAAATACATGAATTGTCTCACAGAAGTTCATCTAAACGAGACCTATTGGATCTGTTTTGCCTTTCAGGAAATCAGTGATGTTCTAAATGACCAAGTGATCAACCTTTGAGAAATTCTTGTCAGATTGTTTTCCTTTTTGCCTGAGATGTCCTTTCCCCCACGTCCTCCTGTAAACGCTGCCAAGGTCACACTGCCTGTGCTGCCAGGTGCCAGCTCTTTCAGAGAGCCAGAGAAAAAAAATGAGCACTCCCTGTGATTTGGGGGCTTCAGGCTTCCTGATTTTTGCTTCCATCTTGGTGGCAATAATTTCAATTTCCCTTCACTGCCATGTCAACATATTTTTAAGAGACAAGAGCAAAGGCTGCCCTGTACTGGCCAAATATGATCCTGACCAGACAGCCCTGGAACCTGTAGCAGTGCCATCTCAGAGCTGCCTCAGGCCAGGTCGATTCATATTCATCTCCTTTCCTGATCCCAGCATCTCCATTTCTCACTACCCCCAATTCCTCATCCACTCAACCCACTCCAAAGCCACTTACTCCAGAGCCCTCCATTCTTCCAAACCTTTGCTGCCACCATTTGACTCCCATCTGAATCATTCAATCCAATCCTAAACACCTCTCTGTCAGCAGCCCCCTGCACAATCCCACCCATCCCAGGTCTCCTGGCCCCAAACTTCAGTACTCGCTGCTCAGCTCCTCTTTCTCTACCTGTCTGAACACAACAGCTGCCTCCTCAAGCCTTCCTCACCTCCACAGGGTACCAGCATCATCAGCCACTGCCTGCCCCCAGAGCACCGTGCCTGGCTTTCCCCAAAAATACAGTCCCAGGGGGATTTACAAATCTACACCGCAACCATTGACTCCCCTAGGCAGGAGTGCTGAGGACAGAAGACATCTCCGCTGTGCAGCAGACATATGGCACGAGCAACACCCCATTCTGCCTTGAAGCCCCAGGTAAAGCACTCCTTTACTTCAGGGACCAAAACTACTCTGTCTTTAAACTCAGCCCCATTCTCAGTGAATAGCAGTCTCTTCTCTTCCCATCTTTTCCAATTCACTAAGTTAAAAAAAACTTTTGCTATTTCTGTTACTACCCTTTGCAAGGTCTGACTCAGCTTGCTTTTTACTGTTCTCACTTCATCTTTACGCTTCTTGAACTCTAAGACAGAGCATTTTGTTATTTATTTGCTATCGGTTCTTTTTTTTTTCCCATTCTTAGTAAGCTCTCAGTCTATTCCTAATAGCTTCTCTGTGGTAGTTATTCATTCAGTGAGGTCTGGATATTCTTCCTACAAGCTTTTTCCTCTTGCTTGGCATGCAGAATTGTAATGGCTTTAGCATCTTTGACTTGAAAAAGTTCCAGACCTCCTCCACATTGAGCTCCTCAGCTGAGTTTACTAACCGGCTCCCTTAGTTTATCAGAGTTTGTTAATCCACAAGCTTAATTACACACTGGTTTAGAGTTCCATTCAATTTAATCTAAAATGACTTCTGTTCACCTAATCTAAGGTTATTTTCTAAGGCCATCTGTTCTCAGCGTCTACCAAAACCAACCTTGAAATAACATTGTCTTTTGCTGGGCCCTTAGAAAAGCTTTTGTCCAGGTCCTGCACTAACTGGAGACAAAGAAATCACCTTGAGGGTCTCGTCTGCAGAGCCCAGAGAAGCATGTGCACTGTAGCACTCCAAGCACAGCTTATTCAACTTTCTGCACTGTCGTAAAGGCAGGACAGAACTGGTTTTAGCTGCATCCCTAAAAAAGGACAAAGCTTTCTTCCATCTAAAACCATGCCATAGTTAGAACTCACAGCTCGGTTTCTTCCCCGTATAACAAGAATAACACGACATGGTGACGTTTTAGCCACGCTGCAGAGCAACTATCTTCTAACTTGATCTTCTAATTAAGACGTTGCTACAGTTCAGCCGTCCATCAAACTATTGGTCATTTTCTGTCTGTGGTTCTCTCAAGGCCATAGGGCCAGCTGATAAAAATGCTGGTAACACATTCACTTCCTATTTTACACAGGACTTGGATTTGTAGTAATCCAAGTTCATGACTCCAGATATACAAGATGTTCAAAGTACGTAATGTGGCGAAGAACGTCCCATTTAGGCTACTACTCCATGGAGGGACGGTCATCCTTTCTAAGCAAACGCTGACCCTCTGCCCTCCCAAGCCTAAATAAATAAATACATAAATACCCTAACCAAAAACCACTGAGTTCCAGAGCTTTCAAGTCCACCATTTTCCACCTCCTGCAAGTTTACCTCAGTCTGAGTTTGCAAAAGGAGTATGGAGTACGTGCAGAGCCTCAACCTGACACATCAATTCCACAATCAAAAACCAGAGCAAACATATCTGGTGGCAAAAGGAAGCTGAAATTATATGCAGAAAAGCAACACATGAATGGGAAAGGGGAAGATAATTCAGTAACAATTAGAAGTTCGAAATGGCATAAAATTGCTAAGGAAACTAAGGATATTAGTTAAGAATGTGTAAAAGAGCAAGGCTAACTACATCTAATAGGATTTTTTAATATGGATTAGAAACAAAATTAACTTTAGAAAAGCTTGCTACTAGAGAGGAACGATAAAATTCTTAAACATTCTGGGAAGAAAGCAAAAACATTCAGGCATTTCTTCCTACATTTGGAAAGAAGCAGGGTTATAGAGTTGTACGGCATATGAATGATGCTACACCTTCCAGGCTATTAATCACCGAAGGAGGAATTGCATGAAAAGCAGATGCACAGACACTGAATGCATTACAAGGGGACAACTTCACCTATGTTTACGGCATCAGTGAGACCAATACCAGAACTCGACAGGTAATTTTAGTACCTGAATTTTAAGGGATACGGGAACTGGAAAGGGTACGCTGAAGTGATGCAAAAATGGTTTGATGACTGTTGAAAACATCTGCAAGCTAGAAACACTTAAGTTCTCAACTTAGTTTGTCAAAACAAAGAGTGGTGAATAAACCGCAGTAGCTAAATATTTCTATGGAGAGGAGATTCTGTTTACTAAGGGGTTTTTCAATCTATCTGTAAAAGTCAGAAAAAGAACTGACTGGAAGCTGATGCTGGATAAATTTAAATTACAATGATGCACATTGTTGAAAGAGTGAGGGTGACTAATGACAGTAGCATGCTACAAAAAGAGGTGATGGATTCTCCACCTCTAGAGGTCTGCAGATCAAAACCATGCATCTTCTCAGAAAAGGTCTGTTGCCTTGGTGCAAATTATTTATTTTGCCCAATATCAAGGTGTCTAAGCAAGGTGTAAGTTTAAGAGACAGCCAGGAAGCTTGATTCAATGTTTGCCTTATATTCCCCAAAATCTTAATGATGGCAGTAGAAAAAAACTCCACATGCCAACAGACTGTCCTCTTTACCATCACCCTGTCCTTTTGGCAGCTCTGGGAAGCACATTTCTGAGACTTAGACCTGGGAAGTGGGCTGTTAGAGCACCTGGTTTATTCAGTAAGGGCTTACATGTCTGCACACGTGCCATCCAGTATCTCAAAAGACCCCAAACTCACTGGCTTTAGCTGTCAATGGAAGCCAGCCTTTAGAGCTGGAACATCATATTGTGCGTTGTCTGTGCTATCCGTAAAAACAGAGGAAATGAGACCATACACTGTTTCAAGGGAGTTACTGGGGCACGTCTGGACTGTCCCTCACCAAACCTCCAAGGAACGTGACATCCAGCTACCTCACAACCTCTGCATCTGCCCCTCAGAAACAGGGAAGGGTCAGCGTTCGTCTTACCCTGCGACCAGCCTCGTTGTTCTGCAAGTTCATCAGCATGCGCGCCTGCTCCTCTGAGCCTCTCACGTAGTTCTTCTCCCGCTCCTTGGCATCCACAAACTCCTTGGCGAAGCGGTACCCGTACTCCACGTTATCCCCGCAGCCACCCCACAGCCAGTCTCGGGGCAAGTCCTTGGGCCGGGCAGTCCGGCTGCAGCCACAGCTGGAGAGCTCTCCTTCGCGGCAAGCCCGGCTGATGGCGTTCACCACCCCGGCAGCACTGACGGCGTAGGTGAAAGCAGTCTCTCGGCTACCTGCAAGAGGACGTGAGGAGGAAATTAATAACAGGCGAATCCCTTCTAGCAAACAAAACGCGCGTTAAGATGTAACCAAGCAGGCTCAGGACAGTGGGAAGTGCTGTGCCCTGAGAAAGTGCATTAAAACTAACTGGGTGGCCAAGCACAGGAGAACCACCCTGCTCTGGTAGAGGGGGAACTGCCGTAACACATCTCTCTTTTGTTTTCATTCCACAGTAACAGCCCCAGGCAATTGCCTGCCCAGTGCTGGCAGTTTGTGTGTGACCAAGATCAAAAACCAATTCTGACACACACCAGGGAAGGGGCTGAGATTCCTGATATGGCCTGGAGAAGTATCCTTGGGAAGAACATGTTCTCCGTGAATTTTTAGGTGCTGCTCCTCAAAGGTTATTATTTTTTTTAATTTTATGTTTGTCCATTTAAGAGCCTTGGAAGCCCTGAGCCTTGCCCAAAAGAAACAGCACCACCATTGGCAAGGACTGCTCAGCCTCTTTCCCTTTTCTGCCTCAGGTCAACCCTTCAGCATGCTCCGATTCTAACCCGGAGGAACCTCTCAAGCAACAAGAGGGTTATTCATTTGCTGAAAATACAACTGCTGCCACTGAACCTGCCAAAAATCGTCGAGAACAACTGGTGAGGTTGGAGCAGTGCAAGGGGAGCGTTCCCCGCCAGCCAGATACCTCTCTATAACTGTTTCAATCCAACTGGGACAAGTGCTTTTTATGGGCACCTCACCTTCAACTAGTTTCACTTGGGTTAAATATGTCCAGCTGAGACTTGATTCAAGATAAACTGAAGGAAACCATTTTTACACTAAAACGCCAAGGCAGAGGCTCTCCCGACACCTACAGAACCGCAGCGCTGGAAGGAGTAAAACTTTCCCATGTAGCCAGTAATAAATGAAAAGACTTTCCGCTTGCACGTGTATGAGAGGCTGCCCTGCTCGGAGGCCAAGCCGAGCAGCTGGAGCAGGTCTCCTGCTCCGTTCCTGGTTCAGCCCCAGCCTGACCGGGGCACCAGCTTAGCCGAGAACGTGGCACGAGGCCAAGCGTGCAGCACAGTGCCCCGGCTGGAGAGGGGGGAGGCAACCCACACCTGCACTATCACCACACGCTGTAATAAATACCTAAACCAACACCTCCAGAGTCATCGTGTGCGTCACCACACTTCCAGGTGATAAAGGAAACAACTGCCAAAGCTTCACTGGAATAAGCAGCCCAATCCTGAAGAGCTACATACACCAAATCCCAGCAAGAGGTGACCTTTGGATGCTCTCGAGCAAATTAGGCTGACTTCAGAGGGCAGATGCCCCAAGAACAGTTTGTCACCAGTGCTCAATGCCAGCTCACCCAGCAGGACCCAGCTGATGCTTTTGGTATGCTCCTGTTCCAATTTGCATGTGCCGACAACCTGCAATTATTAGCAGCTTATCACCAGCTTAGCGGTAATGACCCAAGACAAAGGCAAGGCTGTGAATGGCACCCACCTTGCAGAACAACTTGTGGTTTATTTATTTTTCCCTAAATGAGGGCTGTATGCTAAGGGCTTCTGCCATGTGCACGAGGACTGATAAAATGCCAGGGGGCACACAGCAGAGAAGGGAGGGCCTCCCTAGCAGGTCATAAGGAAGAGGACTATGCCCCCAGAACCTTCCTGGTCCAAGAAGTAAAGAGGAGTGACTCCTAGTCAAGATAATTCAGCTCAGAGGGGACGTGTGGTCCTTCTGCAGCAACCAGTGTCGAGTTTTTGCACATTACATGCAGTGCTAAGGTAACACCCAATGTGCACTTTACCACTACCGGCCTGTGCCCATGTGGCGGGAGCCCTGTGGCCGTACCAGCCTTCATACTGACTTGACCTGAATCACACAGAGGAGCTCCCAGGGTTGCACTTTGTTCAGAGAGACTGCACGACTCCAGGTGCTTAGGATCCTCACAACTTGCTTGCGATTCCCGTACCAGACGTGGAGGCTGGATCTGCACTTTCACTGCCCGTGCTTTAACCACCTCCGTGTTTCAGATGCAGCAGCACCACAACCCTGCCTGCAGTCCCTGGGTCTGCGTAAGGGGTTCAGGCTGGCGGTGGGAGAGGCTGAAACGAGCAGCAGTGGTTTTCCTTCCTCGCTGCGCTCGAAGCGGAACAAACCACGGTGCTCAGCTGATGTACTTCTGGTTTGGGAGGCAGGATCGGATGTGTGTATGGAATCCCATGCTAATACAAAGCAAATTTGTAGCTGGCAACTGTGGGCTGACACATCCTAGCTTTCGGTTAGATCCCTCACTGTCTTGTCTCTGCTCTCCCACCACACATCCAGCCTTGAAAAAGTGTTAGGATGTTAGCTCAGCTTCTCAAAACTCACCCCACTTCCACACCGCTACGCTGTCATCTCAGTGCTGTGTTTTTCCCTAACCTTGCGGTCACAGCGAAGGTCTCCTGTGCGGTGGGTGCCCTGGGGGGGTGGCGATGCCCCGGGGGGGCTGCAGCCCTGGTGCTGCCAGGTGTGGGAGGCTGGCGGTGGGGCTGAGCGCGGGGCTCTGCTGCCCTCCTCCGCCTGCCGCCGGCCGGGCATCCACCCAGCCACTTGACCTTCCAGAGCTGGGAGAAGGAAAGGGGAGGACTGACCCCAGAGGGGAGACCAAAGGGAAAGAGATAAAGATGTGTTGCTCTAACTTTTTTTTCAATGGAAAAAATGTAGTTTCAAATTATTTTTTTTTAATTCCCTAAAGTTTTCCTGTCTGGAGGAAAAGTATTTCTCTTTGTTCTCATCTTTTAAGACTCCTTTTCTCCTTTTTGCATTTGAAAAGGCAGAAGAGATAAAAATCTTTGGCTCCAGAAAGGACTGGACTAACCTGGAAACCCCAGTCTTGCACTTAGGATTGTGCTGAAGGAAATTACAGGCTGTATATTCTCTTCTCCCCCAAGAAAATACTAACACTACCTTTTTGGATGCTCTGTCTTCTCCCACGTAAGCATAGAATTTAGGACTGTATCTGTATGTAACTTACAGATGTATATATACACACATACTCGGTCTAAAATCCGTATTGACAGGGCAAGAAGCAACTTCAGAAGGATAATTTTTGTACATCAGCAGGTATTGTTATTGAATAAGGCAGAGGGCATGTCCAAAAGCTAAGGGCAATTCTCACGATAATACAAACACTAGGAAATATCTGTTAAAAAGAAGCTGACTTCTGTGCTACAGATGCCCGTGCAAAATTTTTCTACCATTGGCCTGCCTCACCTCTATAAAACACACAAAATGAAGGTGTAATGATTAAACACAGACCAAGCAGGTCTCCCGTTTCTGAGCTGAGCCAAGCTCTGTGAGGTGGAAAGGAAACGAATCATCTAGGTTTCTGAGAGAACGCTCTCCCGAATTTCTCCCAGGCTTTGGACTTGGCCAGGGCAGGTTCTCCTCCCCTCCCATAATCTAGAGCAGCTCAAGAAATCACGTAACATATGCCATGCCTGCATCAGTGGGTGGGCAGCCTAAGGTTGTTGGCACACTACACACCTTCTGGGTCCTTATCTCCTTCCCCCCCCCCAACACGTCTCTCTGGCATGCCTTTGCACTCTCGCAGATATTCTGGTCTCCAGACCCTTCTTGTGCTGCTGGCACGGCGTACAGCAAGAGGGCTGTGGTCCAGAACTGGGGCTTAGGGGTTGAAAACAAGAGACAGGCACACGGTGTGAATGAACCCGGGGAAGAATGACTTTATAGCTGACATGACCTGAGAGACTGAGAGGGTTTTTCTTCTCTAGCATGGAAAACGGACTTGCTGAAGTGATGACCAGTGCCCCATTACAAACTCAGAAAAAGTAAAACCGGAGGCGGCATCCCCCTCTGCAGCACCTTATCGCCGACTTAGACAACAGCGGTGTATCTTCATAAGCCCTGTAACACTCCAGGCCACCTTTGGTGACAATTCTCTTGCACTGGAGAACAAACATCACCTTCTGAATGTGCTCTGACTGATCAAAGTAGGGGTTCTAGAGGAGCCAGATTCAAAACTCCTTGCTAGGATAGGTTTTTGAACAGGGGCAACCACAGGCCATCGCCTCACAGACACCACCATCAGCAGATCCCTACCAGAGGTCCAACAGTACTCCTAACAGGCGTGTACACACACAAACCAAACAGCAGGACTACTGGACACAACCACCACATAACCACAACGCCTCTTTCCTCATCAAACCCCAAATCTACTCTCAATTTAAGCTAACGGCATCAAATTAGTTTTAAAAAGGAAGTATCATCTGTCTTCTAATATCCATGCTCTTCCCTTCTTCTCATACACCCGCTGATCCTTCCTGGCTGCTTTTCATCCTCCAGCTCTGATCTTTATTGTCCCTTCAGATCACACTTCTTTTTTTTCTTTTTTTCAGCTTTGGACTTACCCACTTGACCGAGCTGGGGCTGCAGGAAGGTACTTAAGAAGAGGATGAGGTTTGCTCTTTTCATGCATCCTTGTGGGGTCACTAGGATCTCTTTGGGAATCTGAATTGTGCCCCATTCTTTGGGATGTTAAGTTACATGGGAGGGAGGGAGGGACGCCAGAAGGGAGAGATGGAGAGGTATTGCTGTCCTTTTCCTTTGGTGGCTGAAGTTTCAGTGTTTGTACCCTGAAGCACGAGTTTTAACAGCCTGGGATTGCACAGAGCCTCATCTGGCCACCACTCTTGGTATCAGAGAGCAAGAGATCAAGGATGCGCAGATGCCTTGGATGTGCATCAGCAGCTGAAAGTATCTGTCAGGAAACAGCATTTCCCAAGGGAGCATCCCAGGGAAGCAGGGATTTGTTGGGGTGTGAGCCGGACAGATGGGCAGAAAGGGAGGAATTGAATGGCTCTGATGGGCTGGATTAGGGATTCTGAGAGACAGAGCAGCACGTGCAGAAAAGTCCCTGAAATTCTCCAGGATGATGCCACATAATTTCAGGAGTGAATGGAAGCGATCACAGGACTCAGTTACCCCAGTGCCCTATTGCCTTGACACCCCAGAGGCATTAAAGATGCATCTCCTGGTGTTCTGCTCCCCGTGCAGCTTTTTGAGAGTGAGGCCAGAAAGGTGTAAGCAACGCTGGGGGCAGCTGGGGCCGCAGGAGGTCTTTTTCCATCCCCTATTAAGTGTTTTCCCCGACCTTACAAATGAGGAATAGTGCTGGCCCTGGATTCTTCATTGAGAGCTTTGTGGGTGGGAAACAAAACCCCACCACACAAAGGCTGGTGCGTGTGCGTGTGTGTGTAAGCGGCTGTTTTAACACCTTTTCTTTATTGTCCTGGCTGTCGGACACATCAAACCGAGCCCGGATTTCTCAGTTTCTTGCCATCAGATGATTGCATTTCAAAAGGAGCTGGGACAATGCGGCTAGGTCACACCTCAATTCAAGTGCAGCAATGGCCTGTCAATGCGCCTCTTTTGGCCAGCAGGGCAGGAATTATAAAAATCCCTTCGGTTTACACAGAAAACAGAAGAAAAGGGAGGAGGGGGGAGATCCCAAGCCAGGGAGTCCATATTTCCCACATCTCAGGGCTGCATTCCCTGTCCAAGGGCACTCCAGATGCTGGGAACGATAACATGGGTCCATTGTTCCTGGCTCCAGCTTCTTCCCTCCCTACCTCTAAGCAAGCACACGGAACAAAAGCAGCCCCCTCGTCCTGACCTCCCCACGGCCCCCCCAGGGGGGATGCCCCCTGCCCCAGCTGCGGTTCAGGTGTGCTGCTGCCTCCACTCAGGTGCGGGCAGCACCAGGGGATGGAAAAGCTCATTAAAGGGAGTTTTAGGAGCAGCGCTAACGGGGCTTGGCTCCCAAACACACATTTGAAGGAAGGCAGAAAGCCGCAGGGGGGACACCCAGCGTGCCCCCACCGCTGCTGCCCCACGCTGGGTGCTCCTACCTATCTTCATGACCCGCCCGAAGACGGAGGTGTTGTCCACCGTGCTGCAGTTCCACCTGCGCTGCCGGAACTGGTACTGGCACTCCTTGATGGCGCTGCGGGCCCCCTCGCCGATGAACACCATGTGCTCCTGGTAGAGCTGGCACAGCTTGCGCTGCCCCGGGGAGAGCCCCGGCAGCTGGCTGCAGACGGGCTGAGCGCCGATGATGTACATCTCGGGCCTCTGAATGGGGTTCATGGCCAAAGACCTGCGAGGAGAGAAGAGCATCCAACAGGGGCTGCCGGGGGAGGCCCGAGCACCTTTCCCCGGCCTCGCACCCGAAGGCCGGACGCGTTTCGCCTGTCAGCTGCCTCCCTCCCTCGGTGCTCAGCCAGACACGAGCCCTTTCCAGGGCTCGGGCGGGAGGAACGGGGCTCCTTCGAAACCCGAATTTAACCACCCGGGATGGGGAGTGGGAGCAGAGGGAAAGCTCGTCTCTTTCTCCGCAGGAGGAGAAAGCGGGCTGCTGCTTCGTGCGGGACCGCCGATGGGCGATGCCTCCAGCACGGGGAGGTTCCCGCTGTTTAGGGGAAGGGGCTCCGCGGCCGCTTTTGGCAGCGGATCGGAAACCTTACCCAGCCTCTCCTTACGCCTCCCCCCTCACCCAGAGCCCCGCACAAAGCCCCCCTTGAAACTCCTGCGGGAGAGGGGCCGCGTCCCACCTCCCCAAAAACCAGGGAAGGGGCAGGAGAGGGAGGGGGGGACCTCGCAAGAAGCGAGCAACAGCGAAAGAAGCCCGGGACGGAGCAAGCAGCCAACTTCCCCAGCCAAGCCCCCTCCCCGGACCGGCCCCCTCCCCGGCCCCCAGCCCGGGACAAAGGCTTTTCGGGGCTGCCCGGCGCCCCAAAACTCACCACCAGGAGCTGGCGTCGGCCACCGGCGAGGTGCAGCTGCAGAGGAGCGCGGCGGCGAGCGCCAGCCTCGGCCCCGTCATGGTGGGCTGCGGGGGGCTCCGGCGGCTCTGGGGCGGCCCCCGCGGAGCCTGCCGCCGGGACGGGGCGCCCTGCGGAGAGAGAGGAGCCGAGGAGAAGCCCTGCAGCGGGGCCTGCGTGCGGCGGGGGCGCGGCGAGCACGGCCCCCTGCCGCCGGCGGCCGCCCCCCGGCCCGCCCCGCCGCCCCCTCCCCCGGCCGCGCCCCCGCGACGGCAGCCCCCGAGGAGCCGGGGCCGTGCGGGGTGGGGGGGAGATGTGTGGGGTTTGGGGGTTATTTTTTTTGGGGGGGGGAGGGGGGTGCCCGGCTTTGATGTGCCCCCCCCCCCCCCCGGTGCCCCTCGGCGGCAGGTGTGCGGGGAGCCGTCGGGGCGCATCAAAGCGGCCCCGCCGCCTTTGTAATGCAGGGGGCGGCTCGGAAATGTCGCCCCCCTACACACACACACACACGCACACGGCGCCCCGAAGTGGCCTTCAAAAGCAGCCCACCCTCAGCCCCGCGCCCCCCGGGCAGGGGGGGTCATCGGCCGGGGGCTGGCAGCTCCGCCTGATGGCTGAAGGGGCTGGGGAGGTGGGCGAGAGGAAGGCTTCAAAGGCTCCCCTCGCCCCGACGCCCCTCTCCACTCATCCCACCGGGGACCGCGAGGGACGCAGCTGCACCCGCTCCATCCCCACGCGGCCTCCCCCCGCCGTGGTGACCCCACAGGCAGGCTGGACGCGGGGGCCCCCGGGGGTCCCCTCCTGCGTGGCCCGAGAGCGGCGAGCAGCGCCCAGCCCTTTCCTTCATTTCGCCTCATAAACACCGCCCGAGACGTGAATCACCAGACTCGGCAGCTCAGGCCGCCGAAGTATATTTTCTATCGAATTCCTCGCGCCCGCCACGGTGAAATCGCGGTGTTTGTTTGCAGCACGCTCCGCTGCCGGCCCCGTCCAGATGTGCTGTACCTGCAGCTGGTGGCCGCCTCACCTGGCAGGCAGATGTGCGGCCGCGAGCGCCAGAATGAGCCGCAGGACAAAAAAAGCCTTGTGTGACCCGCTGCCTCCACGGGAGGGGAGCTTTGCCGCTCGGGCACAGCAGGATCCACGTCTGAGGAAAACAGGGTGACTTTATTCACATCTTCCGTAGCCTCCCTCTCCCTCCTCCCACACCCCTGAGCGTGACGGAGGGATGGCGAGGTGTGTGTGTGCATAGCCACGCATACGTGTTTGGGGTCTGTTTCTATAGGGAATAGGCAGAATGGAAAGTTTATCTCTGGGAGTCTGGGGAGGAAGGAAGTTGTGTATGGATGAATGGCTTTTCCATGACAAACAATGAGTCTGCACAGACACGGCGTGATGTCACCTAAAGAATTTCCAAGCCAGCCTCAGATACAGAAAATCTTTTCGCTGGCAGAGAAGAGCACGTGCCACCTTTCCATTTCAACACAGCCAGAAGGAAGGATTAGGGTGAAAAACAAAACAAAACAACAGAAAAAGACCTCACTGTCTCACACACATATACAAGGCACGCACCATGTAAATGAATGACATGATGGGAGAGGCGTACCTCCGAGCTTCGCCCTCACCACGTCTCCTCATGGGTACTGAGAAAGGAGTGAGGAGCAGCAAGGCGTCCCGTGTCCCTGCCGGGCAGGAATGCCACATGGCACCTGCCGATGTGCTTCCCGATCCTCACGGAGCACAACGTGGATGTGCCATCAGCTGCCACGGTCAGCCCACGGCACCAAGGCGTCATGGAACTGGAACCCCCCCCCCTTCAGTAAAGCCTGTGAGATGCTCACGTGGAGCCTGGTCTAGAAACACACAGCATTAAATAAATATCTCAGTTATTAATATTCAAAGGCAGCTGATGATTAATGACAGCTAAGCGCTGTGAATACTACTAGCAGTGCCCCGACCACCAACAAGCACAAGCAAGGCACATTTTCATCTTATCTTGAAACACGAGACACAAAAATTGCTGTACTGGATAAGATCACTTATCCAGCCAAGCTAATATCCTGTCAAAGGCGGCAACTGAAGGAGATGCTTCAGTGGAAAATGTCTGAAACTGAATTCCAGCTCAAGTCTGCCGCTGGCGAGAGTGGCTGTGGATTATGGAAGTGAGTCGTCTTCAAGGTCCTGGAAATAATTTCTTCACTGACTGTGTTTATGACTCCAGATAAAGTGGTAATAGCAGGTGAGGTGTTGTTGCAGGCGTTTTGCCTCAGCCAGCAACTTCCAAACCAAAACCAAAAGCTGCAAAGTATTCGGCCGGTGGTCTGAAGAATGCCATTGATCCCCCTACCTCCACAACTTTTTGTTTCTACCCGCCCTGCAAGTCTTTAAAATGAGATTTTGGTTCTATAAATAAAAGGCCTGAGTTACATTTCAAGCCCCAAAGCAGGGCTGACTCAAACAGCTTTGGCAAGGGTGTTTGCCAAAGCAAGGCTGGGTGGGCGACGTCGGTGAAATTTTGCGCAGAAGAGGGCTGAGGGGCAGGGGGCTGCTGGGGGGCTGAGATGGAGAAGGTCAGCAAAGTGCTGGCCAGGAGAGGGTGGTGATCCTCTACGACTGCCTGGGGTGCTGGGAGGGCCAGCAGGACTCGGGGGTTCAGGGGAAGAAGGCTATGACTCCAAAACCACTGGCTGCTATTGCTTCTGCTGAAAAAGGCCTCATCCCACTCTTTCGGGGGGGGAGGGCTGGCACACTCAAAGGTGGTGGCGAACCCACTCTGCATCTGGTGCTTGCACCCAGAGCACTGAGGATCATCAAACAGGGAGCTGTCACCCGCAGAGGGGACATGAACCTCAGCCCTCAGGGTAAAGGTCTGATGATCCCCTCTCAGAGCAAGCAGCAGCGGCAGCAAGCCTGCATCTCAGCAAAGCCTTGGCACCCTGCAGCATTCAAGCCCCTGCTGCCCTAGGCAACTGTCTCCTGTGCTGCCGAAAATTAGTGCCCCAGTTTTCAGAGGTGACAACCGTGTGTGAAGTTTGCACATTGAGTTTTCAAAGTCACGCTGACGCGGCTGGAGAACGATTGCCACTTTCCCAACGCGGTTCATGCCGTGTGCGCCGGAGCGAAGCTGCAAGGCTCCAGGAAAGAAGGGGAGGTCGTGTCCATGAGATCATTCCCAAAGATTTGGCAGACTGTGAAAAAGTTGAACCCTGGCTGGAAGACAGCCCCGATAAATTGGAAACGGAGAGTTATTCACGCAAACTCCTTGTCCTATACTTACTGTTTTTTAAATGTTTGGGATGTCCCCAAGTGCGACACAGACCTTTACTGAGTGCCGTAAGGAGAGTTGGAGGAAAATGTAAGTCTCTTTCCATGCAACTTAAACGCTCACCATTTCTGCATCTGGTCCAGTTTCTCCCAGACTGGGGAGAACTGGACATGCATTCTTCCTGTTA
The DNA here is from genome assembly GCF_040182565.1 of Anser cygnoides. NCBI lineage: Eukaryota > Metazoa > Chordata > Aves > Anseriformes > Anatidae > Anser > Anser cygnoides. The sequence continues at coordinate 66,069,745 of NC_089873.1, read as the reverse complement.
TGATCAAGAGCCTCTTTCAAGTTCCTGTTTATTTTTGCAACTTGACTGTGGTTCAATGCCTGTTTCTCATGCCTTGCAACATCCAGTGCATCCAGAAACATTTACTGCTCTCTCCCTCTAGACTGACATAAGGCACTTACTCAAGATGGGAAAAATATTCACTTAAGTAGAGTCTCCTCTACTTGAGGAGCCAGTAGAGATGCGTAGGGAACCATTCCCAGGAAGGAGGGTTTACATGTGTCAGTCCCTGCCCTCTGACTCGCGCGTTGACAGCACTGAGAGATGCACCGTACTGCCCTACCACACGTCTGCTTCTGGCAGCCAGGCTTGGTTTTAACCACAGTTCTTACTAAGACTTCAGGAATCTCATTAATGTCACACACCTGCCCATTCAGCTCAACCAGTTTTAAAGGGAGTGTAGTTTTTTTTTTTTTTAAAGAAATCCCTTGAAGCTAAATTGCAGCCTTCACCCAGGAGCCCACACCATCTTTCATCCCCCACCCCACGCTTGTTTGGGATTGTGCTGCTCCCCTGCTGCTGACCCTTAGCACTGTGCCACCATGCTGATTTCTTCCACATTTCCTGACCTAAATGTGCTATTTCATTTGTATCACGATTATTACTAAAACCAGAAGTTAGAGTCACCTCCGCAGGCCCAGGCCCAGCTGGGGCGTTACAGGTGGTGTGATAAAACCTCCTCAAAGCATCCCAGCACATCAGTCCTTCAGGCCTGCCTCTTTGTCTTGACATTGACTTGTTGCACACTGTCTGTCTCCGCTGGAAGGGCAGATTATTCCTGTCTATGTCCCGCTTGTTTCTTTTGGTCTTTATGAGCTCAGTTTTATCTTCTGATGTGCTCACGTGCTACCTTCTTCTGCATCTCATCACCTGTCACCCTTGCTGACAGATCCAGATTTCCTTTCACCGCTACCTTGCTCTTTCATTTTTCCATTCCTCCCCTGGCCAATGACATTCGGTCCCACTGCCACCGCGCCGTGTAGAGCACAAACGCCAAGATATACCTGCCAGTCTCAGCAGCCCTGGCGACAGCCGTCCCTGAAGGGCTGGACCAAGGAGAGCAAGAAGGGAGGAAGGCAGCAAGAAAAGCAGAAGTACTAAAAACAACAGAAGAGGCCAGATGTTAAATCTTTCTACCATTTGAAACCATATTTAAAAGGATGGTGATTCTACAAATAAAACAGCTTCTCATTAGCAAAATAGACAGAGCATATGTAAATCCTTATGAACGCTGCCGCTCACCCCACAATACTTCACACACCAGGCAACGAGCTCACCTGGAGCAAGACCGTCACACCTGCTACAAAAAAGGGGCAAAATCCAAGGATAAGCCGGGACATGAACATCCTATCTCCCAAGGTGGTTCTGTACTCTTGGAGAGGCGAAGTCCCCGTGCTGAGCCAGCCTGGCTGCTGGAGACCTGCACCCGGTGGTCCACAGGAAGGTGCAGGAGACTCAGCCACAACCTGTGGAGCACCCGCAGCAGCTGCCTGTGCTGAAGCAAGATCAGCTTCACTCTGCTGTAATGCCTCGTGCCTGAGACTGGGTTTGGCCCAAATTTTGCCCTTTTTGTTCCCATGACTATTACAATCCCAGGGTGTATAGTGCTGCAGCCTTTGATGTCAAACCAAAACCTTCCTACTGTCATTTATTTACATGGACAAGCCTGTATGAAATTAGACAAGCTCCACTACACATAGCCATAATCTTACAAATGCATGTATTTAAATAAAGTAGAGCAAGCATTATCTTGGCTTGGCTGTTCCATGGCTTATTTACCATGCACGCGATGTCACTGTTTACTTGCCAGATAGACACCCCATCTCAGCTCCTTAATTCGTACAAATATATAATTTCTCCCTCAGAGCTCCCCAGGCTCCTCGGAGCAGACCCAGGAGGCCTGGGTGAGGATGCCCAGGCAGGGTGAGGAAGCTCACACTGGTGCTCTCCAGCTCTGCAGGCTTCTAGGAATGAAGGAGTCCAACCTCTGCGGCCATCCAACCAACAACACCTTCCACAAGCGTTCAATTTACATGGAGCATTAGCCGTCTTAGATGGAAGAAGACATGAGGCAAGCAAAGAGAGGAAAGTGCATCCCTCCTTTATTTGTTTGCCAGGGGCCAGCTCGGGGAGCTGGTGATGGCTGCAGGATCTGCAAGAGAGCAGAGAGGTCTGGGCTCAGATTATGGTACTCACAAACAGGTATGTTGGTCCTTCTTGAAAGTCAGGCAGGACAACAGGACAAAGTTCTCCATCAGCATGAGCAACATAGCAGTGAATGGCAAGACAAGTCAAAGCCACCTCTCTGCGGAGGTTTCAGAACACGCCAGGGGAAGGCAACAGCTGGGTGACTTTAAGTATTTTCCTCCTCACCCTGACCTTGCGAAGCCCAGAGCACCCTTCACCCTCCCCAAGGCGGTGTGTAGCTCCCCCAGTCCCTCCCAAAAGGATCTATGTCTCTGCATCCCACAGGTCTGGACCTCATTTTTGCTCCGAGTATATTTTCCTTTTCAGTTTGTCCCACGCTCTGGAATAATTACATTAACTGGCAAAGGCAGTTGAGAATTTAAAACACAGATCAGCTGCTGCTGCAGTGGTTCTTAGCTGCCTTGGAGTGAAAGGCCAGGGGAAAACACAGTTACTGCTCAGCCCTGGACCTCAACGTAGGTCACAGGGACCGGATCCATCCGACTTGGATCAACAGCCTCCTGTCAGCCCCTTTTATTAAATCATTACCAGTAAAGCTTGATATAAACCTTTCCAAAGGAAACAGTAAGCCATGGAATAAATTCTAATCAGATTTAATTTCTCTCTCCTTCCTATTCATCTTCAAAGATGTTCTTATAAAGTCCAGTCTAATGAGAATAATATTAATGATCAGCTCTTCCTCCACTCTAGAACTGCCAGGCACCACATATTAGACCCCACAGCACTAGCAGACACTATTTTTTCCCTTAGCTTATATGAGGGGCAAAAGAGGTGCAGGAAGGGCTGGCTAAGAGGTTCAAACCAGTCTGTCTGGTGCAGATTTATCTCCATTCAGCAAAGCTTTAAACCAGGCGCCTAGAGGTGAGCACACACCTACCCCTTCTGCTGAACCAGGGGCAACATTAAAATATACTTTCTTTTTCCATTCCTCAGACCACCAGATACTTCTGCCCTCAATTAATCATTGTTCCTGCTCAAGTGCAGTGCATTCAAAGCCACAAGTAATAAACAAAACATTTTGGGAATAATGTCCCAGTGAACTGAATCATCTACATAGTTATCGCTGTTTCCAAAACAAAGAAAAAAACATTTTCCAAGCATGCTTATTAAGTTTGAGTATTAAAAAAAATGCAGAAAATGCTGAAACTATATACAAAGCACTATCTATATCAGAAGATTACACCAATTTAACCAATTTCAGAACGTATCTATCTTCTCTACATCACATTTCCATCCAGGGTATCCTGTTAATTCTGGATGCAACAGATTTAAGCTAAACCTGCTCAAACTGTCTCAGAAATAGACTAGACTGCATATACATTTGTATGGAAAAGATCATTTTATATCTCACCCTTATTTTAGCACCAGTCACACATGTACAATTCTAACTGCAGGAAAAAAAAAGTGTCGTGTCTAGGACTGTTTCTAAAATGCTATTTTAACATCATTACCTTCTTAAAGAAAGAGTTTGCAGATAAAAACGCTCAGCAAAATGTGCATTCATGCAAACTTAATCTGAAAAAGTTGTATCAGTACATCAATGTTGTGTAGGTTAGTTACCCTTTAAACCATAAGCATAGCCTTCAAAAGTAAGATCTGCACTGATTTAATTAAACTGTTGAGCTAAATCACTACTTTTTTTTTTTTTTTACTTTTTTTTTCCACTTTAAGTGGATATTGGGAACAAGGAGCTGTGCCTCTTTTTGGGAATACATTGTGTGATCCCATAATACAAACTTTTTGAGCATCCTGAAAGCTGCTTGTTTTATGTGGGGTCCCTGTCTGCAATCTCACCATGCAAAAAAGCTGTGACTCCTTCTCCAATTTCCAGTCTGAATGTATTCACGGTCAGCTCACACCCATTTGTTCGTGTGCCAGCTCGTCCCTTCAAGCTCAGTACGCCAAGACTGAGGCTGCAGCCTGACAATATGGTCCTGCTGGCGGCATTACCGGGGCAATAAATACCTCTCTCCCACCTCCGGGAGTTCATCCCAGCCCTGTGCCGCAGGACACTGCTCTTCCAAGGAGATGGCATAAGCAGATAGAAGCAGATCTGCAGCTATATACACAGATCTACATCAGCACTAGTCCCAGGCTCCCGTCTGCCTGCCCCTGTTCCTGTACCGGTACTGATTTTCATCTGCCCCACAGTGAGCAAGGACAGGGCATTAAAAAGGTTCAGAACTGAACTTACAGAAAGAAAACACTGTTTTTTACTTAATTTAATTGCCTTGGCTGGTTGACAGAGTGGGGCAGGAATGTGTGGCTGGGGGCCTGAACGGTGACAGTGCCACTGTCACCCGATGTACTCGCATGGAGCCGTGCCGAGACTGCAAGGACAGCTGTATTCCTTGGAGGTTTGGGGATTGTGGCTCCAATCCCTGACCAACTTCACAGCACACAGCCAGGCTGAGGCACAACCGAGTGCCTTTGGAAAGGGCACTGCAGAGAAGCTGAGCACCAGCATCTTGGACGGGAGCTACTTAGCCCAATATTGCTACCAAAGCCCTTTGTGGTATCTGTCCTAGGCCTGATGTGCAAGAACATGATAGTAAACACCACCAACAAAAAATAATTAAATATAAATCTTAAAAAAATAGTAACAAAGCATTCAACTGGAAGGCGCTGCTGTAAAATCACCTACTTGGAACAGACGAGGTTTCCAGTGTAGCAACTAGCATTTGCTGCTTTGTAAATCCTTTCCTGAGCAAGAAAGAGAACAGAACTGGAAAAGTAACCAAAACCACTGGTGCACTTTACTCGAGTTTATTCCTTTTCAATGACTTTGAATTTGACTCAGTTTTCAAAGCATATTATATAGATATTTTAACTGCCAAAGCTATCCAAAAGCTTTCCAAAAAAAGCTATGTGTTTTTTTTTTTTCTTTCTGCTTCTCTCCTCAGCATGAACTGCAATGTGACATTTTTGCTGCTGGTACAGACACTAGAGCAGAACTGGTCTTCTCCTCCCACAGCTCTGCTGGCCCAGCAGGGCTATCAAAAGCAAAAACTTGCTTTGTATCAACAAAGAAGCCAGCATGAGTTGCCACCAGGCTGGCTCTCCACCCATCCTGAGTGTTTCTGAGTGCAGCGCTACCCTTTGCACATCCTGCACTCCACTGGTGGGGGCTTTATCCTCCCAAAAGCTCAGCTTCAAAATGAGGAATCCGATTTCAGAAGTGCCTGTGGAAAACTGAGCCTTCCCTTTCCTGCTTTTGACACAAAAAAAATGCCATAAACCACCAGAACCAAAACTCCAAGGGTTAAATCCTCTGGAAAACGTGGGTGCTTATCTAACACCTCATCTACTCAGAAAGTGCTGTGCAGGATGTACCCCAGGGAATTTGACCCTAGGCTGCTCTGAGCATCTAATCCGCAGCACCCACATTTAGCAGTCCCTGACATCCTGAACTCCAAGTCACCCTGCCTGCAGCAGCTGTGGCTGGGCTGGAGAAGGACGCCCTGCCTGGATGGCTGTGATCCTGCAAACTTAAGAAAGGCACCTGGATCTTTCTCTTGTACCACCAACTGGCTTTCCAACACAGTTTGCTATCAAGAGTTGAAGGAGGGCAGGACTGCTTCTTTCGATGCAATGTGGGTCGATGTCATCTGTGAATGACCACACCACTAGAGCGTCAGATGGCACGTGGCTGTCACCAGCTCTTGGGATCATACTGGTAGAAGGCAACAAGCTACTACTGCATGGTTATCATTCACAGTGAAAATCCACGTGTTTACATGATTATGTGCCGATTTATCAGAGGGAAGGGGGGCCTTCCTTTGTCAGGGTCTTCAGAAGCAGACCAAGCTTGGAAGGAGGAGGCTGAAGTCCTCTCCCGCAGCCATCAGGCCGGGTCCCTTGGGACAGCCTGCCTCCCCTCCCGGTCACGTCAAGGCTGCGTCACACCCGTACGCTAATGGTGCTTGTGACCGCCTAATGTGCGGCACTGAACTGGAAAGCAGTGGCATTTCCAGCAGGGAGCACGTACAGAGCCCACACTTTGGCACGAGCAGCCCTCACCGTGGTGGCTCCGTCTGGAGCTCGGTTGGGCTGGAGAGGTGGGGCCCAGGCCCTGAGTCTGGTGCCCACAGCACGGGGCCAGGTCGGGACCTCGTCCTCCCAGCTCTGCTGCTGACCTGCTCAGCCACGCCGTTTTGGTTCTAACTGCAACTCCAAAATGCGCTCTCCTCATTGACCAAGGGGAGGCAGATTTCTTTCAGACCAGTATTGTGATATTGCCTGTGGATGCTGTGATACACTACAGGCTCTAGTACCTTTAAAGATCCTTCAGCGACACCATGTAAACACAGTTATTATCGACCCCATATTCACAGAGACACCCCTCGCAGAACTTTCCAAATGCAAGAGAACAGTCTATAGGTGACAGCTTTTTCCAACGAAAGGAATGTGCTTGCTCTTTCCTTCAAGCTAAAAGGAAAACATATACCCAACAGGAGAAATTAAGTGGGTTTAGGCCTTCCAATTGCCATTCAAAGAGAGAAAACTAAAACCACCTCTTTTATCCTACCATACAAAAGGACATTCACAGTACTATAGGTGGAACGGCTTTCATCAGGAATGCAATCTTGCTTTTGTTGGACAAATACGACGTCCTTGCAGTGCGTTCTGCAAAAAAACGGAGCATTTGCAGAGAAGGTAAGGGCTGCTTGTCCTGCGGGTGAGGAGAGCACGTCGCATTGCACGGGAGGCTGATGTGATGTGTGTGCTGTCTTGTATGCTCGTTGGCAGGCGTGGGCCACAGAAAGCTGGTGAATGAGGACATACGCACCCACCCCTGCGGTGGGCAGGGCGTAGGAGGAGAAAAGGAATTGCCTGAGTCTCTATATTGCAGGGAAAGCAAGAAATCCTATTAAGGATTTATGCTGTTGCAGCAAAATAACTTCCTCGCTTCCAGCAGAAGCCAGCTTTCTGATTGTCTTTACTTCACTCATGCTGACAGGGTGTAGTTCTTCGGTCAAGCCCAGTGCCGTGTTTGTACGGAGAGATTCATCACTATCAGATGGCCTACCAGCATCCCCAGCTCCTCTGCCACTGGCCCTGCTTTTTCAAAAAGCTCACAGCCTTTGAAATGCATTTCAATGGCTCTGAGTGAGTGGCCCTTATATTGCTAAACACTTATACATCGAAAGCAGAGTTATTTAGTATGTGAATGTGTCTGAAAATATAGTGATGTGCACGTTCACAAATATGTTCAAGAGAAAACATGCATGGGAGATGTTTGAAAAGAAATTTATGTGTGGTGCATAGCAATTATAATATGTTTTCATTTACGCAGTGTCTCCTCCACGCACAAGGGAACAGAACAAAAAAAAAAACGCATATACTTGCAAATAAAGGGAGAACGAGCATTTCATACAAAGGTTAAACAAAAAAATCTGTTTAATGTCACTTTGGGGATTAGAGGAACTGGAGTAAAACAAACATGCAGAACAAACTTTGAGGGGTTGCTTCAGGAAAAGCACGTGTGTGAGTGTGTGCCATCACATCTGCATATTCAATACGTCTTGCTGGGACAGCTAGGGGAAAATAGGAAGCTGGAAATTTTCAGTGTGGGAATTAGATGGAAGAATGTGAACCATTCGAAACAAAACACGGCGAGGCTGCCAGCTGACTTGCTAAAATGCCAGCGCTCTCTAGGATCCACTGAAACCCAGCAAAGGACCAGCCCTGCAGCTCGGCGCTGGGTCGGCAGCCAGCAGATCTGGGCTGGAGCCCTGGTCCTGCGAGGAGCAAAGCACGTGAAGCTGGGGCCTGGATTTCCAAAACCTGATCTCGTGCCTGTAATTCTGGGCACTTAACGCCAGGCAGCGCGAGCCCAAACACCCAGCACCCAAGCAGGCAGCTACGCACCTCCCATCCACGTGGAGATACCTTTGGGGCCTCCGTTTCGCCGCAGATGCAACGGGACTAAAACTGGCTCAGGGCAGCCAGAAACACGACAAAACTCAAGGTACTAAGCGCTTACATAGAGCTCCGAGCCTGCCAAACGAAAGGCACTGTGGATATGCAAAGGAGTATTATTTAGTTACCTGCTGCTTCCCACGTCCTGGCAACCATTGCCATTCTATAAATATTTTCACAGGTTTCAATATATCTAAAGATTTTTTTTTGTTTATGTTTCCTGCTTCAGGGCATTAAGGAATAATCTTCAGACGAAAAGATTCCCTGTTCCAAGAGGAACGTAAAGAATACAGCCTGGGTTTGCTGGCAAAAAGCATGGAACAACAACACCAACAAGACTAGGAAAATAGTAGATCTCAGGGGTGAAATAGTGGAAAGAAAGCTGCTTTTCCACATAATTCAGTCCACTTGTATGCTGGAAAAAAAAAAGGACTAAAAGCAGTATTTCTAACTTGTGTTCTCCTGTGCACGTACTTTTTTTTTTTTTTTTAATGGGGAACCATCTGGATTAAAGAAAGTTGTGTTCTCATTGTATATGACAGAGTCTGGCTACATAGACAATTAATTAATAGAGAATGAATATAGGTAGGTCAAGGATTCTGGTGTTTTTCTGAATGGTACAGAAACAAGTTGGAAGAACAGGTAAAAAAAAACAGACTTCGTTTTACCCATTGATTTTCCACCTCCAAAACCATGAACTCCATACATTCCCCCCAACCTGCTCATGTCTCCCCTTAATTTCACCCCCACACTTTTGCAGAGACGATTTTCAAGATTTTTTGTCATGCACTGCTAGATAATGCGTTTTGGTAATTCTAGTGGCTTGAATGAGTTTTTAGAGTGTCTGCACGTACCCAGGGGTGGAAGCGAGAGTGAATGCAGGTTCTGAAAGGCACCTCCTTTTGCTACCACTTCTCTATGTATCTACTGGGGTTGCAGGAAAAAAAAAAAAAACTTTCAGAAAATCAGGCAAATTTAGCACCAACAGTTTCTGCACTTTTACTTCTAGGAACATGATATTCAAGTAACTTTCCTTTGGCCAGGACTAATACGAATCCTTCATTCTGTATAAAACATTATTTTTCACCTTTCTCCTGCATTCCGTATGAAATTTTATTTTGTAACTCTCACCTGCAGTTTCTGTTCCATGCGGGGCTGACATTGTGACTCTGATTTTCACAGCATTTTTCCAAAACAGTACTACCCTATTTTTCAGTTTTCCTCCAAAACCTTACTTCAGAGCCAATGCTTGTAGGGCAGGTGACATAACTTTGTCCAATTCTAGTGAACTGCCAATTTTAGAAGGCTATTTACTACCTGAAAATGTGCTGGTGGCCGCAGTCCAGAGAGGGAGGAGTTAACAGTTAAAATCAACACTGCAGTAATCCCTGGGTACAGAAACAACGTGTTTTAAGAACCGTACAGCTACAGGCGTACCTTCCCCGGGCCGAGCTTACCTTCTTGTGAGGTTACCTCTAAGCCTGTCGCAAGAACATACATTACTCTTCCCTGGACCTTGCTCCCAGGTGCCCCTGGAGAGGGACCGGCCCAGGTATCGATGCCTTCCCTTCCTTGGAGCTTTTGATGGAGGGAAGCAGCTCCCAGCCTCCCTGATGGCCACATAACCCTTGCTTACAAGCTGGCTAGTGCTGCTGCCTCTGCCCTGGCTGTGTGCAAACCTGTTGGGTTGCACCCACTTTTCTCCCATCTCTGCCAGCAGCCGGAGCGTTTCCTCCGTCCCAGGCTGCGTGTGCTGGATGTCAGCAGAGTCACACAGCACTCGGCCTTCTCGGCTGGGTTTTGGACAAAAGGGCTGTCAGGGGGAGGCTTCACAAGCGCGCTGCTGTAACAGGTACAGCGCAGCACATTGGACGTGCACGTCTGCGCTGTGGCTGCGGGGGCTGCCGGCTTAGCTCCAGTTGTAGAGGTCTCAGAGTTCAATCCCCAGGAATGGCTTACGAAAGCAAGTACTACCTGAAAGGCCTCTTTGTTTTTCTGCCACTGCTTTTAATAATAATGATCACATCGGATACTTTCTGCCATATTGATCGTCTTTGGTACTGCTAATAAAGGAACGACAAAGCCCAGCACTTGCAACAGCACCTAGTGCAAGGAACTGGAAGTGTTGAGGTTTGAGATTTTACATCCTGCCCTCCCAGAGCACTTTCCCTTTGATGATTTAACCGCCGTGTACCGAGGTGCGTAGCAGCTACTCAGGGTGTGACATGCGTGGCGGAGCTGTGGCCAGCGCCCCAGCCGCTTCCTCCAACCACCAGGCAGCCCTGTCACACGAGGGCAGATGAGACGTGCACGACAGGTACACGACATTCGAGTGCAACTGCCTGGACCATAATTATTTTGCTTCTTCATGCAATCCTTTCATTTATACTTTAATGAAAAACTGGGAATATAATCCAGAAATCCCATGCTTTATATCCTCTGAGCGTTCCTCCCCATATGAGCACAGTTATATTCTTGTTGGCTACTGCCTAACAAGTAAAATCAAAACCTAAATAATAATAAAAAAAAAAACTAATCCCATAGGCTCAAATTCACAGCTGGTGTTTGCACGAAGACAACTTTGAATTCTGCCCTGGCACCTAACCACATATCGACAGCACACTGTATTTTGGTGTAGCCATCCCCGACACCAGAAAATACATGGCAGAGCAGAATTACCCTGTGCAGGAGGAACCATGTAATCCTAAAATGCAGACTCATATAGCACCTCACCATATCAGAGACACGATAATTGTACAGTAAAAACATTGTTTTAAAATTGTTTTTAGGGAAAGCTTCATTATGACCCAAGCTTCACAAAAAAGCCCTGCAATGCAAGCGGATCCTAATGCTACAAGTTCTACATAACCCCTTAACTAGTTACACTTTCTTTATCCCAAAGGGAATCCATTCACTAACAGCCCCATCCTGATTTATAAACGTGTGTATGAGTACAGTAATATATTTATATATACTTACGTATCTCAAGTGTGCACATTACACGTGCTCTGCCTACATTTAAATGTGCAAGTCTTAATAGAGGTCTTTGTCACGTAATTACTGGTTATATCACAGAAGAGTTCTAGGGGATCGTTTTTGCTTCACGTTCAAGAAAGGAAAGGAACCTCTAAGTCACCCACCTACTTTTCTGACACTTTGCTAAGTGCAGAAGGGCTCTGTAGCAGCAACCAGCCTGACTCGGCGTGTAACACTGACAGCAGCATGTTCTCTCCACGGCGAGCTGGCACCCTCATTTTGCTGAGCCGGAGTATCATGGTTTAGTTATCAGCAGTGCAAAAGGATGGGTTTGATCTTATCCTTGTAACAAAGCCATTTTCCAAATGAACTCTTAAGAAGTTCCACTAGATCAACTTTAACCCAGTTTAAGACAACGGGTTGTCCCAGGCTTAGCTGATTTTTGTGGACACACTTCAAATCTGAAGAGGTTTTGGAAACCAACTTGTGAAGGACAACTGCAGCCACCTGGACATTTGACAGTGAACCGGTGACATTAGAACTTGAACCGGTCCCAAACCAGCATCAGCTGAACTACTTGTTAAGCCAGGTACAAATTTTTTTTTGGAAAGAAGAAATTTCCCCCCTGTAGCTTGGGCTGTGGAGAAACACTTTAAACTGAGAAGTAAGTGTAGCGGTGGGCTGGACAAAAAGACTGAAAAACCCAGCGCTTGCCAGTCACAGGAAATTAGCTAACGGATTTTATCAGGCTACACCCCAAACAGCACAAGCCTGCAACTTCTGCAACAAAACGATAGAGGCTGAGGCCATCCATGCCTCGTTTTTTTTTCAAGGGTGGGAAGTAAAGCACAGCCATTTTAAATGACAGCCTAGATCTCCAAAGACACCGGCATGAATAAAGGATACCTTGGGGCTCCTACTTGCCTTGAATCACCTTGGAGCTCCTACCTGCTAGCCCCGGAGAAGGGCTAGCAGACCCTGGGCCTTACTGTTTAAGCAGTTTTGTGTCATTTCTCTCCTGCAGTCCCAGTGGCCATCACTGATTGGTAAGGAAAAGCCAAATGCCACAAGATTCCTGTGAATAAATTCACAAGTTTTCCATTCTGTGGATGAAGTTGTAAAAATGCACAAAGCGTGTGGAATAGGGTGGCAGAAGAAAAAGAAGGAGAGAGAAGGAATATGTATTTGTTGTCTCTTAAATGATCAATTTCAGCTAGGTGCAGAACAGAAAAAAAATGCCATCCTGCGAACTGGGAAGCAAAAGAAACAAGTAGAGAGACACTGAGATGGGAACTGCAGAAAGCCCTGGTGGACGTTATCGCCAACCATGCAATCAAAGATACGGGACGGACGATGGTGCAGCTTTATCGGCACCGATTGCTCCCAGTCATTGAAGCCACAAGTGAGTTATGCAGATCCTCCTGAACCAACGCCAAGGAAAACTGTCCAGCCTCCACTGAACACCGGTGTAATTGGGGAAAAAAAGAATGAAACATTTATCTGGCAAGTGCTTTCAAAAAGAGAAAGCGGCTGCTGGGAGCTGCTCAAGGGGCTGGAATGTCAGACATGGTTCCAGCGGGACAGATTAGCTGTCAGAGCGCATATGAGGCAGGCAGAGATTTTTAATAAAATGCAGTTTATCACATGCTGATTACCACCTCCTATTTGTACCATGAGACCACGATAAACATGGCACTTATTTCTTTACTCCTGGAAATGCAAAATCAACTGAACAATCATATGATAAATTGCCCCTTTTCATGTACTTTTACTTTTCTTTCTATGTCTCTGTTTCCAAACATCTGTCACTTAGAGAAAGCATACAAAAATCTACTAGAAAAATATTTTGTCTTCCTTCCCCCCCAAAAAATGTAGATTAGGATTAGGAATCCAAATTCCAGGGCAATTCCATTTAACACGTAAATCTTAACTGCTCACAGGGAGGCAAAGGCACTTGAAGTATAACGTGAGAAAGGGAACTTCAGGGTCTCCAAAAAACGCTTCATCTATTTCTAATCCTTGCTGCTTACGCACAACAGGCACTTAAAGACACAACACGGTAAGATATAAAGAAAAAAGTACTTTGCGTTAACTTTTATGCCTTACAGTATGCCCTTCCCCGCTTCCCCCAAATGTGGTTTCAAAGTAAAAGGTTAAGAGATGGGAAATACAGCATTACTTCCATGGTAAGATTCTGCAACCAAATTCGGGATAATACGGTAAAAGACTTCATTAGCTCTCTCTCGGAATGACTTGTATAACTTGCTTGTAGCTTTGCCAGTTATGAGTAATGCACCAATCACTGAGAGATACCAACACCACCTTTGTGCTGCTTTCTTTTCACGTGTTGCTTGATCTCCACAGGACTCATCCTTCTTGCGAGCAATCCCCATCTTCAGCTGAATGACTCCCCCCGTGTCAGCCCCACGCAGCCCATGAGGTGCAGCACACGCCGCACCTCTCGCCTGCTCCTCACTTTACCTAAATTTTCCCTTTTGGGATGCAAAAATTCCCTTTTAATGTTTGAGATTTACCGTCCTGCTGCTCAGCAATACTCACCTAATAATTTTCATACTAACCCGGTGGTTAACCACCACCCTTGACAGTGCAAAAATACATAAATAACACCACGAAGATAAACTCCTATCAGGTGATACCTGGTGCAGTGTCTGTGTGGAGCCATGTCTCTGTGATCATTAAAACCAGACCTACACTTCGCTGGATCACCCAGGAGTACAAATTTGATCGGGATCAGGCCAAGGCACATGATCACACTTCTGCTGAACGAGCCAGAGCACACGATATGGAGCCAGCGCCAATTTTATGCTGGCTTTATGCCAGCTGCAGGGGTGCAGACGATACCTGATCTGGCTGGAGTTGTGTACAGCGATACCTGATCCAGCATAAAGTCTGCTAGTAAAATGTTAACCTGTCAAAAACTTTGTGAACTGACTTGAGCAGGCAGAGTGAATGAGTACCAGGTCAGCACTTTGCATCATGTGGCCAGAGTGTCTTTGAGCCAATACTCGGGAGTTCTGCCGCTGGATCGCGTGCGTTGCCAAACCACAGCCTAATGTCAGTGGCGATGCTTATACGCAGTGGGATCTCGCTGCCGGATCACGGCCTAGCCGTCCTTCAACTCTTGTGGCCTCCAACTTAAAGCAGAAAGGAAAGAAGGCAGAATGAAAACAAAGCAGTTAACCTCTAGGTGGTCAACAGAGTCTACTAATGTGGGATCTGTGTGAAGATGGAGCCGCAGGTGTTTCTGTGGCAGATAGATTTAGATGACGAGCACGTTCTTTCAGGTTAGTCAAAGTCTTGGTAGAGAAAACATGCTGGTAACTAGGCTGATTTGAGTATTTTGGTAATCCAAACATTATTAAAGATGCAACCTGCAGTGTTGAACAAATACAAATTTTATTTTTTTCTTTACTGTTCTTGGGCACGCAAGTTCTTTGGCATAGCACCGCTCCTCCTAATACTGTCCTGTAAAGCCTTACCCGGTCTGTAGCAGCACCCGACCCACATTTTACGCTCCTGCGGCGGTGCCCAGGGCCGGGCACACGGGGCTGCCACCACACGAGGCTGCAGGTTCACACACTTCTCCCCTGACACTGCTGCAACTCCCTGAAGTCGCCCCGTTTACGCGAGCCCTTCAACCGCTTCCAGCCGCAGCAGACCGTCACCCGACAGCCATTTTCGCAAGCTTTCCCATTTCCGCGGAGGCCGCAGCAGCCGGGCCACCAACCCCCCCCCCCCCACACACACACCAAGCTCCCCCGGTCCCCTCACAGCCACACACCCCTGGGGGGCGGGGGGGAGAAGGGGGGGGGCGCCTCCATTTTGTGCGCCGGGCGGCGCCGCAACGGTTAACGGCGGGGAGGGGGGGGCGCAGCGGCCGGGCCGCGCTGTTGCCGGGGCGACGGCTCGGAGTGTTCCGGACCGTACCATTGCGCAAGGGGCGCGGGGAGCGCCGGCTCCTCCTCCTCCTCCTCCTCCTCCTCCTCCTCCTCCCCCCCCCTCCCCCCCCCTCCCTCCCGGCCGGAGCGCGGCGCCGGGGCCCAGCAGCGAGCGGCGGAGCGCGGCGCGGCGCAGCGGAGCAGGCGGCGGCCGGGCCCGGAGCGGCGGAGTCGGTACCGGAGCGGCGGGGCGGGGCCGTGCCGGGCCGCGCCGAGCCGTGCCGCTGCCCAGCCTCTCTCCTCCCCTCCCCGCCTCGCTGCCTCCTCCGCGGGATGCGGGCGGCCCGGGGCCGCGGGCTGTGAGCGGCGGCAGCGCGGAGACAAAGGGAGGCGGCGGGGCTCGGCGGCCGGCGCCGGGGACGGAGCGCGGGGGCCCGCCCGCCGGGAGGCGGCACGATGCGGCACGGCGCGGCGCGGCGGCACCACCACCACCACCACCAGCAGCAGCAGCAGCAGCGCGGCGGCAGCAGCGGCAGCGCGGCCCGCCCGGCGCGGCGGTAGAGGCGGCCGCAGGGCGCAGGGCCGGGCCGGGCCGCGCAGCAGCGTCTCCCGCGGGCCGGGCCGCGCCGCCCGGGCCGGCGATGTGAGGGCGGCGGCGGCGAGGAGGAGGAGGAGGAGGAGGAGGAGGAGAGCGGAGCGCAGCGGAAGGCGGGCGGGCCCCGAGCGGAAGCGGGCCGGGCCCGGCGGCGGAGCGCGGCGCCGGCGGGGGCGGCCGGGCGGGCGCGGGCGGGCGATGGAAACGCACATCTCGTGCCTGTTCCCCGAGCTGCTGGCCATGATCTTCGGGTACCTGGAGGTGCGCGACAAGGGCCGCGCGGCGCAGGTGTGCACGGCCTGGCGGGACGCCGCCTACCACCGCTCCGTGTGGCGGGGCGTGGAGGCCAAGCTGCACCTGCGCCGCGCCAACCCGTCGCTCTTCCCCAGCCTGGCGGCGCGGGGCATCCGGCGGGTGCAGATCCTGTCGCTGCGGCGCAGCCTGAGCTACGTGATCCAGGGCATGGCCGACATCGAGAGCCTCAACCTCAGCGGCTGCTACAACCTCACCGACAACGGGCTGGGCCACGCCTTCGTGGCGGAGATCAGCTCCCTGCGCTCGCTCAACCTGAGCCTCTGCAAGCAGATCACGGACAGCAGCCTGGGCCGCATCGCCCAGTACCTGAAGGGGCTGGAGGTGCTGGAGCTGGGGGGCTGCAGCAACATCACCAACACCGGGCTGCTCCTCATCGCCTGGGGGCTGCAGCGCCTCAAGAGCCTCAACCTGCGCTCCTGCCGGCACCTCTCCGACGTGGGCATCGGGCACCTGGCGGGCATGACGCGCAGCGCGGCCGAGGGCTGCCTGGGCCTGGAGCAGCTCACGCTGCAGGACTGCCAGAAGCTCAGCGACCTCTCGCTCAAGCACCTGGCCCGCGGGCTGGGCCGCCTCCGCCAGCTCAACCTCAGCTTCTGCGGCGGCATCTCGGACGCGGGGCTGCTGCACCTGTCGCACATGAGCAGCCTGCGCAGCCTCAACCTGCGCTCCTGCGACAACATCAGCGACACGGGCATCATGCACCTGGCCATGGGCAGCCTGCGGCTGTCCGGCCTCGACGTCTCCTTCTGCGACAAGGTGGGGGACCAGAGCCTGGCCTACATCGCACAGGGCCTGGACGGCCTGCGCTCCCTCTCCCTCTGCTCCTGCCACATCAGCGACGAGGGCATCAACCGCATGGTGCGACAGATGCACGGGCTCCGCACCCTCAACATCGGCCAGTGCGTCCGCATCACCGACAAGGGCCTGGAGCTCATCGCCGAACACCTCAGCCAGCTGACGGGCATCGATCTCTACGGCTGCACCCGCATCACCAAGCGGGGCTTGGAGCGCATCACCCAGCTGCCCTGCCTCAAGGTGCTCAACCTGGGACTTTGGGAAATGACTGAGAGCGAGAAGGTCAGGTGAGAGGAGGGGGGTGCCCCGAGACCTCCGTCTCCTCTGGAGGGACTCACGGACAGACTGACTGACTGACTGACTGCTGCAACGGAGGAGAGAAAGAGAGAGAGGGGCACGCACAGAGCCATGCTACCCACGCACCCTGGCACTGGAGGGAGGAACACGGAGAAAGAGTATATGTCCTTGACCCTTCTCTGCTGCCTAATGACCCTTGCTCTGGAGGAAGAGGAAGAGGGGGGGCAGGAGGAAAGAGAGAGAGCACCTCTCCTTTTTCCAGGTCGTGCCTCCAGCTCCACAGTGGGGAAACAGAGCTCCCCCACACCCACCCCCCAGCATCCTCTCCTACAGAAGAGGTAGAAGCCCACACTTATGCACTGGGGCTAGAGACACCCCTCTTTATCCCCACTCCCTGATTCCATCCCCTCGTGCACTAAGGATGGATAAAGATCGAGACCCTTGTTCTGCCATGTATTGAGAATAGCTTATTTTTGGTTTATGTAAAGGAGAGTGGGAATGGAGATGGGAACAAACAACAGCAGAAAAGGCTTCCTAGCTACACTAATGTACCCGGCCACCCAGTCGTCCTGTACTGGGCACAGACACAGCTTTTGCTTTTGGTTCTGTTTTTTAAAAGGAAAAAAAAAGCTAAAATCCCCACCAAAAAAAAAAAAACCAACAACCATTCCACCTCTGCGCTTGCCCCTCCCCCATCAACTGGGAATTGTGACAGAAATACTGCTCCCTAGGTACATTGATTTTTTTTTTTGGTCTGTTTTTAATCTCCAGTTCTGTGTTATTCTCTGCTGTGGGTGGATACAGTTTCCCACTACTCCAGTTCTCCACTGCACTGAGAATAGGGATAGCTACAACCTCTCCTTTTGTCACTATGTTTCCATGTCATCCTGCACTATGGTGAAGGGAGAAGCCTAGGCACTCTGTTCTTTCTCCCCATCTCTCTGTACTGGAGAGGAAGATACCATTTCCTCCTACTCCTGTTTCTGTAGGGACTGGACACGGGCCCCGGTCTCTTAGACCTTCCCATGTACTGGGGGACACTGAGAGTTACCGAGAGACTCGTCTTCCCTTTCATCATTCTCTCTCTCTTTCTCCCCTCCTTCTTCTTGGCAACAGGGATAGACATATCCAGCTACATATCCATTCCTCTTCTTCGACTGGGGGCGAGTGGGTGGAAGGGGTGGCTAGCTGCCCTCGGCCCAGGGGACTTAAGGAAGAATCTCCAGCTTCATTTCTGCTTCATTTGAGATACTGTGACCTGTTTTTATTTTGAAATGCATAAAAAAAATTACTGCTACAAAAACAGCCTCTTACTCTCCCATCTATCCCTTGCTTATATCCTGTAACTGATCCCAGTTTTCCTCATTCATTCTCCTCTTTACAGTATTCGTTTTCTCACATGGTTTTATTTTTAAAGACATTTGAAGTTGCTGTTCTTGTGGATTTTTAAGTACATTTTTTTTCTGCTGAATATATTCTATATATATAAATATATATATGATGTCTGGCTACCTCGTTTTAATTTGTTACTTTTTTTTTTCTCCTCAAAAACCCTGGAATTCTTACAGGAAAGAGATTTTGAGACTGAAACATTTTTGTGCCTAGACTGGAATAATGCCCCTTGGGTTTGTTCTTCTTTTTCTCTCCCCCCCCCCTTATTTTTTTTTTAATTTTTGTTTGCTTTTAAGCTTACCCTGCTGTGTCCCACCCTCACATTCTGGTTGTGCCTCTCCGTCCCTCTTCACTGGGGATTGGGGACCCAAACTGTGCTTCTGCATTTTTTACTCTTCTAGCACAAACATGTAACGTGAGAATCCATGCTGAGGATTGGGCTACTGTTAACGGAAATGTGTAAAAATGCAAGTTGGTTTTAAAAAAAAATTATATATATAGATATATGCAAATATTTCCCCCTCCCCTCCCAAATCACCTACAAAAGGTCACTATGTGAGGCTTCCTGTTTGTGAGTGGAGAGAGGAGCAGAGCAGGCCTGCAGGCCCCGAGGCTGTAATGTGAAGGGGAGGAGACTGAAGTTCATCTGTCTTATCTCTGTTCTGTCAATAAAATGGAGCTGGTTCTTTAGATTTTTTTTTATTATTATTTTAAAGAGGAAGAGTAAGTTTTTTTGTTTTATTTTTTTTTTAAGAAAAATATCTTGGCTTTTTTTTTTCTTGTGTGTTCAAAATCTCAAATCCTCCACAGTAACAGGCCAGACCACGGAGTTAACGCAAACCCAGAGACCCCTATGGATTAATTGTACTGTTTGTGAATTTGTATAAAAATAACAAAGATCCTCTTAAAACATTTTATATTCTTACAGTAAAAGGTTAAACTGATATTTATATAATAAAAGAGGAAATATGAAGTATGTTTTTGAAAAAAAAAGCCGTATCTGTGTTGTCTGTGCTTTTTGAAGAGGTATCGACCTGTCTTGGTTTCGGTAAGCGTGCTGCGCAGCTTGTGCAGAGGGGTTGGGGCTGCTCTCAGTTCAGTGAGTGACCGCTGAGGGAAAGGAAGTGGAGAGTCTGGTCCCTCCTGTGCAGGATGTTGAGTAACATCATAATTAAAAGTTTCTAGGGAAGGGTTTTGGTAGGACCAGCGCTGTCTGCGGGAGCGTTCAGCATCTAGAGAGAAACCGAGTAGGACTGCTCGGTGTGAGGCGTCTGCTCCGTCTGAGGTCAGACAAGCTGCACGTGCTGAAGTTTGCTGTCAAGCGAATTAAATATTTTGTGGTAGGGGAAGCCTGACGTTTGGAAGGGGGAGCAGAAGGACTAGGTTTGTTAATTCTTTAAAGCTCCAGGAAGATGGCAGAGGTTTTTTGTGCCTACATTGAGGCCCACCCTCGCCATCCCCTGTGGAAGAGCCATCAATAAAAATACTTCCCAGCGATGACAATCACCTAAAACTCTGCTCTCGCAAGCGCACGAGAACCTGGGAAATCTGAAATGGCTCGGTTGGTTTCCATTGCCCAAGCAAAGATGAAAGTAAAGAGAAAGTAAAGTGGGGATGTTAAAAGAAAAAAAAAAACCTAAGGTATCCTTTGTACTATACCATAATCTTTCTCTTTAATGTATGACTTTTAACCTGACAGGGTCCCTTTTAGACTTCCACGATGTGGGTTTTTTATTGTTGTTTGAGATGGAGCTTAAGCGGTGTTTATAGGGCACGAAACAAAGCTTTTCTCCCTCTAAGTCCTGCAGCAGGGCTTTCTCTCCCCCGCTGCCCCCTTCCTTTCTTAAAAGGAGGAGTTGGGGTAGACAGAATGCGAAATGGTGGAAGAAGCTGGAGCCATTGTTCAGGAAAGTTAAAAGAGGAGCTGTCCTTGCTTGCTTGTTCAGTCATGCATACTGAATCTTGCCGTGTGAGGGTCCCTATGGAAAGGAGGAGGGTGATTCTTCCCCTCTTTTTAACATTCCTCTCCAGGCCTGGCTGTATTTAAGCTGCTTTCCTCTATGCCGAGGAGGGAGGGGGATGGTCTGAAGTTCCTGTACATTTGCATTTTAAGCACTTCCAGCACTGAGCAGGCCACTTTGTTCCCTCTGCGCTATCCGGCTCGCTCCGGCAGCCCCGGCGCATCGGGTGCTGCTCCAGGTGGGTCGGCCGCCCCACCAGAGGAGGTCCCCTGCGCCTCCAGGGCCGGCCTGGCCTCCATGCCAACCTCCTCGTCCGCAGACACTTTTGGCTGAGGCTGGACTGTACGCACTTCTTTGTCTCCAGCTCTAGCCACCTCTCTCTCCCCTCGTGTGCCGGTGCCTCATTTCAAAGGGGAAAATCATTTCTTTTTAAGGGGGCCACAGCTGCGCACTGTCTCCTCCCCACCCTGAGGAGAAGGGCTGGCACCTAGGCTATCTTGAGATTTGGGCTTTGGGGGGGATGTTGTTGTTGTTTCCCCCCCCCCCCAACTTCCAAGCTTTCTGCTGGGAGTTCATCACAAAAGCTGCATTGTTCGCTGTAGGGAAAGCCACCACAATTGGATCTAATTGAGCCTGACACTATATCCATCTTCCTTCACTTGCAGGGAGGTGTGGGGTCTTTCTTTCCTGCGTTAAGAAAAAAAAGTCTACAGTAACTTCTTGACTGAAAAAGAGGATGTACGAGCACTAGAAACAACAGGAATTCAAGATCAGGTTCCCACTACCTCTGAAATTTAAATTCTAATAGGGGAAGTCAGCAGTTCTATCGAGGGATGGAGAATGATAGAGCTCTCACGACAGATCCCCTGTATGGTTTGTTTCTGCTGGATTTGACTGAAAACGCTATCTCCTTATTAAGGACCATGTTCACATGGGTTGGATATCCATGTCAAAAATGCCTAATAATTGAGTTCTGTAATCAGAAATAGGACAGTTTGGTTTTTTCCTTCCCTAAAAACAAAACAAACAAGAAACAACCAAACTTCCTTTCCCCACTTAAAAAAAAAAAAAAAGAAAAAAAAGAAAAAAAAAAACAAACAGCCCAAAACATTGCCCACATGGCTCAGTATGCTATTTAAACGGAAGCCAAGCCTAAGGACACTGCTGAAACCGAAGCCTCCCTGAGGCCCAGCGCTGAGACACCACGGGCTGTTCCCGCAGAAGGAGCAAGTGCTCCTCATGGACTGCCGTGCTCTGGTGCCTGGGAATGACACTTCCTCGGGCACAGATGCAGCCTTACTGTCTGGCGAGGCCAGAGCTGGAAGAATGCATGTGTTTACTAGTGAAGAGAAGGGTTTCTTAAAATAAATAATCCATTGCCAACAACCATAGACCAATTACCATATGACTCCTTAGGGTAACAAGGAAACTTAATTCTCACTCTCCAGCCACTCTTGAAGTTTTGAACACGACTCAGTTGGCAACCGAGGTAGAAAGCCATAAAAACGCTATTTGGAAGCGAGCTGGAAGTCTCCCGTCTGTGTCGCCGTGCTCACAGTGCCCCCACGCTCCTCAGAGCCCCACCGGCTTCGCCCTGCCTGCCCCAACCCTTCGGCCGCTGCCTGCCGCGATGCTGAGCCCAGCGAAAGCGCTGCCAGCGCAGCCAGCCTCGCTGGTTGAGGCGGCCGGCCCTGCCCTGGAGCACCTACAGCTGTGCAAGCTGGGCGTTGAAACGGGGCCAGCCTGCTCCGAGCACCACGGCTCCGGGGAGCAGAGGAGCCACGCTTGCAAGGTGGTGGCAGAAAGTGGAGCAGGCGCGACATGGAGGGGAGATGGGCACAGGCTGGCAGCAGAGGATGCTGGCTCATGAGCTGCAGCGAAGCGCTGGTGTTCGTGGGGTCTCTGCTTGCTGCAGCAGCTGCGCCCCTGGCCAGAGCCTGTGGCTGGCTCCTCTCCTGTCCATCCTCCAAGGCCACATGTGGGGAGGGGGAGATGGGGAGGAAAAGGAGGCTCCACCTGGGTCCTACTGCCCTTGGACTAGCATATGGGAGGCCTGTGTGTGGAAGATTTATACGTTTTACACCCTCCCGCCCCACGCTACAGTTTCGGCTGAATCCATTTGTTGCGGTGATTCTGGGGTCCTTTGTCTCCCCGTTAATAAATCATAGGGGACTGGGGACAGGTGTAATGCAAACTGCCTGGGGTCTGTGCTAGGACAAGAGGTTGTCTCCATGCAAATATAGCTACTGAACCTGCCCTTGGACTGTCAGGGAAGAGTTAAACTGAGAGCTGGGTGACCGAGACACCCAAAGTTTTTGGAACCAAAGCTAGAAGTTCACAGAGGCTGCCCTTAACAGCTCAAAGGTAAGCGTCCCCTGAGTCTGCCGGCATCTCTACATATGTGCACGGGTTGCTTCTAGCAAAGCAGACTCTTTGTCTTCTCTATCTTGATCCTCTACCTTAAATCCCAGTATTTCAGCCAGCAGCAATTTAACAGCGCCTTCTGTGGAGAACAGATAATCGATAAACCCAACTGGGTGGCTCTGGCTGTGTTCGAGGACCCCTAAGGACATCAGCGAGGCACCATGCCAGAGCTGCTGGTCGGGTTGCATAATGCTCCCTGCTGCGGCCAGCCAGAAAGGCCGTCCCACTGAATTCCCCAGCCCTAAGCTGCATGAAATAAAGAGCTGGAGAGGGTTTGCCGGGCTCCTATGCCAGAACTTAGATTCCAGCCACGTTTGGCAGTGACACAAGTGCTTCTCCCCCTCTTTAATTAAATCTACCAAATGCATTAGCTAAATGCCAGTCCAACCTGAAACAGCACTGCAAAGATTTCAAAAGATCTGAGTCCGATCTGTCCTTGTGACAGAACGATGAATGGAAATGGGATTTTCCTAAAAGACTTCCTCAAATCTTGGGTGTGTTTTGGAAGGGGTGTCAGAAGTTTAATATCAGGGACATGTGCTCCAAGCACGTATTTCCATAAGAGGGTTTCTGAGACATAAATCAAGCTCCTGTTCTGCTATAGAAAATAAGGCGGTCAGATCTAGAAATGGCAATTCCTTGTCATTTTCCTCCCCTTGATTCTTGTGTCTCCAGGATTTGAAGATGAAACAATTCCCCCTGCCCCCTCCAAGCTTAAAAAATAAATAAACAAACAACAACAAAACCCAACAAAACCCTATAAATAAAATCTTTCTATCTGAGGTTCACCCTCTTCCTCCCCTTTTCCCCAAGCGCCCAAACTTTACAACCCCCAGGTAACCTAAGCGGTCTGGCAGGTTGGCACCAAAGGAACACAGACAGCACTACGAGGCCACACCGATCACAGCTATGTAGCCAGCGGCCTCTCTTCTTGTTCAGTGAACTAAAACGCCAAGCACTCAGCAGCAATAAAAACCTGCCATTATCTCCTTTCATGACAGCTACAGTTGCACTCCCGGCGCCCCAGCTTCAGAGTAAAGCACACGCATCCTTCAGCGCTATAAATTCCCCCTGCCACATGTCAAAGGGAAGTCCCGTAAGGCTGCTCGTGCCACCGGGGAGCTGGCTTCCTCCTCTCCTCCGGGCTCGTGGCGGCGTCCGAGATGTGACACCTGCTGCTCAGGAAAGCCCGCTCCAGCAAACCTTCGGCAGTTTGCCCACGGCGCCCTACGTGCCACCGATCCCTAGGCGCGGTGGCAGCGATGGCGCCGCTCCCCTGGCAAACACCCAGTAAAGCAGATGGGATGAAACGATAATCCAGAAAACTAAAGGCAGCCCATGCTACAGACATGCTTTTCTCCAGAGCTTTGGGACAAGCCCCTCCAGGCCCTAGCCTCTTCTCAGATGCCCTGCCAGGTGGCCGTGCGCTGTCCCCACCTCAGCACAACCCTCCCTGCGCAGCGAGCCCCCTCAGCGCTGGGGACACGCCGCGGACACCCGTGCCTCGGCCACCTGGGGCAGCCAGGCGGCCCTGGGGGGGCTGCCCCCACCGAGGCGGCTCTCGGCCGGCTCAGGCAGCAGGGCAGGGCCCCAGCTCGGGGCTCAAACCCGCCGCCGCCTCACGGCCACCCCCGGCCGCCACCGGCTGCAGGCGCGGCGCCGCCCCGCCAGGCGGCAGCATTGCCCGCCGAGTGCCGCCCTCCTCGGCCCGCCCGGCCGCCCCTCGGCTCGTGGGCCCGCAGGCGAGGCCCCCGCGGCTCCCCGCGCCTCGCAGCTTAATTAATTAATTAATTAACTAGCACACGCTGGCGAAGCCGCTCCCCAGCGCGGGTGGGGTGCCAAGCGCGGACAAAGCCCGCGCGTGACCGCGGCAGGCTGAAGGTGTCAGGGACGCGTTGTCCCCTCTGAGGGGACGCCTGCCGCCTGGGAGCCACCTGCGGCTCCCCGCGGGCTGAGGGTGCCCGCCGGACGGCCCGGTAGCCGTGTGGGCATGACCGGTGCTGTGGGTGAGATGGCCGCCATCAGGGCGCCACTCTGCCACGAAACGGAGTTTGTCATCGTTGTCACCAACCCTTGATTTCCCTGGGGTTCGTTCCAGTGAGAGCTGCGGCGTGCGCCTCCAGCAGATGAGGCTGCTGTGGGTTTACACCTTAAACCAAATGGGAAGCCGCAGCTCCTGTGGAGACAGCCGCCAGGTCAACCACCAGCACACCTTGCCCCTGTATGAGTCCTGTGTGTCCGGGCCCGGGTTGGCTGCTGCTGGAAAAAAACTAATTTCCACAGCAAAAGCCCGGCCTGGTTCAGAACCAGCACCACCTCGCCCCATCCCAGCCAGGCTGGAGGCTCTGCCACAGCACAAGCCACCAGCGAGCCTCCTCGCTGGCTCCAGGTCTAGTGTAGCACTGTCTAAAGCACCATCCAGGGCAGTCTGCATCTCTTGACCTCTGTAGCTTCACACTAAGAAAATTATGATTATTTTTATAAAGTGTGCAAGTATGGGAATACGAACAGATTAGGATCAAAATAATGGTTGGATTATTTTAGTTCAGTGCAGGGCTTGGTTATGCTGTTGGCAGTTGCTCAGTGGCTTACCTCCTTAGTGATTAAAGTATCAAGGGCTGTATGCACATGACCTTTTTAGGACCTAAACTGCTTTTTTTTTTTCACCCTCCCACTTCTAACACTGCTGCTACAGATAGAGTTATGGTGTCACTTTCAGAAACAGCTGTAGCCAATAATTTACTAGAATAAGTAATTAGCTTCTGCATGGCTCACGCCATGCACAGACATCAGAAAAGGAAGTATAGTCACTAATGGGAAGGAGGGGTGGAAGCAACTTGACTAAGGTAATGTCCCAAATCAGCGAGTGGCCAAACAACATCTGGTGTCCACTCTCTGCCTCCAGTTCTGCTCGCTCCTGGCACTTGGAGAAGCAAAGCCTGAAATGAGCTTTCCAGCCTAACATAGCCCTGGAGA
The DNA here is from genome assembly GCF_040182565.1 of Anser cygnoides. Taxonomy (NCBI): domain Eukaryota; kingdom Metazoa; phylum Chordata; class Aves; order Anseriformes; family Anatidae; genus Anser; species Anser cygnoides. The sequence goes on along the minus strand of NC_089873.1, from coordinate 66,043,967 downwards.
GGGAGAATGAGGACAGAACACTACGTGCACATGGCACCTTTCTAATGTTCTCATAACAGGGTCTGCCACCCAGAGCCCCAGAAGTGCTGATGTATGAACGTAGGTTGTAGAAGAGCTCCCAGCAACAGGAACTACTCCGGCAAAATATCCCTCTCTTCAGATTCTTCAGTCATTGCAGCTTTTATTTCAGGCAACAGCTCGGCTCACAAAACAAAGACAGAGCTGACAAGAAGCGGTGCCTTGACAGTCCTGAAGGCAGACGTCTAGTCACAACAACAGGTACAGCTCGGATTGCAGCGGTACCAGCTGCTCTATCTACATCTTCACCACAACTGTCTCTGCAGTGACTCAGAGGGACCACCCATGCGGATCAAAGGCACAGGCAGGACATGGTCCTTAAGGCTGCAAATGGTATTGCCCATCACCATTTTCCATCCCTAGGGGCACCTGTCCATTAGCACACTTGCACAGACCACACCAAAGACCGATCAAATGGCAGCAGCTTTTGGTTTAGAGACCTAGACCACACTGCGCGAGAACTTGCGTTTGGGCTGTTGGCTCCCTTCCCCTTGTCTCCGTCCATTTGGACGCGGCGTGCCGGGATGACATCTCCCTCACACACCTGCCAGGAGCTCAGACAGACAGGGGGAGGCTGCATGTGAGCGGCTGGGTGTAACTTCCACCCTGTCCCTAGTGCCAAAAACAAGCATGTTAAAGCTAATCTACCCCTGTCTCAGCTCAACTGCTTTTCTGTGACTAAGCCCCTTATAATGGTTTTACTAAAATCCCCTTTTGATGGAAAAAATCCCAGCTGGAAGTTTCGGGCAGCGGCACAATGTGCAAGTCTGCGTGTCCCTTTCCCCAGCTTCACAAAAGCCTCTAATCGAGTGGAAAATTTGCTGGAGGCCAGAGGTTTAGGCCTGCAATTATTTTTTAAGGGATTATCAGGAGAGAATGGGGGGACTTACGACCCTCCCTCTCTTTGTGTTTTGGTCTGTGCCGCTTTCAGAGAGACTCAGCCAGAAACCAAACCACTGCAGCTGGATCCAGAGAAACCACCACCGCTCGTATCAGCAGCAAGCCTCCTCCCAGTCCTACAGCCAGACCCCAGGCTCAGAGTCCTGCTCCTGCGCTGTGCACCTAACAGAAATTCTTTTTCACAGAAGCAACACTGCACACAAAAAGTTTTATTTTTTTTTTTTAACAGCTCAAGAAAAAGCAACCGATTTCAGTTCTGCGAGCCTCGCTGAACTGAAAACAAACAAACAAAAAGAAAAAAACAACAAAGAGCAGGCAGTGATATGGTCCTCCGGACAGGCTGTAAAGGCTAGGCGTTGGCTCTGCAAACCCATTATGCAGGAGGTCTTGCACAAGTTACTTAAGACAAGTTCCAAAAAAGACTTGGCACTGAAGATGCGTGCACTGCAACACCCAGCTTTCCAGAGCCTTGCTCCAAGGGTGGGACCCAGGGTTAGGGTCCTTGGTGCTTTCACAGCTGACACACAAGCCAGACACTTCAGAGGCTCCAAAACAACTTCTTGCTGGGCACTGAGCCACTTGTCAGCACACTCAGCATGGGGCAGCCAGAGGAGAAGCGCTGCCGGCTCTCCTGCCTGAGGAGCAATGTACCTTCCCGGTAGCTCTGGGCAAGTGCCTTTGCTCACACGCGATCCAAACCAATGCAATTAGGTGCTTCTCCTCTGCTGTCAAATTGCTGCGCTCACACCTGTGTACAAGCAAACAAAACAAACCCGGAGGAAGCAGCAGTGCGCCCTGCTTTTAAATAGCCTAAGGAAGCAGGAGACCTGCTTTAATTCCTTCCTCTGTCTGTGGCACTCCAAACCTACACCTCCCAGAGAAGGTACTAAGCACTGGCCCTCAGGCAAGGGCCAGGAGAAAGGGCCACTCTTTATCTTTCCCCTCTAAGCCACGTTGCGGTACAGATGGTCATTTGGGATTCGTGGCAAGAAGAGTACACAAGGAAAGGAATGGCTGCAGACCGTGAACATTTACTCTCAGTCTGTCCTTGTGGAAACCTTTCTGGGCGTTGCATAAGGCAGCTGTTGAGCGAAACAGAAGCAGGTTCTGATCCCTGAGCCTTCCAACCATTTGGTTGGTACATAAGATGTTTCAGTACAAAGCTGCAGCCGCCACTGTCTCAGATCTTATCACATCCATGTGTGCTAGGTGTGCTCTGAAAATGCCTGGGGAGGCTGAGGGGCCAGGGTGTTCTCCTCCTGGATCATGATCAGACCCAAGCAGTTTTGGGCAGGCACGTAAGTACAACACTCTCAGCACCCGACGGGCGTTAAAATAAAAAACAGACAGACAAACAAACACAGAGGAAAAGGCAAATGAGGCATTTGTGGAATTTAGATGCCCCCAGGAGCTAGGTGGTGCCTAAGCTGGGGATTTTGATTTTGCAATTTTGAATACTGCCTAAATGTCATTTGTTTTGCCTTTTTATTTTTTTTCTTGGATGAGGTCTCTCACCTCCCTCTCCTTCTCTCTATCCGCACAGATACTGTTTTTATGAAGAGTTTCAAGATGGTAAGATAAAGGCTAATGGCCTAGCATTTTCAAAATTGCTCATTAAGGCTGATGTGCTTCAAGATAGTCCGTATGTGTCTAACCTTCAGAAGACAGATGAGTCCACTCTTCAAGACAGCTTGACAGCTTCAACATCCAAAGATAAGGAATCCAGAATCACCAGTAGCTACTAGTATAGTATGTGACCTGTATGATTCACTAGGGTTACTAGAAAAGTAAGGTCAGGTAAGGAATCGGCTCTGGTTCTTACCCCAATGAATTGAATGCCAGGCATAACACCACAAGACAGCCATCTTCTACTACTCCCTAAAAAGTGAATCTTTCGCCCAGCCTGCTGCTCTAAGCACCACAGGCAAGCCTTCCTCCTGGAGTTCCCAGTCTATTTATACACAGCCCGTTGTCCACGGATAACCTTAAAAAGCCCTCCTTACAGGGTCACTGAAACACAGCGGACTTCCAGAGATCACTGTCCAACATCCTGCGCGGAGGCAGGATCAAGTATACTTGGATCATTCCTAACAAAGTTTATCTCACCTGTTCCTAAAACTCTGCTGTCGAGGCACAGCCTGCAGCCCCCTACCTAACCACTTCCAGTTTCCTTCTAATAATTCTTCTCCAGGCCCATCTTAAGTCTTTCATTTTTCCTGCAGATTAAGCTCTATTTATTTATTTTTAAATGCTTTCCACAATTGACAACAGAAAAGACTTTACCACTCTTTCTGTTTAGAGAAGCCTCTTACAGTCTTGCACACTACTCCCTTCCCTTCTCAGCTGTCTGCTGATGCACTTCAAATGCAACATGCTTCACCTCTGTGCTGGGTCTGCCTTGCAAAGAGCCTAATTATTGTGTTACGTTACACAGGTAGATCTTTAGATATATGATAAACATGTCTGGAAACTATTACAGTCTTTCCAAATCCAGAATCCCAACAATGTAAAGTGACTTCCTCACAGGGGTGTTGCAAAGATTTCATATATTACTGTATTATTATATAAAGATGTTATAAAGACACAATTTGCCATTGCAAATTGTTAAAGATTCCTACTACATGTTGGTAACTCAGTATTCCCCCTCCATCCCAGCATTCCTACTACCTTCTCTTACAGATTCCTGCAAGCCTTGCTCCTTTATCTTTCTTTTCGGTGATCTCTCATACCGCTCCCCACTAATCTAACTGCGGTGGTCTCCACAGGAATCACCAGAGACAGTATTTCTGTCCCCTGCCCAGGGGCTGCTAGTGGTTACGAGATGATGTGCTCAGTTCAGTAAAAACTGAAGATAACCAGCATGTCACATACAGCTGTTTAAAGTTGAAGGAACTTATTTTCCTAGGGTAGCTCTATAACATAAATGAAAAGAGAAGACTGATGGGCCATGATGACTAAAACCACTGGAGTTGTACACAGCACCAAAACTGTCTTACCACGAGCATTACAGACTTTGAGCTTTACAGGCTCTTGCCAGTTCTCTTACCATTATAGGATGTCCTGCAGTCCTAAAGAAGGGGGCAAAAAATTCCTTTCCAGCTCTCAGCAGAGAGGATGTGCTGACTGTCACCATGCTCTAAGGAGGTACAGCACACAGACTGGTACCTGTTTGCTGCTTGTGCTATCACCACTATTGTCAAGACACAATTGCATCTCCAGTCTCATCGCTAGTGCAGCAGAACAGAGGTACTGGGCTACCATACAGTACAGTACATACCATACAGAAGTGTTGTTGCTTACCCAGGAACTTACAACTGCACGTCTTGAACTGTGTATTGCCCTCACATGTAGCTATGGAATGCACTAGGCATCAGCAGCAGTGGAGTGAGGTAAGTGAAGGGGCTTATGGCTTGAATTTTTCAAAGTCTAAGTGTTCAGAGATGCTAGAGTGCCACAGGAGCTCCTGGTGACTTGCACCTCTGAGGAAAAATAAGACTGTAGATTCTGCTCCAAGCTCACTGCCTGACTGCAGGGAAGTCTTGCCACCTGGCTGCACCTCAGCTGCTTCGTGCATAGATTGAGAGTACCACCATGTATCTATGAGAACTGTAAAGTTCAAAAAAAGAAAAAAAAATTACTTCAGATCTCTGCAAGGAAGCCATCAGAGACAACTCAAATATAATCACCGGTATCCCCGTGCCCAGGACACAACTTCAGAAAGTTGTCAGAACCTCCCAACAGCCCTGGAGGAGGTCCTGGGGCATATTCATTTCTGTTCCCCTTCCACACCATTTCCCTGAAGAATGGTCCTTGTAGAAATAAGTATTTCAAAACACAGCTTGAGTGCTGTAACTGTAGACAAATTGTGTCAGACGGGGCTTCTGTGTTGAAAGAACTGTCTATATATTCAGCTGCGTATTGTTACAAACATTTGAAGAAGCTGCTTTACCCAAAAAGGAAGGACAAGTTCTTATTATTATGAAAGCTGGGGGGCTTCCAGTGTTGCTAGTATGCCAGCAAGTGATCTGGAGCCAGAATAGATAATCACGGTAGAAATGATAGGAAAATCTCCAGGCATCTGAGGACCACCTACGCAACATCTGCACATGTCTCACAAACCAGGTGTTGCTCCCTGGAGCACATAATTTGGGCATGCATTCAGTGTGCCACTCCTACCACCTCCTGCCTCAGACGGGATGTCGCTCCCACCAGAACAATGTCACGCACTGCCTACAGCTACGTGCAAACCGAGGGGTGCTAACCCCAGCTCAGAGAAATCTGTCATTTACACAAGAATATGTTGTGTCAGTATAAAACTAGCCCACAGCTGGGAATCAGCAGGAACATATTTGAGGTATAACACTCACAGAGGAGGAACAGAAAGCTGCGTTGCCCACAACTGCCCAAAAGCAACCGTGGCAGTTTAAGTCAAAGACCTAAAGGAAGGCACGCAGCAGTGAGGGATCAGCCTCCACAAGAGACACAGATTTGTACTCCAGAAAACAGGCTGCAAAATACTAAATGCAAGCAGGAATTTATCCCAGCGGCAAGCTTCACACTGCGTACAGACATGCTTTCTTTGCAAAGGCAAATGCATCATCTCCATGCATCCAGCATCCACTGCAGCCCTGTGGATCCCACCATGCGTGGGATCCCACCATGCTTCAAGGATGGGAGAATTTCTCTCCACCATGCACCAGCTGTTCTCAGGAGCCAAGGCTGAAATCCAGGCAATAGTTCCCCACTCTTGTTAAAAACAAAACAAGAAAAAACAAAACCCAATTCCTACTCGGGAGCCTGCTTCCACCACAGAATGAAAAAAAAAAAAAAAGTGCTTACTTTTCTTCAGGAAGAGATTACATTTCTTGTATCAGATTGAAGGTGGTTGTGAAATGGGGTTCAGCACATGGATGTAGTTCTACAGGATTTTGTTTTAATAAATAAGCATAATTCTGGGGGAAACCTCTGTCAATACAGACCCTATGGAAAATATTGCTCCTGTAGACAGGAGAGAACAGTGCTGTTTGTGTATTCAGGCACTGTATACGTGAAGATATTTTAGAGGCCTCTATACTTAGCCATTGTGGTTTTCATCTTTCCCAGGCCAGAGGTAGCTGTGTAAGCATATAGTCAGCATTGGCTAAACAAGTACTTTTAAAACCATACTATTATTACCAAGTTAGTTAGAGAAGGCTTTTTTTTTTTTTTTTAAGTGATTTCATCTTGAATTACAGATCTTACCAAAAAAAAAGGGGAGGGGGGATGACACCAACACCCTTCTAGCCCTTAAAACGAGCTGTGCTTTTTTTCAGCATCTCTTTCCGTTTAACTGCAGCCAGACCACTTCAGGTCACGAGCTCATCTGATCTCACCAGGACGGCAGTGCTGGGTCTCGCCGATACTCCCAGGAAAACCCAGGGTCCCTCAGGAAGCGATGCGGGTGACTTAGTCAGTGTAACTCTTTCCTCTGAGTCAACACTGCCCCAGTGTTTCAGCATAATGCCAGAGGGCGCTGACCTGCTCGGCGTGTTGTCTTTCAGAGGAAATAAATGGGTGCCTGACCACACTTGCGGTTATTAAAGACAACACGTCGCTTTACACAAACATTGGCATTTGGCTACGTGACCGCTCCTATGTGCATAATTGCATTTCTGCCTCCCTCCACTTTCTGTCCCAAATTGTTTCAATGGCTGCTGTGTTTCACCCAGACCCAAAGGCACTTCAGCGGTTGGAGAAGCAGTTCCAACAGAGCACAGAACTAAGAACCTGAAATTTTATTGCAGACCCCACCTTTGGTTGGCCACATAACCTTGAACACATCCCTTCTACCTTGCCCTTCTACCTTGGTTTCCCCACTTATAAAACAGGCATCGTGAGAAGAATCTCTTCTGTAAAGTGTTTTGAGAGCTACTGATGGAAAACTCCATGTAAGAGACATTAAGGATGAGTTATGCAAGATGGTACTGTTAATTAGGTACGTTTATTAAATATTCTGGGATTTTTTCCAGTAGAAAAGGCGTTAGGGAAAATAAGAGATTTCTAAAGACAGCAGTGAAGTTTTCTGCATTTGATATAATTGTGACCTATGATCTTTGTATAATGCAAGAGTGTGCTGGATTACAGACCAGACTGGTATTACACCCTTTGATGTACAGGACTTCAGGGATGCCTGCACTACGAGGCAAGTAAGTACTCTAAAGGTGCTGAGCATTAGCAGCATTTTTGTCCACAGGCAACTCAGCTGCCTATAATTACCTGAAGAAAAATTCTTCCTCTTCTTCCCTGATCCCAGTGCCCCCATCACATACTACATTTGCTCTGTGGACTAAATTTCAGAGCCACGTGACATTTACAACACACAGTCCTAAAAGCACATGAAAAATACACCTGGTTTGGGGATTTGGCACAAACTCAGCCCAGGTTCACTGAAAGGTTTGTGACCCTTCTGAGCACAGCTGGGACCAAGTTACAGTTTTGCATAATACCTTGTGGCTTGAACGGCAAGATCTGATCAAACTTGGAAGCTTTGACTGAGATGCACTTGGAGAGTTTGAGTTCAGTTCAGGCATAAACTTGGTTTAAAAACTCAGGGGCTGCAGACTGCACTGAATGGAGATCAGATGGAGTATCTGCAGTCACCTGCATTTCAAAAATGGTCGGCCTGACGCTGGAGGTGGGGACTCCATAGCAGACCTGACCTCTACCAACAGCGAGACAGCCACGAGCACGCCAGTAGCCTAGTTCAAACCAGGATTCACTTCCTAATTCAGTCCTCCATCATTCCCACTACCCATGCGTTGATCTGCAACTTGGAGCAGCCTTCGAGCTGGCAAACTGGATTCCCTTCAGATCAAACCGAACTGGCAAACATGCTCAAGGAGGACACATCACACACCTCCTCCATACCCATAGGACCAGAACGGAGCCAGACCAAAACAGGAGCCCCTCACTTCACTGTGCTGCTGTGCAGTTGCCAGGTCTTTGGCACCAACCATTTCACTCTGCAGCCCTGCTCCCACTGGCCCACTCCACCTGCTAGCCTGGATGCACCCACCCAAAACTGGGGCTCAGATGCAGGAGAACCAGTGTGCAGAGGTACCCGATTGCTCAGGCTGTTTATCAGCACCCTCTGCTGGATATTACAAAGCTTTCTTCCCTCCAGGCCAGCCATGCCAGCAGGCTACTTGGGCTAAACCAGCAAAAGGTTGGGGCGTGGAAGCATGAGCCTACCCCGAGTGTCCCCCTGTACACAGTGCCCCGTGCAGCAGCACTGCGGGGACTACTCTGCACCGGTATATCTGCAGCAGTATAAGTCACTGTGCATCAGACACAGAGCCCAAAGACATAACAAAAAGGTAAACCCGGGGAGAGCCTTTGCTACATGATTAAGTTGCTTACAGCTCGTTTCAGTCTGAATGAAACAGCTTGCTGACAAAAGGTGCTGATGGAACACCTGAAATGCATCATCCCCCAAGAGGAGGGGAACGCATAGGTTCTGCTGTCATCAAGTTTTCTGCTGCGCCTCAGATCTGCAGAGGTCACCTATCCCCTGCAGCACTGGGATGGATGACGGGCAAAGAGGTAGCGGAGCCAAGTGAGTTGGTGGTTTGACATGGTGGATAATTATCATCTCAAATCTATGGTCTGCGAAAAACAACATCCTCATGTGCTGCATATCAGCCTTCAGGTGATTAGAAACTCGTGGTCACCTCTGATTCCAGCCACATTTATAGTGACCGTTTGATGCAGAGATGCTCGGGAATGCAAGACTCTGAACTAGCGTCCACTGTCAGACAAAGGAAGGTTCGACACACGATGGAGCCAGTTAAACCAACTACAGCTGGAAGACTGTCCAGGAACAGGAGGCCTGATACCTTCTGAAACAGCTAGAGTAAAATTCATAAACTGTAAGAGTCTTATCCATATAAATGTCTAATCCTTTCCGAATTCTACTAAATTCTTGCTCTCAATTATTTATGTGCTGCAAGAAAAAAGTAAGTTTCACCTATGTCAGATGTTTTGTTTCAATTGAAAACCTTGTACTATGTAAAAGTACACACAGGAATGCCTGGTTTACTTCTCTGTACTTCTAAGTTTATATACATCTGTCACGTTGCTTTTTATTACCCTTCACTCTAACTACAGATGCATAATCTTTTCAGTCTCTCCACAGCTCTAAGCATTTTCGTCACCTTTTTCTGCTAAATATTTGTAGCAGAGTGACCGGAAACGAACATATGATATTTTATTTTAAAACCAAAGGCCAGGCTAGCAGAGAATCACACGTCTTGCACCCACAGAGAGCCAGCACATCCCCATGCTCAGCAGCCTTCTAGTCGCCTAGAGCCAGGGGAGCGATGGAGGAAGCAACGCCTATTACATCAGACCCTTTCACGCTGCAAAATTCACGACTTCTGGAGAGGTTCTGTACTCCAGCGCCATGCCAGCCAATGTCAGCTGTGGTAATGCAAACGAAAAGGCATTAAACCCTGTTCCCCACTAGAGAACAAAGTCTCCCACTCATTCCTTCAAAAAATTTAAAGGTACTCATTTCTGAGGGACTTGTGGGGTGGGCAGATATGTTCACGGCGGTTCTCCAAAGATAGCTCAGAAATAACCTGGGAGGATCCCAGATGAAGGCTGGGTGTCTTCTTACATCTGTCTGGTTTGGGAGATGGAGTGTAAACAGTGGCACATTAGCTTAGATTAATTACAGACTGCCGGTATTTTCCTTTCATGTAGTGAACTCTGGGAACATAACACCGCTGATAATTAAATAGCGCCTTCCATCAAAAGGCTCCAAACCACCCAGCAAACCAGTCAAGCCGTTAAGGTAGGACTGCTGGAGCAGGACACACGAACACAGAACACCAGTTCAGGAAACAAACAAAAAAAATTGACTGAAGCTACAGAAGGAATTATTATATGTTTTGCATTACGTGCACCACAGCAAGACCTGGGCAGGATTAGCAGGAGTGCCAGGAGACCTTCATTGGTTGCACACAAAGTTTTATATCCCCTAAATAAGACTTTCTCCCATGACACAACACCCGTTTTTTTTTTCCATTTTCCTGGAACACCGGTTCAGTACTGATGAGGGAAATATAAAATATCTCCTGCTCTGCCTTCTGCAGCTATAGGGTTTCTTTGCAGCTTTAGTAAACAGAATATGAGCAAAGCCCTGTTTTAGTTAAAGAGATGACAGCCCTCAGGTAAGTATGGGTGAGAAAATACAGAACAGGAGGTAGGTGACAACTGAGAAGAGCTCATAGCAGTGGGGTTAACCATCTGTCTTATCTCATTCCCTCCTTCCCCACAAAAGCACTGCCTGTTGGTTATATGGGACTTCACAATGGGGTCACCACCACAGCCTGCCAGCATGGTGTAGGTACGGGGAGAGGGATGACCAAACCTGCACCCTTCCCATGTGCCACATCCCAGGTGGGTTACCACCTCCCCTCTCCCTGTTCTTTTCCTCCTCTGTCCCTGCTCTTTCCAGCCCAAGACTGCTTTTCCTTCCTTCACCCCCCTCCTCATCCCCTGGCACTAAATGTCTGCAAACTGAGGAGAAGCTCATGCTTACTCCCACTGGCACAGCCGAATGAATTGCTGCTTTAAAGCCAGACCGCTCCCAAAAACTGCAACCCCGACTTGTCAGATGTTCTTTCAAAGGCACGGAAACACGAGAGCCACACAGAAGGCAAAGGGAGAGCCAGGCTGCCAGCATCTACCCCGCTGTTTTACATTCACACTCACAATGGGCAGTGGAACTGGCGGATAGGAGCAGATGTGAGTTTCTCCTGCCCACCACATCCTCTGGCACACTGGGACCCTGCAGTTTGGGAACTCAAAATCTCCAGACTGGCTGCCCTTTGCAGGATGTTTCTTGCCCCTGTGGCAGCACTGACGTACCAAAGCACCAACCAAAACCCTTCAGTGCTCCAAGAGCCACCCTCAGTCTCTCCTGCTGGAGCATCAGCAGATTTTCTGTCAGGACACAACGCCTTGCCCTCGGAGCACGGCGTTATCTCTCAGTGTGCTCACACACCCTGCCCTCCACACAGGCATGCCAGCGGATTCAGCCGATGCTGCTGTCCACAGGCAGGATTCAGGACAAAGCCACGGCTGCCTCTTCACAAACCAGACACCGAGGCCTCGGCCTGCCCACCGCTACTAGATAGCGGGTGGACACAGCCAGTTGTCCTGAAGGGTTACAAGGGTAGGGAGAAGGGCTTAAGGGGGAAAGAGGGAAGGGAGCAAGCTTCATACAGGAGCAGTGCTTATTTTTGAAGGGTTAATTACACGTTATTATGGCTTAGTTAATAACCTGAGGTGGACTAGAGAGACGCAGACACCATCCAATATGTACCTCCTCACCAAATAAACGTAACTTTCTGACACACTGCGCAGACAGGCTTACTTTCCACATAACCATTGAACAAAAAACATGAGTATTCAGCCCACACCACAGCCCGTGGTGCAGCAGGTGGAGCACACGGCCACGGGACAGCTGCTTGTGACTTCCCCCTGCCACTGCCAGGAAACCCTCTACCCCCAGCCCTGCCCTTCCCTGATACAGCAAGGCCTCAGAAGCCATGCAGATTTGAACAAAGCACAAGAAATCTGAAGAAACATAAAGCTGTCAGATATCTACCATAATATCTGCTAGGACTGTTCATTTACCTACTTCCTTCCTAGGGAACATTGGGCAGCCATAAAAGCAGGACAGACAAAGAACCCACAACAAAACCTGAAGAGAAGTATTTCTCAACTGTTCTCTCAGCACTCCTCTGTTACAGAGAGGATAAACTACACCTGGGCAGGCTTGGGTGGTAGTAGTAATCCTCTGCCCTCCCTGCGGCCCACAGCCATTAGTGCCAGGTGAAGCCCATGAAGGAAAAGAGGCACTCCATCTTAGCAGAAGTCACAGAGCCAGGGACATACCCCAGAAATCCCAGCCCTCATCCTCACAACTGAATCCTCCCAGAGAAATCAGGAAGATTTCATTGTCATTGGCATGAAATGCACATCAGGGAGATGGGGTATCCCTCGCTGCAGGTCAGGACCCCAGCATGCTCGGTGCCCTACATAGGTAGAGCTGAATGGCCTTGGGCTTCAAAGCACAGCTCACACTGTAGGAATGTCCCTAGGCCCCAGTGTGCCAGGCACTATAAAGCACAAGACAGGAGTTACTTCATCATTATCCTGCTGGAAAAATATAACTGAACAGTCTACTTATCTCCTATTTTAGTAAGACAGCCGTATACGGACACTGACTTTCCTCTCATTTATAACGGCATAGGCAAGAGAGAGAAAAATATATACGTCAGCCAGAGATTGATTGCCACGTGTTACACATGCAGGCAGGAGCTCCTGGCTAGCTCTGGACAGACAGTGAGGGTTTCCACCTTCCTACTTGCCTGGGCAAGTCCCCAAGAGTCCCCAGCAGATTTGTGTCACCAATGCTACATTTGCCTTGCTGAGGGCAAATGCACCAAAGCTAGTTCAGGTGCTGGACCTGCACCTTGGTGTTTCCACACTCTGGAAGCATGGAAGAAAGACAAGCCAAAAGTCGGAACTAGAAATTGCAAATCTGAACCCTCTTTAGATGCCAAGTTGAATCTGTTCATCATGTATTTTCTTGTAGGTATGTATTTCTGACCCAACATTATCAAAAGCTCAAGACTTCACTTGTCGGTGTGCTGCCAGAGCTGGAGTCCTTCCTGATATATTTAGAGCGTTCAGCATTACACCAACTCCTCTACTCAGTAAACTATGATATTTGAGCTATGATTTTTTTGTTTGTTTTAATGTGACCTATCCAAAGAAGCTCTTGGATCTTAAATCTGGTTTCTGAACAAGAAAAATACGGTTGCTCCAATGTTATTTTGTTGCTGCAATTAGCTTGTTTTTTTATTTAGAGAGCTGGTTCTGTATCTCTTTTACAAGGACAAGCTCCTGATCGAGACTAAAATTCCGGGTGAGACAACTGACCAATGCATCTGACCCAAGGCTGAAAATAAAAGCTGGCTTCCCACCTTAGTTTCCAAGTAAACTCCACCAAATGACGCAGTGCCCCATACTGCATTTCACAGGCAGCGCGGATATATTTAGCGTGGGATGCCCCTCCCAAAGCGCAGCTTGGGGCACAACTGGCCGAGCAGAACCCAGGCAGGAAGAAAGGCAAATGAACCGCGCAAGCCATCCTCTGCACTCGGTAGCGTGACTTTTGTTTATTTGCTTTGCTAAAACAAAACAAAATAAAACAACTTTGGAAGAGGCGTTTTATTTTCAGGTCAGGCAGCAAACCCAAGAAGTGTAATTAGGCCCTGGAAATTAGCAGTTGAATTTATTTGTGCGGTTGAACGTTCTTTGTGTTTCCCACAAGAAGAAGGAACACAGGGGACAAGACCACCATCTACACTTGCTTCTCAAGCTTGCTGCAAGAGAAAAGGGAGTAAGGACCACATGGGCATCACAGAAGCAGCATGCTGGGACTCCCCTTTCATAGGTGTGAAACCAAGGACAATAAACCACTTTAACAGCGATATTTAGGTGCCTGAAGAAGCACACTGGTTGCTTTGGAACCTACAGAACTGCCTGAGGAAGATGGATTTCAGCGGTGTATAGCTGGCTAACTTGCAAGTGACTGCCTTTCAGCAGACACCTCCCTGGAGAGATGCTTCTGGGGGTGACCAAAGGGCTGTGGTGGTCTCTCCTTCTGTGGTCACAAAGACAGCTTAGCTCTAGGAAGCCCACTTTTGCCCTGAGGACCCCAAGAGGTGATCTCCTTGGGCAAATCAGGTAGCCACTAAAACATGTGAAGGTGGTCAGAACGATAAAAGGCAGTGGCTACTCATAAGCATCCACCAACCGCTGGGATTTGGCAACAACATGTCATATATGGTGACCCCCTCCTGCCCTATGAGCTATAGGGACAGCTCTTTGCCCTCTCACGAAGGGCTCCCAGCTGCAGTGCAGTAGCCCATGGTGTCTTCTTGACTTCTACGCTGGTAAATCTCTTGGCCTCAAACTAATCTGACACCAAATCAGACAAAATCAGACACCAAAACCTTAGCTGTAAAGGACTTTCTTTTCAAATCAGGACAATAATCTATTATTACATATTAGAAATTAAACAAGAAATTAGGCCAAAACTTCACTCCCAGTTTGCGTAGACAGGAGAACCCAGTCAAGACCCTTACCCTGCAGCTTTCCCTAACATGGGTGGTTTTTCTGTAAGCCTTTGAGAACCTTTTTTTGTTTAAAGAGGGACTTTCAGTTCAGGGTTGGACTAAGCAGAGAGTGATTCATTAGGGAGACCTCAGTGCAAAACGCAAAGTCATTTATCTTATTTTCTTCAGCCCCAGATGGGAGGTGGATAGGGCCAGGGAATATTCATGGCCATGAAAAGTCTTAAATGTCTGAATGACACCACAAGCATAAAGATAAAAAGATTTTTCAGAGTTGAACTGCTTCATCCTCTCCTGTGACAACTTAAGAGGTTGAGTAGAGTAGCTGTCTCCTAGATTTCCCAGTCTTTCTTTCCTTTCCCTTAAACAGTGCTCTGTTGGGGGCTCCTTTCCATGGCCTTCCTTCAGTCAACAATGGCTGAACATAGCTTTTTGCTCCTAGGACAAGTTATCTCTGCCCCAGGCCAGCCTGCAAAGAAAGAAGACTTATTTAAAGAGGTGCAGAGAGGAACTGGGATGTGATCTTAATCACTGACCCTTGGGTATCCTAGAGCAAAGGACCACAATATGCTGAGACATGAATACCTCTCCTCTGGCAGGGAAAGTTGGGCACTCGCACTATACATGACAACGATCCAAGAGTTAACCAGGTTTAGAAATCCTTCCACATCGGTGTCCTGTTTCAAAGTCGTGCAACCGAAGAGAGGAACAGTAGTTTGAAACACACAACTTGAGGAAACTTCTTTTTCTTCCCAGATTTTTAAGAAGCAGTACAAGTTTTTTTTCTCTAATTTGAGATAAACACTTGTTTATGAGAACTCTTGCAAGTAATTTTTTCCCATAGATTGTTTGTGTGCACACTGCTGAAACTTTCTGATAACTGAATACACCAGAAAAACAGACGTGGATTCCTATCCCAGAATGGATGAGTGCCATTCCTAGACTCAAATTTCAGATGCAAACATTGCAATTTAAGATATCAACAGTTAGGTCCCTTCAGTAACGTTTGCTTTAGCATGTTAACGTGGTTTCTATGAGAATTTCCGTTATTAAATTCCTCCGTTAAAATATTCTCAAAGGGCACAGAAGAGTCTTCAAACACAATCAAACACCCCTGTAAATACTGGCCAAGATCACAAGAAAAGTTTAAAATGTTCACCTAGCTCATCATTGTTCCAGTGATGTAATGTTTGTAGCAGGCCCGCCAAGGCAATACACAGGGGAAGCTGCTGTGAGAACCGCTCTTTTCTCCTTCAGGAATACATCTCCTGCTCGTTTAGACTAATTGATTTCACACACAGTTGTTTATGTGTGTGGCCTCCCCTGATTTTCTGAGCTCTCTTTGCTCCAAACAAAACAGCTTAGGGATGTAGATGGAGCCAATTGCATTTTGGAAGAGTGGAGATAACACCTCAAAGCCAAACAGAAAAAAAAACAAAACCAAAAAAACAACATTTCTTGGTTCTGAGGCTCTCTCTGGATTATGCTTTGAGGCAACTTTACAAAAGCATGCTTCTGAGGAACACCATAAAACTGCTTCAGAGACACAGCGCGCAGAGCCCGGCAGGAAAATGTTCCCCATAGTGGTGGGAAGGGGAAAAAGTAACTTCTGAGCAGAAAGATATATGGCAGCTTGCAAGATTGCAAACAATAGACAACCAAGAAGCTGTCTCAAATTTTAAAACATCCTGATTTCATAGAGCTTGTAGCTGCACTGAGAGAGCATCAGAGTCCTACTTTGTGCATGGATTGTGTATCAGGAAACTGCACTGATCTACCAAACACTGGTTAGAAAGGAAAATTTATCTTGGGCAAGAAATCTGGATATTAATTTGAAAGCACAAAACGGAGCAAGGAAGATTAACTGCCCTCAGACTCTCCAGATCAGCCATGTGGACGCACTGCAGATTCAATCTGCAGTGAATTACAAGTCATCACACACAAAGTATTGAAGTAGCCAGCCAGCAAAACCAGTGGAAATACACTTTTGTGGATCTGGTCAGAGAATGGAATCTCTGTTCCCCAAGAAGGCCTGGGATTTCAACATTTGCCTTCATCCCAAAAAGAGATGAAAGGTCAAAATATTATAATATTTCATGCCATGAACAATTCCAAATGCTTTTGAATTGAAAATGCGGCGGAAAAAAACAACATGTTATTGATAGAAACAAAACATTCAACATGAAATGTTGATCCAAAACAAGAGATTTCAGTGTGTTGACCTGAAATTTAAACTCTTGTTTCAGGTTTCAACTTAAATATCATTTTAAGTCTGAATGTCAATTGGAAACAGAAATCATTAAGTTTTGAAACATCACTATGGAAAAATATGTTTTTCTTCTGGAAATTTTATTTTATACCTAAGCATGTTTTCTAATGAAAGCTTCTTTACTTTGCCTGCTCCGTATTTGTGTTGCTGCCTGAGGACTGGGCATTTGCTCCATGCATATGGAGGTCCCAGCGGGCATATTCACTCTGGGGACACACCAGGAACCAGAGGTACCTCACAGAAGCTCAGGAAATGGCACACCTTCACCCAGACTTGTTTAGGAACATTATGCTCCAAAATATTACAGAGCAATTGCAGATTTTGATTTCAAGGAAAAGGTCCATGGTGTTGGATGGGCACTGGACAAACAGAAACCCACTTCTACACACAGATGATGGGTGGGGTCTGAGGATACTCCTAGATGCCCTACAGAGCTCCACTTCTTATTCAGCATACTGGATTACAGACCACTTTCCAATGGTCTGCACTGTGAAACTTTGGAAAGGAAAAGGCAAATGGGACTCCAGAAATTACCTCTAATCATTTGTTATTTATTTAATATTAATTCTTTGCATACAAACACAAGGAAAAGCTCTAAAAATCCAGAACATTTCTGATGTGTTCATTCTGTCTGAAGACATCTCTAAGCATACATACAACCAACAGTGATTTCTGCCCCATGCAGAAATAACCAACCATTGTTTTCTGTGGAAGTCAGGACAATAAGAGAAAGCAGTGTATCACCAACACAGGGTTGTGAAGTTTGACCAGAAAGGCACCCACACCACTAATGTCTGCTGCTTCTGACAAATGGGATGATGGGCATGAACACCAAGTCTGTACTGCGTAAAAGCCACACAGAGCGTCAATTCACAGCAACCAGTCACAGACACAGGATTTCAAATTACATGGGATCAAGACAGTCTGGAAGTGCAGCTAGAATGATGCAGAGGTGTATTGAGAGAAAGCACTACTAAGGAAAGAGTGAGAGGATCAAGTGATGAATTTAACACTGTTGGCAGTAAAAGCCAAAGGCTCCTGCCCACTTGGGCAGAGGAGCTGACAGGATAAGCAAGGCTCAGTTAGCAGGAGATCGACAGTGCTCAGCAGGGCAGCAGCATCTGCCTGAGACCAAACAGGGAATGGTGACTGCCTGAGACCAAACATGTGAAGGTGACTCTGTGGCTTTCAACATCCGACCAGCATCTGTTACGTTGATGGACCTTCTGGATGACAGTTCGTGACTTGGGAACGGGCAATGGTTCTGAGCTCTTGCAATCCCACAGGAATATATCCTCCTCCTGGGACTTCTCCGTCCCTGGCCCAACTCCAGCATGCCCTGACGGCAGGCATAAAAATGTCCTCTTGCACACAGGCCCAATGGATAACCCGAACAGGGGTTGGGGCCCACTGAAGATCACCACCTTTTACCAGGTGGGAGAATGAGTTACTAGACCAGCTGGGAAATAAGAGGATCATCTTCCATGTTACATCATGGAGGTGCAGGAGCTTGTACAGGTGCCAGGCAAAGCTGTTTATCCCTCCATCCTGTGATGGTGAGCGGCACCTTCAATTTGTCCATCTCAGGAAGGATTGCATGAACCACAAGGTTCACCAGCCCAGATCTCAAGAAGGTTTACCGAAAGTGGCAAGGAACTGACAGAGCCTTATCTCTAACATATTTAAAATAGATTTCCTACTTTGACCTTGTCCATAAGCCAAAGTTAGGCTTAACTAACAAGCTAACTTTGTCTAAACATACATAACCACCTTTCTTATTGCTCATAGCTGCGTTTTATGCTCGACTTGAAGCGTCACCTAGCATTTATACTATGGCCTGGTCCAGACTATCAAGTTTACCCCATAAAACTTCATTAGGTCATGAAGGAAGAAGAAAAAAAAAGTCCCATGCCTCTGTACACCCCAGTTAACACCATTATTCTGACAGAGATCCCAGCAAGGCCACAGCAGGAGGTGTTGTTTCTCCCATGTCACCAGTGCTGGTGCTGCTCTGCCATGAACGGGACCTAACAAAAGCAGTCAAATTCACACAGAGGCTGATCGGAGTCTATTGTTCCATCTAGGCAGGTCTGACCTAAAATGGTGCCATTTTCTTAGAAAATACAGAAGTTTTACATGTCTTGTAGTAAAAAAAAAAAAAAAAAAAAAAAGTGGCTATTATGTGCAGCGGGTTATTATGATGTTGGAGTACAACTGTAGTTATGCAGAAACGCAGACTCGTAGATCATCTCAGCGTGCTGTGGAGAAGACAGCCAGCTCTCGAGTCTTTCAGGATTGCGCAGACTCCCTGGAAAGCACCAGAGATGCTGAAAGAGCCCGAGCAGCTCCAGTAAAAACTGCACATAAACAGCGCTGCACTCACCGAGCTCACCCAGCTGAAAACTTTCTTGCCATTAATAAAGAATTATTAGAAGTTCATTTTGTCCTTTGGCAAAACTCCCAAAAAGCTTGTTAAGAATGGGTGGAAATGGGGAATAGTTAGAAAAACAGAGGAGAAGTCATGACAGGCAATTGGTCATAATTCACGCAAGCACTAACGCGGCGCTACCTGCGTGGCGGGCAGCAAAGTCTCCGCAGGTGGAACAACAGCTGCAGTCACACACAGGGCTGCAGATGTCAGGGAGAAACCTGGTCTGTACACACCCTGCGCTTGAACAAGAAGCAACGGTTCAAATGTGGTTCAAACCCTGAAGCCTCCACTACAGCAAGCAGGGTGATGGGGCTACCCCATGAATATCGCCTCGATGCACGACAGTAGGATTCCAGCTAGTTTTTTCGCATCCAAAGATGGGCAGAATCAACGGTGGTGACGGTCACAGGATACTCAAACCCTCCCAATTGTGACACAGAAATGATAATGGCAACTTATTTTCTAAACAAAACTCTGGCATTCTGCCAGCTCTGATATTTACAATAATTATAGCAAATCTGGACCACAGAATATAATCAGGAAATTTCTATACTGCTCAATCTGTAAAAAGCAAAACAAAACCAAACCACCTTAACACCTTCATTTTCTTTCGCACAGTATCATTTTTTTCTGACTACAGCCAGCTCTGGAGTACTTACGAGCACCTCAGAGACTAGTGAACCTGACAGCCACAAAACAACGTTTTCCGGAAAAGATTCTGTTAATGAAGACATATTTGGGCTCACATGTTTTTCTCGACATTCTTTGATGTGTACCAAAGCTCAGAGAGGTTTTAACAACTAAGCGAGGGATATTCTCAGTTTATTTGCTTTCAAACTGACTTGCACATAATAGAGGTGCTACAATGCTTTGGGACTCAGTGAAACAATGATGCTGAAACAGCCAAGAAACTGAACAGAGAACAATTGGAAGATAAATTTAGGGAGACCACTGAAATACCAGTATTGGTATGACTTTTGTTAACCCTCTGCCCTTAATGACTAAAATAAACCCCAAACACATGCTCCACCCAACCACATCCAATTGAGACCATCCACAGTCTCCACATCCAATTGAGATGGGAGAAGATTTAGAGAAAGCACATTATATTTTCCCCAAATCCTTCAAACAAATTAAAACTTACACTGTATATATATTTTAATATTATAATATATATATATAAATATACATATATATATATATACACACACACACAAAGATACAATGCTGGTCTCCTTTTCTTTCCCAAAGAGAAAAACTATCAAACCCTTCGTATGACCTACTGAAAGCCAAAGATTACACCCAGAACTCTTTTTTCAAGTCTGTACACAACTGTGCCACAAGTTCTCTGGCCATGAACTGCTGCTCTCTCTGGGATGATTTACCCCATCTGTGTATCCCTGCTAGTCACCTAAAGAGTTATCTTATCTAATTTTGTTTTTCTTAATGCCACTCCAGAACCTGAGACAAAGCTTTGCAGAACTGACTCGCCACTTTGAGCAATCAATCCCTGACTCCTTAAGCATGCCCAAGCATCAGAAACAGCTGAGCCTCGGAAGAAAAATCGGGACCTTTGACAGCGTTTCAAGTCGGATACCCCAAATCACTAGTCACTGCTGGAAACCTTGGCCTTCAATACCTTTCTTCTGAATACAAGAGCATTAAACAGAAGGCCACCGGGTTAGCTCAAAGAGTGACAGAGGAGGCCAGGATTCAAACCATCTCTCTCATGTGGTAGACCACAGCATTAACTGCACGACAACCAGGCATGCCTGGAAAAGCAGAGATCAATTAGGGGTCTCTTGCAGGGTTATGCAGGACACTAATGGTCTGATCCTGCCGTTTTCATTTAGATGAATAAGGCTGCCAGGTCAGGCCATATTTACTGTACCAAGCTCTGAAACTCTACAGAAAGTTAATTCTGCCCAGCCTGACAGAAATAGGAACGCTTCCTCTCCTCGGCTTTGCCCTCTCGCCAGCTCCTTTGAAGCAGAGGTGCACATCAGTAGGTTCCCAAACAAACTGGGACCAACGCCAGCCCAGGGAAGCCCAGTTCTGTACCAAGCAAAATAAGGGAGATGCATCCACCAGGAAGGACCGACTGACCACCCGTCTCGGTCCCGACGGGGGCCAAAAGAGGCACTGTCGCTCTAGAGATGGCCACGGAGCCCTTCAGCATGCTGGGAACAACCACAGCTAGAATGAAAACGGCTGTGGGCAGCAATGGGACAAGGGGAGATTTCCCAAAGCCCACTGCAGCATCAACAGAGCATCTAGATATGACAGAGCAAGAGACCCTCCAGCCCCGAGGGCTCTGAGGTGCTTTCTGCACAGCCAGAATTAAAAATAAAACCAGGAGCAGGGAGGACTGGCTTGCCCAGGACCTCGAGAGAACCAGCGTCTGCTGGAGAGAGGGACTGAGCAGCAAACCGCCAGCCCGAGGCCGCCAGGAAACGCTGCAGCACGAGCCAGACCCACAGCTCAGCCACAAGAGAACAGGTCGGCTTAGGAGGGATGCAGCCGGCTGGGGAGTTAAATTTAGACAGGTAAACAGACCGAGGGGAAGAGGCAGGGTTCATCACAGAGCTCCTACTGCCCGTCTTTGCCCGGCCCCAGGGAGGACACCCCAATAACCCTGCCGGGGGGCTGCAACCACAGACGGGGGCTCCTCCACATGGGCTGCCTGGACGTGCAGGTGTAGGAGCACTGCTGGCATGGATGCTGTTTCCCCAGGGAAGCTGGGCAGCCGTGCTGGGAAGCGTGCACAATTGCAGCCTGAGCTGTGGAGCCACAGCCCCACAAGCTGGGTACCAACGGAGGAGAGCTGGGGCTGCGCACACAGGGAACCAGAGAACCAGAGAACACCAGAGAACACCCAAGGAGAAGCCAGGGGGCCACAGGGCTGGTGTAGTCATCCAGGTGCCAGAGCCCTGCCGAGCTACCTTTCTGAGGGAAAAAGGCATGACAGAAGAGGCTTGGCAATTGCTTGTGACACTTAATGAAAGAAGAAGGAGTTAAAGTCTTGCAAACTCAGCCAAATTTTAACTTGAGTCTTCCCAGCCCGGAGGGCTCGAGGGGATACACAGCACTGCCTTCCCCAGGCTGTCTGCAGCCTCGCTGCAAGCCATCAGGCTTCACAGCGTGTTTTACAGCGTCCAAGGACAAGTGAAGGATCCCCACAGAAGGGCAGGCTGCGCCGTACAATGGTCTCAGCTTGCAAAGTGCTTTTGCGAAGAAAGGCTGCGTAATTACAAGGGACATGGGAGCATCCCTACTTTGTGAAGCAGCTGTGCTGCAAAGCGGCAATCTGCTTTCAATGACCCTGTTGCTCTACCTCCCTCACAGCGGAGGAAGGTTTGCGTAAGCCTCGTCGATTTGCAAGCCAAGGCTTGGAAGGGGCAGCAGATCGCAAGGCCCGGTGCCGCCCGTGGCTCTGTACGTGTGTTTCATCCAGTTATCTCTGCAGCCAGCCCCACAACTCACACGCAAGTAAAACGTGTTTTCCAAAGAGACGGTCGGTCTTTATCTGAGGGTTTTAAGAGCTGGAGAAGCTAACGCTTCTTTTGGTAGTTGGTTCCAATGGCTGATCACCCCGCTGTTAAAAACGTTGCCTACTGCTAACACGAACGTATATTGCTTAAATGCCAGCAACATGCTGGTTTTGTGCAGTTCTCTTCTTGAATCGAAAGAGCTCTCCAAGTACCAGCTACCTCCCACCACTGAAAGCACCCAGGTACCGCACCGAGCCACCGCTCGGCTCTTTCTGAAACGCTTCCTAGGCCCACATTCCTTAGGTCTGCCATTAGAAAGGATTGTTTCCTGCCCAGGAACAATTCCCGTGACTCCCGTCTGCACTGCCTTCAACTTTAATGGACCTGGGTTCCTTTTTCCATCAAGCTAACACCCCTTTCTCTGTAAAAATGGAAGCAAATCATGGACTGTGCGGTCTTACATGACAACATGCCTTGGCTATCTGCATCCTGATTTTAAAAGTACTGTGCTTAAAAGTCTCTCTGAAACACTTATTGTGTGTGTGTCCAATTAGTTTTGAAATGATGAAATGCTTTTCACTTGAACTTTGATCAGCCATTAGGAAAAAGATCTTATGAATAGAAACAATTTATATTCATTTAGATGAGCAATCATGCAGTCTTCAGAAAAGACTGGATTCCCTGCACGCCTTGAAACCCAAGCCCAACAACTTCAGGACAAAAGACTCGAGATCTGAAGCAGTCCAGAAACACAGAGGCCCACTGGGCTAGAGAAAAGGACAAATAGCATTAAAGGTGACTGTGCTGATTTATTTGTTGTGTAAATTTCACAACATTTGGTTGCTCGCTAATAGCCCAAACTCCTGGAAACTTCAGTACACGAGAATTTCCATTTTTTCTTAAACAGTTATGTTTCTGGCCTTTGTAGAATAAGCCTTGAAAAGACTTTTCAAGAGAGGTATGTCCTCTTGAAAAGGGGCATACCTTACTCCCTAAAAGCAATAAATCAAGAAAACCCAACTTTTCAGACCCAGCTCTTTCAAGACTTCAATTTTTTTTCAACTGCTCTCACGAGTTCTTGCAGACTGGGAGGGAAGGGGCTGAGAAAGAAGACTTCTTGGTGCTGGGATCCCACAGCAACGATTTCAGCTTCAACATGCCCCGAACGGAGGCATGTTAGTTTTACGTACAATAGAGACAGAGGAAAGGACAAAAGGGCTGCTTAAAGCTACCAGGAGGAGAGGTGAAACATTCCCCAAGTCACCGAATGAGCTGGGGAGGGACTCGTTTCCAAAAAGGAGGAATCTCTCGCCGACACTCCTGGGCACAGAAACGCGAGTGAGGGATGGAGCCTGGGAGCACAGGAAATCCATGGCTGGGCCGCGGCCAGCTCTCCTGTCCAACTCTGCCTCCTACCCTCAGCTGGCAGTTGAGCCTCATGCTTTTCCCTTCATATACTTGGCTAATTTCTTTCAAGAAGGAAAAAAAGAGTGCTCGGGCTGGCTTTGCTGCCACACGTGGTAACTTATTCCATACGGCGTACACTAGGAGTAAAAAAATTCCACCTGAACTCCTTCAGCACCCAAGCTTCACCTACAAATCCGTGTGCCCATGGATGGGACATTGGTTTAAGAGGAGTCTGTCCCTCGTGTGAAGAGGAGAATCCTCTTCTTTCTCTCTTGGGAAGAAGAGCATGTACCAAATTTTGTTCTGCTTTTAAAACACGGTGCATGCGACACAAGACAGGAGCGCACCTGTGTGTTAAAACTGCCACCACGGGAAAAAGGGCTTGCTTCAGACCGCGTGCTGGTGCACCGTGGCGAATGTGGGAAGGGAGGGCAACGCCAGGCTCAGGTGTGAGTGCTGGTGCCCCCCTGCAGACCTGAGGCCTGGGGAGAAGGATGGGGAAGACCCTCGTAACATGCACGTACCAGATGGGGTAAAGGGCGCAGAACAGGCAGACACAAAGAAGATGAGCGTAAAGGAAGGAGATACCTGAGCCCAAATAAAGAGCACAGGGAAAGAACACTTGATGTGTAGTCAGCAGAGGAGGCATTGGTGCAAAAAGGCAGTCCCCACGTGCTGGTGAAGTGTGGTAAAGCACATTATGAGAAACGTGCAAACCACGAACGTGATGTGTGTGCACCAGAGTTTCTGGCTACAAAGAAAACGAAGCAAGAACACAGATGCTGGCACACGGGTGAGCAACAGCACTGCTCTGTCATGAAAAAAAAGATGAACAGGTGAGTATATGTGTGCAGAAAGCAGAGCAAGAGTGGCGATGAACACACGCTGGAGAGTGCATGCAGGAAGGCATTAAGTGGAAGGAAAAAGTTGGATAGAGAGACGGACAGGGATGCTCAACTGGTGGCAGAGGGAAAACACGAGGTAACAAAGCGTGTCACAGCACACGACAATATGTTTGGGGAAGTTCTTCTGCCGGTACCGCTAAGGGAAGTATTGCACCATAATTCCCAGAAAATAAAAAAAAAAGAAAACGAGTTTCACGAAACACGATGTTTGTTATGGGTACAGCGGGGATGCTCGCGCCCCCGTACCGTGGGACCAGGCAGGCTGTCGCTGCTCGCCTGTGTCTCTGGGTGCACGAGCACCTTCTGCCGTGCCAGCACCCGTGCGGGTGCCACACAGCAGGTTTGGGGCGAGACCGACAGCACGGGCAGGGGGCTCGGGGGCTCGCAGGGCAGCTGGTGCCCGCCCCGGGGAGAGAGCAGACCCTCACCCGCCAGCAAGGTCCTTCTTACCGGGGCAGCATCTGCTTTGCCAGAGCCTCTCCTCTCACGTCAGAGGACCATCTGCCTTAGCACGGCCGCGGCTGCCACGCCGAGGAGCATCCCTCACGCCACAGCAGCCTCCCTCGTGCCAGGGCGAGGCCCGGAGCTCCCCCCACCGCCGCACCAGCCCCGTCCCACCACGGGAACCCCTCCGAGCCCCCCGAGCACCTTCTCCCGACCCTCCAGGCCGAGCCGAGGGGCTCCCGGAGCCCCACCAGCGTCCCCGACCCGCTCCCCGCTCTCCCCTCGCCGCCCCCCGACGGCCCCGTCCCCTTCACCGGGCGCTGCGCGGAGCCGCGGCGGGGGTCGCGGGGACCACCGCGCCGGGCCCTCCTCGGAGCCCCCCGCCGCCCCCCGCCGGCCGGGGCCGCCCCCTCCCTACCTGCATGTCCCCGGGCGGCGGCGGCAGGTGTGCACGGGGCTCGGCGCCCCCCGGACACCGCGAGGGGACGCACCTGCCCCGGGGGCCGCGGCCCCGCGCCGCGCCGAGCCCCCCGCCGGCGGCTGCGGGAGGGGAGCGGGGAAGGAAGGAAGGACGGAGGCGGAGGCGGCGGTTTCGGGATAGGGCAGGCTCCCGGTGCCGGGCTGCCGCGGCTCCGAGGGCGCCTCCCGGCCGAAGTTGGCGGCGGCGGCGAGTGCCGGGCCCGGGAGGTGCCGGCGGATCCCGGGGGCTCCGGCCGCCTCCGCTCCGCCTCCCCCCCGCCCCGCGCCCGCCCCCCGCGCCCTGCGCCCGCCCCGCCGCCGGGAGGGGGCTCGCCGGGGCCGGCCCGGGGGGCTGCTGCCGTCGGGGGGCTCCGGGGGGGGGATCACGGAGCAATGGGGTTGCCAAAGGGCGAGGGGACGAGGGGAGGTGGCTCGCTGCTGCTGCTGCTGCCGCCGCTGCTTCCCCGAGGGTCGGCGCGGGTGGGGAAGGGGGCGAGGAGGAGCCCGGGTGCTGGTGGAGAGGCCGCTGGAGGCAGGAGGAGAGCGGATTTCGGGGGGGGGTCTCCGTGGGGCTGGCTCCCCACCAGCGGGTCACACCACCGGGAATCGCGGCGGGGGCTCTGCCTCCCCCTGATCCCGTAAAACTCGGTGGGTTCACAGCCGGGTCCTGCTCCCGCTTCTCCTGGAGGAGGGAAGCGGGGAGAAGCCGCAGGGGCACGGGCAGGATGGGTGCACACTGACACTGGGGGGGGAGAGCGGTGCCCAGCCCTCGGGGCGGCCTGGGGAGCAGCACACGCACACGGGCAGGGTTGACGTGAGCCGGGCGGCAGCTCCGCAGCCGTGCACGAAGCCACGATTTGCACTTGTTGCGTTGGGGTCCCCATCTCTGGCCCCCACGGCGTCTGCAACCCGAGGTCTGGAGCTGCGGAGCCT
Source organism: Anser cygnoides (assembly GCF_040182565.1). NCBI lineage: Eukaryota > Metazoa > Chordata > Aves > Anseriformes > Anatidae > Anser > Anser cygnoides. The sequence goes on along the minus strand of NC_089873.1, from coordinate 66,017,457 downwards.
GGTGCAAAGTGTGAGGAGCAGCCAGCCCCCGCCTCGCTGCTCCTCCGCAGGCGTACGGAGGGACGGGTGTCGGGGCTACATCTGGGAGGCAGCTGGCCCGCTGGAGCTCCTCTAATTTGGGCCAGGCTGCGACAGTCGGCGCAGCTCGAGGCGCGCACCCGTAGGTGAGCATCTCTTTGCAGCCAGCTCTGAGCATCCCTTGGTGTTCGGAGTGGAAACACTCCGTGAGCGTGTTTAGAGGAGCAGGTGAGGGTTTGACTCCAGGATGCCCGGTGCAACTAATTGAAGGCTCTCAGTGTCTTAATTTACAACCTGCTATTGCAGTGTTTCCCATCACGGTAGTCATTAGTGATACTTCCCTTTAATGTGAGCAGGGGATAGAGGAGGTACAGCTGGAGGTAAATAGCAACCTGGTGTTTGTGGTAGGAAATAAGGAACCATTGTCCCCAGCACTACGTAACCAGGAAGATAATAGTTGGTATAGCAAATACCAACTAATTAGAGGGGAAATGCCATCCCAAAATTGCAGCTGGCTGCAGGAAATTTTAGGTGCCAGCTTTTATCCCTCCAAGGTAAAGCTGCTTTGTGATGCTTGTCTGCTGAGCTTTTAGCTTGCATGTTCAGGCTTTGCAGGGCAGGTGCAGGGTGCTCCTGTGGGGAACCAGCAAACACCAGGGTCCTCTTTTGGGCACCTGGTGGCATAAGGGGGAGCATCACAACACGGGGCTTGGTGACACACTGTCGAGTGATGTGCTTTCCTGGTTTTGGCCTTACAAGGGACAGCTAGCCACAGTGGGTTAGCAGGCCTGAGCTCCTCATCAGCACCGTCTGGTACAAGGCCACGGGAATCCTGGGGCCGGCACTGCTTCACACCCAGAGATGCCTCAGGGTTACAGGTGGCAGAGGGGGAAGGCAGAGCTGCTGCAGGACCAGCGGCAGAGACGGACAGGCAGGACTGGATAGATGTGTTCCTTGAAACCTGCAGCTAGGAGCTACATGGGTTATTCAGAAAGATCTTGATTTATTGCAAGACCATGCTGATTTCAGTCCAGTCCATGAGGAGGATGGGACTTCTTGCAGTTTTACTCCATCCTCACTGTCTCCATGCCTGCTTTGGTGGGACGAGAAGAGCAGGAGGGCACGTAGGCGTGTGGCAGCCTGGTGGCGGTGCTGGGTGCCAGGAAGGGCAGGAGGGACAGCTGGGGGTGTGTGTGCCTCAAAAGCTGTGTGGCTCAAAAGCAGGCCCCTGGCTGACTATGTGAAGGGCTGGAAGAAAGGAAAGAGGTCCCCAGCCAGCAGCAATGAGGTGTGTGGCCTGTCTTGGGGGACTCAGAAAGGGGGGGGACACCTGGCATCCCTCTCTGCCAGGGCTGAGGGCAAAAATCATGGATGAATTGGTCACAGCTCCCTGTGGGGCTGGGTGAGGACAGCAGGTCACTTACTGCTTTACCTCACCTTGTCTTCTCTGCTGAAATCACTCTGCTAATTTTATTTCCAGGAGAACAGATAGTTGTCTATTTTTCATCTGTTTTTCCCCAAAAGTCTTCTTTATCCTCCACAAAAACACCAACCCTTGAATATCTAATCATAGTTTATCCTAGGAGGATAGAAGAGGAAAGAGGCACTTGTTCCTGGCCAGAGCTGATCCTCACGAGGTACCGGGGGCAATAGCTGCCGGTAGGAGGGGCCCCTGTCTAGCCTCAGTTGCTGAAGATGTCGTCCAGATGTTCTCTGCAAGATGTCCTGATATGATTAAGCCTCACTGATTTAATAATGAGCCGTGTCCACAACTGGAGCTGGTTGCGGTTTGGACTTTATGACCAGAGTCTCAGATGTGACTAATATTGGTGGGAGACGGTGTCACAGCACGCCCAGGGAAGCTCTTACATCTGAGCATTTGCGAGAAGTACCTTAACCCACGCAGCTCCCTGGACACCACAAGTGCTGCTACAGCTCCGGTCACCCTCACAACACCCTTTCTCTTCTCCTACAGCAGCGGGTGTTGTGTCTCTCACCTGGCTGACCTCCGCTGTTGGTGAGCAGGAGGAGGGCAGGAAGGTGCTGGAACAGCTTGAGATGTGGACATCCTCAGCTCGGTTGGCAGAGGAGAAGAGTGATTTAAAATGTACGTAGGTCCCTCTCTGTTAATGGCACAGCCCTGCAGAATGACTGCAATTCAGAAGCTGGAGACCTTATCACCAGAAAATAAGCAACATGGCTCCAACTTTCTTTTGATGTAGATGTAGTCTAGCATTTATGGTGCTCATAAGCCCTTATCCCTTGGGAAGTTTCTTCTGTCCCTGTTGCCTCTTCACAACCAGCTTCCCCCTAGGCAGAAGGTCCTGTGTCCTCTCTGCAGGCAGGACAGAGTGAAGACCAAGCTGATGCCCATCCTGTGGCACTTTTCAAGGAGTAGCTGCTTCTCCTTTCTACACTTCTTTCATTGGGATGGACTGGACACTTTCTGCCCTTTAATTAACATTCGCCCCACTCTCCTGGGGTAGCATCAGTGGAAGCAGTAGGAGCAAGTCAAAGGAGGTGAATTTGTTCAGAGGAGCTGAACAAGTTTCCTGCAGTGAGATTTTTATGAGTCAAGGTGGAATTCATGGAATAGAAATCTGGAAACGGAAAAAAAATATATCTCCAGCTCCTGCCAAAGGAGGGCTTATTCCAGATGAGTTACCTGATCTGACCTGCCTCGCAGGTGTGAAAACCTTCATTGAACCACCCCATGTTCTCTACCTGCCCCTGCAAACCCCGAAGAAAACCACCACCTTATTCCCAGCCACTGCCCTCATGGGAAGCAGCCAGTTTCCCGGAGGCATAAAGCTCACAACCTGAGAATTTGTGGCAGTCCACAAAAGGAAATATAGGCTAAACTTCTGAAACATTTCCTCATGTTGACGTCTTTCAAGCTGTGGAATCGTCCCCCCGGGTACACATGGATGCTCTGGAGGCTCCTTGAGTCAGTGAGACAGGACCGGACAAGGCACGGGGGGGACACATTGTTGGGAACGTTACTGCCCCCGTCCCTGGGAGAGACAATGAGGGGGGAGAGAGGAAATAAATTAGATGACTTGAATCATTTCCAGCTCTAATTGCTATGATCGTGCAGTAGTTTTCCCAGCCTCAAGTATAACATTAACCATCAAAGCACGATTTCACCCACGGTCAATTAAACCAGGATTCATCTGGCCTGACATCACCAAGTAAAATCCATCCTGGACTCAGGGACACACAGCTGAGAAGAGGTGGGAGCCGAACAGGGGCTCTGCAGGATGGACAGCAGCTGCTGCCTTCGGAGGTGGACGCTCAGCCTGCTCTTCCCCTCCACCAGCGCAGGGCACAAAGAGTAACGCAGCAACTGCTGCAAATTTGCCTTTCCTCACCTCGGCAGTGTGATAGTGGGGTCCCGGGGAGTCCTTGAACACACATCACGGTGCGCCCCTCAGGTGTCCACAATGTCTCTGAGTGTCCAGAGCTGCGTTTCGCAACGTCGAGCTCCACAGGCTGGAGGAGAAGTCAGGGCATCAGGGCTTTCTCCTACAGCTGCAGCCCTTCTCCTTTTGGCTCCTTTCTCTTCTTCCCCTGGTCCCTGGACGAAGGGGCGAACTGAGACGTTTATTAGGTCTTAAATACCTAGAAATCAAATAGTGAGACACCCTCTGCCAAACACAAGGATTTAAAGGATGCGGTCATAACCAGCTGGACCTGGCGGCTGCGGCAAAGGCCTGACTTGCCTGGCTCCACGTAACCCGGCAGCAAGGCTGGGGAGAGCACGCAGAGTTCATGCCTCCTCGTTTAGCGCTTTAATCATTAGACAGGCGCTCCCGACAGCGGGCTCCGTGGGCTCGGCGAGTTAAAGTGTAACTGCCCCCCTTGGCAGCCCCCGGCCAGGAGCCCCGGCTCGTGTGACCACGGGCGCCAGCTCCCCACACCGGGTCTGCCAGCTCCCACTGCCTGCTCGGGCAGGGATGTGGGGCAGGCCCCAGCTGTGGGATGGCACACGGGGGGTGGCAGGTGCCCCCAGGGCCACCGTGGGGCACCGAGCCCGTGCTGGGGGTCCGGGGCTACGTGGTTAGTGGAGGCGTGAGGCCATGGCCACGGCCATAGCCAGACAGTGAGGTAATCTGCCCCCGGCCCCCTCCTCTCGGACCAAGTCTCTCAGTCTCTTCTACTTGGCTTAGACCCCGAGGCGAAGAGTTGTGCATCCTTTCCAAAATTTTTATCGGCATGAATTATGACAACTCTGGATATTCTTGTTGTCTGTTCGAATGGCCAATCCCTTCCTCAAGTCTTACTTAATTCTTGGCCCCAGCTGCTTCCTGTGGTAACAAGCTCCGCAGCATAATTAAACGTGGTCTGTGACAGCAACCGTGCCAATGGCTTCAGCAGGGGCAGCAGTGCATGTGTGTGCATGTACACATGTCCATGCACATGGGTGTGCACACATGCGTGTGCAGACCGGGGCATGCAGGAGGTGCAGCGGGAGCAAGCATCACTTTGCCACAACAGCAGCAACCCCAGGGAGTGGCCACCCCACCAGGCCCTCCGTCCAGATCAGTGCCACAATGCTGATGTCCCATGGATGTGGCAAGATGTCCCCAAACAGCTGAGCATTCACTGCCGGTTTGGGGGAAAGGACACGTGGGGCCCTGTCAGAGACAACAGAGGGGCTCACATCAGTGGGTAGCGGCAGAGGTCGGGGCTAACAGGGGCAGCCCCTTCTCCCTGCCCAGGCCCCAAGCCCCATGTCACAGCCCACAGCAGCTATACCCACCCCTATCCCTGGGTCTATCTATCCCTGGGTCTACCTGTCATGGGCCTGATGCCCCATGGAGGTTTCCTTTCCACAGGGACCTCCCCATTGCTTCAGCTGTGTGTGTACAAGGTCGGTGGGCATCCTCATCCTCCCCTTCACCTTGCTGAGAGCCTCTCCACGCCACTGCTGGCATGGGGTGATGCAAACTGGCTTTTGGGGCAGGCAACACGCTCCTGGCTGGGCAGGTGACCAGGAATGTGCTGACAGCATCAAGCCAGGAGGGTGCGACTGGTGCCGCTGGGGAAGCAGGCAGTGCCTGCTCGGGGTGGGAAGCATCACCCTGCAGGAGGGTAACTTGGGGTGGCCGCTAGGGACACGATGTGTGTCTCCTGGGTGCACAACTTCCCATGGGTAGAGCTCATACAGCCTCAGGACAAGCACTATTTAGAGCCAGCAAAACCACAGCACCCTTCCTGCTTTTATTTCTGGGTCCCACAAAACCCTGAGATGAGCTGAAGAGCGTAAGCGAGGCTTGGGATGATCTCTGTAGCTGCTGGTTTGGCTGCTTGCAAACCAAACAAGTGACAATAAAGCCTTTGTGTGAAAATCATTGCATTCTGTTGGCTCCAGAGCACCCTTTGATAACAAATGCCTTTGGTTAATAGTCTCACCTTCACAGCTCAGCCCAAGGGGAACATAAAAACAATTCTTAGACACAGTGGTTTTTAAACAAGTATGCATAGCATTGGTAATATTGGGCTTACACAAACATCAGCATTAAAGTTTCCTTGTCTGTCTATTTTGTGTGATATAACAACTGAAGCAGCAGTGCAGCCACAAGATACAAGGAGAAGAAACCACGTGGCAGAAGATGGTTCTCTTCATAGGCACTCAGATGTTATGTTGACTGTGGTCTGAGGGCCCAGGCACTAGACAAAGGGCTGCACGCAGATACTGGTGCTCCCTGGCACATTTCAAGGGCTCAGTCAGAAAAATAGTGCCCACAGTGTATATTTATGCACTCAATGAACTAAAGACATAAGACAACAAGTTCCAGCTCAGATTGCAGTCATTTATGCTTGTAAGGGTAAAACTAAAGACAGAGTTGCCCCATGTAGTTTAAGTTTAATTGTTTTTGTGTTCCATATTTTCTCTGGTCAACTTCCTCAAGAAAGTCATGAATGAATTTGCAGCTTGAGGCACTGATCTTCCAGGATGCACAGAACACCTACTGGCTAACACAAGTCACGGCATCTGAAGTTGAGCCAAAATCACTAAATACTTCAACAGATCCTGGGACTGTAATTATATACACCTGCCAAAGAGGAAAAAAAAGAAAATCTTGTGATTCATGCCCCAAAACATGATGCTTGCTCACATGCACAAGATCTTGTTTTCACTTGGGAGGCTTTTTGTTTGGTGGATTTGATTCTTGTTTCTGAGGCTTTCAAGTTCACTGAAGCTCCGTTTTTCTTTGCCTCTCTCCAGCAATGAGAGCTGGAATTTTTCTTTAATTTTTTGGTACATGCAGATGGGGACCTTCTTTCCCTTGCGGGGCACTGGGACTGTCTTTTGAAGAACCAAGCATCATGAAAGATAGTCACATCACATTCAACACTTTCAACTTTTGGCTGGTATATCATCCATTTTATAGAAGCATGAATAACCTGTACACAAAGACCTATAAAGAGTGAATGGGCTTTTGGGTGGTGCAGAGGGCCCAGATCCATCTCTATTGACATTTAATGAATGTATAAAATTGGGCTGCAGGGGTGACTGCATCACTCATTGTCAGAGGGTTACAGGAACCTTTCCAAGCACATGGAAGAGATACTCCAAGGATCAGTCACCTTTTCATTGCCTGACTTGCAGATGGTATGTGTGGACAGAACCCTAGCAAAGGCAAGGAGGGAAAGTGACCTTCAAGTGCTTCTGTTGATTTGCTCTCTATCCTCTTCAATTTCCTTAGCTCTTCCTTACTGAGAAGACGTTGGCAGTTAGTGGTGTCAGCATTTTGGTGAGGATGTGCTTTGAGACACCTGAGAGGCAGGAACCTGGTCATGCCTGGCTCTAAGCTGGGCACAAAGCTATTGCTGCTCCCCTTACTCTTCACATGGTCAGAGGTTCCCAGATGATCCCTTACAGACTCGCTGCATAGTGCCAGGCTGCAACACACCCCGCAGCCACGCAGCTCAAAGGTCTCCATCGCGTCTGAACTTGCCGAGATATCATCTTAAGATTGCACACGTAATGATGAGCACAAGCGATATTGTTGTGCTGAACAAGGTCTCTTACCAGAAAAACAAAAACAGGGAAAGTTGGCGTCATCGTCTCTAACCCCTGTCGCTACTCAGCTGTGAGCGAGTGCAAAGAAAAGCTCTGGGTCAGCATTAGCTGGGATGACTTTGCTGTGTGGGTCTAAGACTGATTTCCCAATGAAGTCACGCTCCAGTCTGTCACCTCACACAAAGGAAGCCTCTGGGTCATCCGCGGTGATATTTGTCTGCAGCTCTATAGATAGCTTTGATCTACTCTTCTGACAGATGAACATAAATAATTGTGCTGCCACTGTTGTTTTCAGGAGTCATCACTTCATGCACAATGGGATCAAATTAAAGCCTCCAACCATAAGGGCGCGGATCAGCCTTTCACTGCCACCTTGAAGTCATTACGCCCCACTTGGGTCACTCACAGGCCAGGGAAGGTTGCAGGGGCTGATGTGGCACCAGGAGCTCCATGTCTGACACCGACTGCATAGCAAAACACTCGGTCCTGCCACTGGTGCTCCTCTGCCTCTCCTGGGCTCACAGGCTGGGTGGTGAAGAGCTGTGGGCGTACAAACAGGTGGCAGGGGTCTGAAGGCACAGGGTTGGTGGCGGATGTGGATTCCCCATGGAAGCTCTGAACTTGTTGTGTTTTGCTGACAAATCCCTGTTTTCTTGGGCTGACTCCAAGCCGCTGCACCCCAGTCCAGCAGAGGACCTGCTCTGGGCTCGAGGTGTTCCTGCCAAACTAACACAGGAGGACCCTTTGGAATGTAGGAAGTACAGTTTGTGGTGCACAACGTCATCACCGTGATGGAGAACTTCAAAGGCCAGTTTCTTTTATGTCTGCTCAGAACAATGCCTCACACCTCTAAAATCATTAGAAAAAATAGGGGCCTTACAGCACTATATAACTAAAAAAAAAGGTCACAGAAGAGTTTGCAGAAACCAGAGAGGGCTGAGCAGTTTGGTTCCTGTTTTCACTTCAACCACCAGCAGCACCATTTGCTGGGGGGCAGCAGCTCCTCCATTTGTCATGCCCATCCGATAACTTCAAAAGCAACCGGCAAACCCCTCCATTTTAAAATTCAAAACTGTTAAACTTAAGATAAAAAGTAAGTGCTGTTTTCTGAGACACACCAAAAGCTGACAGTACTGAAGAGTTGGAAGCCACCGCCTTAGAGCATTTTGCTAGCCTGTCATCTGAGCAGACAATGCAAGCAGTTGAGTTACTGCCCCTTCACAAATTGCTGCAAGTTAGCTGAGCTTCAGTAATTGGCAGAATGCATGCTCTTACCCCAGTGCTAATCTAAGTCAAGTACGTCAGCCTGAACAGTAGCTGCCAGCTACCATTGTCCTCTCCTCACTTGCTGAGTAGCAGAAAGACCTTGCCACGGTCATATATCATTCTCAGTGGAGATTCGTTTGTCCATACAATCCTCTGTTGTAGGACCTACTCATATGCAGAGAATCAAGGTAACAGCATGACTTCCTGCTTATCCCGGTTCATTTTACATCTCTGGGAGCCCTGAGACTCTGCAAAAACACCAGTACTCACCAGTCACGCCAAGCACAGTGAATAGGACATCTTGGGAACAGAGCCAAGCCCCACACAAGCCCATTAATATCTCTGTAGCATAATGCAACTGAGGTGGTAGCAAAGTATTTAAAAAAAACAAAACCAAAAAAACAACCCACCCCACTTAACAACAACAAAAAAGAAGAAGCTAAAGGAGGGCCAAGCAATCTCACTCCTGTCTTCAGTAAAGATTCCTGTCCTGTACTGAGCACTGAACTTTGATGAAGCCAGTCTTCTCTGGGTGTGCTCTGCCCAGGACAGGCAAAACCAGCCACTAACTGCACTCTCTGGCCAGAGCTTTGGATCAATCCCCACCCACAATAACCCAACACAATGCTATGTTTCCTAAGAGGAGAAGAGAGCAATGATTTTTACATTCTGGTAAAAATTGTGGTGTTTTCTGCTACAGCTGGAAGTGTCTACTATTAAATATCAAGCAACTGCTGATAATACTCAGGTTGCAGGCTGCCTGGTCCAGGTGGAGTGACAGTTTTATTGTGCATTCACATTTGATCTTATCCACAGTAAGCAACACACAAAGCGCCTTCCCTGTGAACAACCAAGCATACCTTGGCTCCAGTGGGTGCCACGGCTGGGTGCTGCTGAGCCCCAGTGCCTGTGAAAACAACCTCACACAGCTACTGCTTGGACTGGGAAAACATCCCTGAAGCTGAAGTGAGCTACTTTACAGCAGTCAAAGGTATCAGTACAACATACTCCTGATTTCAACATAGCAATAATTCCAGGTAACCTTGGTAGCCACACTTTGCTTGCTCAAACTTTAATGATTACTACCACCAAAATACTAATAGAAACTATTAATGGTAAATTAATCCAAACCACAGTGGCTTGAACTGCAGACTAAAGTCAAACAAGGACCGAAAAATAAGATGCTGAAATCACTTACCTCCTTCTGCACTCCACACTCAGGCTTTAAGTCACACATGCATGTATTTCACATGTCCTCCAAGTCATTAAACACCTGATAGAACATACCACTGCTCCTACCAGCAGCAGTGTAGAAGCAGATGCAAAAATTTGCCCCTTCTGTGGGACAGCGGTCACTCCAGCAGGCAGAGCCTCACATATCTTATGCAGGACTCTGTAGGAGGATGGAGTAACCTGGAATAGCCTGGCTGAGAAAGGCAATGCATTTAAAAGCCAGTAAGGAAAACTAGAGAAAGCACATCACTACCACCACACTAACATCAAGTCAACTCTCCCTTTAAGTCCTTGCCTCCCTAGCAAGACTCAAACACCTGATCTGCTAGAGGAGGATTTCAGTTACCAGACCCATTGGAAACAGGTGGAGGCAATTCACTCTCAAAGACCCATCAGGTGGGGAGGTGCCCATGCGTGGAGGCAGAATCAGGGCTGCTCACAAACACTGCTGAGTTGTGGAGGGCTTTGCAGCCTTGCACATCCCTGCTAGGTGTTTGGTGGAGAAGGGTCAGACACCTCTGCCAAGAGGAGGAGATAAGCACTGAAGCACAGTGAAGGCTTGGGCATGTGCAGGGGTATGGCTGAAGGGAATTAGATTGCATTTTTACACCTGCAAAACTAAGCTGAGACAAACACCCAAATAAGCGCTTGATATACATAGCCCCCAAATAAAAAGATTTTTCTCATTGGCCTAAACAAAGGAACACTAGCACAGAGAGAAGAGATGATCCCAAATTTAGCTCTGGATCTGGATGATATATATGTGCTTGCTGTGCCAGACTAAATCCCCTGTTCCAGGCACTTGTGGGCTGTGGAATTTGAAGTCTGGGTCTTCCCAAATGTCAGGATCTGGTTCATTTTAGAGTCAAGTCAGAGCAGATTTGAGTTCATGTCTCCTGAAAAGTATGGAAGGACTTTGAGGCAATTCCTTCTTTATAGGAACAGCCTACTTGGTGTCTAGGAGGTCACTGATGTGAGGGACAATTTACAGAATCAAAGCAGTGAGAGCCTTGCAATGCAGAACTGGTGGCCTTGGAAAAAGCACAGATGACAGCAATGCTAGGGCTTATGTAATTACTGATTTGAAGAAATCATTGCATCCTGCACACTTAATGAAGGAAAGGTTCAGCAAGAGAACAGTTGGGTAAATACATCACTGAAAATTGCATCATGGACCCATCAAGCATGGAGTCATGTAGACTTTTTAATTTCCAGACCTTTGGCATTGCAAGCTTAGCATTCTTTAAACACGTTTTTCTGTATGCAGCTGTATATATATATATATATATATATATACACACTATCATACAGATGTACACAGATACACAGAGATGCATGCACACATGCACGTCAATGCATTGAGCTACAGATGACACGCTGTTTAAAGCTAAAAACAGTTTCTATGTGTTATATAACTGAGTTTAAGTGCGTTCATATACATTCCAAGACTTGTGGTTCTCCAAATGGTGCGCCGTTACAGAAAATGAAGGGTTTACTCAAGCTGAACAAAAATCCTTTTAGGAGGGGCTCTGGGCTAGGGCAGCAACCCTTCCTTTTTCCCAACGCAGAAAGAAACCGAGTGACTTAACTTGCCTTGTCACAAGGTTTGCGTTCGTAGATGTTCCAGGAGCTGAATTCCCATGAAAAGAGCAACACGCAAAGGGGCTGTGGATCCTGGGCCTAAATATTTAACTTCTTGGTGACTCATCCAGAACAGTCCCAATGTTTGCAATTGTAACCCTTTGGTAAATGTGACTGGTCACGGATTTAAAAACACATGGATTTAAAGCCCACACCCACAGAATCACTTGCTATAACCCTACTGCTACACCCTTGCTGGTCCTGACTGGCCCACACTGACATGACAGATCACCAGTACATTCAGGAATGGAGTCTACCAACAGAAGATATTTGGCTCTGTTTGCTTGACAAGGAATTGTTGTTCACAGTTATTTTTATTATATGCAGCTAAAATGTATCTGGTTTTCTGGAGCATGCTCCCTTTCTTCAGTTTGAGGGCCTTCAGAGACGGTTAAGGGAGAATTTTGGCCATTTGCCGAAGAGTTCCAAACACCCTGAAGCCCAGTGAGAAGAGCAGCTACTTGATATCTCAAAGCCCTGCTCTAAAGGTCACTTGCCATATGCAGATCACCTCATTAGCACAGGCAATTAGTTTGCAATTACTGTTTTGGGTAATCCTGTGCACGCGCAGTCCAGCTGATGCGTCCCTACAGCATCACTCTGCAGCAGCAAAAAGCATCTACACAGCACAACTGCTGCTGACCCCGTCAGAAACAGGAGATCCTAAATACATTGCCCTTCCCAGCTGCTCGCTGCTGTGGCTTCAGCAGTTTCCCTGAGCAGTGTAATTTAGAAATGAGATGGGGCAAGTGTCACACTCGCCAGGAAGACGCATGCATGGGGATGTGAGAGGCCGGTTAGCAAGGAGGGGAGCCCCTCCTTCCCTGTAACCCACCTTTACAATGCCCACCAAGCAAGAGAGGAAAACATTGCGAACTTCTGTGTGTTTGATCACAGGGCTGACCATTTTCCGTCTTCACTGCAGCCTTGCCTGTTTTTTGTCACAGTGACAGCAGTCAACACGGACAATTTTATTCAGATGCCTCGTTGCGTTTTACTGCAGAATGAACTGTAACCTGATAACGCACAAAAGGGATTTGGCATCTTCGCTTTGTAGCGTGAACAATGTTATTGTTACGGGCCATCCAAGATATGAGTCAGCCTGTGGGGATATGGTGGTGTGGCCCATGGAGCAGCCTGGGCCCTGCAAGTCCTGCCTTGGGCCTGCTCTCCGCTGCTGGTGGCACCACCCTCACCTTTTGCTTGTCCTCCTGCTGGATGGGAGGAGCCCCTCAGAAACAGCACCAGGAGCGCTTGCAGGCTTGCCAGCTCTCCCACTGTACAGCAATCGGTTAAATTTATGTGGCATGTGGTTTCGTTCAGCTGATCTGGGCTCTGCTGCGAAAGCCAGGCACACCCTGGCCTGACTGGAATTGTGAACCCCCTTCCCAGCCAGACACTTAAGTGAACATTAAGCAGACTAGGCACCGAAAGGCCGATGGACTCTTCCTTTCAAAGCTCCTGAGACCCTTAATCCCCGTGTATCCTTTTTCCACACGCAGCTTTGTGCATTTGATTGAAGAGCAAGTGATTGAGATCCAATTAGCAGCGGGAAGGGACCCTGCAGGCGCTGGGACCAGGACGCTTTTTCCTGTCACATGCGAGGTCACTCCGATGGAAGGAGCAAGCTGGGACCTTAAGAGCCCCTTGAAATGATAAATGTAGTGCGAGCAGAAGGGACAAGGCCAGCGGAAAATCCCAGAGAACAATCTGCTGCACGGATAGACAAAAGGGGGAAGGAACGGAGAGGCTTTAAAAGAGAAATTAATTGGAAAGTGTCCTGACGTGGGGAAGTCTTGTCTCCCTGGGCTTTGGGATAGCTGCAGAGAATCTGGTGGAGTGTGTTTAAAATGGACATTGTTCTACCGCTGGGACCTGGTGTTGCAATGCTATTCTCTTTAGAACAGTTAAGAAATGCCAGAAAAATGAGATTTTACAGTGACATTACTCAGGCAATCTCCTGTGTCCTCAAAATGCAGCTGGAAGCTGGACACTGGGTTGAATTTGTTTCCTCCAGTGCTGCAGGGGTGCACAGGCCACCTCAGGTGACAAAGCTGCAACTCTCCAGTAGTAGCTGGTGCCGTGGGGACAGGACCCACCTTCAGGTTTCTTGTGAAGCACGCTGCTGCATAAGACAGCCTTGCTGGCCTTTGCACAGCAAGTCTTTCCAAGCTCATTACTCCATACGACGTGATCCTGAAATTGGCTCAATGCTGGATGTACATCTGGGATTCAGTCACTCATTAGCAACGTTGAAGTCACATTTATTTGGAAAACAGGCGAGAGACAAAGAGAACAGCTCACTTATCTCCACTTACCTGGCCCATGAGCTCCCAGGGTATTTGGGACACCCCTTTGTTGATGCTTGCTCACATTTACCTTGCAGCAGCCCCTCTATGCCCACCCATACTGCCAGGTGCAGGGGGGAGCCAAGCCCCCCAGCAGGGTTGCCCCAGATCTGGGGCAGCAGATCCGACCCCGAGCCTGCTCTCGAGGAACAGCCACGCAGCTGCCCAGACCTCCTGCATGACCACCAATCCTCGCCGTGCAGGGAGGGTACCAAGCAAGATGCACCGAGATTCACTGAAATGAAGACATGGCACAGAATTTTTAAATAATTTTATAATTTCCTGATGAACTTAGTCTGTGAATAAAAAAAGAAGAAAAAATGAACAAAGTGTTTATATTATCAAGGCAAAGTTGAATATAACACATTTTCTTTGCAGTTTCATTATCCTGTCAGTAACATGACTCCAGCGATAAAACACATACAAGTTGAAGGCAGCGTGCACACTTGCATCACGGACATCAATGTCTCCCGCTGCTGTTATTTCAAAAAGGAATTCAAGTACACTAGATCCCATATCCAAAGCCTGTCTCCCCCTCCACTAAAGTGCAACACGTCTCTTCCAAAGCAAACGAGGGACACAAATCTGCAGACTGGATGGAGCATCCCACAGCTTTTTCAGTCCTTGGGGCAATCCTCCAGATTGCCTCCCCCCAAACACACACTTTGTGAACCAGAACCTGGTGTGTGGCCCTCATCATTTACTGTCTTGGAGGGAAACAGCAATGTGCTATTGTAGTGGGCTTGGAGCGGCATGTTAGACTAGCACAGGAGTTATTCCCCTGTTCATGGTCCCATTTGATTCATCCTCCTTCAGACTCTGAGCAGATAAAGGCAATCGCCACCCAAACCTCCCCAGATATACTGTAACAAGCATCTCAGAAAGGGCCACGTGCAGCCAGCTGCCCCTGAGCAGGCACAGAGGACAGGGCATGTCCCAAGCACTGCCAAATGAAACGCAAGGGGTGGCCGTGCTTCATGAGGACTGAGGCTTGGCCATGTCCATGCACAGCTGGCAAGGTGGGGGAGATTAAAGGAACGAGGCCTACTTTTAAAATTTGGCTTCAAATTTGGATTTTAGATGACAACCACATTTCATAATAAAAGAGACTACACATGACTGATGAAGAGATCAAAGTTTTTGTCAGTCCAAACGGAAAAAATAATGTTTTGAGCAATAAAACCAGACAAGCATTTAGAACCCAAGGCAGAAAAATCTACTTAAAAGCAAAATCAATTTATTTGACTTTCAGGATCCAAACTGGATGTGCAAAATGAGGACAAATAGCAGATGATAATTAAATTTGAAAGAAAAAAAAAATAATTTAATGAAGTTCTTTACCTAGTATCATAGGCAAAGCAATTTGTGTTGGTTTTTTGTTTGTTTGTTTACATTACATGCCAGTTTATCCTCACATTGTTCCTTCTAGGTCTGAGGAAACCACAGCAGAAGGCAGCTGCTAGTCCTTTAATGTAACGTAAACTGCTGTGGATATGCGGTCATTACTGGACACAAGGAGATACAAGTCTGAAAATGGGCCTACGCGCCACTCGTAACTATTCCAGCCAATCTGCACTTGCATGTGTCCCTGGCATTTACAGGTGCAATCCAGAAGACCGTGAAAATTTGGCCAAAGTGTCTGATCCATTTACATCAATGGTTCATATTTTAAGGGACACCCGATGTAGGAGACTGTTACTAGAAAAGACTGATTTCCAAAATACTCCTTCATTCTGCCCATTTCTGTATTACACGTGTAGCATGTACAGTATAAAACTGGGAAAGCAGGAGTTTACAATACAGGGTTCGTAACATTTTCGAAGAGGCCAAGCTCTCCTGGACCTCAAAAGCCTGCAAAAGGCCACCGGTTATAATTATAAGCCCACAAATCCTTTTCCGTACAATCCTGAGAGAAGGAGTCAAGGCTTTGTTGCTTCTGTACTTGAATTCCTTTTGATGAAGTTTATTTTTTATATATTTTTAAAACACATCTTTTTCGGTTCTACTACTATCTTTTTTAATCCGACAACAGACACACATTGTTGGTAACTGCCCCAGCCTTAGGACCACACAGACAATATCGACAAGCAGAAAACAAAACAGGAGAAAACACCCCTGAAAAAGTCAGGAGAGATACTGATGACAGGGTTACAGCACTCACCACACACACTGGAAAAAGTCAGGATTTCTGTGTTTATGCTTTTGACACTAAAAAGTTTCAAAACAGTTTTTCTTTTTCTTTTTTTTCTTTTTTTTTAATAGTCAGTGGACACAGCCATTTTGTTCAGAAGGATTTGCTGATGTGTAAGGTTCCTCCCGTATATGTGGAAAAAAACAATTAAAAACATTATTTTGCTTAAAAATCCCCCCAGACACTCGTTTTCCTCACCGCGCTGACAAGACTGATTGGCGGGGCTGCTCTCGCCAGCGGTGGCCGCCCAGGCCGCCCTTCGCCTGACCCTTCCACCCCACCAGCTTCACTGGGGCAGTGTTAGTTATCCATTGCCTTCTGCTTCCTCCCCGATTCCCCGTTTCAGTGCAGACGTTGAGCTGAGTAGAGGCTTCCTTTAATGTCAGATGCCTTGATTGTACTATTTCCCTTTTTATTTCATTAGTGTCATTGAGAAATACATATGTTATTTTATGTAGTGAAATTTTTGCTTTACAATGGTATCAGCACAAGGCTCTTCACATTCTTTGTAAAGAGCCCTTCAGTGGCATTGATTGGCAATTAGTACAGGAGTGGGGACTCAACCCTGTTAACCTTTTATCAGTTGCAGAAATTTCCCAACAAATTGAGCATTAGCAGCAGAATGGGTGGAATTAGAGGGCAAATGAAAATAGGTGCCCCTTTGGTTCAAAAAACAGGGTTGTGTGTACAAGCTTATGACATTAATGCTCCCTTGTGCAAAATACCGAGAGCCACAAAGTACCAGCAAATCTGATAGAGAAGGTGTATTCCAGCAGTGCAACTGGAAACTGCAACAAACAATCTTGTGCATCGCATGACCTTCGCCTTCCATCCCCTGGACTTGGCAAAAATCGGATACTCCAGAGAGAGTTTGGCATTTTCTAGAGGGATAGCTGGTTAAAGGCAGTCAAAATGAAAGAGAATACCAGAAGCTTAGAGTTTCACTTGGGAGCCCTCCAGTCAATTCTTCTTCCAATCACAAATAGTGCTAATGTTCTCACACTGCAACTCTAGTGTTATAATGTCCTTTTAGTGTTTTAAATGAGGCTTGATTCAGAGGAAAATATGTACTTGGGCTCATGGATATCATCAACATCATGGTTGGGGTGTCAGCTTTTACACTGTACATGGGCTTCAGGCTTGAGTTATTTTTTAGCCAAACACAGCTAAAATTACCTATTTAATTTTCTACAGAGAGCTTCTCAAGGCCTTACATCTCTGTTTCTCTACAAATGACAGCTTGCAAGAAAAAAAAAATCAAAGCAATCAGGACTTTCACAACTCCCACAGCAAATGGAAGTTCACAGAAGAGAAGAAGAACAAGCAAGTTTCCTCAGGCACACTGGGAACTGGATGGGGGCCCATGAAGCAGGAAGGGCCCCCGAATTTCCCAGAAGTGCTGCAGTGTAGGACTGTTGTGCTAGGAAACTGTCTGCATCTCCCTGGCTGCTGACACCCGGATAGCAGATTTTAAAGGAGCTGGGGAGGGTTAGGCAACTGGATGAACATCATGGTATATGCACACATATGGCCCTTCTGCATGTGCCTGATATGCAATTTCTTGATGGATTGCAATAACCAAATCCATTAATTACCCTAAGGCCAGCGGTGTGGCACTCCATACAAGCAAAAGGAAAAGCTTTCACTGGTCACGCTCAACAGTGACCAGCAGCATCTCCCAAATCCCATAGTTCCCCAAGCTATTCACTGTGACAAGATCTCTATCTACACAGGATCAGAGAGATTATCTGAAATAGTTCAATGGAGATCAAGTCGGATCAAGTCTGTTCCCAAATGAGATCTGCTCTCTCCCTGAAAGCACTTTACTGAGGTCTAAGATCAATGTTTAAGATGGTAAGTCTAGAAGCCCCAGAAGATAACAGTAGTTAACGAGAAAACTTACAAAGGCCCAATAATCCAGATGGGAAGAACAGCAGGTGTGTGGCTTGCAGATAAAGACCAAATGGCCAGTGTGAAAACTAGCCAGGCTTGACAAATCCTTTCAGGGATGAAGCTGGGAGATGTGTAAACAGTGAGATTCACCCGGTTTCAGATGCATGGGTCCTAAACATGCTGTCACGACAGCAACATGCTTTTTGCTGAGGCACTTTCCAACCTAGAAACAGAGCCTCAGGCTGGCAGCTGAGTTAAGGATGCACAAGAACCAGCACTGAAACTGGGAGCTTTCCTGTGATGTACGGGCAACGCAGCAAACAAATGCAATTGAAATAACAGCCAGAAATGACCACCCCTTGCTCCCATCCCCTCCCCCTTCCCCTGCAGCAGAAACGCTATCAAGGAACATCTCAGTAAGAGGTTTACAAGCAGGAGTCATTTGAACCATCGATAAGGGAAATTCCACAGCTTCTCACAGAGGAAGGATTGTTTTACAGCAGGGAACCAGGGCAGCTGGAGATTTGACCATATAAGTTAATGAGATAGTCAGGAGTGGTGGTGGTGGTGTGATGATGTTAGGCTGATGGCCCTGATGGTTTTACAGGCAGCATTAAATTCCTGGAGTGAGTAATTAGGGGTGATGAAGAAAAAGCAAGAGGAAAGATTTCAAAACAACTGCTCCTATCAAAACGTGCTGACTCAAATAATAGGACCAAAGGGGTGGTTCTGGTATGAGGCATGGCTCAGTGGTATGTACAGTCACTGTCTACATACCTTCCGGTATTTCCCCCTTGCAAACATTCAGGTTCCCATTACTCTCCTGTTCCATGAGAAAAAAAAAGCTTTGGGACACAGGCTGTTACTACACTGAGAACTAAAGCTACATGTCCCGATTTGCAAAGCGCTGGCAGTTCAAAACACAGAAAAGGCGTGAACCACCTCTTCTTTGGAGACTTAGATATTTCTTCCCAGCAGACACCATGGTTATGGATACATTGCTTCTTTAGAATCATTACAGCAGAATGAATTTGGGTGTGATTTATTTCAATATAATCTATAGGTATATAAGTTTTCAGTTTTGCCCAGTTTTCAGTGGTTGAAAAGAAGATAGGGTACAGCTTCACTTATTCAAACTTTTGCTGGTCTCCTTTCTATTAGAAGCAATCAACCAGTCACTTCTAAGTATAAAAATATGGTGTGAAGCACCTACAGGGGAGCTGTGCCATGGATTTGAAAGACATAAGAAATGCAGTTTTTCTGAACGGGTTTGAAACATTTTACTTTGCGTAGCAGTTTAGTGCTTAAGCTCAAAATAAAGTAAGTCATGGAATTAAACTGAGGGCTCTGAATGGGAGGTTTACTGAGAGAGATTATGAATGCTATAATCAGCTGATGTTTCTAAAACTTGTAAAATCTGTTAGAGTTACAGCAATGGCCGCAGGAGTCAGAGGGTTCATAATTAGCTGGTGACTAGAAAGCCAAGATCTCATCCACTGCTGTGTTGATATTTGGTCTCCTTTCCCCCTCCCCTTGTTCTCTAAAGTAATATGAGAAAGCCCAAGGAGAATACCTCCTTTAAGGAGTATGCAGGGACTTGTTAAAGGGTTCTGTCCTGCAGATGCCCTCAGAAACACATAACCATTGGCAACTAGGAGAAAAAACATTTCTTCCCTTTAATGCAGAGTCCAAGAATGAATGTGAAAGTCCTACCCATAAAACAGGATTCTGATTTGCTACCATAATGACAAATTGACCTGCTATTTCAGGTCATATTACCTATCAGCAGGGGCTTTAATGAGTGTCAAAGATGGCTGGGAGCAAGAGTAAGGCCTCTCATATACATATAAGAATTGCACTGGTTTAGCTAAAGCTGTGATTTTATACCTATCTACTCAGCGGGGTGCCAACCCCAACAGAGATGCTCCTCTTTATAAGAAGGGGTTATTGCTCTGAATTCAAACTCATTCTTTGTCAACCTAAGCTAAACCGAAATAAATTAAATTATAATTATAGTAAGAACTATGTTACCAATTTACCTAAATTAGTTATAAAATTATACTTCTAAGCTAAATGATGCAATCTGCTCATGTACAAAATGCCTGAAACTATTCCGATGGCAGCTAGTGTTCACAAACCTGTGGCCTGAAAAATTAGCAATGGTCAAACTATACAAGTTAAACCTGGGAGCTGACCTGTTGACCACACCTGCTTGAACGGAGAGAGCTCTCTATAAAATAAGAACTTAAGAGGTACAGACCTATGATGAGAAACTTCAGCTGGAAAAAACAAAAACTGAGAAGCCAACAGATGAAAACAGTTATCTGAAAATATGCCCCACTCAGCATTTCAGAGTCAAATCAGTGAACAATAAAAATCAGAGTTAAGTAAACAGAAAGTACCAGTATGCCTACCTTGTTTCCCAGCTGCTAGACGAAGCAACTAACAGGACCAAATAGGGAAACTTTCCTTTCCTCTCCTCTCTCTGTTATTTAAGAACATAAGAAGTATTGAGACAGGCAGTGAGACCTGAGCTAGCTAGCTGATACTGGCCAATTGTGAGCCATAAACAGAGCACACTCAGGTTTAGGTTTTAGCACTATGAAATTGAGGCTTTCAGCTTTTATGAAAAAAAAAAAAAAACCAAAAAGAAAAAAGAAGCAATAAATGAATGAAGGGCAAAGGCTACCCTTCTGCAACCTCATGGAGAACTAGAGCTGCTTGCATTCAGTGGATCCCCTCTTCTTTGCTCAGGAGACTTGGAAGAGCTCTGCTTAGCTGCATCCAAAAGTCACAATACCATCAACAAAGTCAGTGGGGAATTGGATGCTAAAGTAGAAAGGCAGTGAGAAGCTGAACACAAGCATGATTGATTAATCACAGACTGGAAGAACCTAGAGAGCATGTAGTTTTGAGTTTTTTTTTTTTGCTTTTGTTTTCCTTGTAAAAGGTGCACCAGAAGTTTCTATTCCATTTTCTGTCTTTCATACTCCTCTCATGGCTCCTTGGACTGACTGGGCTTGGCCACTGGTGTGCTGCTCCAGCAGGGCCAGCGGCCGAGGTCATGATGACTCCTCAAGTGCATTGACGACTTGCTCCAGGATGTCAGGGCAGTGATCCGCTATCTGCTGTAAGATGGCATTGGCAAACTCCTGCAGCTCTGCGCTTTCCTTCTCGCCCTTTTCTAACTCGTCACGAAGCTGCAAGAAACACACAGAGCTGCGATCATTCTCTACTATTAAACATGTTCACTGTATAACAAGTCCTGCCCAGCAGGCTCAGCTCCAAGCTAAAATGCCAGCTTTAGAAAGGCAGCTAGCAGAGTGCTCCACACTGGGCACTTCCAGGATTGACACCTTCCCTTGGTGACTCCATCATCAGCCTGCAGACACTGGGCAAGTTCTCCTCTCTTTATGTCACTTTTTCCAGTCTGCGGGACCAGATTTGTGACCTTCCCAGTAAAGGCCATGTCAACACGGGAAAAGTAAGTGGCTTACCTACTCCCAAATAGATTGTTTTATGATAAATATTAGAAAACCTTCCTCTGCAGAATGTTTTTTTTTTTTCTGAAAGCAACTGTATTCCACAAAAAATACAGTATTTTGCTAGTATATTAAATAGTTTGACTTTTATTCATGAATAACAGGATGCAATTACTTAGGAATTACTTCCTATATGACATCAGTAGAAATGTTACATAACTATATGAAATACACGCAGTGACAACCAGAATTCTAACTTGTCTGTGGAAATAATCACTTTCAGATATGGTGCCTCCTCACTCAGCCATAAGGTTACCATACAGAATTGTGGTGGAGCATACATATTTGTTGTTTACTAACTACAAACTTCCTATTGGATTATTCTTTGTTCAGAGTAGTTGGCTCAGAATGAGACATGAAACTTCAAAACTTCATCTTATTTGCTCTTTGTATCATCTACAAACTGTTTGTCCAACAAATGGTGTTACAAACCACACCACACAACACGCTGGAGTTTATGTGAACATAGTTTTTAGCTCTGAATCTAATGGCACTGCCAGAATTAGGGGCCCACAGCCTTAGCAAAGAGCAGGAAACATCTGCCTTCAGTAACCTGTTTATCTGACCAGCAATTGATAAAGCCCATGCTGGCCTGCAAACTGTGCAGAAGAATCCCAAGTAAGGCTGTAATTTGTGCAAGCATTAAGGGATTACTGTAGTCACAATGGTCTGAGGGTCTAACAGAACTAGGAGAAGCAGCATCTCTTACTAGACCAGACGATACTGTTAAAGAGATTGGATAAGCTTTCAAGTATACAGCTTTTTCGTATACCATATTGCAAAAAGCCTGCTCTGTTTTATCGGTGGTATTACTTCTTCTAATTCATTCTCTATAAATATAAGACAAGCATATTTGTAGCAGGTACATATACTTGGATTGGGCTCTGAAGTTCATTGCAAGCTTTTGCATTTAAAGGTCTTCGTCGTTTTGAGCAGCTGTAGTGATTATCTTATCAGGTTTTGAACCTTCCTTTAAATTTGATTTTTTATAATATTACCCTTCAGCCCTCTAACACTTCTTATTCTTAAGTTATTAATATTTGTATTGGAACTCTACGGTGTTCATATGTGACACGGAAAGAATGTCACACTGGAATTTCTCATCTGTGAAGGGATACCTGCTCACCAGCATATTTTGTACTTCTTTAACACTGATTGTTGTAGGTTTTAACAAGGAACAATGGTCAGGCAGCAGGACAACAGATCAGTTTACCTCAGTAACAGTGCAATGCAGGGGGAAAGGTTACGTTTCTACAGCTAAAATTCTGTTCAGATAGATTTCTGCTTAGTGGTGGTATCAAGGAAAGATTGATACGTTGTTACGGGAAGAAATACTGCCTATAACCAAACAGCCTAAGAATGACTATAGAATAAATACAAATGCTTTTTAGGGAAGCTATAGTATACACTTCTATAGACAAAAGTGAGAGAAAGGAAATTAAAAGGGCAGGCCAGCTCCACTACTCCCTTTACTAGGCAGGGTAGCATATAGTAAATTATTTGGGCTTTGCGTGCTGAATGTTAGTTTAATGTGCTCTTATGTGCCTTGTTCCTACTGGCTGCCGTACTCACAGAACAGCTATATGAATCTGAGAGGGGCTTATGCCAAGAATCACAACGCAAAAGCAACCTGATCCTGCTCCACAGAATGACATGAGCCGGGGAAGGGGGGAAACGAGCGGGAGGGGAGCACGCAGGGCTCTGTGAGGGCTCTCGGGGGAGCAGGGAGGGAATCCAGCAGGAACCCATCACGGCTCGGGAACGGCACGCTGCGGTTCTGCGATTAGCCTGGTTCCAGCAGCCTGGCAGAGTTATTAGTCGGAAACCTGCAATGGATGGCTAAGCTTAGGAGAGGTCCACTCAGCAAGCAGGATTGAAAGAGCTGGCACGGCCCGCCAGGAGCGGTGCTGCACGTGAGAAGCCAGGAGATGTGGTCTGAGGAGCTACGTCCCGAGTCTCTGGTTGCTCAGTCTAGTGAAACGCCAGTAGCTCACGTGGCCCCAGAAACAGCAGCCTACAAACCACCTACTGCTGGGAAATTCATGGGGCTGGTTTCAATATGAGACCCTGAGGCACGGCTTCCTTGGCTTCTGGGGCCAGAGCAAAGATTTCAGTGCCATTCATCAGAAGGGTGGAAGGTCGTGGAGGCTAGGGGAGACAGAGAGCAATGGGAGAAGAAGCAAATGATGTCATTCTCCTTTTCTTTATCCGTCCCCTTGCAGGAGCCTGTTCTGGGCTCTCGAGTCACCAGCGGAGGACCAGGAGAGGGCAGTGTTAGCAGGGAAAGCACAGCCCGGGCTCCCCATGGGCCATGCTCCACCACCTTCTGAGCAGAGATCTGTCCTCCAGGTACACCAGCCAAACCTTCCACGTTAAGACTCCAAGAAAGGACAACAAAATGTAAAACATCAACAGAACTTAAAAGTACCTCGGTGAGATTAACCTTCAGAAGTGAAAGGAGGTTGGTGGGCAAGGGAGAATCCTGTCGGCTGTTGTCCTCAGCCAAGGAGTACGGCAAAGTCAGTGACTTGTCAGTTTCTTGTTGTACAATTCATTTATGTGAAAGTATGCATAATACGAATATTTCTTATAAAACCAAGAGAAGCCCAACAACATAAGCCCACACCAAAGCTGAAATAAATCAAATGCAATCAAACAAAAGTAACAAATTTAACCAGATGAAGAAAATATTCTCAAAAAGTAAGTTTTGGGCCATCAAGAGGAGACTGCTCTGAATGCTGAAGGCAAGCAATAATGCTCTGTAAATCAGCATAGACAGAAAGTCTGTGCAGCTGTCTGGCAGATGTCTGTGATGCAACATCTTTGAAATAAATAGCAATGACAGCCTCGCATCAAGTTTGCTAGCTTCAGAACATCTAGGTTTAATAATGAGATTTCTACTTAAACAAAGTCATCTTAATTGACTGTGTGGCTGGTTACAGCATTTCTGTATCATCTATGTCATCTCTGTTTACATCATTCCTCCCAGAAACAGCTGTGACCAGCATACGTCACTCCTCATTCAGACAAGCTTCTTAATGGGGAACATCCGTGGTATAACTTGATTCACCTAGATGTTTGGCACTCCAAAATTTAGAGAATTTCTTTAAAATTGTGACTATCAGCTCTTCTCCTGGTAACCTAGGTTTTCTTCTTGTGAATGCAAATGTAAACAGTGCTATGCCGTTTTTCTATGAAAATAAAGAAGTGTTAACAGTCTTTTTCAGTTGGCATTTTCAGCTCAGAATATGATAAGACTCATACACTTGCCTCATAGAAATGACAAAAAAAAGAGAAGGCCAGATATATTTGCCTAGTTGATGACAAGTAAAAAAAGACGACTTGGAAAGAAAGGGATAGCAAGGACTCCCAAAGTGCTTCATAGCATTTATGCTTTATCTAGGGACAGAAGAACAGAAGGGACCTTCTGTGTCTCAGGGGGATGTAAGCTTGCAGATAACCTGCAACAGATTCAGACACTTTTCACCACTGTTGTCTTCCTGGGTTTAGAGCAAGTCATTATAGGAATACTTTACCATTTATAGTTAAACTTCACTAGTGAAAATAAATAAATAAATTCACCATGAAATTACCTTGCATTTGTACTTTTCCGGTTCAAGATATTCTGGAAGTTATTTAAAGATTAATTGTCATTCAGAGGGAAAATAAGTTCACAGTTAAGAAATATGATGCCATGATTTTACCTGTGTACGAGGTGAACCACAGGGCTGTTCCGCAGAGCCTCAGTGGCCTTTGCTTACCCTATCATGTATGTAAGGCAACATTAAGCTAAGAACCTTCTATATTTATTTATACAGAGGATATTCCCTCTGCAGCGCATTATTTTCCTCTCAGTAATTCTGCACAAACACTGATGAAAAAAAGGCAAATAAAAAAAAATGTATCTCATGCAGATGAATTCTGGCTATGGACAGTAAAGCTGAAAGTAGGAAAGGAATTGCTTGTAGAGAGAAGCACAAAGGCAAATTAACTGCAGGGCTTCTAAAAGGCTATAATGTTGGGATCTCTAATCACATTTTCCCCAAAGTTCAGGTGCTTTTGCATCAGACTATGGCTACTCTGAAAAATAGTTTTAGAGCTTAAAATAACAGAAGTAAGCAACAAAAAGAAATCCAACTGATTTATCTTAGCCTTTGCTTTGTCTGAAAATAAGTTAAACTACAGTGTACCTCGGGCAAATGTCAACAGTTTTTGCATCTTCCCAGACACACCAGTCTAAATATGTATGTTTGGAGTAATGAGGGCCAATTATATACAGCCCTTTATTTCTCAACTTTATTAGACTTATAAAATGGTCCAAAGAATGGGTTAGGAATATAGAAACCCCAATCTGCCAAACATTTTTTTCAAACATATATCCAAAAGTTTTTTTTTTTCCTGATTTAGACCCTTAAATATTTTTTTTCTCTATCCGGAAATGTTTTCTTTTATCTTTTATCAAAATATTTAAAAAAATATTCATTTAAAAATTAAAATGAGATTTCAAGGTAAGCATTCTGGCTTGCCTTTTTAGAGTGATGCAAACTTTAAAAATATGCTTTAAATATATCTAAACACACTTGAATAGATTTCATCACCTATTTTGAGAAAAACACCCTTAAAAATTTGTTGAGGGCTTCTGAGGCATACATTTGAAAAACTTTGTACACGTGATTTATCCTGCATTTCTGAGCATCTCTAAGCTTTGCAAATAGCAGAAATATTATTTCTTTGGTAGTTTATGAAATTTCAAAATAAATAAATGGGAAGAAGGAATGAAATAAGTATTTGTAAGTTATACGTTGCATTTGGCTGGAGAAGTTTGCCTGTGAATCCTGTCCTTGCAGGTAACAAAGAGTAATGTTTGCCTGTGTCACAGGGCTACCGGTGAGGGCAAGGCGCCACTGTGCTGCGCATAGCTGGTACAGGTGAACCCCACTGCCCTCATCTGTAACTACTCACAATTTGGCATCTTACTGGGATGGTGAAAAGCAGCTAGGCAGCAACTTCCCCGGGTCTCGGTTGTTAAACATTACCTTATATGTCAGCTTACTCTCCCGAAGCAAGACGACTAGGCACCGCAATTAGTCTGTAATCGCCGCTTCATTCTGTACCTACACCTCGCCCCTTCCCTCCTCTGTTGGTGAATGGGGCTGCAGGGCTCCACTGGGACTCTGTGGGTTTATTCAAGGCAGTGACTGATAGCAGCAATCACATGACAGGGAAACTCACCTATCTACACAACAAATCTGAAAAAAACCACCTCTTTTAAGTCCTTACTTACAACTTTTAAAAGGTTAGAAGATAGGGTCGAGGGTCCAGTTATGGTTTTGTGCCTTCCAAGTGCTAAACACAGAGGAGAGGATAAAGCAGCAGGTTGTTAAATGAAATTAAGTTACATGCATCCATTTATTTTAGGATCAGAGCTTGAGCTCTTCCTACTCATTTCACATTACTTATTTCTCTTTAAGAGGAAGTTCAGGACTTTGTTTATTAAGAAGTGATGGAGAATCCTGATAGCTCGGAAGTTTCTGACAGATATTCCAAGAAAGAAAATTCTGTGGAATATTTTGTTTTTGTACAACCCAGTGAGGCCAACAAGCAACACAAGGACGCAGCTGCTCCTGCGTGTGATTACCTTCATTCATGAAGGACACCCCACAGACCTCCCCAGCTGTCCCTCTACGCAAGCAAACCAGAACCCCTAGCGATGTCTCATGCCAGTGGAGGCTGCAGAAAAACTCCTTGAGGACCACAGCATCTGAGAGAGGCACAGAGTAGCGGAACCTGTTACTAATAACAAAACGCATG
Source organism: Anser cygnoides (assembly GCF_040182565.1). Taxonomy (NCBI): domain Eukaryota; kingdom Metazoa; phylum Chordata; class Aves; order Anseriformes; family Anatidae; genus Anser; species Anser cygnoides. The sequence continues at coordinate 65,990,484 of NC_089873.1, read as the reverse complement.
GAGAGGTGAGTTGTCCTTAAACAAATGCGGTAATGGCTCAGAGGCTGACACTCCATCTGCTTGTAGGAACTGCCTGAAATGAGACCACACAACATTTTAGGCACTTGCCCCACCGAACACTTGACCTTATCCTGAAAGCAATGTTTTTCTCTTTATATCTCCTTCCAAAGTCTGAATAATTAGAGTTATTGACTGATAGTATATATCTTAATTAACATTAATTATACTAATTCCATGCACAAATAAAAATGGACACTGTTATATCAGAATCAACTTATGGATAGTGTTTGTAACTTCAATCAGTGTTTAAGAATTATGACACTGATTCCAAGTTCTTATCCTCAACCAAAACATTAATTTAATATAAAGGCTCCAAATGGTACTTACTGTAATAATTTTAGAGAGTTCCCGTATCCATTATTTTCCCAGCTAACCTCAGCAAGTACATTTGCACTTAAAGCAGTATATAAATTGTTGCAATTATTACTTCTAATTTCTAACAGAGACCAGAAGTGGGCTGTTTAACTTTAACATACATTATGCATTCCCATAGGATTACAAATTAAAAATAAATGACATAAATCAGGTGGGGGAGATAACAAGCTAATGGAAGAGCAGTCCAAGAAGGAACACAGGATAAACTCTGAAGTAATGTAGTAACTTGGAATTACTCAATGCAAAACCACAGAGTAATTTCTTTACAGAAACTAAATAAGTAATTTCTCATAGATGATACAGAAGTAGGAACGCAAGGGGACTCTGAACAAAGAAGTATACAGGAAGTTTATAAAATAGATATTTGTAATTTAGAGTTAAGTTTATCCCACTTACAATATTGTTTGCATAACAAAATGTGTGTTTAATACTTGAAAAATTCAGCAGGGATATATGCCATTTTAAAATTGATTTTTAAAGCTACGTATATGCAGTCTGGTGTCCTTCTGTATGAAAAGCTTAACATTAACTCTGATGAGAGTGAAATGTGAGTCACGTACAATGTAAATTATGCTGCTCCTTGGAACTAAGCCATGACTAGTTAGCTGATGCAGCAGGTTTTGACTGATGCAGTGAAGTCACATTATTACCTTTTTCCTTCCTCTATTTTGAGCAGCCGAGAAGAGAAATTCCCGGTTTCTCAGGAGAGGATTAGTAACTAGGAATCCCTAGACAGTCTGTGCTTTGGCTGAAGCTTGTACACAGGGAGGGGAGATAATCTTGCTTCACTACAAGGGCTCTTCTGCGACAATGAAATTTTTCAAAAGTGCTTCCCTCTCTCAACTCATGTCCGAAGCTATGGTACAACACTGGATTAGTAGTGGTGTGAGACTGCCTTCCATCGCAGGTGTCCCCCGAGAGAGCACCTCATGGAAATAAGCCTGCCCAGCTCCTACAGGCTGCTGTTGATGCCCAGGTGACAATACAAATGGTGCTGGAAACACCTCTGGGGAAACAGGAAGAGGTCTGTTGTGCAGAAAAAATGGTGCCTGGGGGTGGGCAGAAATAGCCAGGATGAATGAAGCCTGGACATGTCAGACGTGGCTGGGAAGAGCCACTGACGGCTGGGAGCTAGGGAGCAAAATGCCACCCCCTACTACTTGCAGGGGTAAAAAAATTATTTTAATCAGACAGGTCCTTTTCTGATAAAGTTTTTTTTTTCTTTTTCTTTTTTTTTTTCTCAGAATGACCTTCAGCTGGATTTGAAGTGATGAAAAACATTTTTTATACTGGTTAAGCTACTGACGGAATAAATACTGTTGTCTATCTGATTGCTGTATTAGGTTGTCTTTTTAATTTCTCACACTGCTGCCTTCCAGCCACAGTGCAGCACAGCACCAACAACATATTTAAATGATGGTTTTCAGCAAGTTCCTGTTTCTTTTCCATCCTTCCCTTTTGTAAAGATAAGAAAAAAACCAAAAACTGAACTATAAATAAAAATGTGGAACATATCATTATGTTCTTAATGTCATTTCCTTTCATATAGGAACAAAATCCCTCACTTCAAGGCAACCATCTGAAATACGAAACGTAGCCGAAGTTCTACAGAGTCCAAGAATATTAACATAATGATATGTTTAGGGCAAAGTGAAAGAAAATATTATATTTAATCGAAATTGCTAGGATAATGCAATTATTTATAATGAATGAATGGAATTTTTATTTCTCAGTGTCAAGATTTGGAACATTCATCCTTCCTTCTGGTAACTCCAATTTTTTAATAAGAAAAGTTGAACAGGACATGAACTAGTCGAAGGAGGACAGTTCCAGCAACAGTGCTGGCTAAAATGTTTGGGTATGTTGGGTCAGAACTGACTCAGAGTAATGTTTTCCACCACATGAATGACTTAACGACATGGTTCGAAGCACCGTAGATTCCCTACTGCCCACAACTTAGTGTCGTACACCCAGTTTAGATTAGTTTTTGAGATACCATATACTCATAAAATACTGCCTTCAGGACTTCATTAAAAGTGCACCAAAATTTTACTACAGTAATGCAGCTTTAGAAAATGTCTTTGAAAAAATGCCAACAAAGTTAATTCGAACAATTATATAGCATTCTGGTCCCAGATTTTGATTAAAATCAATTGAAGTCACTAAGGAATACAGTTGAACTCAATGGTATCATATAGAAACTATTATACATGAAAGGTACCAATTATCAATCAAACTTTGAGAATCCACAGAATTATTTATGTGGCAACATAATCCCCTTTGAACTACGGTGTTGATGCTGGCAGATGCTCTTCCAACAATGACTTGTACGTTAGTTTCCGTGGGTCACTGCATATGTGCTAGAAGAGTGAAAAGCTTCCATCTACTTCATACACTGGTTTTACCTACCAAAAGAAGCCACAGAAAATGCCTACTATTTGTACCCAGGTCTGCCCAGCAGGTATGAAAAATCTAGAGTATTGACTACGAAACTCATCAATCTAAAGAGTATTGACTGTTGAAACACAGCAGGACCAACCTTCACCAATAATAGTTGCTGGAGTGGGAAATCACATCTCTAAAAGCAACAGCATGAAAATGAATTTTCAACTATTTGTTAAAAAAGAAAAAAAGGAAACTATATAATCTAATTGGTGAGAAGTGGATACATTGGCATCACTCTTAAGTGTCATTGGTTTTCAGTTAAATGTATCCTCCCTAACCATGGTAACACTTCTTAACATTCAAGAGGATTAATTTTTTCCCACTGAAGCTTGTGAAGCATTATATACAGAAGATCATATTAGAAGGGACAGGAGAGAATTTAATGCACTGGATTTGAAGTAATTTACAAAACTCATTAAAATTCCGAAGATGCAAAATGGGTATTCTGTCCTGGGCTTCTGCAAATCTGGAAAACTGACCCCTCCCTCCCATGGGAATACTTTAAACACAAAGGAAATTCTGCAGTTAGAAACAGAAAAGCTCCACAGACATAAATGAAAAATGTGTTTTGTAAATTGAAATATATCATTAGTTTGTATTTTCCAACTGAAGCTTGTTAAATGCAATTTAAGTGAGCATGGGAAAGCAGAAGAGACTGTTATATTTTATTTTAGCAAATATTAATGATGCATGGCAATCACAAATGGAATAGTAACTTTAAACAACTGAGGGGATAGTAATGCAGAATTAAGGCAATAATGGGAGAGGACAAAAAAATCTAAGGGACAACTTAGATCATTTCTTTTCTCACAATTTACATTTGAATGCTTTCTTCACTGGGTAACCCATAAATGTTGCTAGTAGACTAGCAAAGTTCAAATAACCTTTTATTAGACCAGTACACAGAACTGGAAAAAAACAGATGCTGTTTTGGGTAGACTGTTTATTCAGAAGGACTTGCCAAAGAAAGCCTTTTCCATTTTCTTCACCTATGCCTCTTGATTATAGAATCGTAGAATGTCCCGAGTTGGAAGGGACCCACAAGGGTCATTGAGTCTAATTCCTAACAGACCTAATAGAAGACATCACCTAGTCACATAGGTCTCATATTCAAAGACTGTAACAGATAATAGACTAGCCAATTTCAGGTGTGTCCAAACTTTGCCCACATACACCCTTTATTTTTGTTGTCAGAGATGGCCTCCCATACCGGTTTTACATTCATTGATTCATCTCAATCTGAAAGACATGGTGATTCAAAATCATGTGCCTCATGTTTTGATCTATAATGTAGAAGCTGTACCTCTTTAATATATGAGGATGGCATGCATTATACTGAAAACCTTTTAATCCTGGATCAGCGAGTACAGAATCCCAGAGACAAAAAAATGCTGACTTGGTGCATAGGGGATAGCAGGCTCTGCTGGAAAAAGGAATGTGCCAAGCCTACAGAGACAAATGTAGATATTGAATGAGGCACACAGCACATGTTGAATCAAGGAAATGTATGAAGACAGGTAGAAAGACAGAGACCAACTGTCTTGTACCATCTAGGTCCTGTTACAGGCATATTTATCTCTAGAGGTCTGCTCTTTCCGAATTGTTAGATGTGCTCCTGTTGGCTTCCTGTAATTTAATTTCCGAGCTGCTGTCTCAAACTTTTGAATAAAAATTCAGCCTTGAATTGAAGGAAACATGCTTAAACATCACAGAAGAAGAAAACCAGAGCTGAAGTGTTCAGGTTGGACTCAAGATAGTGTTCACTGACCTGCAAATCCCCTTTTAATTACATTGGCCACTATTTCATCTACATACTGGATGAGGTGTGTACATATATATATATACATACGTATACACAGAAGTGAATAATTTAGTAAAAGAACTGGCATTATAATTCAAAGTCAGGGTCAAAAGGACAAAATTAGTCACATTTATTTCTGGTACAAACTTCTTATATTCATTTAACTAATGTGTTTGCAATATAGGAATAAAATTAAAAATTAAAGTGTTGAAATAGGAAGGAATGAGAAAAAAGGGTTGTGGAGAATGATGGATTATAGTATGAAAACAAGAGATAAAAACTGCCAGTGAAGGGATTAAGGAAGGCAAGACATCACTAGAGTTGGGAGAAAGGGAGATTATTTCTGCAGCTGAATTATAGCTAGATTGACAGTCTCTGTAGAGACTTCATCAGACAAGCTGTTATTAAACCCTTTCAGTTCTGTATTCCAAAACTCCTGGAAATACAGTGTTGGATTTCTGAAATCACTCTGTGTGTATGTGTGTGTGTGCTCACATGTGCATGGGTTTGTTGCACTTAGCACAATGAGTCCAAACCTCAATTCAGGTATCTGAGCAAGGTGGTAATACAAAAAAAATAGAAAAAAAAAGTATTGATAGAACATACTATTGCAGATGGCAACATTGCTTATATTTACGTAAAGCGTGTGACTCATAAAAAGGTGCCAATTAAAATATAAATGATTAATGTCCTTTAAAAAGATTTAAGATCCCCATGACTATGTTAAGTTATAAAGTACAGCTAAAATCTGTTAACAGGTAAAACATGGCAAAAGTGGTATCTTGTGTTAGTGGGTTAGATTTCCCTTGTGTATAAATATATGTCCTCAAACAGGGAAAAAAAGTAAATAAAATTCCACAATAAATACTAAAGGCAATAATTTCAAAAGGCATTGACTCCTTCCTCCAACTAAACACTGGGTCTTTGCTACCTGTTTTCATGACTTAAGGAATGGTTTCACATTTTGGTGTGGTGCATCACTAGGACCTACATCAACATTTCAGGCTTTTGTTCAGATCTTCAGACCACAAACTCACCTGCTCCTGGGTCATCTTCTGCAGCTCTTTCTCCCAAGCTGTCCGGTCATCATCCAGGTGGTAGGAAGCAGGTGGGGTGAGTCCACGCAGAATCAGGGGGTCACGGTCATGGCAGAGGGCTGTCAGATGTCCAATGTATAACTTCAACTTGCTGCGATTCTGATCGAGTTCTAAGAGGGGCTGAATTGTCTGAAATAAGAGAACAGAAGTGGTCAAGAACTGTCTGAGACACAAGCAATGATGAAGGAAAAGATCAAGGACAAGGTTACATACTTGTTCAGCTTTATACTGAAAGAAACCTGAACACTCTCCCTCCCCACAGTATTCCTATCATATAGTCCCATAACCATCCAGCATTGAGGCAGAAAGAAATGAAGGACATCAGGAGCAGAGACAGATGACAGCCATCTTACTGATATATGAAATAATGATGATATGGGTTGAAAAACAAAACAGTATGAGTTAAATGGATTAAGTCTATTGATTATCCAGCAGCACTCAGTCAGCTATTTCAACTCCCTTCTTTAAAAAAAATATATTTTTTTGGATAAAAGGTACCTGTCAACAACAAAAGCAAGTGCAGTTTAGATTCTACCTCATTTTACAAACAACCATTTCACTGTTAGATAAGTATACATTAAACATGTTCCAAAGAGTGACATTTCCAATGATGTCAAGTTGCTGGTTTCTAAGATGAACATCTCTCTACGGTAGAAACCAGAGAGATGTATCTTAACCAGAAAGTCTTCTATTAGTTTTGAAAAGGTGATGACTTTCAATTACTATTGCAAGCCAGATTCTATACAACAGACTAAAAAAATAAAATCAAAGAACTCTAATGAGTACTATTTTATTTCATTATACATTACCTAATCTGAATCTAAACTTAGTTGCTCATTGCAAACCCTGGAGTCATCCAGTTCCCACAAAAATTATCAGAAGAGCCATTTTTCATTTGCTTTACCAAAAAATAGAGTTCAAGTGGATAAATACATATATGGTTTATATTACATATAAACCCTCACTATGTCCCCACCCAAACTGTTTCATATTGTTCTATGTATTCATGGGCATATATTCCAAAGTGCAGTATACAAAGCTTTGGCTCTAAGGTTTGCAGCTGATCAAAAATTAAAGAAGAACCAGGCACTGTGCCTCCACTCCGTAAAATGAGGTGTTGAAGCTAAGAGCACTGATGCGCACCAGCTACGAGAGCTGGAAAGCCTTGCTACAGTGCTGGCAACTTGTCTTCGTGTTCCCAGGCAGGGGCTGCACCTGCTCTCTGCTAACAGGCTGGGGATATCTTTTCAGTAGGACACCTCTGACCCAGCTAATGAATAAGGAGCGAGATAATCTCTGAGTCAACAGAAACAGGGTGCTGGCACCACTTTCAACAAAGACCCTGGCTTTGAGCCCTTTTAATAAGCCTGTCAGGGCTCACTTATTTTGTTCCTAACACTGTTCTACATGGATTAATTTCTGTAGAGTGAGAGGATCTGAGAGCGGTGGCTAAGCAGCTAACTAATGTCAAACTCCTTGTCCCACAGAGAGCCAGCTGCGCTCGACAGCCAACATCACAACATCAGGGGGGCGGCAGCGAAGACCAGCCAACAGCAGCCAGGCTGAAGGGACAGACAAGAAACCTGCAGAGGGAGTAAGCTCACGTGCCTTGTTATAAACCTTACCACTGTGTGTGGCCTTGGGGCGACAGCTGTTTACAGATATGTACATGTATAAAAATATGGTTTGGTGTATCAAGACTGCAAACTGCAGCAGGGTAGAATACTGCTCTCTTGTATTGGGCAGTAGGAAGGGATATTTTAGTAACATCAGCACAGTCACACTTCACTTCCATCACCAAGTACAATGGTCTTTAACCAATTGCACCCATCAGCTTTGGTTGCTTGGTGAATTTACACTACCTGTCCCAGTTTCTTATAATGTGGATCACGTGGATTATGATCTGAAAGCGCACTGCCTATACAGGTGCAAAAAAAACCCTGTGACATTTCTAATTTAACTGATGTCTTTCCTTACTATTCGGTTTCTCCACAGTGGGGAGAATGATGGAAGATCACACCCTGAAAAAATACTGTTTCATCAAAATGTGGAAAATAAGTCATCAATGTCTAATAAAGCTGACCAATCAACACAGTAGGTGCCTTATATTCTCTTTCAGGTAACACATTCTATCAAATATCCATCAGATGTGCAAATTTCACTCTGTAAAGACCTGGACTTGCCAACCTTCCTGACTGTTCTTTGTGATAAAGAGAAAGCAGAGCTATCTGGCAAGTTGTGATGGAAGACTTTAATGTAAGAGTTGAATTTGATTGCTCAGGGATGTTCTTTCTGTACCCTTCCCCCTTACCTTGAGCAGCACGTTCCTCCCTTTCTGGAAATAGGCCAAATGAGGCATGTGAAAGTTCTTAACTAGCAGCGCTCCCAAAGCTGTTCACAGAGCAATCATTTCTCTCACTTGGGATCCATTAAACCCTGCCAGTCAAGTAGGAAATGCCCTTCTATTTGCGTTCCTGCCATATCTACTTCGAATTAGACACTTAGCAAAAGGCACCGTGCTTCCCACGCAGCAGAGCTGCCACTGCCTTATCTCAAGAGGGTGTAAGAGCACTTGCTAAGTGGAAAGGCAGGGCAGTACTGGATGCATAAACCACATCATGCTCCCATGTTCAGCTCAGAGCTGTAGAGCTTTCTAAGAAAACAATGGGTAGACGGACCAAGCCCGGGAATCTCTTTTAAAGCAGCCAATCTTCATTAGTCGCACTGATACATTTGGACCATCCTCATCAAAGCATGGAATGAAGTCTGCTTAATGTACCACCTAGTTCTGAATACTGTAAATAGCTAGCTATGCGTGAAAGTTCATTTCAGTAATAAAAGCAGTCACTACAATGCTGAAGTGGAGACACAAAATGTCTAACAAATCTCTGATACAAAACCAAAGCATCTCTTCTACCAACAGATACAGACATTTGGGAAGGTGTTTCAAAACAAATCCAACTTGGTAACAACATGCTCTGTCTTTTCTGAGATTTCATACACACAAAAAAAACCTGTGAGCATGACAAATGGGAGTCTATTTGTAGCTCTGAAAGCCATCATGACAAAAATATGCTTTAGAATAAAATTAATACTGCTTCTTCAACTGTAGTTCTGCTGTTGCTGTACAACGGTCAGCTTAAATATAAGCAACTGTATTTAAAAGATTTTATGATAAAAGCCTGCATTTAAATTCATACATGCGCTGCATAGATAAGAAAAGGTACTTGTAACTGAATCTGGCTGGAAAGGCTTATCTAAATGTTTAGTCACGTTTATTGTGAAAGATGAATACACCTTAGATACAGAGACTGTTGTGTCTAAAAGTTTGTCTGAACAGTGTCTAATGTAAATGTGCAAAAACACGTAGGTAGTTATATGAGAAAGAAAGCCAGTGAATGGGTGGTATAAGTGCAGCAGTGTCGAACTGAGACAAATGCGATATTGACTATCCATAAATGTCTGCCGAGTAAAGTATGGTTTTAATCAACATGTAATAGGACTCAGTCACCACAACCACCAGCTTTAAATTACTGGTTCTCCAGGCAAAAGGACTAATGACCCAGTCACCTTTCTCCCTGCTAGAATTCCCTTCTTCTCCAAAGGAAGCAACTACTTTTCTTTGCCAGAACTAACTAATTAACTTTAGTTAGTTAATTTCAGAGAATATGTTTTAAATTTCTACTTTGCAATAAATCTGCAGCTCCCCATTTGGAGTGGAAGGAAGTCTTTTATGTGTCCAGTCTGTTTTTCCATTTGCATCAGTTGATCTAGAAAAAGTTAGTTGCTTACAGAACCTCCTTACCCCTCAGAATCATGCATATGGATCAACAGCCGTAATCTTTTTTCTCACAGAAACATACCTCTGAATCCTCTGTGCAAACAAAAAAGAAGAAAGTAACATCTTGACACAGCAGTGCTAATACAGAGTGCTATGCATACACTTGGCATTGGCATGACTGCTGTCATTAGCTTACCTATGCTGCTTGCAACGTAACGTTGCATGCATTTGTATTCACTACAGAATGCAACAAGGCAGAGTAATGCAGATATGTGGTCTTCATTTTGCAACCAAATAATTCAGTAAACTTTTCTCCACTTACCCATAAATATTTGAGAGAATCTCTGAGGAACAGCTATATCAAGAAGAAAATGAAGAAAACAAAATGGAACAGATAAATAATCTCAGGGTCAAAGTAAATAAAGTGAGGTCAAAATATAACTAGATTTGCAAAAGTGTTTGAAAGAAGTGTGCACAGAAGGAATCAGGAAGTTTCCAAGGAATTAACTGGTTTGAGAAATGCTCTAGCTTGCTAGCCTGGTCTGTGGACCTTGACTGTACTTTGTAGATTCTGCAAAGGCACAAAACCAATGACAATGATGACACCTTCAAAACTTCATATAGTATATGGATATAGTAAATAGGCTTCAAAAAGAATCAAGTTAAATCAGGTAGCCCTTTATCTCTTATTTAGCACATTTATCATGCAAGCACAGCAAATTATTTTCAGCTCCAGTTTTCAGACTTTGTTGCTTACAGATGCTGCCCAACAAAACTTACTTCCCAAACTACCATTACACAGAAGATGGGCTTGAAGTCTCAGTAAATAGGGACTTGATTTGTTAAAAAGAAATTATTCCAAGGAGGACCTGAAAAATCCAAAAAAAGATGGAACAGATCATAGTGGGCCCTCAGACGCCTAAACAAAAAAAGTCTCCTGTATCTGGGTTTTGTTACAGATATCATCATAAAAGAAAATTTTGCCAATATAGCAAAATTTCTTGTATTGTGAGATATGGAAATAAACTAAGAAACAGAATGATACAGTCTGGAAGAATTTGCATGGCAAATTGAATTATGCCTTTTCCCTGCTCAAACCATTTGTATTTGTTTGGCAACAAATGCAAGGGTTCAACTATGATCATCGTGCAACCATTGAATGCAGTGGAGTTTTATGAGGCATGAATTTGGCTCAGAAAGTGCAAAGCTTTCCCAAATTCAGAACAATTTATCACTGATGTCTTCCCTTCATTATTTTAAATGGAAACAGAAGAAAGTTCTCAAAAAGACTCTGCCTGACCTCAGTTCAGTTCAGCTCAGTTCACTGCTGTACAGAGATACTTGGTTTCTTCAAGAGACCACAATACAAAGGCTCAAGGACAGGCTCAGTTTTCTTTAGATTTGTTTTAGAGACAAAAATGGATTTAAATCTAACCTTCATCATTTTCTCCTCATAAAACAAAACAAAACAACATGCGTGAGGAGGTGAAAGAGATTCTGGCTATTTTGACAGAGCTGTCTTACTCAGTTCATTTCTGACAGAATCAATTAGGAAGTCATTTTTATAAAGCAAATTCTTTTTGAAATTTTTATACACCATGAACAAATCCCATGGATTAATGATTTCCAGAGTTCACCCTCTTCATCTTGGGAAAAATCCAGACCAGAAGAATAGAAAAAGCACAAAACAGGGAAAGTAGTTTTTTGGTAAGTTCTCTCATTTAAGTAAAATCTTTTTGCCATAATGTAGGTGAATCAAATAATTGCAGTGGGTTGGTAGGATTCCTAAAGCACTGAAAAAATAGTTCAAAAATATTTTTCTACATAACAAATCTAGAAGTACTTTTTCATGACACTGGCAACTTTTGCTTACATGGGCCATGGAGCAAAATTTTGTGGGGAACCATGTGCGGAATAGCAGGGACTACTACAGATCAGAACTGAAATACACTGGCAGGACTGTGTGAAGCTTATAATTGGCACATTGGGAAATACTAAAGTTCAGCAATGGGGTACTTCAGCAGAGCTGAAGGGTTTCTCTACATACGGCGACTCCAGCTTGAATTTTACCTGTTTCATCAGTCCCTTGCTTTCAAAAGCAAGAGCATTCACCGAAATCCTCACCTACTAAATATAACTAATTGCACTATGCACACATGGCATCTCTTTCTTCTGTAACAGTCTGTATGTCTCTTTCCTAGTTGAGTCAAAGGAGGGAAATTTGTGACTTAATTGCAAGATGAGATCAGAACATGCAAACTCAAATGTTGTATTTATTTGTCTAAGTTTTCTTTTGTTTTCAAAATCTCTTGGGAATCTATCAACTCATCAACTTAACTCTCCTAAAAACAGGTGGAACAAAGTAGAGTAAGGTCTACAGAGAATCTAACATCTTCCACTGCTTTTTAATACGTCAATATCCACTTAATTTGAGAATGTCATTCCTATAAGTTGTGATAGTTATCAGGTTAAAATTTTCAATAATAAAATCAATTACAGAAAGCTGTGAAACTGGGTAGTCAAACTTGGGATACTGAAAATTAGGATATCATCAAGAAAAAAAAAGTATTCCTGTAGCAAATGAAAATGGTTCAACAAGCAAAGTGCTCACAGCTTGTACAATGACACTGTGGACTTAAAAAAGCATCCTCTTGATCAAACTTCTGAAGATGCAATTAAGGAAGTGAAAGTTTTGATTTCACAGAATACATTTTATTCAGATTCCTTCATCACAAGAATATTGTAACTTGAGAATAAGTAACAACAATCTGCTTATATTTTTAATCTGTTAAAATTTTCTAGCACTCGTTCTTTTAATAAGAGTGAACAAGAAAGCACATACATTCCTTGCTAAGCTGTAGCTTGTCTATTGCTTCTTCCTATTACAAGAGATAAAAGGAAACAGCAGCTACAATGCTTTTGTTTGAAAGCCGAAAATTTTATCATATATACTGGGAGAATCTGTCCATGTGAATGCTTATGTATCAGGGACTGCATTCTTTCGTCTCCCTGCTGTCTGATACTTTGTTAATGGAAAACAGAAGGCATTTCTTAAGTAGTCTACCAGAGAACACAATCAGTGCTCTTCCTGTTCAGATGAACTATAACCTCCCTGTTCACGGGTGATATGAATCTTCGTCTCGTCCCTCTCTAACACTGAGTCTTCATTCAGTTGTTTCAGCTCTCTACCTGCTACATGACACTTTCAAAGCAAAGCCACATGAAGCCACAGTCTGCCTGGTTTGTCTGTCGTCAGGATTTCTTTGTGGAATTCTTTGCTCTCCATTCAAATGCAAATTTCTATTAATAAATATAAATACACACACATAAATATCTATATAAATTCTTCTCTATAAGTTGTATTAAACTAACAGATGTAGTTGGATTGCCTGTGGTGAGACTACTATGAGTTGGAACCTGGCATCTCTGTCAGTAATTACAAACTTCACCAGCCAGGAAAATACAGCGTCTAGATTGGCTACATGCCCTTATCAGTTTTTATTTTACTCATATTTCTCTCAAGCTTGTTTTCATAGTTAATAAATTGGAAAGCAGGTTTGGGCTTGATTCTTTCTCTACTCTAATGCTGTTCATCCTCCCCCATTTCTTTTCTCCTAACTTACAACTAAAAAGCATTGGCACACCCCGGCTGGCTGCAGCTACTCCACTTCTGTCTCTGTCCTGTCTATGAGTGCCAGAACTCAACTTCACTCTCTTTATGCTACCAACAACATACAGTGCGCAGAAGCTTCCTCCATGGTTGCACACTGGCATGTGGATGAAGGCTATAAGAAATCTAAATGACTAAGTAATTGGGAGATAGTACAGACTATCAAAAAAGTCTGTAAATGACAACGCTCTCCTGGAAGTGGCCAGAAACAAATAAAAATGTTTGAGTATAGAATTCTTACTTGCTACAAAGAACAAGCTGTGAGTAGAAGAACATATTGAGCTGTAAATCAGAAAAGAAAATAAGACACAGACCTGGAATAATCTGATTTAGTAGATATGAATGATAGCCTCTTTGCAATTGTTTTGCTGAAAAGCTCAAATCACTACAAAAAGAAACCAGCCATCTGTTTTGAATGTTTTAGAATATAAGTATCTATTTGTGTTCTTCTTTGATCTGTAAGAATAATAGGAAGACAGTGATACAATCCAGTTACACCTCTGTTGTGAGTGCTTAATTCATCCCAGAACTGCAGATTACAAAATTCCATCTGGAAATCTTAGTCTTATCTTTCTGGGATCAGAAAGAAGACTAACAGTGTATCAAGATCAGTTCTTTTGTGCTGGTAGATAAAACATTCTTGGACAGAGAATATATTCTTCCAATATAAAATAGTTATTAAGACAGCAAAATAGTATAGCTAAAAAAACCAAGATAGCAAAAGAACTGTTCCCAGAAACAGGGAAAGGACTGGGAGCAGAACTTAATGCCTTTTTAAGGATAGCATTCTTCTCAGCCTGGCCCATCCCAGTCTAACAATACTCTATTTACTGGCTAAAAGATTGCATGCCAGTACAGGAACAGAATAAGAGAGAAGGTGGAAAGGAATGGTTTCCAAACTGGGATGACAGAACATTAATCATATAACAAAATACTAAGGTTGATATCACTATCTCTTAAGTTGGTCACTCCAACAAAATGGCATTGTTACTTACACTGAAATAAGAAAGTCACTGCAAAAGGCTTTCCATTATTCAGTCATTACAGTCAAAAGGCTTGAAAAGGCTTGAAAAGAATAGATAACTGTTTGATAGGTAAATCAAACATTTTGATTTTGAACTGTACTTCTTGAGTGAACAGCTGTCAGTCCATGCACCCTCCTTGAGCTTCCTTGCCTGAGCTTGATGGCAGGTCTTTCAGTTTCGTAATTAACAATGACGCCTACATAAACAGGGCTCCAGAAAAGCAGGGATGGAAGGCAGGTCCTGTGATTAACCAGGACAACTGTATTCAAAGTGCTACCCTTGTAAGGATTAATTAGTTACATCATCTTATTGGAGTGCATCGCACCGGGGTTCTTACTGCTACAAGTTTAGCCCATCTGGAAAGTGGGAGTGAGGAGTCCTGACTGTTACAGTATGACAAAACAAATCTGGCATCTTATCTCTCAGTCAGGCCAAGCGATAATGTTTAAATAAAGTAAGATTATTTCATGTAGCCGCCTTCAAATTTTGCACAGTGAATGTCTCTAAGGCAAGGCACATTCTTTCACAGTGATTTTACACATATGAAAGAACTATAACAGATACTATACAGATACACCACACAATTAATTTGTAGATTTTTATGGAGGAAGAAATAACCCTTCGGAAAACAAAAGATGACAATGAAAAGGAAGAGAGCTGTCTAAAGAGCTTTGTTCAGTGTGCTGGAATAGCAGCTCCTTGAAATATTTAACACATGGGTTATTTTCCCTTTTTTTGTGAAGGAATAGGATCTTGGAAAGAAAAATAAAATTATTAATAAATCAAGCTGAACACAAATCTAACACAATTTTGGGAACAAATTCAAAATGAGGTATCAGAATCACCATTATACCACTGTAACAACACGGTTTTAGGACATTGTGTAATAATATCACCTAGCACTTGTGTAGCACTTTTCCCAAGCAGAACTTACACTTCACAAAAACTTCAGCTCATTTTACAATTACAGAATTTGAGACAGAGAGAAAGAGAACAAGCGAGTGGTGGGAGACAATGCCAGGAAAGAATTTATCTTCTGAATTGTGGTCTAGTACCGCGTCCAGTAAAGTATATTGTAATATGAGTCAGGCATGAAAGTTTGATGTTTTTGACCATTCTGCATGATCTAACAATTAAAAAGACCATACTGAAAATAAATTTATTTAAAAAGCATCCGCAGAGAAGCTTATTAGGTCACGTTGTAGTAAGTGACAGTACTGAGAACCTAAAAGAATTGTGACAGTAGGATGAGCAGCCCTCTACATGCTGCAACCATAAAATGTGCCTCATGTTGAGAGAAGGATCACATTTATGCAGTGAATGAATGTCCATGTAATCATCTGAAAATGGATCTCATCATGAATAAGATATATCCTTTGATGAAGGAAATCGGTATATTTATTCAAGCACTAAAGAGTGCATGAAAAAAATGAGTATTCTTCTCAAGCTTCCCAAAGTACAGGCACTTCTTCTTCTGCAGTGTTCTCAATGAGAAGTTCATGGGGTTTGGCAACTGTGGTAAGGGTTGCATTAAGTCCTGAGATGTCCTATCCTATCTCCCTCAATATCATTACTTCTGTCCCTCTTACTCTACCATCATAGTAGCCACAGCTCTTCAGACTACTGTCATCTGTCTCCTACTTCTGCCACCACCCTCTAAATCTGTTTGAATAGCTAGGTGTGCTGACTGACTAGGTGCCCATGCTTATGCATTTCCTTTCAGCTGTCAGATGGAAATAAATAAATACCCCCTCAAAAGGAAAGAAAAAGGAAATCATGAATGTTCATCTGGGGCATTCCTAAGGGTGAGAGAAAATTGCTCTGCAGACACCAGAAACATGGCTTACAAGCTTGAGCACTGAGTTGTTTCTTTTGTCTACATCTGCTTGTATCAACTTCTCTGGGAGCATAACTGTTTCTATTGTTTTTACTTCAAGACTTTTTAATACCTTTATCCTAACAGACGGAACACAGAAAGGTCATTCAAGCTACATTACCCTTGAATAGTCACAAATGTCTATTTAGTATAAGACTGTTTTTGGAAACAATTTATTCACAAGAGATGTCCTTTAGAATATTATAATCTAATGATGAGAAACTATACTTTAAAGAAATCAAACAATTCATTTCACAGAATCGCAGAATGGCCAAGGTTCAAGGGACCTCTGATGATCATCTAGTCCAACCCCCCTGCTGAGCAGGATCACCTAGAGCACATTACGCAGGATGGCATCCAGGCTGGTTTTGAATATCTCCAGAGAAGGAGACTCCACAACCTCTCTGGGCAATCTATTCCGGTGCTGTCACCCTCACAGTAAGGAAGTGCCCTCTCATATTCAGCTGGAACCTCCTGTGCTTCAGTTTGTGCCCGTTGCCTCTCGTCCTGTTGCTGGGCACAACTGAAAAGAGACTGGCTCCATCGTCTTGACATACCCCCCTCAGATATTTATACACATTGGTGAGGTCTCCCCTCAGTCTTCTCTTTTTCAGGCTGAACAGGCCCAGTTCTCTCAGCCTGTCCTTGTATAACAGGTGCTCCAGTCCTCTAACCATCTTAGCAGCCCTCCTCTGGACTTGCTCCAGTAGTTCCATGTCCCTCTTCTACTGGAGAGCCCATTAAACATACTGATGACTTTTTTTTTTTTTAATTTCAGTTCTTAAGTTTGGATGACTTGTCTACAGGAAAACCTTAAGCAAAGCCAATTACAAAATTAAAAATATAGCCTTTCCTACGCAATACACACATGTAATCTGTTGATATCACCATTACAATTTACACTTTTTGACAAGAAATCTATGAAATTTACTTTAGTTGACTGTTTTTCAGTTCTCAAAAACAATTTAAATATTTTCCTGTTATGTCACCATCTTCTTTCCACCACAGACATTAACTCTGAAATCTTAAAAAGATGTGTTAAATTATGCTAATGTCTTCAGGAGTCAACTAACAGTACTTATTGTTTCTGTGTTAAAATTTGTGAAACTCAAGTATTAGAAAAACGTCACAAAACGAGGTCTTTTGTCTTGCAAAAAATTTTTTTTTTTTTACAGTAATAGTAATGTTCTAATATTTTCATCTTCTTGAAAAAGAAAAATTTTATGTGCTCTAGTTCAATGCTAGCTCTTTGGCTATTCTGCTGTTACTTTAATAAGCATAAAATTAATTTTCAGATTTTGTTCCTGGAATTCAAGCACAGCAAAGCCAAATGTTCTGCTCCTTAGCAGGCATATCCGTGACTTCAGATTTTTTTGGCAATCATTATTAGAAAATGCTTCTACAGAATGAGTTCCAAAATTGTATGGTGATGGCATCTCTTGGGTTCCAACTCCTACTGCAAGCCAGAGCCATGGAATATGGGAAGAGGAATGCTATATAACGGCATGCATGCTCAAAAACACAGACATAGTATGTATAAATTATACACTGGGATAAATGTCTCAGTTCTCAGAGTTTCACTTTTGCTCTTTCTGTATTCTTACTCTTAGCACTTTTAACTTATCCTTGCTTTTGCATGTGTCCTTCATTCTGATTGCCTTTCCCTCTTCTGACAGCTTTTATGTTACCCTATACCCACAACAGCCATTCAACAAAATCAGTTCTCCTTTTTGATGTGCAGAGGTAACATAAGCAGATTTCTGAACCCTGCTCACACTTTCTCACATAGTAGATAGCATGGCTGTACATAACAAGAAAACTAGATGAGTTGAGCAGCTTGAGAAATTTACGTATGGAAGCCCTGCTGCTTCTTTCCCACATATAGCATATACATGGCACATGTTTACAAGAATATACACATGCATACATACATATCGTTAATACATATTAGATACCATAAAGTTTAACTTCCTATTAATTTTGATAAAAGTAATAACTGATTAAGCCATTGGCCAGACCATTTTAGTATTTGAGAAAGACAAAAGGGCACCCTCACGAGAAAGCACATTCAAATATGCTTGGATATAGAGAAGCATAGAGCTCCATCTGGGGAATAAAAGGAGTCATGAGAAATTCAGACAGCAAGGAAATGAGAGAATCTGTCCTACAGAAAAAGGCTGGTACTTACATTGAACTGTAAATTACCATTCTATGAAACTACAGGTAGGGCGCATATGTTTAGAAGTAGTACTGCATTTCAGTGGAGCTGTATCTGATAGTGCTGTCATTTTTAGCATTAACATTTTCAGTCAATTCCAGAATTTGGAAGGGAAAAGGCCTTTTGTAATATATATATATAGTAACAAACTACATTTTATATATATATATACTGTACATATTTTGGTGGATTCCATTATCTTCAGTATTGACCAGAGAAGATTGTATCTTCAGGCCTAAAGGAATCTTACAAAAATAAAATTATCTCCAAGTCCTACGCTATTAGACACTTTTTGAAAGTCATTGTAACATATACATTTCATTTAACACATGCAGATTAAGTACTTCATGGCTTAAAATCTTCTCTTTACAAAGGAAAGGAGCAGGAGTTTTTCTTTGAATGTACGTGGAATATCATGATAAAAACATGTACTTTGTTAGGAATAACAGGATTGGGAGGCATCAATCGACTATGCTTTTCTCTGTTGATGTATGCCAGACAGGTTTGAGACTGACGTGTTTCTCAGATGAGATGCCTGTTAGGTGAGGATGCTGGCTGCCTCATTATTTTCACTAGGATATTCTGTAACATGCTTTCCTTGCTCTGCTGTCATAGCGTTGAAGCTAAGGAAAATGCCTCAAGTACACAATAGAAGCATATACTGTATTTAATAGGTATGAGGAGCACCTATTCAGTAAACTAAGAAGTCATTCTCTTAGCACAGTTACATTCATAGATGAATCAGTAGATGGGAGAAGAAAAGAGAAAGATCTTTCTATCAGTGTTCGTTATATAATCTTCATTTTTGCTCTGGAATGAAAATCAGAATAATCCCTACCTTCACAGCAAGTGTCTTCTTCCTTTTCATCATTTACTTACCTGATCATTCCTGTTTAATTGCCATGCCTCAGCAAAACTTTACAAGCATTCTCTCTAAAACCTTCAGCATCATATACTAACACGTAACCATTGCAAGAGCAGTGATTCAAAAAGAATGCAAAATCAACAATGAGTCTAAATTAATGAAGCATAGTTTTTTCACTAAGAGATTTTCTCAGTTCAAACCCCAAGGCATGAAATTCAAGTTTGACAATGCCACAGTTGGATTAAATTTTCAGATGGTTGACTTGAAAAGACATATCTGATCTATAGTCAGACAGACATATAACCCTGCAGTTAATTGAGCAAGTGTGAAGAGATAAGAGTAACTTGTTCTTTCTTTCTTTTTTCCTTTTATTTTTTACAAATCTGATATAAAGTAATAATTTCCACAGAATTTTTCAGAAGAGTTTTCTTACAAATAATTGATATGGAAAAATCAAATTCTGAGAAAAGCTACAAAGAAACTCAAGTGGAATATTTTTTCTTAAAAAATACATGAAAAAGTTCCATATAAATTTTTAAACTATTATCATCACATCTCAATCCTTTAAAATACTGTAAGTACTTAAATAAATTTATTTTGCTTTAAAATTAATACTACAAGGCTCAAATTAATTCTATGCACTGTAGCCTTATAATCCATATTTGATCTTTGCAGCTCTGAATGAAGGCTCCTGGACAGGAAAGCATGTTTTCTTCTTTGCTAGAAAATGGCTCTGTCCTGTGCACTGCCTTCTGTTCTGGAATTTTTTTTTTTCAGAGACAATTTGACAGCAGAAAAGATAAAACTATGCGGGCAGATACAGAAAAACAAAATGCAGTTTAAATGACAAAGAGCTACCAATTTCTTCCCCATTTTTTTGAGAGAATGGACGATATGGGAGGAAGAGGGGAAGCTTAAGGGGATGTTACTCTTTGCCTTCAAATTTACAGACAATTTATATTCTGAATCAGTATCAAGAATCATCTGTTCTGAGCTGATAAATATTTGTGAGTGTTTAGGTCAGCCTGCATGGCAGCAATCTCAGCAGCAGATCTCAACATGCTTAAAACCTTTAGGAGGAACATTATCTGCAGGAGGAACATTATCTCTGAGCAAATTTTTTACCAACCAGAATCGAAAAAGCATACATAGATTTGGCTACAGTGCAAACTACTTTGAAAAAGATTCTTACTGAAAACATTTCCTCTGTGAAGTTAATGATAAATTATGAGAGACATTTCCTGTTCTCTCATATGCACTAAGAGTTTGCTTTGCATATAAACTCAATTACATGCCCGGGAAAGTTTTCCCCACAACATCATGAAACAATGACATGATTATTAGAGGAAGAAAATCGCAAATGACAAAAAAACACACAAGAAACACCAACATGCAGAGACTATGCAAGCAAGGGAGAAGGGGTACGCCCCGGTTTCACAATGCACACAGCAGCAAGATGGCAGAGTGACTGTTGGAAACTTTTCTAATGGCAAGAGAAGTTGATTCTCACCGTTCTGAACAAAATGGCTGAGCTAAGAGCATCTGACTGGTTATGCCCAAATACCCTCCTCCTCATCCTAGTGGTGCAGAGGTGACATGGGGAGAAAAGCCCCAGAGCAGCGTGGGAATGAAATAAAGAGTTGGTTAGTATTTAAAGCACATATGTAAGTACAAATAGTAGCAAAAAGTGTGGTCTTAATTCCTTATGCAATATTCAAAGTTAGACTTTGAGGTACAGCTTGCTTTGCTTTCTTGTAGGCTTTGCTAACTTTTAAAATGCCCCTTTGCAAAAGGGAAAGTACAGTTGGACCCTCCTCCTGCCTTCTCCTCCCTGCTGCCCTCTCTTTGAGGCCTTTGCAAGAACTTCCTTAAATATTTAATCTTTTCATTTAATCTGTTAATGCTACACTGCATTCACTTGCAAGCATGTACTACAGTTACACCGTGGAAATGGCTTCATTTCACTCCACACTTGCAATGCAGAAACAACAGATATGCTAATATTTCATCTAAAACAAAGTTAGGAAAGCAACTTAATTTGTAGCCTTAACAATTGCACTTTCCTGAAGGAGCTAAAACCAACATTTTCCAAAAACATTTCAGGAAATTTAAAGACACTCAATTTGTAGTTCTTTCTTTATCATTTAGAGGAGGGTATTAAAACAAGATGCAGAAGGAAGTTGCTTTGAAAAAGAGAATTTTTCTGCTTTCCTTTGCACCCCTTACTATTTTCTGATACAGACATAAAGAGAAATATTTAATTATTTGTTTTTTTCAAGGTGAATATATATATATTTTTTTCATCCCTCCATTTTCCTCATAACTGAGTACCTTACTCAATTTCTGTATTTCACAAGGTTGGTGCTTAAAGATCTAGAATGAGATGCCTTCCTTCAGATCTCAACAATTTCTAGCTCAGCCAGAGGGCAAAGAGGAGTGCCAAACATTCCTTCATTTTGTCAAGGCAGTGATTAATGATCGCTAATATTTTAATTAAATTGGAATGGATGAGATTACAACATGGGATATGCAATTACGTTGGCATTCTCTGTGCTACCCAAGGGATAGGTAATCTTTCTGATAGTTATCAAACACACGGCTGTGCTTCGTAAATGACACAAGAGGCTCCTCACTGCCTTGGAGATGGTAAATTGATTTTCCTTCAGTTCATGGCCCATTGAGTTTGTGAGGGAGCAGTCTGTGCTCATTTGGCACAGAGGCCAGGATTTCCTCATGGGAAATGAAGGGAACTGCTCATATGCAATGCATAGATCAGAAAGCTGATCCTGGAGCATGATTTCCTGCTACTGAAGACAAGAAACAGTCCTGGACACTCCACACATTCAAGCAGCAAACCTGAGTTACTAAAATCTGAATATGCTACACAGGACTCCAGTCTTGCATTTTAAGACAGTAGCATTTCTTTCTTCTCTTTCATTGTCTGCCCCCTCTTCTCCACCCACTTAATAACAGCTTGGTACCAGGAACTGTTTGTTCACATTTTGGGAGTTTTCAAGGAAGCCAGCACAACAGCAACATCAGTTTCTGTTTTATAACTGCACTGTGGAATGCTATTTTTGTTCCAAGGTACTGCAAGCATGTTGGGGAAAATTACATATGACTCAAAATGATCAGCCACCATAGTAAAATTACTTGACAAGAGAAAGAGACACTTTACCTGGTCTGGGGAGGGCTTGTGGTTGGTTTGGTTGGAATGGGATGAGGATTTGAGGTGGTCATCCTCATAGTTGTCAGCCATCAGCTTCATACGGTTCTGAGTCTATGCAAGAAACAGAAGAATTTCAGCCTAACGTGGTCATAGAGACTAAAGAGACCATAGGCTATTTAGGCTATTCTGTATATCCAAAATCCATACATGTAAAAAAAAAATTCAAATATGCACACAAAACATTAGTAGGTATTACTATACGAATAGGAAACACATTCAAACTAGTTCACTGTGAGGCAAAGTTAGTTTTGCAATTAACTGGCTCATCTGACTTTTACCTACTAAACCTGGTGCTGTAGATGTGTGTACAAAGAAACCAATTCCTTGTTAAAGAATCTTGGGATTAGGACTGAAACTCCAATTTGGAGAAAAAAACAATGAAAACATCAGTTGGATGTACTTAAGTAATTTAAAAAAAGAAGTCAGCTTTAAAAAAAAAAAGGTAAACAAGGTGATAATAGTAGGAAAGTTGAATATTGATTATTAACTGAAAAAAACATTTAATCTAAATATGCAAATCTGTTTTCAATTGATATACCAGACAGTACAAAAATCCTGAGATTACTCAGAAAAATCTGAACAATAAAAAAGCTTTCCTGTGAGGAACTTAGAAAGTTAATAAATTAGTCTTTGGGAAGAAGAGGTGACGTAATAAAGACGTATAAAATTAGAAACTGCATACAGTCAAGCAAAGAATTAACAAAATTTGAAATGAGTTTCTTTACTTAGATTTTTTTCAACTTCACAGGAAATGTCAAGATTCAAAAGAGATATATATATATTAATCACAACATATAAAATACATATGGAATTATTGACTACTATATATATGGAAGATACATTTTGTATGAGTTTAAACACAAATGAAAATTCAAGGGGCACTTTCAGCTTGTACACGGACAACTGACTGAGTACAAGGTTCTCCTGTTCTCCTTATTTCTAGGCAATACATTGTTTAAAAAGACAGGTAAAAATAAATTGAATACTACCTTAACATTACCACTCTAGTTAAGCAATTTCAATGAAGATGAAAATACACTACATGGTTGTGTCTGGAAAGGAAAACATTAGTGACATGAAGCCCTGTTAACATACAACTATCCTGAAGGGAGGTCCCCAGGTACCTACAAACACACACACAGAGCTTACAAGGACCATTCAGACAGAAATAACACTCTGCAAGTAGATTTCAAAAGACAGCTGGATCTTGGGTCTTGCAATGTGAACTGCTGCCTTCGTGTCATCTGCTTCAGTTGAGGTTGTCTGGCTGCCACTGTCACTGGGCTCTCACATCTGGAGCAGACCCCAAATGGAAAGATGGCATTTCCCAGTTTATAACGTAGATGAAGCCCCACTTTGAGCTTTGTAAAATTCCGGTATTACAAAAAGCCAAAAAGGCTAGCCAGACCTGTGTTAGATATGATACATAGTAAATTATGTATAGCCAGACATATTAAAATCATCAAAGGTTTACTAAAATTAAATGTCTTAAATGAAAGCTCAAATCTCACTGTAAAAATGCCAGTTGTTGATTCAATCTCTTCATAACTGAATGAATTTCTCATGGAAAAGTATAACTTTAATGAGTCTCAAGGCTAGAGAATGTAGATTCTAATTGACTGTACTCAAATCATTATAGAGAAGGTCCAGGGCTTGAATCTGGATTTGATTTTATTTTGGATTAATTTAACAAAAACTAATAACAAACTGAGCTTAAGCAATAAGCAATTTAATCACACGAAATCTTTATATTGTTTGCTCTGTTTTGTCAAACAAGTTTTGAATTCCAAGTCTGACTCATCATTCATAAATCATTACTTGAAGTGTTCTACATTAATACTTAAACAACCAGTTTACTGTCAAGGTACATTCACTATATTTATTATTTTATTACATTTAAGACTGGATATTTAATAAGTTCTTCTCTGCAAGGAGACCTATTGATTTTAAATGATTTTACCTTTCTTTGGAATTTTTTCATTGATAATAACTTTTCACATGACTTTCAACGTGTATGTGAATGGATCTGTTAAGAAGCAGAAGTTTACCAGAAGACTGGTACAAAACATTAACTTTTGTGACAAAAGAAAATAGCTACTCCCAGACAGAGGCAGCATACTTTATGCTATTGCATGTAAAAAATACTGTCTTAGTGCCAATATAGGAATGAAAGAATATACAGATCTAATCATCTGAAGCACAGAATCTCTCACAGAAAATTCTGAAGTGGAATTTAAGAGGTTGCATACCCCTGACATTTAACTTCAAGTAGAATATCCCACTATTAATACTTAGCAGAAAGCATGACAATAGGCTGAGAGAATTGGGCAGGTTTAGCCTGAGAAAGAGGAGGCTTCCTTAATTATTTTGATAGGAGGAAAGCCACATTTTTCCTGGAGGGGACAGGACAAGAGACAGTGGATACAAATTAGAAAACAGAAGGTTCTAGTTAGAGATAAGGAAAACCCTTTTCATAACAAGGATTATCCAGCACTAGAACAGGCATCTCCATCCTTGCAGATTCTCAAAACTCAACCGGACAAGGCCTTGAGCAGTCTGCTCTGATCAGACATGCTTTGAGCAGGTGGTTGGACTAGACGGTATGCAAAAGTCCATTAATTATGCTGTAATTCTTAGTATTTGGACTTTTCATTTCCAAATAATTATAGTTATCGAGGCTGGAGTTTTCAAAAGTGGAAAAAGCTCAGTTCCAAAATTCTTCCTCTTTGCACAAATATTTAGCTGCTTAGCTCTATTATAGCCCTTTGAATATTTAAGCCAGAACAATGTTTCCAACACCCCAATGATGACAAACATAAAGAATCAGTTCACCTAGAAGGAAGTTTTCTATGTTGCTCCTTTAATCCAACTTTAGCTTCCATTGTTTCTGCTGTTATTCTAAGAGAGCATGTGTCTGATACAAACGTCTTGGCAAGAAAACAACAAATTCAGTATTGTGATTTCCCTACAGGAACTAATTGACACATATATATCCTTGGAATGAGGCAAAAATTAAGAAATGGAAGAAAAAAAGTTTATTTCCTGGTGTATATTACAAGTTATTTTCCAGCATTAAAGTTCTAAGCAGTGTTGCAGACATATTTCTAATATAACGTAACAATTTTCTAATTCTCTCTATGTCAGACATGGAAATAAAAAGCTTCTGCTTTAGATTGAATGCTAACTGAAGAACTTCTAATTGGAAGATTTCAAAATAACTGGAAATACACAAACTGAATTTTCTCCTATTGCTTCTCTCCAGAAAAAAAAAGGTTCACAAGGATGGAAATTTCTAGAGTACTGGCATATGGCTGTTGTAATGATTTAAAAACAAACCATTTACTTTATTGTGGGGAACCACTCCAACATCCTGCAGTCCTAAAATGCGTGTCATTGTGCTATTATACAATCCTCTCCCACCTTATGAGGTTATGGCTCAGATCCTAGGGCAAACATTTCTACATCACTGTAAAAAATATGAACAACAAAGTGGTTTAACCACTGTGTCCTGTGAGAAAATAAATGAGCAATGCAGACAAATCAGTTGTGTCAGGAGAACTTTTGTCTAAAACCTATAGAGCTTGTAATCAGAACTAGTGATGATAAGAACTGGATGTCAGATCCAAATTTTCCTTAAAAAATATCATTTGCCATTACAGGTACCTTCTTCATGCATGTAAAGATGAAACACTAGACTGAAAAAAAAATACAAAACCCCACAAAACTCAGTAGGTTTCTTGATTTTTTCTGGAAGGTTTCTTTCTGTTGTGATAGAGTGGATTTCCTAAACTTATTCTTTGCCCTCCAGTCACAAAACAAACAAAAACAAAAAAGCACCAAAACCCCAAACAACAACGAACACACACACACATGAAACACACCCTGTCAAAGCCTTAGATATCACTCTTCAGTCTCCCAGTAATCACTGCACAAAAGAACAGTCCCACAACCCTTTAGACTAGCGTCAATCCTCAAAATTATTGAAGAACGAATGCACAATTTCAGGCTCCTAACTGAAAGCCAGATAGCTTGCCACGAGAGGTCTGCAGGCCACATACAGTGAACTGCAGGTCTAGGGCATAACATATGAAAAAAGCTCTCTCTAGTTATATATGACTATGCTAAAGAACATGCAGATCATGCCTGCCACCCCCTCACACTTCTTTTTTTCCCAGAACTTCTGCAGTCATTTTTTCACCTCCCTGATACACATATCCTTAATGCCCTTTCTGTTCTAGTCATTACTTAACCTCGGCCCTTGTCCTATTCCTTGCTACAACAGGTGGTTATATTAAAAGAAAAAGCACCCTGAGATAATATGAGATAAACTTGTTTTTAATCATAAATGTGAATGCTCAGTGTTAGCACTGCTTTTAAACGCGCTCTTTTCTTCTGTTGCTTCGTGGTTCTGCACTACAGACTCACTGTTAACTGTATATTCCCCATACTTTTTCTGGTTATCATACAGTTTGTTTCTGCCTGTGTATTATATTCAATAAATGTTTGGGTAAACAAGGAAATTACCATGGAGTAGAGTGGTTCTAATGCAGCCAATACCTGAAAGCTTTCATTCCAAACAGCACTTGTATAATATTTTAGCTGCCAAAACTGTAGCCATGGTGAATTTTGTTTAAGTATCATTATGTTCCTACTTCATGGATGTACTGCTTCAAGGCAAACTCACCTGCAGGTTCCTAAGAGTAAACTATTTTATGTTCACTGCAGGCTACACCAGTAGCATGTTTGTGCACCTGTGTCCTGAACACCAAATTAATAGATTTTATCACAGCTAAATTACTATAAGAGAAAAAAAAAGACCTCAAGCTGATCCACAATGTAGGAAAGTCAGATTCATATCCTGCTGGTAAAACCCAGAGGAGTGCTGCCCAGGACTGACAAGCTCTCCATAGTGGAATTCCACACATAAATTTGAAAACTACAATTTTAACTTCAGACATTGTTTATATTTTAGAGAATATTTTTATTTGAAAGCTTGTACTACGTTGTATGTTGCAATGAGAATACATAGCTTTCTAAAGCATTTCAGCGGGATAGCTAGTGTTCTGGTAACCACGACACTGGCAAGTTTTTGAAACCAAATTTTATTTGAAGGAACAGCATACTTCTGTATCTCTGCACAAGACCTCTAATAAACATCAGATACTAGCTCATAAGCTATGCATTACCTATATTAATTCAGGCAGTTTCATACTCACATTGCATTAACTTACTCAAAGAGTTCTCGTCAAATCTGTTTCTCCACCATGGGACACTGTGGAAACCATGACATCAGTGACTGCTTCCTCATTTTTTGTAAAATACTTGAGTAATGTAATTCTGGCTTTGCTAACCAGTCTAAACAAGCTTTATTAATCCTTTAATGTAGAGTTTAAAAAAGCCCCACATTAAGTAAACATTAATATAATGACTGTACTTGTGACAAATGGATATGTGGTAGAGAGAGTGTGTCAGTGAGTTAAAGGAGTCATCCCATTTCTTTCATAGAATCGTATGATTCAGCTCTCAGAGCTGGATGTTTCACTGAGAACAAACACATATAACTGCAACAATCTGAAACCTTTTTCTCTATTAATAACGTAGCAATATATATATATTTTTCTAGGTCATTAGCCAAATCCAGTAACTGAAAATCATGCTCCTGCAAAGACTTTCAGATAGTCCTTTTTTCCTTTCTGAGAACACGCACTGAGACATACTCTCTGCAAATACCCAACCATCTCCCTTCTGGAATCTGGCTGCCAGAAACAATGAGAACAAACCCTCTTCACTTGTCATTACAACATGATGCTGTGCATAACTACCTTGGGCATAATATCCACCTTGAGCATGAGGTCTCTGAGAGACTGCATCAATTATTTTATTGAATGTGCCCTTTACATTCATAATATTTAATGGTCCAGGAGACATTTTTCAGATTTGTGAAGATATGGTACATGCTGAATTGTCATTTTTATTTATAAAGTTTAAAAGACACATCATTAGTAAGGTTTGTCTTTCCTTTTGGCTGTGTTTCATATCTGCAACTGAAATTGCACTATTAGCAGCAAACAAACAGAATGTTCAGCTGAATACAAATGAAAAACCATTTCATTACTGAAATTCTGTACATCCTGGAGTCTGTGTTTTAGCAACGGCAACGAAGAGCAAGTGCTCCATGCACCTGACGGGGGGTTTTCAAAGCCCACAGGATTTAACACAGATTCTACCTGAGATAAAGGCTTCTCCATCAACTATTGGCAATGTTACAACAATGTTACATTATAAAGTGAAAGACTTTATCAGCTCAGTTAATTTCTCTATTTAGTTATTTCATTTTTCTGTTCATCTCCCCACCTGCAAAAATTACAGACAAACTTCATTCTGGAGAATTCATATTCAACTTCATATTCAAACTTTGAACTAAACTAATGGAGATCATTTGGATATGAAGTTCTCTCTGAGGCTTGACATATGCAGATCTATGTGGATGGATTTAAAAAACAATCTTTGAACCGAAACCTTTCTTCTACAGGAATGTGTCTCTTGGAGCTTTAATAGTTCCCTAGGAGATGAACAAATAACCAACTACAGGTTTGCCTGCTGACAAAGTTTACTGAAGTCTATTGCTCTGGATCCTCTCTGGTATAGAGAAAACCAGTGGTACAACTGACAACCCAAATCAGACCTTGTGCTTAGGATGCATTATTGTGTTATATCCACATGAGCATTATTCCATCTGTTCTTTTAGCCCTCTTGTACTCTCTTTAAGAGACACATCAAGCTGTGTCTAGGTCTGACTGAACAGTGGTAATATAGCTGCTTCTCTCGTATTTGTTTCACAAGGCCTGGAATCTACCAGACCCAGATTTAAAAGATAAAAAAACTTGAAGAATAAAATAATAATAATAATAAAAAACTTCTCACCTCATGGCTAACTACTCAGGAGCAAAACATATTTTTGTTCTTTGGCATCTTTTCATTACATGTAAGGGTCTTTGGCAGAAAGATCAGTAAGGTGTGTTTTGCTATACCTTAAAGACATGTCATCAAGGACTGAAGTCTAAGACCGTTTACCATCATATTGTAAACCTAATTTATACAGACTGGGTGACTTTAAAGGAGGATCTAAAGGCCAAATGCCATCCTGTGACATCCTGTGACAATATCCCCAAAGAATACTGGATCCCTCATACTACACAGCCCCCCAAAATTATTTATTGAAATTGATCTGACGACAGCAAGCAAACCAAATGAACTGCTGTTTTAATTCTTAGGACAAAATCAAAGAACTGGTTCTATTTACCTTCCAGCAGTGAGCATATACAACCTCTACATTCTAGGTTTAAAGTAAGCAGGTATTTTTATGAGCCTGCCCTATGGTACTATCTATCAAGGCAAGTCTGATCTCAGCTCCACGCCAGAGCAGAAAAGAAGGTCCTTGCTGTGCCTTTCCTGCCAGAAAAAGTATGAGCTGTAGCCTCTGCTGCCACATGCCCTGAAAGCAAAAATCAACTCATTTATTTAAATCAGCTTAACAGCAACTGGTTGTTGCTAAATCACACTGCTACATCCATTCTCCATCTATTGTGTAGTCCTCATTACTTCTTTCATCAGTTAAGAACTGATTTCTTTTGCAGACAGCATGGTTACACTTGAAGAGCATAGGAGTCCACTTTATTACTCATTTTATGCTAGCTAATGAAATCTGCGTGCTTTGGATTTGTATTCTACGTCTTCTAAGCATGGCCTTCAACCCTATAATAATCTCTTTCTCCAGTCCTCCTCCCCCATGGTGTCTCCAGGCAAGAGTCAGCTGGGACCAGTGTGAAAGTATGTATGTTCTGAATGCCCAGGCATATGCATATGCTATAGCCAAACAAAATACATCACGGCGCAGTTCTTCTTGCCTTTCTCTGTGTGGGAGCACTATTTTAGACTTTTTTCTCTTCTACCCAGCTGTGGATGTTAATTAATTTCCTGTAAGTTTCACGATCTTTGAGACTTCTTTCCTTTCATCAAATTTGGTTGGAATAGTCAATAAATTCAAAAGCTACTTGGTGGGGACTACAGATCGGATAAACAAATGGACAGTACTGTCATTTAAACTCTGCTTTGGAGGACGTTAAGATAAAAGCTGGTCCAAGCTAGTATGTTTTGCTCAAGTTGTAAAAGTTTGTATGTACTCTCTATGTTCTGTAGTTTTATGATGCTACTCTCCATGTCTTTTCTTTAAGACTCTGGGAGGCCAAATTGCTACAAATTCTCAAATGAAGAGCAGTGAGACTCATGTTTAGCTCATGTGTCTGCTGAATGTTTAATGTATACAGTTTATTCAGTCTCTTTAACTTACTTTGATGCACACCACTAAAGACAACTAACTTCAAGAAAAAAATGAAACGCTACTTCTATAGTAATGTGAAAGGAAATACCATTCTTTGTCATGGTCCTCATTACTCAAACTGTTGAAAACTCCTGATTGTACTTCTCCCCCTGCTCATTTTCCCCCCCTCTCATAGTGTGTTTGTGGGCCCAAGCTAAAAATCCCATTTTACATTTTATCATCTGCGAGAAAAATAAGGTGAAGCACAATTTGCTTATACATAGAGCATAAGCATTTCTAACAACTGTTGGTGATACATGTATTTTACAAAGGAAAATTAAAAAAATTAAAAATAGTCTCATTATGCTAACTAATTCCAAGATTAAAAAAAAATATGATTACTTTAAACTTGGGCAATTTAAGTAACAAGGTTAAGCACCAGAGATAGGTTTGTCTTACAAAATCTATGAATATCTGAAGGCAAAAACTCTAAATTACCTATATAGTATCCCACAGGACAGACAAATATTTCTATTACAAACTGTTTTTTTTTTTTTTTTTTTTTACATAGATAATGGGGCTCATTTTACTCTCTTCTACCTTACTTCATCCCTCTTCCCTTCATTATTTTTTCTGTTTGGCTCTCCTTTCCAAAGTAAACCCACTTGCTTATTCTCAACTTAACACAGCTGCCTGTATAACCCCAAATGACTTACTCACTCTGCTTCTGTGTCATAGTCTTTCAACTAGTTTTCTTCAGAAAGTTTCTCAGTCCAGTGATACTTACGAAAACTGATTGGCAAAATCCCACCTAGGGCTTTATATGGAAGATGCATCCTATTGTAAAATCTTAAAACCTAAGTCATTATCACCTGCTTTGACAAAATCATTTGTAGGCCATCTGCTCAAGTATATATACTTACACCTTTCCTAGTTGATGTCATTTAAGTTTTCAAATTTTTGTCTATTGCGACTGCGTCTTTACAGTAAGTATAGTAAAAGTATTCAATTTTCCAGCTGTTTTTATTTTTTGAAGGTATATACTAGTGTTTTAACCACAGCTCTTTTAGCCTTACATATTTTCACCGTTATTTGACTCACCACTTCAATTGCATTTGCCTGCAGCTTCAAAGAGTTGTTAATAGCAAACCCCCTCTATGCATGCTGTTCCTGGCAAAAAAAATAGTTATGTACAGATACAAATTCCTAGATTCTAAAGCGATGTGAGCTGCTCAGTATCATCTCAACACAGACTGTCTGTAACAGCCCAGAACCTAGCTCTGGGTGTATACATGAATGTGTCTGTGTCTACATGATATAAACAGTGTTGATAGCAACATTTATGGAAAAAAAAATCACAAACCTTTAAGACTATTTTGCATGTTCTGAAATTAAATTAAAAAGCTGTTGTGTATGAAAGATAGAAGAAAAACAATGCTATTATTTTTTTTGCCTCACTTTCATCTTTCAATCTAGGCAAAATTCCCCATATCATGGAGAGAAGAGTTGAAAGGGCATTTCCTTTGACAGCCAACAGGGCTTTGCTACCCTGATCTAAATTAATGCTAAGAATTCTCTTTGTATGGCCAATTATTAGGGCTGACATCCACGTAGAACAGCCCTGTCTCATAAGATTCATACAAACACACTGACATTACATTCCTGTCTGTCCGCACCATCTGTGCGTGTGGTCTGCAGACACAGAATTCCTGTCCATCTACACTGTCCCTGTGTTTGGTCCACAGAGGCAGAATTCCTGCCCAAGCACATAGCAGCACATGTGCAATACAAGGTTGTGCAGATGACTCCTGTCCATCTGCCCTGCTATTGCATGCAGTATACAAGCAAGGGGAATCACAATAAATTAACACTTTTTTTTCTTTTTTCCCCTGCAGAGGTTGGTTTTTAAGTCTGCATCAATGTTTAGATAATAGTACTAGCTGGAAAACTGGAGAAACTATCAGATTTTCTACTGCATTTGTGCCAAAATTATTCTTATTAAGGAAAAAGAAATTCATGGCACACAATATGTAGAAATATGCCAGTTTTGCCAGATAAGTTTATCAAAGGTGTCTGCATTTCATACATTACTCCTGCCACTGCCTTCTCTATTTCTAACCTATTGTCTTTCTATGATTTACATTACATTATGCCATGAAATAGCAGTAGAGGCTCACCCACTGAGCACCATAAAGCACACTGTAAAGCTTAGAAAAATCTTAGAAAATTCCGTCTCTGCTACAGAACCAGTAAAAGGAAAAGGTCTGTGGAACAAGATGAAAATCTAGGCAGATCATACCTTTGCTGTTTCTTCCTTAATGATCATTTTAGTGCAAAGTCATTTAACTTAGAGAGATAATGGGAAAGCAGATAAGAGGAGAAAGAGAAATCTTTTCATCATCTGATAGCAATGAAAAGGATAGAGATGGACAATGAGGAAATACTCTTAGCTTGTGCTCCCCAATATCCCCCAGTCTGTGGATCCTTCTTTTTCCAATCCAGGAGCAGGCACTTGCCTGTCTCTTTGTGAGATACAGAAGAGATACAAAATGAAAATTTGTGCGTATAAATATTTTCCTGCCAAAGAGAAGAAAAATATAGAACAAGAAGGTACAGTACTTATTACTTCCACAGAGCAAATAAACCCATGCAGTCTTCCAAGTTTAAACAACTTATGTATGCATGTTTTCTTAAGGATCTCTATATTGCTTTTATTTTTTTTTTCCAACAACATTAATGTCAGCAGTTGGCAGCAGTTTGGGTTTCTAGCTGAAACAAAGGAGGTGAGGCCAAGGTTTTATCTACTAGAGTTTTGGAGATGGAGGGCACACTGGCGTGGTGTCAGAAATTTCAGCTTAAGTTTAAGCTTAAGAAATTTCAGCTTTAAGTTTCAGCTTAACGTGAAAAAAGTGGGAAGATTCTTTTCTTAAACTATTAGAAGGATCAAGGATGGTGTAACAGTGAAACCAAGTGTTTAAAAAATTAAAGTTCCCTCCTTAGTAAAAATCCCACAACAAGAGATGCCCAGGTTGTTCAAATCCTATGAAGAAGTTGGCACGGGTCAGCTGTGAGAGCTCCATTTATTTTTTGTTTATTCAAGGAAATACAGGAAATATTTGTATTCACTCTAGGAAAGACAGGAATTGGTGGTAAACAGAAAGGGAACAAAAGACTGAGTTCTGTGATTGTAAAGTTGTGATCAAACAAAGAGAACAATACCCCTAATAAAGCAGCTATCCCTTAACCAGGGCTGTATTGAAGATAAAAGACCATTACTTCCCCCAGGCACCAGTACTGATACTTAAGATCAGACTTAATATTCATTTGGAGACAAAAGCATTATGGAAGTTGAGAGACTAATATTCACTTATTGATAACCTAAAATTGTGTGACATGTTATTGCAAAGGTAAATTTACTCATATATGAAACTGGACATGCTTTAGTACCTCATTGATCTTATCTCCATATGATAAATGTGTGATTTGACCATGTAAATTCAGATAGCAATCTTCTGTTATCTGAGTTTGAGCCTTACTTGCTTTTATGCACAATCTTTAAAAGCATTTATTGGTACTGAAAAGACTCAAACCTTTGGTACTATGTTTTAAGGCAAAGAAAGGGCAGGACAGAAGCCATTCGTTTACTTTGTGTTCAATAAATGTCCACTCAGAGACAGCAGAATACAAACGCCCTAACACAATCTGTCAAAATCACTACCTTGTATTTGACAGCATTGTCCACAGACCTGCATTCATGGCAGGAATGGGAAGCAGAATCTCCATCAGTATCAACTTTCTCGTCCTTATCTTTCAGAGTTGGCAGCTGTTAACAGAATCCTCACAGCCTCCCAAGTCAGAAAGGAGCAAAAAAGTCTCTATCCTCTCCTTACACACATTTACAAATGTCAAGTGGCAAAAACATGATGGCTAGGGAAAAAAATACATGCCTTTTCTTTGGTTATGAATATTTTTTCATCTCCGAGAGCAGGGCATAGAGAACATACTATACTTATGAAGGAATAACAGTCATGGATTTACTTAGCACCAAAACCTACTTGGATTCTTCAGAACGTAATAGCATGAATTTAACAGAACTGAGGGGAGTCTGCAGCCATCAGCACCAGTCCATTTGCAGATGCTATCATAAGTAACTGATACCTAATTTCATAAACCTGTGACTGATTTTGATAAACCTGATATGCTATTCTACCAATTTAGTATGCAAATTAGTGAAGGGTTAGAATCAAGAAACTAGATCTAATTGCCAGCATATATCTCAGTTTTCCAACTGCAATATGAAACTTCTATTTTATTCTGCAATATCTATTCACTAGCCCAAGATACAGTGTACTGGACTAGGCTCAGTTGGATTGATTCAGAAAGGGGAATTATTTTCAGAATTTCATGGAGCTTAATACAGTATATGATGAAAAACCTGTGGACAGAGATATTGCAGGGCATAAGCTGAAAAACATCCAAGACCGCTGTTCATCAACAGCTCACTATTTACTGAAGCTGAAGTACATTCTGTAGAGTTAAGACTTAATTTTGATTTAATTTGATGACGGGGATTATAATTCTCTATTGCCGGCTATGTATTTTCCCTTTTGCAAGCAAAAACCTCACTGATTTATTATGTTATTCCCCAGCTAAAACCCCAAATATGCAACATATGCTATCTTATAGATCACTATTTTTCACTGCATAT
Organism: Anser cygnoides; assembly: GCF_040182565.1. Taxonomy (NCBI): domain Eukaryota; kingdom Metazoa; phylum Chordata; class Aves; order Anseriformes; family Anatidae; genus Anser; species Anser cygnoides. Next base: position 65,955,014 of record NC_089873.1, on the reverse strand, counting down.
TTCTAGGCGCACAATTCTTTCCACCATTGCTCCTTCAAGTAAAGAACACAATTACTTGCATATTAATTTATACAACTGCTAATCTGCAATCTACTTGAAATCTTCTACATCTTTTGTTTACCTCTATGAGACAAGCAGTCAACATGGATCTCTGACTTCCACCTTCTCCTTAAGTATTTTTGGAACACGTTGCATTATCTATCACCTCACCAGTTACAGTTCTTACATGAATTAAAACCAGTACTAAAGCTGGTAAAACATTTTTGGCTTTCTGCCTCTACCTTTCTACCAGCTATCAATATGTGAATTTGATATTGGCTGTTCAATGGCATCTTTCACAGTAAACAGATTCAGAACCCCTTTGTAAGGAATATCCTCTGGAAAGTCAATGCAAGGCTTTTCTTCAAAGTCATTTTTGATTATTTGTCAATTCTTTAAAAATATTTGAAGAAATGGGGACTTCCATCACTTTTCCTGCAGCCTGATCCTTAATCATTTAATGCTACAGCCAGAAAGTTGGTAATTTTTTCCTTTCAGCTTACTTCCTCACAGTTTGTAAACTAATGATGTTTTACCTTACTTAGTAATGATTAGGACAAGTTTCCAGAATACAATTTTACAATACTCTGCTAGAGAAAACCTGTAACAATGAACTAAATTTTGTAAAAACGTGTTATGTGAGTTATGCCTGTAGCAAAGATTCTGAAACTCTAAACTGACAGAAAGGCATCAGTAAACCCACTGAAGTGGGTTTCAGACAGTTGAAAGGCGAATTGCCATTTATTTAAGAGAGAACACTGAAGTGACACGTTCACTAGGCTTTTCATCCAAACAGAAGTAACCACAAATAAAGTCTTGCTTTACAGCTTAAGTATGAAACTGTTCAACGTGCTGTGTCTTCCCTGTGGAATAATACCAATAAATGTAGGAACAGATAATCATAACATACCAACTTGGCACATTTTGACTGGAGATGAAGTTAACAAGACGTGTGTCTTCTAGACAATTGCCGATGCCAGGTAAAACAGCTTAAACTAATAAGAATTATTATTATAGAAAAAGACACATCAAATCAAGTAAATATTAAGAATGATCACATGCTCATCTTGGAAAATCACTGTATTTTTACTGCATTACAAGTCATTCTAAATTTTCCTTTATTAGAACTGAAATTTTAGTGTTAAATCTCTTTTTCTTCACACACAATATATTCCCGGGTTTGTTTTTATCAGGATGAGATCTGATCTCATCCTCTTTGTCATCAAAACTTCAGAGTTCAGTAAACAATGTGTCTAAATGACAAGACTTAAATGTAATCATAAACTCTCTGTTTTTCCGGTCAGCATTCAAACATCATCAATCCAAATACCGAAACTGTGATGCCAAACCAGCCCAGCCACAAGAACCAGTTGTTGGAAAGTCTCAAATATTTTATCCCTGAGGCACATCCTGCCACTGGACAACAAACAGGAAGTCATTGTGTATGGACCCTTCCCAACTACCGCACAAGCTGTAACAGTCAAGCAAAAGAAGATGCACCCATAATTTTATTCCTTGAATTAAGGACTATTGGCAATCTCAAGCACTTCTAAACTGCTGGTTCTAAGCTTTTGTATCTATCTCATGAATTCATCAGCTAACAGAAAGACTGTCAGAAACTTAGGGTAGCTGTTTTCAACATAAAATTTACAGCACAGAAGTCTTATAAAAATTAATAAACACATGATCTGTTCCAATATCTTCTCTTTATTTAACCACAAAACAATGCCTATCTGATCAGTGGTTTGTGCCACGATAACTACAGAAAATCACCATGTAGTACAATTCCAATGTGAAATGACAATGGCTATATCTATACTGCACTAGTGTCCAGAAATAGTATTCACAGACTAAAGAATTACCATTTTTAGGTCCCAAACTAGGTTTCCGAGTAGAGTCTTCTGGAGCCACTGAGCACATTCATTGTTCTTAACTCATTATTACTACTCTCAAGCCAGTACTTCCCAGTGTGGGCTTAACAAGTATAACTGATGTCAAGAACCATCAGACTGGTTGCCACTTAGTGGAGAAGGCAAATAAATGGGATGCAGAGTCTCTAAACTGCTAACCTAGATTTGTCCAGCAATCCTGATTTTCTAGCCAGGGACAACGATGCTTCAATAACTTAGGATGGGACGTTTTAATCCTTGAATGAGAGAGACTGTAAATGTGGCAGTGGATGCTGTCAACAATTATCCTATGAATTTATATTAATTTGTGCAAAGTTTTAGTGAATTAAAAAGCTGTAAAACTATAATATGAAAATCTTAATACATTCAGTAAATGGAGGAATATTTCTAATAGACTGAAAGAGATTTTTGAAAACTGAGATCAAAGTTGGGAAATATCAGTCCATAGAGTATTTTTGTAATGTTACAAATGTCTGGAAAGAATGGGTAGCAAGCGCTGCTTTGTCATCCGAGTTCTAAAGCAATTTTAAAAACCTCAGTCCTTCAGTGAGGAAACGAACCTTGGCCTCCAAGCAAACCTACAGAGCCACCATTGCAATGCCCTAAAAACTGCTGACTGAAGCCCTAGTCAAGGCACAAGCAGAAAACAGGCATGGCTGTTTACAGCAGGGCCAACAGACAGTTTCTTTCTCTGGAACCATGAGGCCTGCTACAGCAAGGAACTTGCTTGAACATACATCATTATTTAGTAATACAAGAGGTAGAGTGTAAAGGTAAAATGAGGAAGGAGAGGGGAACGAGTGTATATGTAATACCACAGGAAGATGAAATGCTGCCACAGAAGACTGCTGACACTGCACTGAATGCTGTTACTGTGGTAACTGATGATTAAAAATGATGGGAAAAAAGTCTGGAACACATGGCAAGGAGAAGGTAGTTTCTTTATGTTGTACTTCAAGGCTGTGTTCAAGGGCATGACAGAGCCTCGTTTTCTGTGTCTGCTTGGCTGTTGTCAGGTTGCTCGGGTCTGTTCCTGGCAGAAGTCTCTGCTTGACAGAAACAATTACCGAGGAGCAATGACTGGCAAAGCAAGCAGTGCCGTGACTGATAATCTGGGTGGATTACAGGCCTTCGACAAAAGCCATGATGCTTAACTTTGACAGCTGGCAATGTTTGATGAGAACCAATTAGTGGATATACATTCACTTCAGCCAGAAGTCTTCTGTTTCTAGTCCAATAGCTTCCTGAATAGGAAGTGCACAGAATGCTTTCCCTAACTTGTCTGCTCACAGATATGCCAGCTACACCATCATAACCACTAAAACCATACTATAAAAACTATGTATTTCGGCATCTGTGTATATTAAAGACTGTAGATTCAAATTTCGTAAAGCTGCATTTGACTCTTCAGATCGTGGTGGTGGTAGACTGTGAAAAAAAAGATCACTTTACCATGACTCTACATGCCCTACACTGTCTAAATGAGGTTGTAACAGCACTATTAAGGTACCAAGTCCACTTCAAGTGGCAATATTTCTCAAAATGCTTCACTATTTCTTTAAAATTTCCTAGCAAAGTAGGTTAATCTGTCCCTTGCTGTTTCAAACAGGTTACCACAACACTTGGAGAATACTAGCATTCAAAGAATACCTTCTGTTCTGCCCAATACTTGCAGGAACCTTTGATGTGCAAGTCCCTTTCAAACCTTTCTGTCTGTTCTTAGCTTTCTTATCACATGGGTTTTCTTTCCCCATTTTTTCGTCTGTTTCCACTCTTGCTAGTGCAAGCATGCAGATACTGCAGCAAAAAAGATCAATAAAGGAAGATGAATCCAAGTTCCCTGATCTCATCACTTATTTCAAACATTTACTTTTGCCTTGTTTTCTCAGCTACAAAGAAGTCACCACTACCACATTCAAAATAACTTAAATACATCTTCCTATACTTCCTAAGTCCCCTTCTAACAGCGTCATCATTTGAGAGGTACCTCCACTCATTAAACTCAGTGAGCACTATTGCACCACCAAGAACTCTCAGATGCTCTTGGAGAACAATGGTAGTTCTGTCACAGAAACAGCTACATTTAGTAATTATCTGCTGGGATTGTATCCATATCACCTGAAGATGAAATTATTTTGCTGCTAGGATAATCATTCATCAGACATGGTTTCAAATCAGTGCAGCTAAGGCAAAGCAAAGACTAACTGCGTTACTTACAGAATCTGTATTATTTCGTCAGCAGGGTGGTAATAAAAACCTACAGAAGTGTGGTAGTTCTGATACAACTCCATGGCAGTGAGAGAAAAAAGCTTGCCTGTCAGCTGCCTCTGACCCATTTTACATTCTCCTGTTACAAAGAGAAATCACTCTAACCAGTGGAACTTCACTTTGGAAAAGTTCACAGCAGAGAAGTGTCAAGTGTCAGTGTGCTGGGTTTCCAGGGAAACAAGCAACAGTGGAAAACGAGTATTTTCAGGGGGGAGAAGCTATTCTAGAATCTAAAATTCTTTCCTTTTCCTCATGATCCCACGAACCACATTTACTTGACAAACGAATCTTTGCAGTACCTTGGCCTCATAAGGAAAGTCAGCCAAAATCTTTGCAGGAAAGAAGCACAAAGTAGCACAGAGAAAACATCTTTGGGACTTGAAAGTCTAGATTAAATATGTATTAAATATTGCATAAATGCTGAATATTACTAGTCATCACCAAAAAATTTCTCTCGGTTTATGGGAATGGTAAATAACAGCCCCTCAATTCATGTTGGACTACAGAGGAAGGAGTGATTATGATAAGGAGACGGAAGCAGAACGGAACCACACATATCAAAGAAAAGATTCCTCTGAATGGCAAGCAGACTAGTACATAACCCATACTTTCAATAGCATGAGGTTTCTTATCTCCCTTCGCTAAGATAGAAAGGAGCTTTTTCACAAAGTTGAGAGTAACTGAACAACAAGAACGTATATGGGTAAACAGGAAAGGTGAGGTACCAGATGAAATGGAAGCGCTGAGGGACAAAAAGTAGACATTACTGACGTACATTAGAACGAAGAAGAAGCTGAAGACAATGGTTGATTTTCTACTCTGTCAAAAGTGAAAGCTATCAAAAAAAAAAAAAGCCAAGAAGATCAGAATGCTCATACCTTTCTCTATCTTCCCTTAAGACTGTACTCAGTTGACTAACAAAATTAATTTCAATACCCAGATATTATTATTTTAGGTCAGAAAAGAAGAAACAAGATGGTACTCGGAAAAATCAGATGTCTTCAAATTTACTAATCCTGATAAACTCTTTCCTACTATAGTATAATCTACTATAATGAAAGCTATTAATGGTTATTTTTGGGAACCTGTGGGGATTCGTGGGGTTTTGGAAGACTTTGTTAAGGTTTCTGACACTGTCTCACATGACACACTCACGAACAACTTCAGGCTAAGGAAAAGCTTCATTTTGAGTTTTGTCCAGTTTTGGATACCACACTTGGAGAAAGAAATAGACAAATTAAATGAAATCTGAGAAAGCACAACAGGAGGGATCAGATATCTAGAAAACAAGACATATGAAAACTGGAAGAACTGAGACTACGAAAAACACAGAGGAGATACCATCATAAACCAAAAGGGCTGCTAAAAATAGCTAAGAAACAAGTCCTTCTCTTTCTTTCTTTCTTTCTTTCTTTCTTTCTTTCTTTCTTTCTTTCTTTCTTTCTTTCTTTCTTTCTTTCTTTCTTTCTTTCTTTCTTTCTTTCCTTCCTTCCTTCCTTCCTTCTTTCTTTCTTTCTTTTTCTTTCTTTCTTTCTTTCTTTCTATGCTCATACCAGATAGAAAAAAGTAGTAATGAGCTTAAATTGCAGTAAGGGAAATTACAGATCACAATGACATTATAATGATAAAGACAGATGAGCCATAGAAAAGACTTCTCAAGATTGAAAGTCTCCACTAAGAGTATTTAAGAACAGATTACAGGTATAATTGGTTCTGCTTTAAAGTGAGATGAATTTTCTATGATTAAAATATAAAAGTGTGGGCACTAAACTGTTTAGGAAATTATACTCCAAAGTAGTTATCAACTGCTCACTAACAAAATGGATAAATAAATCATGTGTGTTACATGAAGCTCTGTCCTGAGCCCAGTACTATTCAGTATTTTTTCATTAACAACCTGTGTGATACAAGAAACTGTTTATGAAATATGAAGGAAGAAGCTTAGGTGAGTGATTTTGCAAGCATGCTGAAGTACAGGACCAAAACTCAAAATGTTCTTAAAAGACTCAGGAAGTGATTGCAGGCAGAAGGGATACTCAATAGAGGGGTGTCCCTATCTTTTCTCCACCCAGCTGAAAGCACTGACCTAGAGGATAAGGGGCAATGGCAACAAGTCCCTGCCTGGTGTGGCAAATACATCCCCTCATGGACTTCCCAACCTTCCCACGTGCCCGTGCACAATAGGCATGAAGCTTTGCAGGTTGATCTGAACGATATTGAGGAACACTGTACATCTGGCTTGGAGGTGACAAGGAAGTCACGTTGACCTGTGCCCTGCATTGAAACCGTTCCCACCAAGAAAAAAAAAAGATGGGTCGTTGCCTTGGGAGACTCCCTTCTGAAGGGATCAGAAGGCCCAATATGTAGTCTGGACCAACTTCACAGGGAGGTCTACTGCCTCCCTGGGGCCTGGATTAGGAACGTGAAGAGAATGCTTTCTGTGCTCATTCAGCCCTCAGACTATTATCCATTATTGATATTTCAGGTAGGTGGTGATGAAGCTTCAAGATGAAGTCTGAGGGCAATCAAAAGAGACTTCAGAGTGCTGAGACAACAAGTTAAGGGGTCAGGAGCATAGGCGGTGTTTTCCTCTATCCCTCCAGTTGCAGGGACTGACGAGGTGAGGAACAGGAAGAGCCAGCAAATCAATATCTGGCTCCAAACCTGGTGTCACAGAACTTTGGGGATTTTGACCATGGGTCATTTTACAAGACACCAAGCCTGCTGGCAATGGACAGGGTTCATCTGCCTCTAAGTGGTAAAAGGATCTTTGCTCAGGAGTTAGCAGGGCTCATTGCTTTAAGCTTTAAGGGCTTTAAGCTATATTTGAAGAGGGAAAGGGATAAAACCAAGCTTGACAGAGACAAGCCTGGGGGTGGTACAACAATGGTTATGGGATGGTGTGTTAGCAAGTTACATCAGTCTGCCTCCCAGTTGAGGTAGGGGTTATATAGCCATGTGGCACCAAAGGCACAAGGGATCACAATCACAAAAATTTTAGAAACTCTTCTAGGTTAGGGAAGCTCATGGAGCAGATAGGTTAGGAAGGAGAGGCAGTGGGGTAGCCCTTGTATGTTAGGGAGTGTTTGTATTGTCTTGAGATTAACAATGGCGATGACAGGGTTGAATGTTTATGGGTAAGACTTAGGGGGAAGGCCAATGAGGCAGATGTCCTGGTGGGCATCTGTTATAAACTGCCTAACCAGGCCAAAGAGGCAGATGAAATATTCTACAAACAGCTGGGAGAAGTCTTGCAATTGTTAGCCCTTGTTCTCGTGGGGGATTTCACCTTACCAGATGTCTGCTGGAAATACAACACAGCAGAGAGTCTAGGAGGTTTCTAGAGCATGTGGAAGATAACTTCCTGACACAGCTGGTGAGTGAGCCAAGTAGGGATGGTGCCCCGCTGGACCTCTTGCTCATAAATAGAGAAGAACTTGTGGGTGATGTGAAGGTTGAAGGCCAACTTAGGCACAGTGATCATGAATTAACAGAGTTTTTGATTCTTGGAAAAGTAAGGAAGGGGGTAGGCAAAACTGCCACCCTGGCCTTCTGGAGGGCAGACTTCAGCCTGTTAAGTAGACTGGTTGCCAGAGTCCCTTGGGAGGCAGTCCTGAAGGGCGAAGGTGTCCAGGAAGGGTGGACACTCTTCAAGAAAGAAATCCTAAAGACACAGGAGCAGGCCATTCCTACATGCTGAAAAATGAGCCAGAGCGGAAGAAGACTGGCCTGGCTAAACAAAGAGCTGTGGCTAGAGCTCAGGAAGAAAAAGAGGGTTTATGACCTTTGGAAGAAGGGGCAGGCCACTCAGGAGGACTACAAAGATGTCATGAGGCTGTGCAGGGACAAAATTAGAAGGGCCAAAGCCCAGCTTGAACTCAATCTGGCTACTGCTGTTAAAGACAATTAAAAAATGTTTTTATAAACACATAAACAAGAAAAGGAGGACTAAGGAGAGTCTACATCCTTTATTGGATGTGGGGGGAAACACACCGACAAGAGATGGGGAAAAGGATGAGGTACAGATGACTTTTTTGCCTCAGTCTTTAGAATCAAGACCAGTTGTTCTCCACGTACTCTGTCCCCTGAGATGGCAGATAGGGATAGGGAGCAGAATGATGCCCTCATAATCAAAGAGGAAATGTTTAGCGACCTGCTCCTCCACTTAGATGTACACAAGTCTCTGGGGCCAAATGGAAGGGGTACTGAGGGAGCTGGCAGAACTGCTCACCTAGCTGCTTTCCATCATTTATCAGCAGTCCTGGCTATCATGGGAGGTCCCAGTCAACTGGTGGCTAGCAAATGTGATGCCAATCTACAAAAAGGGCCAGAAGGAGGATCCCAGAAACTACAGGCCCGACAGTCTGACCTTGGTGCTGGGGAAGCTCATGGAGCAGATTATCTTGAGCATGATCACACAACACTTACAGGACCATCCAGGTGATCAGGCCCAGTCAGCATGGGTTTATCAAAGGCAGGTCCTGCTTGACGAACCTGATCTCCCTTCTATGACAAGGTGATGCACTCAGTGGATGAGGGAGAGGCTGTGGATGTGGTCTAACTAGACTTCAATAAGACTTTTGCCACTGTTTCCCACAGCATTCTCCTAAAGAAGCTGGCTGCTCAAGGTTTACATGGGTATATGCTTTGTTGGATTAAAAACTGGCTGGGTGGCCAGAGTTGTGGTGAGTGGAGTTAAATCCAACTGGAGGCCGGTCACTAGTGGTGTCCCCCAGGGCTCAGTATTGGGGCGAGTTCTCTTCAATGATCTGGATGAGGGGATCGAGTACACACTTGGTAAGTTTGCAGATGACACCAAGTGCACGAGTGTTGATCTGCTCTAGGGTAGGAGGGCTCTGCAGAGGGATCTGGATAGACTGGACTGATGGGCCAAATGTATGAAGTTCAACAAGTATAAAGGCGTGGGGCACAACAACCCCATGCAATGCTACAGGCTAGGGAAAGAGTAGCTGAAAAGCTGTCTGGCGGAAAGGGACCTGAGGGTATTGGTCGACAGCCTTCTGAATATAAGCCAGCAGTGCGCTCAGGTGGACAAGAAAGCCAACAGCATCTCTTGCTGATACAAGAAGGCTTGTATCAGAAATAGTGGGGCTAGCAAGACTAGGGAAATGATTGTCCCTCTGTACTCGGCTCTGCTGAGGCCGTACCTCGAATGCTGTGTTCAGTTTTGGGCCCCTCACTACAAGGAGGCCATCAAGGTTCTGGAGCATTTCCAAAGAAGGGCAACAAAGCTGGTGAAAGGTCTAGACAATAAGTCTTATGAGGAGTGGCTAAGGGAGCTGGGGTTGTTTAGTTTGGAGAAAAGAAGGCTCAGGGGATACCTTATTGTATTTTACAATTACCTTAAAGGAGGTTGTAGCAAGGTGGGGATCAGGCTCTTCTCCCAAGCACCAACTGATGATGAGGGGAAATGGCCTCAAGTTGCACCAGGGGAGGTTTAGGTTGGATATTAGGAGAATTTTCTTTACTGAAAGGGTTGTGTGGCATTGGAATGGGCTGCCCAGGGAAGTGGTTGAGTCACCATCCCTGTAGGTCTTTAAGAAACACGCAGATTTAGAACTTAGTAGCATGGCTTAGTGGTGGACTTCAGTACTAGGTTAAAGGTTGGACTAGATGATCTTAGAGGTCTTTTCCAACCTGAACAATGCTATGATTTGAAAACTATGTTAAGAAAAGGCAGTATAATACAAATGTACCCAGCAACCCAGTATGCACTGTAATCTGGAGTCACACCACTTAGAATGAAAATTTTGAGATCCCATCATCGGTAACACTGAATCAAGCTAGTTTCTGATAACTTCTGCAACAGTATATTAAAAAAGAATTGGGAATAATTGTGAAATATACATAACAGAATCACAGAATCATAGATGGTTTAGGTCGGAAGGGACCTAAAAAGTTATTTAAAAACAATTCAATTGAATAACACTCCAAGCTCAGAAAACAGACACTGATACAGTTCAGAACCTCCTAACGATTTCAACACTATTACTTAACGATTAAGGCATAGTAGTGCCTCGAGATGTCGGTGAAGCTGGGCCCCCACTGTGCTAGACGCTGTATTAGACACTGCACAAACACAGAAAATGACAATCTTTGCTCCAAATAACTCTTTGTAGAAAACCCCAAGCTTCTGAGACTCAAAGCCCACAGACAGGAAAACCTCAGCCCATTCATATATGCCTTCCACTTAAAACTCAAATCTACAAGAGTAGGACTTCACACTGGTATAACAAATATATCTTGATTTTTAAAACTTAGCCTGACTAGAAGATGAATATATGGCAAATAGGCTCTTTTCTAACAGATGAGTGGTAGATGTGCTGCCACAAAGCACGCCAGAGTTTGTTGGGACTCTTTCAATTCCAGCATGACACACATTGCAGGGACTTCTGTATGGCATATAATCTGAGCACACTGGCTGGCACTCGCCACACTACATCTGGACTTTGTTAGGTAACCTTCAGCTCTGTTTTCTTGCATCAGACCTGGCCCCCTCATGTGAAGCAGCCTCCCAACCACTCTTTCACTATGAGCTAGTCAAGGAGACAAAGTACTTTGGGAGGAAGTAAATTGGGACCACATTAGCTGGTGACCCTCGCCCTGCAATTGGCCTCCCTTTCCGATGATAGAGGAAATCCCTCATACAAAATGACAACCAATATGAAACAGGCAGCTCCATTTACTGGAAAGCCTGGTCAACGCTGAGTGCCTCATTAGGAAACGGTCTCTATATTGAGCCACATTCCTGCAATTCAGAGCCTAGAAACTCTAAATTAAAACAACATTGATGCCGTATCCTCTTTCTGAAATGCCTCTCTTCATCCAAACTTTAACATACATACTTAAATAAATTAAAGACCCAAAATGTCTTTGGCAGTACTCCTTCCTTCTCTTTCACAGTAATACCCTTCCTGCACGAGTGGCTTGGAACGTGACAATGTTGAGAAGGGACAAAGGAGAATTAAAGCAAAGAATAACTGGAACCTTCCATAGTCGGTATAACTTTTTCTTGATGAATCTGTGTGCCTTCACCTACAGTTTTAAGTAAGTAAAAATCACTTGAAATTGTGGGGCTGAAGAACTTGGACATTATTTTTTAAGATGTAAATTGAGGTTTATCAATAGACGGTTCTTGTTTTAGGAAAGAATTGCCTCTTTATACCCCCTAAGAAAGGTCAATTAACAGTGAGTCAGTCTACTAACAGCAGAAGCTATTGTAGCCACACAATGATTATCAGCACAAGCAATGAAAAGGTATAATCTGAACCCCATGCACAGACAATTTGATCCATTCACATTCATTATTGCGGGGTAGTCAGAAAAAACACTTTTCTAAAACGTTATCTCTCTCAGAGGCTTTTTACCAGTTTGCAGTTGGGTTCAGAAATAAGGTCTATGGTATGTACCACAGTATGTGTAACTCTTCACACAAACCACCCACTTCCGATATTGCTCAGCACTTCTGTTTGTGTCCTACATACATGGAAACGGGAACCTCTTAGTCAACTGTGCCTACCAGCCAACTGAAAGAGCTGCTTTCCCACAACCAACTGTAATCGTTTCCTAGAAATGGGATGGACTGAAATATAACATGATTATCAGGGAGGTCAACAGTTCTGAAATAGTATTAAAGACACAAGGAAGGAATTAGAAAGGTCAGAATTCCAGATCTGAATCTGAAGGGTTGAATGAACTTTTTAAGATCCAGAATTAATTTTCAAAGTCTTCCATAAGATCCTGATTAACTTGCCTTTCTTGAACAGATGTGTTTAATACATCTACAAATTTAAATGACTTTTCATTCACAATTTCTACTGGAAATTTAGGAATTTCTACTGATGAAGAAGCACAGCAAAATACAAGGCTGTTGACCTGTCTGACCTGCACTAACCAAAGAGGACCACAAGGGCCAAGTACACCGATAACTTGCAAAATGTGGAAAAATGAAATTCCCTTTGACTATAGCTGTAATGAGGATCATGGAAAATTTAATAGCATCTCTTCTGCACCATCTTCTACTTCTAGAGCTGTTAAATTCTGTACAATTTCAGTTGGTGACCTCAATGCAGAAAAAGTACATATCAAAGCTGCTGGTATTGAACAAGTAAATGTGATGTCATCCCCTACAACTTAGAGAGTTGGTGAGTTCTCTGTTGGTATAATTACTGTCACATGATAAGTAACTTTGAAAAGCTTTTCTTTCAATAGTATTGAAGGTGGCACACACACAAAAAGGATAAAAGATGATACTTACATCCTTAAGATGTAGGATAGATTTTAGGGAGCGTATGTCAAGTCCCTGTTAGGTCAAATAAGTATCTCTCAGGTAGAGCTTAAATATAGCACAGACTGTTTATATATAAACATATATTCTACCTTAGGGACTGGGGATGGACTGGACTGTACCTTGCAGTACTTATATCTGTGATTTTGTATTTGCTCTTATACTCCTTATATGTAATACTCTTATCAGGCATGTTTTGAGGAGATTACAATTTACAATTTGCTTTCTTCACAGTTCTTTTTAAGAGAAGGAACAAAGACAAGTCTCTACAGCTGATGGCAGTTCTGGAACCAGAAGCTTCAAAGGCATTTGGATATTCCAACAAATTTTTTGAAAAAGTACTACTGTTTCAAAACAGAGCATGTCAGCCCAGAATTGGTTTCACTTCATAGCAAGAACAATTTCAGGTTAATCTCTTGTGCATTTGAAGTTTATTTTGGAAATGAATTATCCCATGCCTATGCACAAAAGCACTTAGAATGGGCATCCTTAAGGGAAATGTCTTTTTAGGAACAGTATATATTATGTGACTTACCATCACTGAAAACTAATGATGTGAACTACAGCAATACTAAAAATCAACTAAGTGAAAACTAAGTCACTACAGATAACCACAACATTAATACATAGATTGCATACACACAATCTTCGGTAGAAAAAAAAATCCCTAAAGATCATTCTGTCTACCAGCCAAGGATAATCAGAAGGAAACTCAGAAAGACAAGTTGCATGAAGTAGCTAGCATTTAAACTCAGGACAAGAATTACAAATAAAAATTTCCAATTTCTCTTAGAACAAGTATTAACATATTCTAAGGCTATTATGTCTACCAACAATTAAATGAAGAAAATAAGTACTTTACATTGCTGTGAACACTTCTGAATCCCATTCTAGTAGGAAGTCATTTGGATGACAAGTGAAAGTAATTGCAACTGTTGCTCAAAAGTAAATAAGTATACTGCATTTCCCACTCATTTTAAAGCTGTTGTGAAACTATACAATTACTGTTGTAAAATTAAAATAATTGCCATCTTAAAAATACACAGCCAGTAACCTACTTGTGTTTCCTAAGGAAGAAGCAGAGAAATCCCTTATTACGGCAGAGACCTGGTTTTGTCTTACTGTTTTTGACCTCAACAGAAATCATCTGTTGATGAAATGCTGTGCATGATAAAACTTTTTTAAGATGGAATCAATGGTACTGAAGCAGTTGATACTGGACTGACAGCAGTATTACGTGTTCTTACAGGGAATGTGGCATGGCACTAACAGAGAAGAATCCAACAAAAGTGCTGAAGTGAAAAATCTACACAGATCCTGGATCTCTTATTGTCAGGGTTGCCTTCTGCTTCCACAGTGTTTTATCAGCAATATATTTTTCACTTTGCATTTAATACTGAAACAAAATTTTATGGGCTTGAATAGAAACATACTTTTTCTGATTGTTATACTAACACAGAAAGGTCTTAGGAACAGGAGAAGGACAGAAATAGAAATGGACCGATCTCCCCACTCACATGGCCTCCCAGATTCCACTCAAGTAACCAGCATTCCTTTATGAGCTTCTGTCACAGATTAGAAACCACAATAGAGACCATGTGGTGTAATACGGTTCAATTTGACCCTTATGGCAAGGACAAATTTCATCCATTTATGCTTCCTCCCTGACAAGGCAAATATAGAACACCAAAAGAAGTATCACTCAATTTCCCTGAGTCTCTGGAAGTTAAGAATAAATGTCTTTTTCATTCACAGTTTCCTACATACTGTAGCACATGTACGACAGCAGCAGTGACACAAGGAAATCCCTCTGATCATGGAGGCTGTTTAATTCCCACCATGTTTTAAAGTCTTCATGATCAGTAGCTAGTTTGAAATTGTTATTCATGTACTTTTTGTCACAAAATAAACGTCATATAAATAAACGTCAATAACGTCACACCAAATTACTAACTGGTTTCTTTCCTCTCCCTCCTCTACCCACCTGCTGCTTGAGCTGTTGTACGAGGCGGTCTTTCTCTCGCTTGAGTGCAGCCACTTCGTCTTGGGTCTTCTTCTTGGAGGATGAAAGTTCTAGCAGAGCAATATTGGCATCTTTTTCACTAATGGCAGCAAGAAGTGCTTCCTGTCTGAAAAACACAGATACATGATTATCCTGCAAAACTAGGAGCATTGAACACAGAACCATAGACATACCATATACCACAGACATTGTAAGAGCGTGCAACTCTGCTGGGCAGAAATAAATGCGGTTGTTGCGGTTATATCCATTGGTGGAGCAGGAAGTCAGACCCAGCTGCCTACCCGAAGATGACAGTGCTTATAGGATAAGAAAAAGATATAATAAAGTTATCATTCTGCATTTGGCTCCTAAATTTTTTAATAACAACCATTTATTGCTTCTTCAGATGAACATTTTCATTCTTTATAATGTTCTAAACATTTCCAGAATGGATTTTAAGAATGCACATAGAAATACTTGACTAATCGTAAGACTTCCGTGCTAAATTATTGTTAGGTTATGCTGTCTACTCATGCAGCTATTTTAGAAGGAAGGTGGCATGTGACAAGTTTACTGAAATCACTTGAATAATACAGTGTATTCCCAGAAGCATACAATGACACAGACACTTCTGTGCTACATGACAGATGTTGAAATAGATGACCTCAAGGATGCTTGATCTATTCTTTGACTTTTTTTGTGAGTAACTAACATAGTGATGAGCTCTTCAGACACATATCTGAAGAGAAAGGTAGGCCTGCTCTCATCACAAACCTTTTTCAGCTTTGCAAAAATGTTGTAAGCAAAAAAATTCTGCAGTAATATAAGAACTCGCTATAGAAATACCTCATCACACTCCTCCCCAATTGTAAAAAATCTCTCACAAATACCCTTGCAGTTCAGAAACATTTTGTAGATACTGGAAAGAGGGGAGATACAGATAATAACCCTGTCAATAAAACAGCAGTTCTCAAATGAACTCAAAGGATTGGTATATGTTAGGAAAACCAACTATTTCTGCTCTTTGACCTTAATTCTCACCTTTAGCTGCCATGCTCAAGTCAGGATGTGCAACAGGACATAAAGGAAAACTTTGACCTTATTCTCCAATAGGGGTGGCTTGTCCCCCCTCTCATAACTTAAGTATTCACCTTGTGAAGAAGGGATAGAACAGAAATCCTTTCTAACCTATTGTGGACATTTGAAAGATGGCATCATGCAGGAGTGACGAAGAAAGAGGAACTTGGAATATTACAGATTTCCTACCTACCTTTTCTTTAAAAATTTAGTTGCAAATGGAGCTAAAGTAGTAAAGATCCCAAATTCCCAAATGATCCAAATTTCGATCTCATTATAAAAAAAAGCATATTAATGTTAATAATTTGAGGAAAATTTTTAAAGAATAATCAAAGGTGCTAAAATTATTCTGCTAATCATGTCAACAGCAATTATTATGCTAATAATATTGTATAAACAGTTGTTTATTAAAGATATAAGAAATGTTAAAGAAGTTTAGTGTAAACAATTAAGATTGATATTAATTATACCATTACATCCTTCTGTTGTCAAGATCGTTTTTTAATCAAGTGTCACCATCACAATCTGGTGAATTAGGATAACAATGGCAAACTGTTGAGGGTAGTATTGACACTTAATCTGCTTTTTCTAATTCATCTATTATCAATCCTTAAGGAGACTAAGTCAGCTTTCTCATTTCCTTTCTGTATCCTCTTTCTAAACAACTTAACTTAACCTCAGTGACAAAACAAAAATACTTGATGCAAAAAGTACTCATTGGGCTCCCTGTGAGTGAAGACCTGACTGAGAAAATTTGAAAAGAATGGGACAAATGGATGCTGCTACCATTTAATATTGATGTCTTAAACATATGTATCCAATATATATCCTTGGGACTTTGAAACTGATGGCTTAGAAAGGGAACCAATTGGTACTACTGGAATACAGAAATTTTTATGTTAGATGCTGAAAGCCTCACAATTTTTATGACCTTGCATGAAAAGATGCATCTATTACTGCAGTGTGTCTGAGAACGGGGAGTGAAATACTTCCATGAGGGAGTTCAGGGCTTAAATCAAGGGTATAGGGAGATGCATACCTAAATAAGTAGGACGTAATCAGATAGTTTGCATTGGCTGAAGCTGAGCTTGATGAAGAATTTACTGTCCTGGATAAATACTAATCCCCCCTCCAAACTGTAAGAATAACAGCACATGTATTTGCTTCTTGACCTTGCTCTTCTAAAAAGTCTGAACAATAGTTTTTCCTCCTTAAACACCCTCAACACATCATTTTAATAGAATGGGACCAAGCAGTGTCTACACATGCAGTTATGCTGACAGATCTGAGCAGACAGTAGCCTCTGAGAAGCTCAGGGTTGCAACCCTTTAACCCAGCGCAGCAGCAGCCAGCACAGCACTTTGAAACACAGATAAAAAAGAGTTATGTGAAAGGCGTGTGTACTCCACAGCACCAGAGCAGAAGCCACTTCTCTTTGGGAGTTGTAGGCATGAGACATCCCATTTAAAAAAACGCTGATATTTTTACAGGTGAAAAAAAACTAAATACACAGCTCTCACTTGAAAGGTATGGAGTTTTGCTAAGACAATAGGTGAGTTGATGAGGTTCATTGATGAGAAAGTTCACGACTGCGTTCACATCAATGACAGCTGGGAATGGAAGAACTTTTTCTTATGGCTAACAGATTAAGTGAGAAGAGGATGATGGTCTATGACCTGGCATCCTTCTGATCCCAGTCTGTGACCATGCTCTTACAAATATTTATGTCAGTTAAAGCTGAAGACCTCTGCACAGGCAGAGCATAAAAAAACCACTGCTAAGATGTGATCTCTGTTTGTCCCCTCTGTTGCTTCAATGACTGCTAGTTTTGCTGAAGTTACCCATATGCAGATGTTTGCTCTTATAAGGATCTCAACTAAAGCCATATATACAGTACATATATATATATAAAAGCAAAACAAAACAAACCAAACAAAAAATACCATGCATTACAAGAAGAAAAAGTGTGTATATCAACAGAAAAAATTTTTCACTACCTGACAGAAGAATGGACATACACAATGGATTTCTGTGGCTGGAATTCAACTCTGGATTTATACAAGCATTTTTTGTACATACTCCCAGAGTAAGCTTGCCTTAGGTGGACTACCAACACATCAGAAACTTGACAGATCCTGTTTAGAGGGTACCTAGATATTGCCTAGACTGTATGTAGAAAAAACAGCACCTTACAGAATCACAGAATCGTCTAGGTTGGAAGAGACCTCCAAGATCACCTAATCCAACCTCTGACCTAACACTAACAAGTCCTCCACTAAACCATATCACTAAGTTCAACATCTAAACGTCGTTTAAAGACCTCCAGGGATGGTGACTCAACTGCTTCCCTGGGCAGCCCATTCCAATGCCTAACAACCCTTTCAGTAAAGAAGTTCCTCCTAACATTCAACCTAAACCTCCCCTGGCATAACTTTAGCCCATTCCCCCTCGTCCTGTCACCAGGCATGTGGGAGAATAGACCAACCCCTACCTCGCTACAGCCTCCTTTAAGGTACCTGTAGAGAGCGATAAGGTCGCCCCTGAGCCTCCTCTTCTCCAGGCTGAACAATCCCAGCTCCCTCAGCTGCTCCTCATAAGACTTGTTCTCCAGACCCCTCACCAGCCTCATTGCCCTTCTCTGGACTCTCTCGAGCACCTCGACGTCCTTCTTGTAGCGAGGGGCCCAAAACTGAGCACAGTGCTTGAGGTGCGGCCTCACCAGAGCCGAGTACAGGGGGACAATCACTTCCCTAGACCTGCTGGCCACACTGCTTCTTATACAAGCCAGGATGCTGTTGGCCTTCTTGGCCACCTGAGCATACTGCTGGCTCATATTCAGCCTACTATCAATCAGTACTCCCAGGTCCTTCTCTGCCAGGCAGCTTTCCAACCACTCATCTCCCAGCCTGTAGCGCTGCTTGGGGTTGTTGCGCCCCAGGTGCAGGACCCGGCACTTGGCCTTGTTGAACTTCATACAGTTGACCTCAGCCCATCGCTCCAGCCTATCCAGATCCTCCTGCAGAGCCTTCCTGCCCTCGAGCAAGTCGACACACGCACCTAACTTGGTGTCATCTGCAAACTTACTGAGGGCGCACTCAATCCCCTCATCCAGATCATCGATAAAGATATTAAAGAGGACTGGCCCCAGTACTGAGCCCTGGGGGACGCCACTAGTGACCGGCCTCCAACTGGATTTGACTCCATTCACCACAACTCTTTGGGCCTGGCTATCCAGCCAGTTTTTAACCCAACAAAGCGTACGCCAGTCCAAGCCACGAGCAGCCAGTTTCTTGAGGAGAATGTTGTGGGAAACGATGTCAAAAGCCTTACTGAAGTCAAGGTAGACCACATCCACAGCCTTTCCCTCATCCACTAAGTGTGTCACTTTGTCATAGAAGGAGAACAGGTTTGTCAGGCAGGACCTGCCTTTCATAAACCCATGCTGACTGGGCCTGATCGCCTGGTTACCCTGCAAGTGCCCCGTGATGACACTAAAGACAATCTGCTCCATGAGCTTCCCTGGCACTGAGGTCAAACTAACAGGCCTATAGTTCCCCGGGTCTACCCTCTGGCCCTTCTTGTAGATGGGCGTCACGTTTGCTAGCCATCAGTCGACTAGGACCTCCCCTGATAGCCAGGATTGCAGATAAATGATGGAAAGTGGCTTGGCCAGCTCCTCCACCGGTTCCCTCGGTACCCTCGGGTGGATCCCATCCGACCCCATCAACTTGCATACATACAAGTGCTGTAGCAGGTCGCCAACCTTTTCCTCGTGGATAGTGAGGGCCAAATCCTGCTCCCCATCCCCTTCCATCAGCTAAAAGTTAAATTAAATTATTAAATCATTAAAAAATATAAATTAAATTATTAAATTATAAAAAGTAAATTAAATTATTCCTTGTACTTCATGACATGATACCATAAAGTCAGGCATTTTTAGATGTTTTAGAATATTTGAAAGATAATCCAAATACATTTATTCTGTGGAGAAATACAGATATTCTTGTGATCTAACAGAAATGAAGAGAAGAAGAAAGGAAAAGGTGCACATCAGAATCTCAGTTGCAGTGTCAAGATTATAGGTGTGGGAACAACTGATAATGGTTGCACTATTACTGCAACTTTGTTTCTGTTACTTTTGCTGTATGGAAAAGTATCCAGCTTTGGATGTCTGCCTGAAACATGAAAAATATCAATAGAATGAAGTGACAGAACATGATACACGACCTCTGCTTTTTCTGGCTATCGGTGTCCTGGGAAACACAGACTGGTTCGGAGTTCTGGTAATTTTCACTTTCTTTAGAGTAATCTGTTTTGATTCTAAAGAAACACTTATTCTTTTAATAGTAAATCCACAATCCTTGCTGATGATTCAGGACCAGAGCCAAGAATATCTCTGTAACAGTATCTATGTAGCCATTACTCTGGTATGGAAATTTGAGGTGCCTCAAATAGCATATAATGCATACCTTCTGCAATCAAAACCTTTGTTGCTCATCTCTACTTAAATGAAAACTCCAGGACCAGGACAATGAGATATGAGAAGCGATCTGTTATCAATTTATTGCTGCATAATACTAATCACAATGGCTTAGAAAAAAGCATCCTACTATCCGAAACTTCAGTTCTGCATTGTGTGTGAAATGGGGTTGTTGGTCAAGAAGTGGTGAGAAAGGAGTTGTTTCTTTCTGAATCTTTTCTGGAACTGATGTAAGATGAAGTTTGAACCAAAATAAGAAAAATATCCTCTGATATGATACGTGTATTCTAGCTGTACTTTTTAATTCTACAAGCTAATTGGATAATCTTTAATAAGAGAGAAGTATAAATTTCACTGTCACCTCTTCTGAAAGGAGACATGTCTGTAATGGCGCACTACTGTGTTCAGCAGAAGCTAGAATTGCTAAAATGCTTCCATAAGCCAGGAAAGAACAAATATCACCAAGTAAAATAAAATTTTTGTGTCTGAAGAGCAATACTAATTTCTAGTAGTTTCCCTTCTCAAGTGCTGCTATTCCCACACAGGCCAGAAGAACTTATGGTAAGATAGGCGAGGTTGTAAGAAGGAGAAAATGGGCTGCTGTGAGAAGGTTGTAGTAGCACATGAACAAACCTAGGTCAGAAGTGCTGGCGTCAGTAGTATAGGCTCAACTTCAGTTTAGGTAGCAGTCAGTGGTATAGCCTTTGCTTGGTCTGCAAAGTGTGTCTCTAGTTTACAACACTGCAAATGTCCTAAGAGGTAGGCAAAGCATGTACTTGCTGCAAAACCCAAGGTGGTTGATCTTTTAAAATAACGTAGGTTAGGTCGGGTATTTCTGTGGCAACTGTAACTCAGCAGGGGGAACACTGCCTATAGGATGCAAGGAAATGGCCTCAAGTTGCACCAGTGGAGGTTTAGGTTGGATACGAGGAAGAATTTCTTAACAGAGAGGATGGTGTCAGGCACTGGAAGGGTCTGCCCAGCGAAGTGGTGGAGTTCCCATCCCTGGAGGTATTTTAAGAGTTGTGTGGACATGGTGCTTAGGGACATGGTGCTTAGGGACATGGTTTAGTGGTGGACTTGGTAATGTAAGGTGAATGGTTGGATGTGGCGATCTTATGGGTCTTTTCCAACAGAAATGAGTGCATGATTCTATTTATCCCCCCATTTGGGCAGGTGCTGTAGCCTGTACCAAGGCTTTACTGCCACTCATAAGCAGTAAGGAGGCTTTAAAGTGGCCTAACTTAGTATTATCAGAACAAGAAAATCTAGTGAAAATAGAATTAGGGTGAAGCCTTTCACTGAATGGTAATTATGATTGCTACAGACTGCAGTGGTACCAAGACAGATAAAACCAATTCTTAAGAGACAGTGGTGGATATATTCTGAAGCTCGATATGGCAATATAGCTGTCCTCTGGCATACTTCTGATTCACCCACCAGTCTCCCTTTTCTTGGCATTTCAACTGGGACTGAGAGTTCTTACAGCTGATACCAAAGACAGTGATAATGAATGACTCCAACTCTAAGATACAGATGGATTCAGTTATGGAAGGTGGTGAAGATTGCAGAGGTGAGAAGTCATTGAAAATTGCCATGACTGAATTCTTTTGATGGCAAATATTCTAAGCCTATGAAGCATTCCTGATGAGGTTGTCCTGTAGCATCTACTGGCTATCCTAATACTTTTGTCAAGACACAAAAAAGAACAGTATGCAAAGACACATCTCTTGAATGTAAATGTCTGTCTTTGGGAAGGTAACAGGACAAGATGGCAAGAGTTAAAATTTCATCTTGGTTTTCACTACAAGTCTTGAATCAAGGCAAAGCTTTAAGAATGTCCATCAGCCACAGAAAGCATTTTATTTTTTTTGGGGGGGTGAAAGCTAAAAAAGAGAACAATATACTATTATACAACTACATATTACTAAGACTGTAGAAATAGAAGGCATTAAGCAAATCAGTATTTTCTAAACCTCTCTGCAGCATAGAAGACAGGGCTTAAAGTTATGCAACACTTAAATTCAGATGCTGAAGAGAGATTCTTAAAGACCACTTCAGCTGCAGTGACTTCAGTAAAAATGGCAGGTGCTAGCATCTTATATACCTGTTTACAGAGGCCCTAGAAAAAGACAAACACAGCAGACATGAGATTTCTCATATGGGCTTGGGTGAGGATAAATAAGTCATCTGCAGCTTGAGTGACCAGGTGTTTGAATGAGCCTGGAAAATGGCAAACTGCAGCTCATACAGATTTAGTTACCAAGAACCACAGCATATTTTTGCAAACAGGGACATGAGACTTTCTAACTACTCAGTAACCCTCAGCACTGCAGGACTAATATGCTGAATTCCTAGATAATGAGTTGTAGCAGGATAAGCCAAAGAAGATTTAAAAAGGTTCATCGACAACAGTGTAAGTGTTTTAACTACCAGAGTAGCCATGCTTGTTCTCTGGCGTACAAATAATAATCAAATCAAGATGTCTTTAAATGGTTCCCTACAGCACTTGGTTTCAGGAGACAATGCAGTCCTTCACAGCTATTTCCTAGTAAAGAAGAGGAATCCTTTTGGTAAAAACTATCAGAAAATGAACTTTATAAAGAGGTTTTAAACTATACAGCACAGTTCTGAGGATGTTAACATAGGAATAATTATTAGCTGTATAATTAGGAGGAATAACAGGCTGCAATCAACACAATGATGCCTCAAAGCATAAATATTTTAAATATTCATTAAAATAACATTTACATATTTCAGGAAGAACACAAATTCCGTATATAAATGTTACAAACATATTATCTATATAATTTCAAATTATGAGATTCATTCCTATATGGAATATTTCTGAAAGTGCAAATGAATTAACTTAAAAGCAGTATTGAGATCAGCAGCAGCACTGATCTTAATGCCTCTGAGGACTTGGGTTAATTATATGAAGTCTAGTTTCATTATACCTGCTCAGGCAGGTACAAGCTCTACAAGCTCACAGCAATCCAGTCACCTCCTTCAACGGAGACTGTTGCTCTTCTGTGAGGAATGACTGACTGACCTGCCAGGGTTCTCAACTTGGTATATTAGGATAAACTGTAATTATGCCTGGTATGCCTTTAATATGAAAGGTTTAGATGTAGAAAGGTTCTGCTATTTTATAAACTGTTTAGTCTCCAGCTGTACTGGCATCAGTCACCACAGAAGGAAAGAGCTACTAGTTGGACAGTACTTGCTTCAGTTGTGTGATTTTAGTTCACAGCATTTACTCAAAGCCTACAGAAAATGCTGATCGAACTTCCAATGTTTTTCTATCACAGATATTTGTAAGACTTAAAATGGCAAATCACCATTAAAATAAGAACTAAATTATTTGCATATGAATTAAAAACACCCCTGCCTTCAAAGTAACAACAACACAAAAAATTATCAAAGAGATTCTGATAAAATTTCCAGTTTTATGACAGACATTTAGGCGGCAGCTTAGAACATAAGTGTTAGGACACAGTATTTAGTAATTTCATAAGTTTAGTAGAATAACATTGTTTGGTTGGGTGACATTTGATAAACTAAAAAGTAATTAATAATATACAAAACAGCTGACCCAATGGGATGGTTATCCTAGCATTAATGACATAATTTTTCATAATAAACTGTGTCAACGCATCTGCAACGGTAGTTCTAAACTCAGCGTTATTTTTTTCCCCACTTTTTTATCTGGTTACAGAATATCTTCAGAAGATTAAGAAACTTAGACTGCTCTGAACCACATAGAGAGAATGCCGGATTCTGACACTGAGCCCCTGGCAACTGGAGCCCACCATCCTGCAACTCTGTTTACTGCACCTGCAGTACCTCTTAAGGAAGGAGGCAGCTCACACAGGGTTCTAGACACTAAAATTAGGTTCTTAAACAACTTGGAAAAATACAGACAGGCAGATTAGAGAACACCATTTTAATATACTAACAGACCAGTACTTTACTTGAAAACAGCTGCCAAATGCTGCACCAGCTATAATTTCATCAGTATTTAAGATGCTGCCATACAAAAAACACGAAGAAGGAATACAAACCCCTAGTGAGTAAAATACTTATCTAAAAGAAACAGGAGCAACATCGTGCTGCAATAAGGTGGGAAAAATGCAATATACTACCTGTTCTTTTAATTACAGCTGGCAGTATTCAAACCTCAGGCTGGAATTAATTTGGGAAATTAATTTGGAAATGGCAAAAAAAAAATGCAATTAATTTGGGAAATTATTTTTCCAAACACAAACATACACCCTCACTCAAAGGGATAATATTATTTCTTCCATTCTTGTACTTCCTTTCTGAATCAACAAGTTACCTTTGTCTTGTGTGGACAGCATTTCAACAGTCTCTCAACCCCATGATCTAAATTTTCACAGCTGCCATATTTACTCAAAACCTACAGAAAACACTGATCAAGATTTTACTGCTTTTCTATCACAGACATTTCAAATGTGATAGATTCAAATTTAAAATGTCATTTAAAATGTCTGTGATATAAAATAGTAAATTACAATTATAATAAGAACTGTATTCTGTAAGAAAGAATTCAAACTGAGAAAAAAATCAGAAGTCATTTGCCATCAGCAAATTGAAGCCTCCTGAATTTACACCTTTTCACTATTCTCTTCAATGTCATCACATACAAGTGAACACAACTAGAAAACAAGAGATAAACATATACATTCTTTGTGAATAAAGATCTCTTCAGAATCTCTTCTCAGAATACATCTCTTGTGGTTACAAGAGATGCTCCTTTAATTTTCTATTGCACGAATAGTGTGATAATAGCAAATGTTGCCTTTAGACACAGGTAGCATTATCACTTGTGCCGCACTTGTTAGAAAAAAATGTTGCTAATACCATATTTGGACTTTTCTATGCAATTTTTCTCTAACATCCTAACTGCTTAGAATCACAGAAGCATCATAGTCGTGCTCATGTCTCAGCTCTGAGTACTCAGAATTTCAGTACAGCTCTTGACTGTGCCTGCCAATGGTTCCAGAAGAAATTCTAAGGTTTGCGCAGAGGGACTTTCCAATCAACTCCTAATTTACTAAACTATTTTTATTGATTAATTCCTCCAGTGAGAGAGGGGCTGCTACACACAGCTGCTAGACTGACTGAGTACGAGCCTTACCTACTTGCCTCTGAAGAGCGGTGGATTCTGAAGATGGCACATTTTAGAATCCTGACATTTGATATTATAAGTGATTTGTCCCTATAAAGGGTAGTAGGTTTTTTTGTTTGTTTGTTTGTTTGTTTTTTTAAGACAACCATCCTTGTTTGACCAGCCTTCGGTGTAGAAACCAGAGAGGAGGCAGACGTAGTACTCACAAGGCTTCTGAGTTCCACAGAGCTGGCTTTTCTGAGAAGGAATTCCTTGCACTGTCTGTCTTCTTCTACAGTTTAACAGCAGTGCAAATAGAGCATAAATTAAGGTATAATTTCCATCCAGGCAATACAGTCCACCAGAATATGTACAACAGATTTTGAAAAATGACATTATAAGAAAGGCAGCTCTTGTTTCTTTCCTGTGACACAGTCAAGTACAGGTTGAGCTTTGGCTTAGCGTGTGGTTTCACAATCAGCTTAAGCTGACATAATACAGGGCTCTTGTTGAAGAAGATGTTTCTGTCCTCCCATTTTCAGGTTCCTGCTCCCTCCCTGGTGTCAGCACTAGTGACTGTGTATCCCTGAAACCTGTTGATCCAGTTAAAACTTCACCCTGACTAAATAGGAAAAAAACAAAATCTGTCCACAGGTTCCTTATCCCTAAAGGAACTGGAGCTCAAGACACTGCTACAGCGTCAAAGCTAGTACACTCCAAACTTAAGAATAAAAGTGAATCATGGAATTCACATTGATTATAACACATCAAACAACTACAATTGCTAGGGTGAAAACAATTGTTCTTTAATTAATTTTGTCTGTGTGAATCACCCTCCAGGTGAAAGCTGGTAGAAAGAAATTTCAGCTGTGTCAGTCAACAATGATTGCAATACTGCGGTCTTGGTGTGGTCTTTGATCCTGTGAAAAGATCAAGCCATGACTTACAACATAGTTGGATTAAGAAAGTATCCAACCTATAGACTTGAATCAAAGATTTTAACTGATGAAGAATTCACCTCCTTGCTAAATGACTATCATGACTGTTACTTCTGGTTGGTGAAGTTACTTCTGGTTGGTTCATAATTGGAAACAAGACAGACTCATTCCAGTATGTCATCATGCCTTCTTTTCTTTATATTTTATCAGTCTGCTCACTGGAAACCAAGATGAAGGCATTCATTTACTTTCCGTATGATATGTATACTGTTGCTAATCCCATCCCTGTCCCCACTGCATTGTGAGTTCCACTTCTTTTCCTGATCTTTTTATTTCATAGATGTGTCTTATTATTTCTTTTCCTTTGGATAATATAATACAAGATTAGTTATGACAGTTCTCACTTTATTCCTGTAATGTCTGCCTCCAAAAAACAACTCTCTTTCTTGGTTATTTTTTAAGGTGATATGCAGACTGCTGCATACTCCTAATTTTGTTTGGATGCAGATAGACAGTCAATTAGGTTTGTAACTCTTCCTTACACTTTCTTCCCTTTGTTTGGGATGCAAAGACCTCAAAGTTTTGTTTGGACTTTTCATTTATAAATTCCCTGCTTCCTTTACACTCAAATCCTTGAGTTCCTCTGTTCAATTTACTTGCAAATATTCTTAATTTTTCAAGTATTTTGTACAGCTTTTAAAAATTTAAATATACGTATACTCAATTCATGGTCACTCCAGCTGAAGTTGGTTTTGGTGATGATTTCCTCTCTAGCATCATCAACACTAATTACAATCCTGAAGTCTTAAAACAATGTTACTTCTTGGTGATCCAGTAAATATTTTGTCAAGAAGTGCAGCAATTTCTCTGATTTGTATCCAATAACTAAATGTCTGAGAAAAACGCTTTTCTCTATTGTTATTTACCTCTACCACACCTCTGTGCCTGAAGTCAATAGCAGGCTATCATCCACTCATTTTGTATAACTCCTTTTATGGTCCTGTAGTTATTAAGTCCTCTTACTGTCACTTTTTTTTTCTTTTAAATTTCCTCAGAATCTCCTGTATCTTTAATGTATGCCTACCATTTCTAGCTTTCCTGAACAACTTCTACACACATTCTAGCTGCGCATATTATCCTATTATCCATTAATTGCCATTATCCTGGTGACATCTGGTTTCATTTTACATACCAGATGTGTAGAGCTACTTCTTTTTGTTGTTCTTTTACAAACAACTCAATTTTCCTCTGCTCTTCAACAAATTTTCTCTCTAGAGTTACAGACTGCTTTCATTACTTACTGACTATTTGACGACCAACCTGGATACATCTCTCCTAAATTCCTCCTCCTTCTTTGAGGGTTCTTTTGTATGCTTGTGCAAGCCTTTCTTCCAGAACCACTTTGTTTCATCTCTAAAAGATATATTTCCTCTAAGGTCAAACACAGCTTATGGGATTGTTTACATTACCTCTGCAAAGGTTGTCTTAGCATTTGGTGATAGTAACTACAGCAGCACTAATGCTGACATCTGTTTCATCCTAATCCTAACACTTACTACCTGTACTTCAGTCTTTTCTCGTTGCTGCTGCTGCCCAGGGGATGGATTGAAAAGGGAGTATAAAAACTGCCAAGTGTCTGGATATGGCTAGGGATAGCAACATAAGACAAAAAAGATGACGGAAGCAGTATCATCCAACACTGAGGCATCACTTTGCTTCCTGCTCCTGGTAGCTTCAATGACTGCTGTATTAGTGCTAAAAAAAAAAAAAAAGTGTTTCTAAGCAAACAGAAATTGTTGAAAGGTTCAAGGACAGGAATGGAGCAGTTGTCAGTGGTTATGGATAAAATTTGGATATGCTTAGTTTCGTAATTGCAACAGAAGAGGCCTGAGAAGTTTCATTTCCTTTCTTTTTCCAGACCAAGGTAGGTGCAGCTACTTGCAGACTCTCAGTGCAGAAGATTTGTTTGAATTGGCATTACAATATATTCTGATGAGTTCTGAAGATAAACAATTTTCCAGATGCTTACTCTAAAGCAGCTGGCATTCAACAGTACGTAGGAAGCATCCCACCCTCTTCTTCTCTGTTTTTATCTCTATCCAGTCCCGGTTCTGGGGAAGAATGAGAAGAAACTGGAGCTATATGCTGTAAAACAGTTTAAGAGACTGAGTATGCATGCTTTGCTCCAGACTAAGCGCTGTTAAGGCTGACCTAAACCATGAAAATAGACTCCTGACAACCCTTTATTATTAGATCCCTGCTCATCATGATATATGATGTTGTACAAAGCTTTTTTTTCATGTACAGATTTAAGGTTTTGTAAACAAATTAATGAAGATCAATAATCTCAAAATAAGCTTTTATTGTCTATGTTTTATAATGAGAAACAAGTGCATAAAAATTAAGCAACATGTTGAAAGTGACAGTAAGTCATTCATGTGTAAAAGGAATTTGAAGAACAAACAAACAAACAAACCACCACCATTTTAGCACATACTCCAGCTAGCAACACCTTTTCTATTGAACAGATTTGAAGTTGTATTTATTCTTTACTTTAAAATTACATGAAACACCCATGAAAATCACTTCATTGAAGAAACATTATCACATGTAAATGTACAGGTGGACCTCTAGTATCTTAGAAAAAGTAAAAAACTCAGATTTCAAGCATATGAAATAGAAAGGAATATGATTACCTTAAAACAAACTTAAACCTGCTTGCTATCACAGAGTCCGTCTCTCAAGAAATCTTGTCTGCACTATAGATACCAGAAGGCATGGGAGCTTCCATTTAAATAAATTCTTGCTTGTTTTGATATAGATGCCCTTTAATTGGTTGTACTATTGCTAAGAAGTATAATTTGGCATCTACTTAGGTTTGAGATTTGTGGCTAGGTTAATTTCTTGCAATAAAAAATCTTGCTAAATTCGGAGTTGTTTAACTTCTATCTGCTTTACAGAAGAATTGAGCATATTTTCCAAGGCTGATTTCAGGATGAGAAGGTTAAGGCAGACATTTAAGCATGTTGCAAAGAAGAGGACTGCTTTCTAGGTTACAACTTCTTCATTCTAATAGTATTATTTACAAAATATTAGACTTCTGTCTATTGTTTCCTTATAATGTCTAAACTATTTTAAATGATAAGATTAAGACAGACAAATTTGTTACAAGAATACACAATGGAGATTTACACTCAGTTGTACGGAGATTCACAGGGAACAATGGCAGAAAGTAACTGAGGCAGGGTGAATGTGGGTGATATGGACAACTTTTGATCCTGAGACTATCCTTAAGTAATGGGTATTTTGCATAACACTGGGGAAAAAAAAATCTGAGCATTTTGTGAGGTATATGGATCAATGAATGTACAAAAAAGTACAAAGATGCTTTATGTAGAATAAATCTTTTAAAAACTGAGATGGAAAGACCACCAACACATCTAACACAGGTGTTACATTTTTAAACCTAATAACTGCTAACTGCAGAACACATAAACAAGCATAGTCAATTGAAATAGAAACATGACTAAGTATTTAAAACAGAAATGGAGCTGAGAGTTAAGATCTATTCTTCATGCCTATCACTGGTGATCTGACAAAGAGCACATCATCTAACCACCTCTGTAAATACACAAATCAGTGACATCCTGAGCTGAAGAGAGTCAGGTTTTCTTTCTCTCTCTCTCTTATTTATTTATTGTTAGCGTTAAGGAAAAAGGGGATTACCAAAATCCTGCACACGTAAAGCTTGTTTTTTGCTAAGAGTACCATGACTGCACCATGATTTTCACTTCTTCACACAAGAAGCTGAAGGCGCTACACACAGTCACAACACTGAAGCAGTGAAGAAACGCCTGAGGAGCAAGAGGATCCCCCTACCGCCAAACCCCTCGCAGACACACAGCACAGAGCTCTCGGGCAAGACAAGTGGAACTGCCCGCTCCGAGCAAACTCGCTTTATGGATTTATGGCAGCCTCTAGTTAAAGCCCATCTGGGTTGGACGGGGGGGCCGGGACGACCATGTG
The DNA here is from genome assembly GCF_040182565.1 of Anser cygnoides. Classification (NCBI taxonomy): domain Eukaryota; kingdom Metazoa; phylum Chordata; class Aves; order Anseriformes; family Anatidae; genus Anser; species Anser cygnoides. The sequence continues at coordinate 65,924,835 of NC_089873.1, read as the reverse complement.
CTGGTTACATTTTTGCCATTCCTGCTGCGGTATGGCATGAATAAATCACAGGGCTGAGGTCAGAACAGCCAGCCCATAAAGTGATTCATGGACCCAGCAGCACATTCCCCTAGGACTATGTACTTTATTACAGTAAACCTCAGAACAAGATACAATTTCCTGTCTCAAGGAGCAGCCTTTAAATCAGGACACCTGGACAGCCCTGCAACCACTTAAAGAAACAATAGGCCTCAGCCCCACCGCTGCCTCTCACGCTGGCCTGCGCTTGCCCCCAGCCTGTTGCGTTTGACACTAAATACCGCCTCTAGGAACAACCTCCTTCCGCAACAGATCACGGGGGACGAGACTGCGGAGTAAACCTACTGATACCATCCTGTTCTTCAGCCGTAGCTTCCCCACCCAAGAAATACACGTTCTCCAGCTGTTACTTTTCTTTCCACTTGAGCTTTTAGTTCTCTTCTGCATTGTCAGAATTTGACCCAAAACGTTAAGGCAGCAAAGGAACTTGAAGGGTAATTCACTTGTTTCTCTATTAGTGAGCAGATCCTTCACTTGTTTCTCTATTAGTGAGCAGATCCTTCACCTACAGTATTTCTTAGCTGCAAGCTGAAGAACCTGCTGTGCAATTTCAGTTACCATATGGATGTTCTCCTTGCAGTCTAGGGCACTGATCTGACTTTTGGTTTTGGCACCTGGAAAGCAAGCCAAGTGGTGACAGAGATTATGGTATTGTTAGACTTCTGAAAACTCACAGTTTCAGCTAAGAGTAATGTTGCCTCTTATGCCACAAGTTACATTTTCAGAAGAAAGAATAACAGAAAACTCATTTTAAGCCAAGAAACAAAGCACTGGGTATTTTCTGCTCTAATTATTCTGGGGAGCCCTGTTTCTTAACACTGAAATCCCATAGACCTGTTGGCTGCAGAGGAGCAAGCTGTCATTGACCTGCCTTATATTCTTGTAGCCCCTCGGACTTGTAGTGCCTTGGTTAGGCATATGCTGGATGTATTTTTGCTGTTCTCCTTAGAAACAACAAGAAAAATTGCAAATGGAGGTTTCCCATGTCCACACAAATTGTGGCTACTAAAGTTGGACAGAAGAAAAATTTGCTTTGCTCCTTCAAATCCATAATGGATCATATGAAAGAAAGTTTCACACAGGTATACTTGTTCAGCACACATCATTCAACGAGGAGCATGAATAAGAAAAGAGAAGGAAGCTTCCTTTCAAGCATTTCATGGCTATGGCCATTCTGTAGGATCACTCTGCAAATAGTGGAAGAGATCCTGATTATTTTCACCCCTTGAGTTTCTTTCAAATCTTAAAATTGTAAACACAACAAGGTAACATTTCCTGAGAAGCTGCCTCATGAAAAACAGCCAGGAACATAAAGCTTACATATACTGAAACACACCTTGATGACTTGGATGAGAGATGACTTGGAGAGAATGAATGTAAGAGAAAGTGATAGAGGGGAGAGAGTTTTAGGGAAATTTAGAGGAGAATTCAAACACAGGAAGTAAAGAATGCTATTGAAATGGTCAACGTAAAAAAAAAAAAAAATCAAAAATCTAGATAAGGAAAGAGGAAAAGAGAAGGATTGGTAAAGCAGATGTAAGTAATACTAAACCCATCAGATTTGTCCAGGACGGAACCCTCTCGAAGCTATTTGCTTCATGATTACTTTTCCTACAAGTGAAAACAGTTATGTAGAAAACTACTTCCACCACCTGCTTATTTTCTTTTATTCTACTTAAAGGATATGCTTCACTGTTGTAGATTGTTTCAGAGCTTACAGCAAGCAGAATCAAGGCTTATTCATAGATTTTATCCCATACGATTTCCTGTACAGAACAAATACTTACATCGTATTCAGTTACTCCCACTGAACCCAGTGACTTGCTCTGGAGGATAAGAAAATCTCAGAAAGACAACCACTTGTGACTGAAAGCCATGAAGAATTAACTGTTATTCCTCTGAGTTTGTCCCAGTGGTTAGTCGTTGCCAGTGTCAAAAAGTCAGGTCTCTTGCTAATCCTATTTTTTCTGGCCTCATTTGCTAGATACTGATCCTTGTTTTGACTGTTTGCTGGAATAAACATAGTTTTAATATCATTATTATTTCCTTTCTAGACATTAGAGCACTACAGTATATCATGATAACCAAGAACTTACCATAAAATAAAAGTAAAATTCATATTCTATTCCTAGTCATTAATCCTACTTTTATATAGCCAAATTTCTTTTGCAGCCAATATCACACTGCTTTTTTCCATAACATCCCAACATCTTTTCCAAGCCATTCCTCTCAAAACAGTGTATAATAGTCTCCATATTATTCCAATTTATATCCCTAGTATTCAGATGCATTTTGTGTAAATGCATTCACATTAAAAGAAGCAATTTAAATTGTTACACATGACTTTTTAATGTTAGGTAATGTTATGATGTTTTATTTATCATCTGCAGGTTCTACTGACTGTTATTTTACACTTATTTACAGCTCACTAATAAAATGATTATTAGCATCAAGACTAGTACCAATATTAAGGAAGCTCAAACATAAATACCTCTACTCAGTTTTAATTGTAAATGGTAAATACTGATAATGCTCACTTTAAGAATATTGTCTATTCAAAACTAGAAATATGATGGTAGGAATTGGTCATTTAGAGAAGTCAAATTTAAGGCAAAAAAATATTTGTATTGAACAAGTGGTTTGTTTTCTTTTAAGCAAACTTTGGATATAATAAAGGAACATTATGTGTTTTTGGCATGACATATCTTACACAAACCAAGTTGACTGATATTAATTATCTAATTATTTCTTTACACTATAAGAATCCTTTATCAGATTATTTTGCTCATAAATTGTAACAGTTAATTCAGTTAATCAACTTACAGCTAGTTAGTCATCCTGCCTCCTATTCTGCAACACTTCCACAACTTTAGCATTTCCTTAACTTCTAGAATTTCACCAGAATTCCAATATTTATTAAACTTTCAAGAAGCCAAAATTCCCTTCAGCCAATTCCTTTAAGTGTTCTTAGATACCAAAAATCTTGGCCTACCACCCCTAACACATGCATAACATCTTCAGCAGTTTCTTATATTGTAAATGGAGAGATATGGAATGCCACAGTGCTTTTCTAAGAAGAAAGGCAAAACATTTCTGTTCAATTCACGTGTGATCCAAAGAAATATGAAAAGATGTCTAAACAAGTCAAATAGTAATTTAGTCATATTACAAATACACAAAAGGGCTTAATTGAACTCAAGAAAAAATGGAACAAATTAACTTTGCTTTTCCAGTAATCTTAATCAAGCTGGCTGCTTTACTTTTACTTAACCAAACCCTGCAAAGTTTTATAATTAAACAGCTTTTTAATAGTTTGAATGCTGGCATTAAAAAAAAAAAAAAAAAGAAAACTCCATCATTTCTTCACCACAGCATATATGACTGATGTTCTCTCTGAAAGCAAAGACAACACTCCTCTTGCAAAGGGGGTGCATTAGGAAAAGTGTTGCCAGCAGGTCGAGGGAGATGATCCTGCCCCTCTACTCAGCCCTGGTGAGGCTTCACCTGGAGTACTGTGTCCAGTTCTGGGCTCCCCACTAAAAGAGGGACATGGAGCTCCTGCAACAAGTCCAGCATAGGGCTATGAAGATGATTAGGGGACTGGAGCATCTCTCATACGAGGAGAGGCTGAGAGAGCTGGGTCTAATTAGCTTGGAGAAGGGAAGACTGAGAGGGGATCTGATCAACATATACAAGTATCTGAAGAGAGGGTGTCAAGAGGATGGTGCCAGAATCTTTTCAGTGGTGCCCAGTGACAGGACAAGAGGCAACAGGCACAAACTGAAGCACAGGAAGTTCTGTCTGAATATGAGGAAAAACTTCTTTAATGTGAGGGTGACAGAGCTCTGGAACAGGTTACCCAGACAGGTTGTGGAGTCTCCTTCTCTGGAGATACTCAAAACCCATCTGGACATGATCCTGGGCAACATGCTCTAGGTGATCCTGCTTGGCAGGGAGGTTGGACCAGATGACCTCCAGAGATCCCTTCCAACCTCAACCATTCTTTGATTCTGTGATTCCCATTGACTTAATTTAGTAAGTGCTGTATTAAGAGAAATGATTCTCTCTGCCTTCTAAATGGCTTTAAAAATCACTAAATACTACTGAAAAACTTCCATCATTACAGCTATCTACTTAAAAATACACATAAAATCAGAAAAAAAAAGTTGCAAAGTGAAATTTGCAGAGGTTAAGAAATGTAATCATAACACTATCTACTTGTAGGTATGCTTTATACTTTTTATTTGTCTTTTATTAAATGAACATATATAGGTTTGACCAAAGAGCCTATATGGCATTTCATCTTGACAAGCTTATTTATTGTAACAGCAATATATTCAGTGACTGTGGCAGGAGAGCACCTTAAGCTGCTTAACAAAATCAGATGAAACAGAAATTAGCACTGGCATACTCCAAAGAATTTTCTAGCTAATAATTTGCAGCAAAGTTTTTAGCTGTGACATACAGAATGGCCTCCACGGTTGAGTGAAAAAGCAAGTTTTTATTTTTAGGTTTTATCTAGAAAGGTATTATCCTATTTCTGAAAGCTCTGCCCAGTAATATTCTATTATCAACATGAGTTCAATGCATAACTAAGTTAAGAAGCAAAAGGAAATATAATCTATACTTTTTATTTCCTCACATGCCTTGCTTTTTTACTTACTTACGTGGTAAAGACAAAGTAATGGTAGCTAAGATTATGGTAATTAAGTAGAATAAATTGTAGAAGTGAGGAATCTCTCCTCCGTTCTCTCCATTTTACGGCAGCACTCTATATAACTTTCTATTCAAATGTAATTAATATCACAACTGTTTCTATCAAGACATTTTTTTTGGTGTTTAGATCTGAGAGCTCAGTTGTGCAACAATAGCGTGCGCATCAGTGATACTGTGAAATGCTTAGAAACATGCCAAATTTACTAGATTTTTCCTGGTGGTATTTTTTAGGTTATAGCAAATACCAAGTGGACTCTTTTTTTTCTCTAGATGAGTGAGTCCTATGAAAGCTTTACCCGTGGTGTAGCTTGGTAACCAAAGTTTACCACAAGCCATAGCAAGGGGATTAACACGACTAGCTTTCATGTGGCTCCAGAGCTGTTACTGTGCTCCTCAGAGAGATCAGCACCTTTTCGTCTCACTGCAAAGAGAACTGTGTGCTCAGGGGTCTATGAAAGACTCTCTTCCCCATCAGGACATTGACAGAGGCCACTGCATGTTCATAGCAGAGGTCACACTGAGGGGAGAAAAGCAAAAACAACCTGGCTGGAACAGACACCTTCTTCACAGAAAGTCAGTCATTCACACTTTCAGTCTTGTACACCTCACTGCAAAAGATTTTGAAGTAGTTCACTTAAAAATAGAGCAAGGAGCCTGCTCTTGAAGCAGAAATAAAATACACACACTAAATATAACCTATTCCACCCTACTAGAAAATACTGCTTTGAGTAATGGCCCAAAAAACTCTCTGGGAAAAGGCATGTTTTAGAACAAGAAGGCTATCATGCTGTAGCAGTTTTACAACATTAAAGTTAATGGCAGTTTTTCATTAATATGGCTTGTCAATATTATTTTGTTTAAATTAGCATTTCACAATCTTTTGATGTCTTGAGTTAGCTACCTAATTGTAGACATTTTCTTTTCCTTTTCCAATAGCAAAGACTACTGAAAAGAGCAAAAGAATGCTACCTATGGGAGAATTTGTAGTTCTTATTAAGCCCTCCAGAATGAGGAGTGTTGGAGCCATAAACCAAAGCAGTGGAGGAAGAAAATGAGAGTTGAGAAGAAATCCCATGTTCTCCAAGAACAATGAGAATGGGTAGCAGAGGTCTGCCTGACCTCAGACAGTGCATTTCTTCCTCTCTCAAACAAAATGCTGTTTATGACCAATGAGCAATTCAACCATGAGAAACAAGATCAGACAATTTGCCTCCCCAAAGGTATCAGACAAAAGCTGTGTTTATATTCACTGACAACCTCTCTTTTTAATTTTCCATGCAATTGTATCACTAAAAGCTCTCATAGGTTCTGTGGAGTTTATACAGTCATAAAAAAAAAATCAAAATCAACAACATAAAATTAGTGGATCCAAATACTGCATGTGTATGATACCCACCCATACGCGTATCTGACGTTGAATAAACACACCTAAATGACATGGTAACTCTCCATAATTCTAAATAGCATTTTCTTAGAAAGTCTGAGAACTTTTCCAGAATCAGAATAGGTAAAGGAGGAATGTCCAGGCTACTCAGCAATTTTAGGAGGGGAGGGTGTGGGTAGAGAAGAAGGGGGTTTTTCAGCGCAATTTGGTTACAAAGCTTGTTTGCACAAGGCTGTGCTGGCCTCATGGTGACTATTCATAAGAGATCCCCAGAAGAGCTGTAAAGTCTGCCTATAGCCCAGGTGCTATAATTGCTGTCTGTCAAAACAGAGCTGTTTTCTCAGCAAACATTTCAGAATGCCCAATGCTAAGTTGATTAGTTTGGGGTTTTCTGGGGAGGAGTATAAGGATGATGATTGAGAGACAGACTAAAACTGATGACTCGGAGACAAAACTTTGATTTCATTAAAACACTCCAGAGAGTGTTTAATTTCTCAGTTAAAAGAGAATTCCTGCCCTTTGAAGGGAAGGGAAGCAGGCAGTGCAAAGGAATTATTGCCAATAACATCCAATGTAAGAAACATGAATCAGTTCAAGAACCAAACAGATAGAGGTGCTATCAGTAATGAAAATGGCTCAGCTGCCCTTTGAGCATAGCATTCATACAGTGAAACCATTCCCCGGCCCCAGAGATGACTCCCTTTCAGTACACTCTGCATTCAGCACACTCTGCATTCAGCACGAATAAAGCTCCTTCTTGGGGAATTTCAGACTTTTCTTGCACACAACAGCTTTGAGAGCCTCCATCTTCACACTAAGCCTATTTTGAATCCAGCCTGTTACGTGTTTGTAATGGGGAGAGACAGATCTGGCTCCCACAGGTGCTGGCAGCAATGCTGACCACACAGAGCCTATTCAAACCACATAATGAGATCATCTACAGGATTTTTAAACAGGCTGAGCCTGTGCAGGTTCCAGACACCTGAGTATGTGAACTCTATAAAAAAACACTTCTTGCACGAAGCCTCACGCAGAATGTTCGGGGTGGGAGAGGGGGGATAGTAGGCGGAGTTGGCACTAGGGGAAAAGGAAGGAAATGAGGAGCATATAACGGAGTGAGACTTCAGGCATCTTTTGCAATTAAAGAAACTCTTTACAGGCCCTTAAAGTGGCAGAAGGCATTACTTGTGCGTTTAGGCTGTGACTTACAACTTCCTACCTGGATAGCATGCTTAAGAAAGGCAACACAGATATAAGTCACCTACAACCATAGTACCCTCTCACAAACTTCTTTAGAAAGGACTTGGTGAAGCAAGTTCATAATAGCTCTTCCTGTACATTATCTGCACTTCTGTATCTTCCATCAGAAACCATTGCTCCTGAACATCCACAGTATTAAAGCAACTTCATTTGTACTGCTCAGGTTACATCAATGTCAACGCTTACTTGAAGTCCCATGGTTTTCAGGGTTTGGAATTTTGCCATAAAAATTCACTCCAGACTGAAACGTGGCAAATTAGGGCTCAGCCCCTCCTCATTTCCCAGGCAGTTTCATACAAATTTTTTTTACAAAAAAGCCTCTGCAAACATTTAAGATATTTTTGTTTTTCTCAAACTAGAAATGTCTTCAATTATTATTATTATTATATTTGACAAATGTTAATTGTAAAGTCTCAACATGTACATTGAAAGTTTTAATTAAAAACAAACATCTTGTTAAATCCAGTGCAGCATGTGTTCTTACTAGCATGCACCTCATTTTAGCAACAGTTGATACGTCTAATAACCATAGAGGGCATGAGAATGGGTAACTAGAAGAGTAGCCCAAACAGTATAGGGAACAAGTAGTAACATTTTATGATTATTTAGAAAAAAAAATATTGAAAGGGTAACTATGCTTAAGCATAGCAGTAATTTTAATAAATAATAAATAATGCAATGGAGTGATTAGAAAAAAAAAATCTGAGATTTAATACTGATTAACTAATTTAATGATTTCTAACAACACCGTGTGAAAAACTAGACTAATACTATTACTGGACCTTTTCAAGCTCATGGTCATTCCCAGCACTCTGGGAATGCACCTGTGAAGCAGACATCATGCCAAAGGTCTTCAGAAAGCTCTCTGGCCCACTTAAAAAGGCATTTTCTTGTTATCACTCTCAGCATTGCAATGCCTCAAATCAGGCTCTTGCTCCATGAGTAGAATTCACCACCCAGATTTAAGTGTACACGTTCCCCTGGCAGCTAAAGAGGAATGTCAGGCATCTCACGGTGGGATTAATGACATGCAACAAAACGGTAAACACTTTAATCAACAGGAGAGAGATCTAGAACTTGTTTTGTTCCTAGTTTTAGGAATTAAAACTATTGTCATGAGAGGATCTATCTGTAAAAGATGGATGCACAGCCAACAAATGCACTTGAGGAAACACACCTGAGACAGGCATTTGTGCACAACTGACTGGATCAACTTTTACAGCATATGCATAAGAACTGAATGATGACAGAGAAAGGACATGGCAGTGATCACTACAGTGACTATCTACAGCAATCCATTTTATAACACTGCCCAGGAACTGTGAAATTCAGTTATGGTCCCTCCTCAGTCTCAGAAAGCTCAAACCCACACTGAAAAACAGCTGCTGGAGTAACCAGGTTATCAGTATTCTAGGATGTGACCTTTTTACACAGAAGGAAATACAAAACTGGAATCTTTACTGACAATACTCAACAAAATTCCTCATTTCACGTTAAGCTATTACAAATGGTATGTCAGACTTTTTATTGTTTTGGTTGTGCCTTTATGATTTTTATGCTCTTAAACAAGCTTGTGCCAGGTAAACAGAATGCCCTCTTAAAAACGTGTAGAAGACAGGTTTGTATTTAAGAACAGTAAAAGAACATGTGGACTCCGCAGAAATTCTGCAAAGCCTCCTTTGCACATCCAGCCAAAGGTGAAGTTTGAAAGTTAGGCCTCTGCACTCTGAAAACAACTGTATCAGATATAAAGAAACCAATAAAAGTTAGAGCCAATGCCAGTAAAAAGATGAAAGATCTGAAGAGTAGTCAAGTTCTCAGCCAGTGCAGTGGACCTCATAAATGTCAAAGAGCATTTTTGCAACATTCAACTATGAATGTATAAATCTGTAAGTTAATAGAAAAAAATGGATGCAGTTATAAATACAGAATTGTATTAGACAGATTCTAGCAGGTTTTTAAGAGCAGTAGTCTTACATGCTGATTTCCATTCTAGAATTTGTTTTCCTTCTTTTCTTTTCTTTCCTAACTTGCACACAAATATTTCTCCTTTTGAATCAAGGAATGACCACATCAATGACACTGATGACCACATCAATGAAAATGAATCACTCCTTTTATATAAGGTTCCAAAATCTACCAAAAAAGGGGGGGGAGGCATCATTTGCAGTTGGATAATCAATGACAATACCAACATATCTGAAATTTCAAGTCTACAACTAATATTTGAGCTGGCAAAGGACCTTTGGACTACAGCTTTAACAGCACTGTCCCACCATGAAATACATTCATTTAATGCAGATTGTATGCTGATCAGATCAAGACCTTATATGACATGCTAAGAAGTTACAGTAATAATGATTTTTGTGGATGTTTCTCTCTCAAAAAAAAAAACAACAACAAACAATGGACAATTCTTGTAGTTCTGTATTGGCATCCTTTGTCTAAATCACAGGTTATTGCATAAAAAGGAGGATCACATGAATGATCAAATTAATGTCTTATCAACTAACTGGCTGCCACTCACTTCAATTTTTCTTTGTATTTCTATTTTAGTAAGTTCACCAAGTTCAATGCATTGCCATTACAGACAACCATACCATGTAATCACTTTAAAATGCAGTTCAATTTTCTCCTCAGTTCACTGCATCTATCCGAAGACTTCAAGAACTGTCATCGGTCTGCTGTCTAAGAGAACAGAATTCCAACTAGAACCAGAATGGGGCCCATGGTTTTAGCATGAGATTTTCTTAGGCTTGATGTAAAAGATGGAGAGGTTTACAGTTCAGGATTACTCTACAGGTTATGATTAGAAAGGATGTTTCTAGCCAAAGTCACGTTACACTGCAAGTTGTGGTAGCATCATATATAAATAGAGGAACAGCAGGAAGGAAATTTTTTCTTATGAAGTTCCCTGAATAATCTAGATTAGTACGCCAGCAGAGAGAGAAATACTTTTAGAACTCTCAACTGGCATGTATATGGCAAGTCCTCCATATGCTCAACAAGTTACAGTGAAAATTACACAGCTCAAAATACTGTATGCAAGAAGCTGAAATACTACCTGCCGCACCACTTATTTTAAGTACTAAAATTGTATAGATCCAGGATTGGGCTCCAGTCAATTCTGTAGCCATTCTAGTATCATGGATGTAAATTCTCATGTTCTTACACTTCAGCAGATGAAATGACCTCTGCGATAACCTTTGCCACTCTAAAGAGATTTTTAAAAAATACAACTCACATCGCCTTTTGCATACAAATAAACAGTAGCAAACAGGATACAGTGGGGAAAGTTCACCCTGCAAAAACTGAGATGTCTCATTGCTGCAGCCACAAGACAATAAAAGAGATTGGTTGAGATTTTTACAAGTTCTGACGGCCAATTCCACTACTGCTGGCTTGCTCATAGGATTTAAATATCTGCATCTCAAGTTTTATAACTTGCCTCCCCAAGGAATTACTAAGCTTTTTTCCAGAGTCTGTTTAGAAGGGAAACCATTCAGTTTGGAAAAGACAGGACTAATGCGCTTACTCTGGGGGCTCTGGTTTTGGCTTAGTCCCCTCTTATTCCCTGTCAGACACAACAAGAGTGCACTTGATTGCTGGGAGTCAACAATTTTAATCCATAAAGTTCAAACACCAGGATGCCAAGGACCAGACTTCACTCACAAGCATTACCATGTCAGGCTCTTATTTCCTGAAATTAATGGAAAAATCTGAGGTAAAGTAAGATAAAGTTACAATAAGGAGGAATGCAATCAGTGATTGCAGTCGTAGCAAAAGGGAATCAGATATTTCCACTGTAGGGAAACCTAAAGCAAATATCACTTTTCGGCTGACAAGAACCACTGTGTGATCAAATTGCTTGAAAACTATTTGGAGGCACTTCTGAAGAAGCACCAAATCTGCTTCCTCCAATCAATTCTTCCTTTTTTTTTTCCCTTTTTTTTTTTTTTTAAATTAATTGACAGGGTAATTGAAGCAATCTCAAATCCAACTAAAAACTTAGATCTGATCCACTTTGACACTTGATAATATACAGAAGCACTGTACAGAAGAATGAGGCATTCTTAAGAGAAGCTGGATTAAAGCCATGTGACAAAAAAGATCTGCAGATTTTTAATGTTATCCCATACCTACCTACAGAAGAAATAGAATTCTGCTGCTTGTCTTTTCATGTAGAAAAAAATGATTTCCTTAGCATCTTCCTTGAATTATGCCACTGATTCCAAGTCCACTCAGCTCAAAGCTGTTTCCTTAATTTCAATACTTCCACAGACCTATTCCAGCTTTCCTATGATTTTGATCTTTTTCTATTTCTCTATTTCACATTATCTAGCAAGAACTTTTCTTTCAATGTGTAATACTATTACTCTGACTAGTACTCAGTTCCTGCTTCCTAAACAGACTAATCTTCCCTCATTGCCTGTATCTTCATTTCTCTTTCCATTTGTTATATTCCTCTTTAAATCTTTTTGGCATTCTTTATATTGACATTAGCTAATCTGGGTGCCAAAAAGAGAAACACAATGTTTTACAATGATTTTTTTATACCATCTTTAAAATTCCTCAATGTTCTCCGTAATATTTTTATAATTGCCACCTCTCAGATTATGGTGACAATCACCATTGTGCTTTTTTTCTTGGTTGTATTATTTTTTCCATTCCTAAGCAATCTATAATGTAGCACAGCATGTATACATACATCTACTTGTGCAACTTCGTTCCAAAGCTTAATCTCAGCTTTCATCTTCATTAGCATAGTAACAGACATTTGCCATTACTACTGCTCTTACTATCGATTGAAAGATCTCATTTTGAATTTCTGGTATTTGAATTACATTTTTATTCCTAATACACTCAGTGATATAAGTCTGGATTCTAGTGGTACAAGTTAATAAAACGTTACTGCTTATGAGAATGTACGAACATGAGAAATGCCAAAATGGGGCAGATGAATGATCCATCTACTACAATACTTTGTCTTTGAAAGCAGCAACTGAGATGCCATTTAGGGAGAGCACTGATCATTTTCTGTGGTCTATTCACCTCATATTCTGTCAACATTGAGGATTATAGTATTAAGGATATTATAGGGCACATCCCTGTCTAATCTCATTCTAGTATCCACTTACGGACCTATTGTCCATGAATCTGTCTAAACCATGTTTGAACCTGCTGACACTTCCTCTACAGTGTTCTGTAGCCACAAAACTTCACTATCTGCTGCATAAAGAGGTGCTTTGACGGGTTTTAAACCAAACTTTAGTTTCACTGAGTAAAGCCCAATTCTCTTGCAAAATTTGGTTTATAACAGTCTTGCACCAAGCTTATCTGTAGGTAAGCTTTCATGAGCTCCTGTCTGCTCTGCAATGGATCCACCACAGGACACAGCTAAGCACATCAGGCAAGTTGGTGGCATCCCCATGATCTTACTCAAAACTTACTTTGTCTCAAAATTGAAAAAACAGTCTCTTTAGTCTCTCCTCATAATGCAACTTCTCCATTCCCTTCATTATTTTATCTGCCCTCTCTATACCTTCTCTAATGCACTGCATCCTCACCTAAATGTGAAGACCAGAAGTGTCTCAATACTGAAAATGAAGTCACTGAAAATGAAGCAGCAAAGTGGTATCATTGTCTTGTTCTTGATAACCTCGCCTCACAGTATGGAGGCTATATTCTTCTTTTCAGAGCAGGTCGTTGATATTCAGCTTGCAGATCAGCTATACACCTGAGACACACTGGTCAAATCATTGAAATTAATTTTGTTTATCCTTGATTTGCCTACAAACAATATAGGGATAATACACACCTTCTTAACTTCAGTAACTTGATTAATATTTGGAAAATACTTCAGGTAATTTTAATTGCTTTACTGAAAGAAAGCAATGCCATATCTCAATTCCCACTAAGAGAACAGATTTCTGTAGCCTCTGGAAAGAGAAATAGCTGGAAAAAAAAGCCCTTTCTTCTTATTGTTAATCTCCTGAATGAAATTACATCATTTACCCTATAATATCACTGTGAGATCTATGCAACCTTGGCTATACATCTATGCAAAATATATCTACTACATAAATACAACACAACAAGCATTACAGGTATCACTCATTCATAAAAGACACATAAGATAATCCCCCCAAAAAAGAAGGAATCTTAACAGTTAGGATTAAAATCGACCTTGAATTGCAAATATACAGCATAGAAATGGCTGAAGTGCTTGAAAAGAGACACACACATTTCCTATAATTTTTAACAGCTATATGTTTGACCGAACAAAAACATCAGCTGTAGAATCTGATGTTTAAAACACCATAGGAAAATGTGAAGACAAAGTAGCTCTTTCTACTGACAACATTCTACTAAACTCCTAATGTGGAGCTTGATCCTTTTTAGCCATGTCACGCAACTTAACAATGCAAAATACAGCATGAAATGCAGGGTCAGCCCACAGGAAAGATCATCTGAGCTGAAAATAGAAAATGCTCATCTTCACCTCAGTCCTCCACTTATCAGAGAAGTGCAGCCTCCACACAAGTAGTCCTGTCCTCCTATACAACGTCTGTGTCCTCTTGTCAACATCTGTGCAAGAATCAGAGCCCAAGGTGACGAATACCCTCTTCCCATTAAAAGCACATCTTTCTTCACTCAGAAAGTGGCACAGTACTACACTAGTAAGCGTTGTTATACTGTCCTAACTTCCCCTATAAATACAAATTCAAAAAACAGTTTCTTGCTCTACTGAGTGTCCATGGAAAGGTGTTGGCAGTGGGAGGGCTGCAGGGGGAACCTCTGTGAGAAGAGGCCACGGGTTGCCTCTATGCCAGACACAGCCAGCTCCTGCCTGCTCTGCAATGGATCCACCACAGGACACAGATAAGCCCATCATGCAAGTTGGTGGCATCTCTATGAAAGGGCAAGGAATGCCAGACAGGCAGAGGAAAAGCAGAAAAATATATACCAGAAAGAGTGAGAACCAGCAGTGTGAACACCAAGGTCAGAGAAAAAGGAGGAAGAGGTGCTCCAGTTGCAAAAGCAGATACCTGCTGCAGCCTGTGAAGAACCCATGCTGGAGCAGATTTTTTTTTCCAGAAGGACTGCTGCCCCTTGGGGAGAATTCATGCTGGAGCAGGGTAAAAGTGTGAGAGGGATGACGGGGCAGAGAGCAGCTCTGCTGAGGGTACCCACCACGTCTCTCCCTGCACCACTCAGAGGTGGGTAGAGGAGTCTGGAGTGAGAGAGTCAACCCAAGTCAAGACTGATTTCCCCTTGACAGCAATTGGTAAGCAGTCTCCATCTCAACACATGAGCTTTCTCATCCTATTTTTCCTATTTTCACCCATGAAATATACTAAAAATTTTGGTTTAAAAAAAAAAAAAAGAAAAAAAGTTTCATTTCTAATATGATACTGAACATACAAGAATCAACTTTCCAGTCTTAGCAGCACACATTTTTTTTCCCCCCCCCAAATACACTTTTTTTGGCCAGCCAAAAGTAACAGCAATTTTGGCTCTACGCCATTAATATAATCAGTGATACTAAGAAACTTAATCACGATGACAGCAATGTCAATAAAGTCCTGGAAGAAGCCAAAGAAGTTTCTGTACAAACTTATTCAAAAGGAAACGTTCCCTAGACTAAATTGCTTCTCTTTAGCTGTACACAGTTTCATGAAACATAACCTCATGCTATCCAGATGCTTTCTGTGGATGAGCAACCACCTTGTTTTCTGACGACAATCTTCCAGAAGGAAAGAGGCATTCACTAAACAATAGTGAGAAACTATGGCAGAAGAGAATGGTTACTGGGCAGGACCAGCAACTCTGACACACCCTTACTCCTGAGTACACTTAACAGAAAATGAAAAAGAAGAAGAAGGAAAAAAAAAAGGAGTGAATGAAAAATGATTTCTGGACAGATAATTACTTGGTATTTTCTAACCCATAATCAAGTTTAAAAACAGTGTGCTCTGGTTTCCTTGAGAGAAAAAATATAGAAAGCTAAATATGAATGGACTGTGAACGTTTGGCAATATTCATCAATATAAGTTCCTTCCTAAGGCACTAAGAAGTGTTTTTAATCAAGGTATGTCTGCTTTTCTACTTAATTTTTTGTTAGAATATATTGTTATCCTAATTCTCCTGAGAGTTAGAAGACATTACCTGTAGGCTAAAACCCCACAAAACAGTGAAAACTGAAAGGGAGATTAGATAGGAGACAAAGCTGATCTCCCTTATGCCCGAATACTGCCTAGAAGAAACCTGGAGATGAATTTTTACTTTTTATGCAATGCCTCCAGTTTCCAGAGTGTTTCCTTCCCCCCCCACCCAGACCTTGCATAGAGGAAGGTGAGGAAGTTAAGACTCACACAGATAAATGGACCAACAGGACATCAGAGTCATTCTGAAGTGTGCATAAATGGCTGGTCTTCTATGGCAAACATTTCTATTTTGTATTTTGGCTCCGTGCTATGTAATTCCAGAATGAATGAGAAAATTTTAATTCTGTTCAGACAAGAATATTTGAACCCAGTGCTCCAACTTATTTTTGGGGAAATTTTCACAATACTGACCTGATCAAAATCAAAATCCAAAAACAAACAAAAAAAACAACCAACTCTTTTCTGTGACAGATTCAAGAATGCCATTTGACAACCTTTCATTCTGTTAGAAGAAAAAAAAAAAGATTTAAAGAAATAACATGGCCAGAGTTTATTAGCAACTCTACCCAGTACCACTGCTGGCTCTATTTGAGGGAGGCTCTTGAGAAAGAGTTGCAAGAGGTCAGACTAATTTTAGGGGTTCATCAGTGGGCCATTTAAAAGCTAAATGGGGTAGCTTTTAAACAAATAAATTCCCTAAAAATCAAAAGAATGAGAAAACAGATATACTCACTTGTATATTAATTTGTTTGTAAACCATGAACTACAACAATTACTTGCATAAAAGGGACTGTTTTTGTTTTTTTTTCCTGTAGTTATAAATAACAGTCTGTGATGCTAATCCTGCTACTTCTTCCAAATTTCTGGGTTAAAAATAATTCCTTCCTCTTCTGGATCACAACATTCATGTTAGAAAGGAGGCATCGTGAAAAGAGTTATTCCTTCAGTACTGATGAAAGTTGTTAGAGCATTGACTGTACACCATATGAGATGCACTGGTACAGGTAACAAAGCAGTATAGTTCACCATTTAAGAAAGGACAGATCTAATCCGAAAGTGATTTGCTGCTCAGATGGCATAAGCAGGACTATTTGCTTCCCCATTTTTGCTAAAATTGGTAAATGTCTATGTGAACAAGGCTGATAAAGTAAGAATTTCTGGAATTCCTGAATTTCTTCCTGTGGAGGGGCATATACAGGAATCAAATAAGTTGTATGAAAATAGGTCTCATTCTAATTGCTAACAATAAAACAAGCAAGTGAGGTTCTTATAAGGTCTTTACATGTTTCCCTTCACTCCCAACACCCCTCACACTCCAATCCCCTCCATTAGAGTTAACTTTTCTCAAGGTTGGAATTTGGGTACCTACAAAACATACCGAAGTAACTGACATACAGTCTGATAAGTGCAAACATTGTCACAGTCATATAGACATACAGAGACAATTTGGGTCTATGGAATTAGGAAAAGCATCTATATATATACACTAATACAAGTCATATTTATAATAATAAAATTGAATTCAGTCGAAGGATTGTACAAATGATTGTGCTGAGTTAGCCTGTTTTGTTAGGGCCAGAAGGGAGGTAGGGAGAAAAAAAACACACCACCTTTTACCAAAAGAGTTAAAATGCTATAAAAAAGTCTGTGTATGCAGCCCAGGTCTTATAAGGAAATGTTCTTAAACATTTATTTCTTGAAACACAAGGTTTCAATCAACAGCCACTGGAGACTCTGGGGTCACGATCTTCCCTGTATGCAACCCCCTCAATGTTCTGCATAAAGGTCAGAGAGGTTTACCCTCTAAGCATGAATTTGCCTTCCAAACACTTTGACTATGGAATAAACAGTTTCTAACCCAGATTGCGAAACTCCTAGCATTGTTTTCTAAGAAAAATGCAAACCCCATACTAAGAGATTTCATATTCACTTTCTGTGGACTCTACAAATTAAAGGTCTGTAAAATCTTGAACCTTTATTAAATCTGCCAGCAACAAGTTGAGAACACTGTATGTTACAAAGTCCACTGAGTGCATACACCGTATTCCTCAGTTATCTGAAAGTGCTTCTTACAACTTGATATGCTAATATATCCATATAATGAACGCTCATGCTTGCCATCAGCTGGACTTGTATCAAAAATGAAATATTGTGAGGTTACACATAAGCTGGAATATGATCTGATGGAAGACGTAAGTTTAAAGAATAAGTCAGAGAAGTAACACTTTTTAGCACCTAAAACAGTGAGTGAAAATGCAAAACAATGCCTTAAGGATGCATCTGCAAATCCTGATTTGAATACTTTAAGGATTAAAAATTAAGGTCAAGAAATTTCTAATAAAGCACCACAAGAAGTCCAAACTAAAATGGAAGAATTATCTCCTGAAGAACTTCATACAGTATTTTAAAGGAAGCTACATTTTATTTTGCATTTGATAAACATCCCAGCCCTGTTTCCACCATTGCTTCCATTTGATTGGGCTGTCTGGTGCCTGAACCCTACAGAGCTGCCATGCTGCACATAACACGATATATATTTCTTTAGTATCCGCTGGTGATAAGTTACATTACTGAAATTCGTCCAGGAAAGTATACCTGTTAATTTTACTTTAGATGGATTCTATTAAAACGTGAAAATCTTGGCAAGAACTGGGGTGAGACTTGCCCACTGTCTGGGTCCCTTTCCCACCCAGCCAACAGGGCAGACTTTTTAGTTCATTATCACCTCATCAGTGTTCCTGTCAGCTGCCAACAGTGAGAAAAGACTAAGCCACTCACTAATTCCTGGCCTTCCTGCCTCCACTGAAGGAGTAGTAAATCCAGAACATATGGATGCTCTTTAACCCCTCTCAATCCAGACACCTACTTTAATCAGTCTAATCAATCTGCTCAACTCAGAACAAAGATTGACTGGCAGATGCACGATGATGGAGGGATCAACTTGTTGCAGCTCAGCTCTAGCACAGAAAGCACTACTCTATCTCCAATACACTACTGTTACAGGAGGAAGCTGGAGAAAGGCACCAGTCCAACTCGGTCAAGAGTAGGATAGACCTTCTAGAGAAGAGAGGAAACCAGCAGAGGAAGGGATTGTGAAAAATGAAAAGATCATTAAACATTAAGATCTCATCACAAGAAATCATGAATGAATGAAGACCAGGAAACATTCACTTAATGCAAGGGCAATTTCTTATTTTGTAACAAGTTGTACTTCAAGCAACTTAACAGCTTGCTGTCAGTCTTTCCCCAGTACACAAGACACAAGAACAACCTTGACTTGTGTCATCTCAGACTTTTCTGAACATGGATTGCCATTTCAATGCACTAAGCCAGAAGTAAAACAACTTCAGAAAAATGGGAACATTTTTTGCCAGGTTAGTATGCTGAATTATACAGAGGAATTTAGTGAGTGTTGGGTACCATCATTATTTCTAGAAATACTCTTGATTAAAGAGTATAAAGACCATCCTACCCCTATATCTTTGATAAGAAAATTCTGTCCCTTCTCTTACAATTCTGAATGTTCAATTATAAGCCATGCACTTACAAATTCTAGGCTACATCACCACAAGGTTTTAAATTTATGTATATAACCACAACATTTAAAGTTGTCAAAAGAGGAATGTAAATCACAACAGTCCATTTATTCACTAACACAATGTGTTTAGTGCAAAACTTCATTCTAAGAGTGGCTTTCTATGTATCATTTGATAAAATTCGTAATTTTGCTCCCTACCTTTAAAAGCCTTCAATAATGCTCACCCAAAGTTCCAGGATTAGAAGGTTCTTCTGGAAAAATCGAACAGTCAGCCTTGTGTGAGCAGGAGAAGGACTGTTTCAGCAATTGGCCAATTAAATTAGAACATAATCCCAGACTACCTTTAGGAAAACTACGAAGTATAGTAACTACAGAAAAAGATATCAAGTTTGGAGATATTACGACATTTGGTATCACTCCAAGATGACTTCTTTTGGTGCTGAGAAGTTGTATGACCAGACTGTACTCTTGTCCCTTAACTGATGTCAATAGGGATGGTGATAATTCAGTCATTTCTGGTGTGTGTTTTGGGACTCAGTTACCCAAGTAATGGTATCTAATGCCATATTAGCTGTCCTAGGATATGTAAGACATTCACAAGAGGCTGATAATGTGACACACAATATCTAGAAGATCTATGCCTTTCTGAAGTGGCACTTAGGTCCATTAGGATATTCTAGTGCACCTGAAATGGCAATAGACACCAAGGTTCAGACAATGGATCTGCAGTACTGTTCTCCTTAAAACCAGTAATCAAGTTATCAACAGGTAGCCCAGAGATATAAATTGGGTAAGAAAGGAGCTCATTTCTATCTTGTATGCACAGTGGTGGAAGTCTTGAAAAAATAATTCTTGGAGAGCAGGCACACTTAGGATGGTAGGCAGTGGTAGGCAGAAAACCAAGGTTCTGAAAGCCAACTAACCACAGAAGAGAAAGTGAAGACTTGAGGAAAAGAGAAGACAGGGAACAACACAGGTACGCATCTTTTGGTGTCCGTCCTAATCAAAAAACCTTTTATCATTAATATTACCCTTTCAACAACACTTTAATAACTTTACTTTATTCACCTGCAATGGAATATAAACCATATTTATGGCAAAAAACCCTCACTTCCTAGTAAATAAAATTTTATATTGGAGTGCAAACTGCCTTTTGGTACATAGTAAAATGTCTTCAGTGTGGTCTGGAGGTCACTCTGCTAAAGCAACCCAAACAGTTTTCTATGCCATTTAATTTTTCCGTGCTGAGTTTTCCTTATCCATAAATAAGATAAATAATACTGATTTTTTTTCCAGAGGAGCATTTTGAGAATTAACATGGCACTTTTAAGATTTTCAGATGGAAATTGCTCTGTAATGTAAAGTAGCATAGTTAAGAACTGAATGCCATAGCATAAATTAAAATATAGAAGGTTGCATATATATATATGTTAATAAACCTATTCCTAGAGGTATTTTAAGGTCACAAGGAGAGAAGATATACTATTCTATTTTGGTCACCAAACTCTTGTTCATTAAAAGTTTAGGTGTGTATTTCCAAGTCCCATGAGGCTGCCACCAGGAATGTGATTTTTTTTGTTGTTGTTCCTTCAGTTAATATTTTTAAAAGACTTTTTCTAACACTTGTAGGATTTCCTTGGGAAAAGAGCAACAAAAAAGTTAGATTTTGTCCTTCATAATACATGTTCCAGATATATCAGTATATATAACGGAGATCAAAGTTTAACCAAAAATCTGTAACTGTTGGTCATGAGAAGTCAAATTCTCCATCTTTTCCAAGCAGGCATCTCCTGACAAACTTATGAGGCAAAAGTTCTGCTTATTAAGGTACAATGGCTTCAAAATATGAATGACTTGACAGTGGGAACAAGGAGTAAAGCAACTCTGAAAGAAAAGTAGAGGGTTTTATTCCATGCCTCATTCTATAATCTGACAGTAATTGAATGGGTATTTCTATGCTGCAAACATGTTAAATAATCATTAAAGCATTCTAGCAAAATTATCAGAATCTCAGCAAATTAACTGTACTCATTTCTAAAATAAAAATGACACATACTCTACACAGGTCAAACAGAACACAAGCTATACATGTGCATCACATATACTTGAGTTTCTGCACAAAGAAAAAGTAGAACAATCGGGCTAAGCTCTATGTACACTAAGGAAAATGCATTTCATTATTAGGACTCATTGGTATGAATAAAGCATATCTTGCTCTACTTTTTACATATTCATTCCCTATTGCTTTTTTTTTTTTTTATTAGTCAGTAAAACAAACAAACAAAAAGAAATCAGAATGGAGATCTATTAAAAGATAATGCATCTCCCATGTATGGGAATAAAACTTTTTGTTATTCATATCACTGAGACAAAAACCAGATCATCGCCCAGTGTAATTTCTGTCCCCCTAAAACTGTATCTTTATTAAAGGTCTACAAGTTCTGGTTCAGAAATAGGTAACAAAAGAAGAATTTCTTACACTTTTTTATATTTAAGTTACACTGAGAGCATATTTGCCCATAAAATGGAACAAGAAATGTAGCATTTGTATAAATAATACACTTGAGGTAATGGAGATGTAAACATACACATCACAAAGCCACCTGGTGCACAGTTTTCCCCAAATTTGGGCACAAAGAGTATAAAGAAATGTGTTGTCCACTAGGGTTTCTCTAGGCATCTCTTGTACTTTTCATCTTCCCACACCGAGGAAGTGATACTCCAGTGCTCCATGTTGTAAAGGAGGCAAAAGGTCCAGCAGTTAAGACCACTGGAGTGAAGCCTTGGTAAGAGGTTGCCTGAAGTGATTCTGCATGGCTCCGTAGCTATTTGATTAACATTGACTCTAGCCCACAGGCTCCTTCTGTTTGGGCCAAATGCAATGCTGACACACTCTGCAGCTCAGCACCAAACACCTTTTCCATTCTTTAACAGTTTACTTGCATTTCTGCGTGCTGGTTTCTTTTGGCTCCAAAGACAGCTTCACCTGCAGGGTTTCGTTTTTCTGTTTGACACCTTGCTGTTGATTTTCCCTTATTGCACAAAAGAACTTGCTCCAGTGCCTCTTTCACAAATGCCTCTTTGTAGTAAACGAAAGCCTTAATGATCATATTTTGATTGTAGACTTGATTAATTTTGACTTTGTTTAATTTGCGACCTTTGCTGAGATCTTTAGGGCTGGGAATTAGAGAGCACACTGTACCACTGTACTTTGGACATTGCAGGTTTGCCAATTTGTTTCATGCCTCATTTGTCATAAAACCTATGAAATTGTAGTCCAAAGCCAGCTTCATATTTTTCAAGGCGAGGCAAAAATGTATTTGTTTTTGTTTTAAATTAACATCTCCTTGCTATATTCATCTAGTTTTTCAAACTCAAGACCAAAGCCTCACTAACAATGAGAATATAGCAAGCAAGACAAATCTGAAGATCAACTTATCAAAAGAGAACAGCTTGCTTCTCTGCAATTACAGCACTAAAGTGGTAAGATAGGCATACTCAATTTTAGGTACAGGCATACAATAAAGAAAATAGGGATGTAGAAAGGATTTGCATGACAACATGCTAGAAGAGAGAAATAAATGAGGATGCATATATCTTACTCGCACAACTTTTTCTATTAAACATTTATCTCTTAAGTTATTTAAAAACATACAAACCTAATATCTTAAGATTTTAATTTCTGACATCACTGGAATTCTGTAGCCACATGATTCCTTCATGTGTGAAGGCATCACATCGTGTTTCTGGCTTCAGTTTACTTCTTTGAGAAACAACAACAAAATTTCTCTGTTTTTATGGAAAAGACGACTGATAAGCAAGATCCTTCAGTGAAAAGAACTCAACTGCACAGTATTATTATTAAAACTTGCACTATTGATATCTTTAGAAGATAATATGGCTAGCAGAAGTCATAACGACTTTCTCCAAATACCAGAAGATATCCTTGGCATTCTTTATAAGCTAACCAGGCTTAACCCTTTCACATCTCCAGCCTACTGAGGGCTTGAGAGGGAAAAAGAATTTTTAGCTATCTTTAACCAACAAACTGAATGATCTAAAAAAAAGGTGGTTTCCCTTACATGAAGAATATTCAAAATGGATTACATACAAGAGCAAAATTTCTCTTTAGAAGTTGAATCTGCAAACCTAAGCTGGTATTAATAGAGAGAACTGAGCCCTCAGCATGATAAGTAAAACAAGTTCATATATATAATATATATATTTTTACAAGAGACAATTTTGGTTCTTATAGACATTAACGCAGGGAAGTATATGATCTGTGCTAAAGAATCTGCAAGACAACACCCTCTCTATTCCGTTTTATCTTCATGAAAACATGCTCAACCATACCTAAGCTATTTGTGATAGGTTGGTGTCATCTGTGTGTAAAAACCTTCAGGGAACAATATTCTACACCCTACCCACACCCTGCTCTTCAGTTTAGTGAGATCATTTTGAATTCTCATCTTGTTCTCCAAAGTGTCTTAATACCCACATTGGCATTTTGGCAATATGTCTTTTGGCTTGTCAGCCACATCATTAATGCACATTTTGAACAGTAGGAGACTTGGAGGAGACCTTTAAGAAAATCAGGTAATACAGGTTTCCATTTTGACAATGAACTAATTGTTCTTTTCCAGCTACCTGCTTATTCACTTTATAGTAGCTTAATCAGGAATATAATCCCTGCTTTGCTGATGAGACAGTTCTGAGAGATAATGACAGAAATCCTCTTGAGATCAAAACATATCACATCTACTGTATTACCAATGGCATATGGGGACACCTTGTTGATTTGTCATGATTTAGTCTCCACAAATTCAGGTTATCTGTTACTTAACACCTTACTGTTTTCTGAGTATTTACAAATAATATTTTTTATTTACTCCAACATATAGCTAGGAACTGAAGGTAGACTTATGAAATCCTTTGGCTGCTTAAAGCTACCTGCAGTTTCATAGCAGTATTGTTGGCCTCAGAGCTTTACTCAAGAGATTAAACTAAATGTTCAAACTAGTTGATTTCTAGATTATTTAGCAAATACTATTTTATCATTTAGTTCAACTTAGAATCATAGAATCATAGAGTCATTAAGGTTGGAAAAGACCTCCAAGATCATATAAAAAGCTTGATTCCTAGATTACATAGTGGATATAAACTAGTGTGATCTTTTATTTTCCAATGTTTTTTTGACGTAAGTTTTAAAGAGATAGTCTGTAGGAAAGAGCTGTAAAGTGCCAGCAAACTGAAAAAGAAATACAGGTTTGTGGAAAGCTATAGCATTATCTGTTTTGTGCTTGAGCAAGGGCTATAAAAAGGGATCTAGGGAACACCAAATACAACATTGTGTTGAATTTTTCAGTCTTCCCTACAATTCTGTATGTTCTAGTGCCTAGTACTAAGAAAGACAGTTCTCTCTCTCCTGTAATCTACATGAACTATAATGCTATATATTGGACTGAGAGAACTGAATTAAGCAATGACAACAGCACACCGTAAAAAAGATGCTTTTAGGGTACTTAGTGTCTTCTCTTAGGATTTCCAAACAAAAAGTTCTGGTCAATTTTCCTTTTTTTAAACTCCTCTTATGACAGTCCCTTGTGCTGCACACAAGACACCGCCAAACAAACCAACAAGCTCTCAAACCCTCTCACTATGGGGTTTTCTCAAAGATTCCTTAGACTTGCAGATGATGCTTTTTATTTTGCCTAAAGGTCTCAAAGATACTGTTTGAGAAGGGAGGAAAACAAAAAGATATACTGAATATTACTTATTGATCATCCACATACAGATCAATTTCAAAGATTATAGGGGCTGCCAACAATTTGGGTCATTTCCCCATTTTTCTTATATGACTCCCATTTCTTCTCAGTTTGTCCTCCAGGACTGTAGGGAACCAATTATTTGCTTTAGAGGTTATTTCTGTAATTAAAGTAAATTGACCTGACTTCTCTTGAAAGAGGAATTTCTGGTCAACTACAGAAAATAACATGAAGTTAGTAAGCTTTGCCTTACCTACATCCCGCAAAGTTTCACTGCTATTTTAAAAACAATAAAAGAATGACTTACATATGCACAGTGGCCATATGAGCACATCTAACCTTTGAGATTTCCCTCCTTGTATTTTGAACTATGTTGACGATGTCCGGATGGGATTTACAATGGCTCAAAGCTACTATTGTTCACACTACATTAAATCTACAATATATGCAATGAGATACCATAATATTTTCACTTGGAACTTCTATTAACCCACAACTTGACTGTATTTAATGAAATATGTAGTGCTCACAGAGTTGATTTATATGCATCACTATTTACAGTGCGCGTTTATAAAAGAGTAAAAAGCACCCTAAGGAGCTCATGGTTCTTTCGACTTTAACAAAAAGTAAAAAGCGCCTGATTTGGTTTAGCTCAGTAACACCCCTGGAAGCCCCAGAATCTTATAGCTGGATTAGGAATGGCGACAGGAATCACTGATGCATTTGAAACAGCTAGCATAGGAAATGTACTACTGCTACCAAACCTGCGCCAAAAAACACTCATGCATATTTTATTTTTAAAACAAAGACCATAGTCATATTTATGTTTGTTGTATACGTATATATCAAGTATACAGAACCAATAAAAAGACATGCTGAAAACCAGGAAGTCCATTTCTGTCTGTGCTGTTCTAGAAATAATTGGAGTGGAGCATTCATACACCCAAGGGAAAATTACATAGATTCTCCTGAACAGATAAACCTTTACTTCTAAGAGAACTTCTGACTGTCTTCCATTACAGAAAGTGTATTTTAGAATATAGTAAGAGGAACAGTGCTTTTTTCCTGAAAAGGAACGCTGAATTATCTAGCAGAAGGTGGTATATTGGTGCTCTCAGAGCTATTTTACAAGCAATCTGCTTTATACATTAGTCAAAGCAAATCTGTCACTGACTTCATTCTTCTACCAGTTTAACATTAGTTAAGCTGAGTGATTATATCTAGAAAAAGGGATTATTATTTTTATTCTTTTAGATAAGATGATCTGTACAATACGCAGGTTATGGTAAACACAAACTTTCCCCAAAGTAACAGCAGTTGGGCAATGAAGAACACAGGGCACTAATGACTTCCAAGACACTGTCTTGTGCTGCACCTGCTCTAGGTTTGCAATACTAAATTAGAAAACCGAGAAAAGACAGGAAGGGTGTTCATTCGCTAGTGCTAGGACTGTGTTAGCCTAAAATGTTATACATTTTAGTACTCTCTATGTATGCCAAAGATCTCTACTGATGAGATTTTTCATGCTAATTTCTATAAGAATACTGTAATCTGTTAGTAGAAAAGAAAAAAAATAATGAAACCTGTGCATTGTTAACACTAAGGCTATATGCTACGCTTTTTGCATTCTGTCTTGAAAGAGGTGTAATTTCATTGCACCATCTAGAAATTGTGTTCCAAGAACTACTCAAGGGATCACCTAGACTCAACCCAGACCCCGGAAAACATCCAGTAGAAAAAACACCTCCCATGGAAAGGCATAGAAACAAGAGCACAGTGTAACTTACTTTTCAGGAAGTTAATGACTGGACCTCCTTTCCCCAACTCCTCCCTATAACATTAATAGTCATAGGAATTACTGAATGGAACAAACCTTTAACACCACCTGGTGTACTTTTCAGCAGTTGGTCCTGCTTCCAGGCCTGTCATGCCTCATTAAGATAGTACAGTACTTTCTCTATATAAGACTGTTCTGGGGGACCATAGAATTCAAGATAAATTGAGATATGGAGGTTTTATCATAAGACAGAATGGGACTGGGGCATATAGTGCCAAGATTTTAGTATCTGAGAAAACCACAGAAGAAAAAAAATTTCAAGGAAGGTGAAGAGTGAAAAAACAGTTACAAAATACATACATAACTTCTCGATAGTTAAAGAAACGGAGGAAACCACAACAATCCAATTCTGTCTGTGCTCGTATGGGGCACCTTGTTTACATAGGCTTCACTAAAGGTCTCACTTCTTTTCTACTTTGCAGTTTATCCTTTCTGCTAAGCTTTAAGATTTACATTTAATAGTTCTCTCACCCACGTGAATCATATGACCAAAGAGCTTTGTACTGGTGCCCATAAATGGGTTGAGCTTTTCTGCTTCTTTCCATGATTCAGGACATTCTACAGTCAGTTTCACTGAAAACCAAGTGGCAGGCTGCCTCTGATATTACTACCTTACTGATATCTAAGGCTGCTTGAAGGCTCACTGACAATGCAGCAGGACAGAAAAGATAACAGACGTCAAAACCTTACTTGCCAAAAGAGGAAAAGTGCATAAGAGATTGTTTTCTATCAAGCTTTCAGCTGAATGAAATAATTACAGCAGAACCCAACAAATGTCAAGGTAACCAAGATCTACTGTCACGTTTATGAAGAGCTTAATGGTTCACTATAGTGAGGAGAATTGTGGAAAAAAAAAAAAAGAAAATACATTTTCTGGCCCTTCAGTAACCTTTATCCTTACGAGACACACAACATATCTACACATAGAGTTTCAGCTTTCCTGTTGGCTTCTGTGGGACTCATTTTGAGATTAACAGCAGTTCCAAGTTCAGTTTATTTCCAGTCATTCAATCTTAATGTCTCTATTTTCCAGTAATTAGAAATGGGCATTTTTTCACATTTCAGACTACTGCAACTGAACTTTTTACAGCTTAAATGTCAAAATTTTACTGGGTAAGTATATCAAAATAAAATAAACACATATTTTTTATGCTCAGAAATTAAAAAGGACAAAACGATGGGAATGGGATATTTTTTGTGTTCATTTTCACTTTGTGTCCTTCTCTGAAATAGGCATTTTAATGAAAAAAAAATCTAAGCTTGGAGGGGAAAGAAGAGGCTGCTGCCATGCACTTGTTCAGCTTTGCCCCAAACAGTAAATCCTATGTACATGGAGTGCCCCCTGTGGGACTGGAGATTACTTAAAATCACAACAGTAATTACAGGAGGAGTGCCGGCACCATTGCTGCGATTGCCCATTGGCCTGATACACCAAGTGGCTCATAGACCTTACAGTCTAGTTCAACATGATCACAGTATCACAGTATCACAGATTTCTAGGTTGGAAGAGACCTCAAGATCATCGAGTGCAACCTCCGACCTAACACTAAGTACTCCACTAAACCATATCGCTAAGCTCTACATCTAAATGTCTTTTAAAGACCTCCAGGGATGGTGACTCCACCACCTCCCTGGGCAGCCCGTTCCAATGCTTAATAACACTTTCGGTAAAGAAGTACTTCCTAACATCCAACCTAAAACTCCCCTGTCGCAACTTTAGCCCATTCCCCCTTGTCCTGTCACCAGGCACGTGGGAGAACAGACCAACCCCTACCTCGCTACAGCCTCCTTTAAGGTAACTGTAGAGAGCGATAAGGTCGCCCCTGAGCCTCCTCTTCTCCAGGCTGAACAAGCCCAGCTCCCTCAGCCGCTCCTCGTAAGACTTGTTCTCCAGACCCCTCACCAGCCTCATCGCCCTTCTCTGGACTCGCTCGAGCACGTCCATGTCCTTCCTGTAGCGAGGGGCCCAAAACTGAACACAGTACTCGAGGTGCGGCCTCACCAGAGCCGAGTACAGGGGCACAATCACTTCCCTAGACCTGCTGGCCACACTGCTTCTTATACAGGCCAGGATGCTGTTGGCCTTCTTGGCCACCTGAGCACACTGCTGGCTCATATTCAGCCGACTATCAACCAGTACTTCCAGGTCCTTCTCGGCCAGGCAGCTTTCCAGCCACTCATCTCCCAGCCTGTAGCTCTGCTTGGGGTTGTTGCGCCCCAGGTGCAGGACCCGGCACTTGGCCTTGTTGAACTTCATACAGTTGACCTCAGCCCATCGCTCCAGCCTATGCAGATCCTCCTGCAGAGCCTTCCTGCCCTCGAGCAGATCGACACACGCACTTAGCTTGGTGTCATCTGCAAACTTACTGAGGGTGCACTGGACGTCTTCATCCAGATCATCGATAAAGATATTAAAGAGGACATCTTCATCATTAAAGAGGACAACTCTTCATCATTAATGATGAAGAGTTTGAGATTGCCCTAAAAAGCCGTACCTTGCAAATGCAAGGTTAAGATACTACTAATTTGCAGCACACACAACAAATGTGAACTCACTTCAAACTATAGAGACAACCGTTTATATACGTAGAACATACACATACTTCCTTTCTTCCTTTTTAACTAGGAATCACTCTTCTCCTCTCGAGAACTGTCATTAGACCATAGGCATAAAGTAAGACCCTATAATGACTCAAACATTTCTTTAATTTCCAAGAGCACATTTTCCAGTGTGCTGACAAGCTATTGGATGGACACTGTTACTTATTTTTTTTTCAGGTTCTGCTCATCATGGATATATATAGCATGAAAAAATTTTGTTTGTTGAGTCTGTTTGCTGCGTTTGAATTACTTCACACATCATTTTGAACCAGCAAAAATTATTTTTCTGGCAAATAAACTCTGTGCCAATTAATCAGTTGCTTTTGGACCACTTTCAATTTCAAACTCCTACTCATACCTCCAGACAATACTGCTTTATTGCTGAGAGGATGAACTTTTTAGAAGATAAACAATCGTGGCTTTTGCTGACTTCTTTTTCTTATCTAACAGCCAAAAAATGAAAGTGTGGACTTATCAACCATCTACCAAATATTTTAAGGAGACTTGCATGACATACAGGAAAACTGTAGCAGAGAGAAGGATGAACATAACACTGCCTAGGTTGGCATCTTGTTTTTAATAGTGGCCCTCATGTAGCTCTCAGCAGGCCTTCCAACTCATGGATAAAATAAAAAACAAATGCAATATGCAGCTTAATTAAGCTACACAGCCCTGGTTCATTTCGGATCACCACCTACACTCTCTACCAAGTTAAACACTATCTGGTGGAAAAATGGGATGCATTCACGTAATTAAATACTACTGTGGTAAATATTCAAAAGACCGCTCGAATAAATTAACGAGTAGTTAAAACACATTTATGAGAGCTTGATTTTGAAACAAATTATGTTCTATTGTAACAATTCCTTTGTAATATCCTTGATTATTTTTAAAGAAAAAGAAAAGATAATAGTAAATTATTCTTGGACAAGTAATACACTTTGTGATGTGCGCCAGCAGGATCAAGGATTCAACTCTGACACGCCAACTACATTATATAAGTCTGCATCACTAGAATTACAGAGCTCACAAAGACTTCAATTAGCAAGAAAGGGCATAATTCAGGAAAGGGCTGTTGGACAATTTTCTAGGTCTAAAGGAACAGATTGAGAAATGCTCCAACTGGGATTTATTGACCTTGAAGCAGATGACTTGGGAGAATCTTCTGGTCCTTCTGACCAAAACAAAAGGCCTGCCTAGACAAAAAAAATAAAAATAAAAAAAGTCTCTTCTCTACATGCAGACACAGTGTCTGTTCTCCTTCCCTATAAGTAGAGAGTCCACTGCTACAGTTTTGGCAATTGCATGAACTCGGCCCCAGATTAGAATGTTTGTGCTCAGTTATTTTCACACACTGCCAAAATTTGCTGACAACACCAGGAGAAAAAAAGGGAAAGGAAAACTGGTGATTTTCAACAGTTTATAACTCAGCCCAGCCGAAGCAGGTTTTTATGGGACAAAGAACAGAGATTTCTCTGTAGACAGCACTTTATTCCTGCCTAATTTAAAAGATTTGCTGTGAATGATGGAAACATTAGAACTTCTTAAAGAAAACATAACAAAACAAAAATCCTAGCAGTTCACTAACGTTTCTTTTTTTTTTTACAGTAGATCATGTTTGTTGATATCAATAGAGAGACCATTATCTAGCTGTTTCATAATTATTTACAACAAAGATTTTTTTTTTAAAGAAAATAAAAATATTAGACTTAAAGGCAGAGGTGTTCAAAATACATAGTACTTCTTTAAGGAGATAAATTTCTTCCTTGGAATACTTCATATTTCTGCTGTTCTAATGCCACAGTAGTCCCTAAAGAGTGTGAAACGATCTTCTCAGAGTTACAGAGTCAGTAGTAAACACAAGTTGTACTCTAAGAAATGTTATTTTAAATATATATTATCACTAACATAATACCTAACAACTTCCTATCACAGCCCCAAGGTAGCTTTCTGGAGTAATCTTGCTGCTTTAACACTTTCCTTCAGTCCACATCTAGAATCTCCTAAAGCAGCATATCCTAAGATATTTTTCTTGTATATCCCTCTCGTTCTCCCCGACCTCATTAGTTGACTGTAGGGTCCAGGCTGTTAAACTTACACCTCTAACAAATTGCAAATTTAATCAGAGCTGCATTTGAGTATCTGAAACTTTTCCACTGAAGTGTGCCCTAAAACTTGGGCAACAATATTGCTTTATGGTAATCATGAAAAGTAGATGTACAGCAACTATTGTTTTCTGTTAAGGATATCAAAATCTGCTCAAATGCTTCACAAAACTGACTAATCATTCAGTCGCTGTTATTTTTTAGTTGAGACAGTAGAAAACATTTTGTCAACATTAGAAACTTCTGCAAAACTGGGAAACAGCTGAGAAGAGTACTTTTCAAAAGAGGCATAGACTGGGAAAATGTGGCAACAAAGAATATACTGAGGTTCCTGTATATAAATATAAGATATTTAATTGACTGGGAGTCCTCACTAGAGACTTGTTTGCAACAGAGCCTCTCAGTGAGCATGAGTTTTTGAAGTTTGAATGCGTTTGGCAGCTTTATAGAACTTTAAGACAGATCAGCTATGTCTAAAACATGTTTAGCTAGTTAACTATACAAATGTAATGTTTTTTCCATCTTTCTGTCCATGTGCTGACAGCATTACCATTCTCTCCAGTGTTCTTCTTCTTCCTTCTGAGGTACAATGGATCTACCAGTTTATGCAGTTCCCAATACTAAATTTCAGTACAATAGCTTTCCAACAATAACTTACTTAGCTAAGAGAGGTCATCATTTAAAAGAAGTGAGTAGTTATATTGAAAGCGCTAGAGCTACACAATTTGAAATACATTTCAGGATATACTATACAATACATTTATATTTTAATGAGAAGGTTTGGCAGAGCAGTTTGGCAGAAGAAAGTACTGCCAAGTGATTGGATATGGGATATATCTCCAGTTGCTTTGGATTCCCACATCACCTTAAGAGCTATTCTTCCCATCCCCCAGTACACCAACTCTCAAGCCAGTCAAATTTATAGCTCAATAAAACTTTTTTATTAAAAATAAGAAGTGTGGCTTTTAAGTACTGCAGTCTTCCAATGTCCCTATGCCAGGTCTAGATCAGACTGTAGTAGTTGAATATGATGCTGAAGAAGCTTGGCCCACTTTGCAGAGCACTCCTAAGTTAAGAGTTTCAAGATCTAAGCCACCTCTCTTTCCATTTTGTAACAGCTGTTTTTCTATCCAAGAAAAGAAAAGGAAAGAAAAGGGAAAAGGGAAAAGAACAAAAGGAAAGAAAAAATGAAAGGAAAAAGGAAAGAAAAAAGGAAAAAAGAAAATAAAGAAAAACAAGAAAAGAAAAAAGAAGAAAATGAATAGAAAAAAGAAAATAAAGAAAAAAGAAAAGAAAAAAGAAAAAAATGAAAAAAGAAAAAAAAACGAATAGAAAAAAGAAAAAAAAAGAAAATAAAAAAAAGAAAATAAAAAAGAAAAGAGGTTAGTATAGAAAAGCTAAATAAATAAATAATGGCTCACAAAAACCACAGTGGAGGAACCACTGCTGGTCCTGCCAATAAAAATGTTCCTTCTCTTTCAGGGCTGGCTAAACAACTGAAAGTGTTTCTAATGAACTGCTGGCAGCACTATCCATCATTGCACTAAATGGATTCATGTCTCCCTAAACTAACGATAACTATTCATCTATAATGCACAGTTAGAAATTAGGAAGTATTTAAGCCTTAGAAGTCTAATTCCACACTTTTCCCCATCTCAAAGCTTAGTTTTATTCAGGTCTCCTTATGTAAAGATGACAAGAGAAGTCTGATAGAGAAATTCAGTCTCAGTTCAAGTACTAATGAATCATCCACATGAGTCTGAAAACCACTTTATCAGACTAGACATCTGCAGTATCATTTCAGCATTGCAACTATCTGACATTATGTTTGTCTCGTCCCTCCTTCCTTTTTATCATTTGTTACACTGATTTGTGTCTTCCCTTTAAGTAGATCATAGGCCACTGTAGACAAGATGGCACATTCGTAAGACTTAAAATAATTGGGTCCCAACAATTGTTTAGGAACATTGAAGATGCCATTGTGCAGATAATGGCTTTCTACTGCTAATGTTCAGAAGGAAGATGTGTTTTTGAGCCCCAACTGAAGTATGAAAGTAATGTAGATAATCCCTAGTCAGAAGTCACTTCTGAAGACTTGACTGATTATACAGATAGCTGCCTACAGAGGCATATTTGTACAGCGGTTGTCTTTAGGTCACTGGGGATCAGAGAAGAATTCAGAAATATCAATAAAACATGCTTCCAAATAATGGTAAGAAACACTTACTTCATCTCCAGGACTTCCTCCAAATGTTTTCTTCTTTCTGCTCGTAGGTTGGTCAAATGGGTTTCCTTCTCAGCTAAAGACTGTTGAGTAGAGGACAATTTTGCTTTCATAGACTCCAGCTCCTGCTTAACCTTCTCCATGGCCATCATCAGCTCTTCTACCTAAAACATTTTTGAGGAAGGCAGGAAGAGAGAAAAATAGTACAACGTGACCAACTGGAACTTACTAAAGGTCACAACTAAATCAGAGTCCGAGGTTACCAATGCATGTACACTGCATAATACTGTAGACCAGAAGAAGCATCATCTAGCACTGTGTAAACTACATCTACACTTGATGGAAGCAGCATTATATTCTGTGGCTTAATATGCTCTGGTGGCTGGAACGTTACTGTTACAATACCGTATTACACATCTTCAACTCTTCAATATTTCTATTTTAGAAAATGTACCACAAAGATAAATAGATGATCTATATGAACTAAGTTAGCTCAGAAAATTGCTAGGATTTAATAGAACACATGAATAATATTCTGAAAATGTTCTCTGTAAATAATCCCTAAAAAGAAGCTACGTATGTACTTTAAGAATAAAGTTCAGAATGTTTCTGAAGTAGGGAGAGGACTGAGTTACCATGCAGATGTAAGTAAGGATACTTCCCTCAAAATATCTGTTGAACAATGCTTATAACCACGTTTTGTAATTTAGCAACATAAATGACCTTCAAAGAGTTGCTGATAGCAGACAGGTAAAGAACAATCTCCAGGTTATTACAAAATGGGAAAGGTTCACAATTATCATAATTGTAAGTTATAGAATAGATACTGCACAGATGAATCTAGTTGTATTTTGTTCTATACTAGGAGCAGGTTTTGTCACAGCTACAGTTCATCACTTTAACATGTAAAACCACAATAAATGCTTAAGTATGTAGTATATGTAGTATAAAAAACCTGGATATTTTAATGATAATTTTATAGTAATGTTAGATGGCACAGAGATTTCTTTCACCAACATCATCCTTATAGATTTTATCTATCACAACCAATCACTCATAAATAATTTTATAATGTGCTTCAAATGTGAGAAACTCGGATGTTACTATTGCACATGATCAAACATTTGTATAAATTTAGTATGACATTACAGCATTGTATGGCATATCCCCAGACAACAATCAGCTTGTGCTTCAACCTAGAAGTGAATTATTGAAATTATATTAAGCTCAATTTCTACTTACATGTTTTTACAATGAGTTGGGAGCATCATTCACTATACAGGTACTAGAGGATGTAAGGTGTGGAATATACCACTGCTTGCTTTAATAAATCAAATACTCCAAAAGGCAGAGCTATTGGCTCAGGACAAACATCAATAATCATCCTCAATCAATGATAAAGCAAAACAGTGTGATTTAGAATTAGAATATTCATAAAATCTAGCATAGATATACACTGCTTAAGGCAAAATGCCTATCTACTTCTGCTAAACGGCAGCTGATAATAGAAATTCTTGTGCTCAGCAAATTAAGAAAAATTTAAGAAATGTGATTATCAAAAACTATTCAAAATGTACAGCCAATACTTCATCCAGCAATCAGCAGACTGAAGGGGAATTTCAGTGATGCATAGTCAAAACTGGCTAGCATGCATAAAATAACCAAGTTTTCCTGTCTTGTTCATGTGCAAAACAATGACCAGAACCTCTGTCAATTTTTAAAATAAACAAAGAGAAAGCTCCATAGAAAGAAATGGGGAGAAGTTAGAAAAGAATGTAAAGAAAAACTGTAGAAACAATAGCAGAAGTACTTCTGGGAAGAAAACTGATACCTAGAAAGAGAAAAATAGCAACATGCTGGGCAAGTGAAGGTGTACTAGTGTATCAACTTCTACTTCCTATAGCTGGATCAGAATTATCTACATAAACATTTTCCTTTAAATCAAGGAGAGAAGAGGCATGGCATCTATAAAATCCTCTGCTTTTAACAAAAGGCAACCTCAAATAAACAAGTCCCCAGCCAACTGCAACAATCTAAAAGGTTTGTGTCAATCTGTCAGTTGCCAAGACAAAACAATCTTTGAAGCAACAACTTTTCCATAATGAAGTTTGAAAGATTTCTGCCATCTGTCATTCCATTCCTAGTCATCCAAATTTGTGATACTTACACCAAAGGATCCGTTTGCTTGATGCAGATCTGTAGCATAACAGCTCTGTGCTACTAAGACACAACGAGGCTGGAGGCCAGTAGCTAGGGCAAGGCAGTCACTGCTGGGTGGCAAGATCAAACTCTGCAGCAAAGGCTTATATTAATTGGAGTACTGACTACTGTAGGTATTATATTCTTTTTCTAATCACTCCATTTGGTGATTTTTTCATTCTAAGGTTTTATTCTATGTTTGTGAACGTTAACATAAAATCGATCTAATCATATATTGGGAATAGACAAACTGTGAGTAGCTTTCACTTGGCACCAACAACTTTGCTCACTGAACTGTCATTACCTTCCATTCTGTCTAGAAGGCATCATTTGTCGTTACTTACTAAGGACAAAATTCACTGAAGTAGTAATGCCTGTATTTACAATAAAGACTTAATTGTTTGAATTCATCAAGCTATAGATATTCCATGGCAGCATTTCCATCAAACTTATAGAAAAACAAAACTTTTTATGTTGCAAGTTATGAATCTTAGTACAGATCTGTTTATATGTCCCTGTAAGCAGTCCTCTGAGAAATGATACAGGAATAGTCACTGGAAGCAACTTCCTTGCAATAGATGTCTAATTTAGCCTATACAAGAAACTTTAAATCTACCCTTGATTTTTTTCCCCTGAGAGCATCTAATTAAATAACAAAGAAAGTGTTTGCCAATAACCAGAGTTTTCTGAGACATGCTGTTGACGTTTCCAATTTAACTCAAAGTAAGCTTGTGCCCTCTGCCTAGAAAGTTTCTATTTCAGAATGTGTAAAGACCATACTCTCACTCCTCTTCTCTCTGTGCTCAAATGATAGTATAATGACATGAAAGAATCCATAGTTCAAATGTAAATGGGGTTTCAATCATGCAGATGGTCCAAGCTGTTACTCTTGTTATATTTCTTTCCTTATTCTTTTTCTTTTCCTTCTGATCAAGTATTTGAGTACTTTTATGATCAAGTGAAGAAGACTTTTTTAATGAAAGGTCTCAAAGGGCATGACAAATGGACTTGACTATTAGACTAAGAACCATGCATACTCTTAAACTGGAGATATGGTACCTCAGATGCAGTGATAAATGGGAAACTTAAACTTACAGTTTAATGTCTAACTACTGGAAAAGAAAAAAAAAAGGATACATTTTCATTTTTCTGACTTAAGGAAAAAAAATTATATTTCTTCCAGTATAAATACAGGCATTGTGGGTTATGGGATAGCTGTTTATGTTTATTAATGTATCTCAAAAGTTCCAGGCAGAACACAAAAAGATGGGATTTTAGAAAACAAAGATACAAGTACCAGTAGGAACAATTTATTTTCAGTGAGCATTTTATAAATCAATCACTAGAGATCTTGTTTTCAAAACCACCTCAGGAAGCTAACTTACATATTTAAAATTATTGGCTTTCTGAACATAGGCCTTTCTTGGATAAACAACGGATTAGTATTACAAGACAAAATGTACTAGAAATCTGTACTTCTGTCCAAAATGAATTAGGCCACCAAAACAAAAGGTCTTGAAATTACAAGTCAGTAGTAAGAATACTACAAGTCCCGAAAAAAAAAATTAACATTTCTCATGAAGTTCCACTCAGTGTCTCAGAGGACTCTCTCCAACTTTTTTTCAGATCCTGAGTTTTTAAGCTATTTTTCATTTCACTGTGTACATTAATGAAATGATAAAGGGACTGCAAATTTCTGCATTATCTTTTACTGAGCTGAACTGATTAGACTGCAGGACAGAGAGAAAAGAAAGAAACAGACACGCAAAGAAAGACAAAGACGAGTTCTGGCTCCATGTAAACTTGTTTGGATACCAGAAAATTTTCCCAGAACAGATGTTAAGACATGGAAAAAGCACAGGCCAGACTTGGGACTTAAGTATGTAATTTAACTGCCTCAAGTAACATATTACAGGGAGAATGCATTGAGTCTGACATAACCTG
Organism: Anser cygnoides; assembly: GCF_040182565.1. Classification (NCBI taxonomy): domain Eukaryota; kingdom Metazoa; phylum Chordata; class Aves; order Anseriformes; family Anatidae; genus Anser; species Anser cygnoides. Next base: position 65,887,016 of record NC_089873.1, on the reverse strand, counting down.
GATTGCCAGCAGGACCAGATGGTTTGCTTAAATCACAAGCTAATAAACCTTTACACAAAATAAGAAGGAAATGAATTATGGTTTCATCACAGCCCCATTTTTGTTAAAGCAGTAGGGTGGCTTTAGGTACTCCTAAAGACCATAACCAAGACACTTAACTAAATTCTTGGCTATTCTGAATTGAGGGAACAACTTTCAAATTCTTATAGCTATTGGGACAGCTGATGGGTATAGCTTTTTGAGAGCTAAAATATCAGAGGAGAATGAGAGAAATAAGTAAGCAGTAAAAGGAGAAATCTTAGTTTTCAGTAAAATTAGAATGTTATTTCTGGTTTGTATATTAACGACAGCCATCAACTGAAAGACCTGTTGAAAGCTCTGCCACACTGGCAGCAGAGCAGAATGGTACAGAGCAGAATGGCTCTGCTCCTACCACATGCACAGCTCTGGCTCTGCATCAAGCCCCTCTTACTCACTACCACTGCAAGAACATGCATATTCTGGAAGGTGTACAGAGAAAGGGGGCACAGCTACTGCCTTCTCTGTTATGCCAATGCTGTCACATTGTCACTAATCCTTTTGAAGCACATATGTGAGGTTAAGATGCTTTACCTCTGCTTTTATTCTGTAACTGTGAGTACTGTAAGGATATCCTAAGGTGAACATACGTTCATCATGTAAAGAGAATGTTCTTCCCTACACTGTACATGCTCCACTTGTTCTGCATGGTCATTGTTAACAAACACTACCATGAGATCCTACACAGACAAGTGAAAAAATTTTTTTTGAATGTTGGAATTCCTTAGCTGAGATCCTGCCTAAAGAAACTGGGAAATAAACATAGCTGAATGTTGTGCAACAGTTACAGTGTTTCTGTATATCACATTTTCCTCCATCCCAGAGGATGCCAGATTTGCAGCACCCCTTTTGCCAATGTCAACCGTGTCTAGTATTACAGGGCTGTGGCAGACTGCATGTACTGAGAAGAACAGTTTTTTTTGTTTTGTTTTGTTTTGTTTTTTTCACAATAAAGAGGGGAGTTGGTGTCAAAACTGAGAAACTGGCTGGTGGATTATCAGTTCTGAGACAAGGCAAGGTTTCTGATTATCTGTAATATATAGCAATAATTTTAGGGATAAACTATATATACAACAAGACTTTTAGAGATGAACTGCATGTTTCTTTACACTAATGTGTAGCCTTCTTAAGTCTTCGAGTCACTGATGACTCTAGGCAATGAAGACTAATAGACTGACCAGAAGATATCTGACATTACAGAGTCACTCCTGTAGTACCCACAGAAACAGAAACACAGGAGTCTTTGTCAAGGAATATGTTACTTGAGTACCATCAGGAGTGATTTTTGCTCATATTCTGAGAGCCTTGTGCTCTTGGTATGAAAGAGAAGGAATCAAAGCTCGCAGATGTTTGGAAAAGAGAAATGTCTCCTGAGCTTAGACATTAGGACTGAAGAAGTCACAGCTGTGTCCTGTTAGGATGTTTGGAGGTAGCTTTGACAGTTGTATCTCCTAAATGAGGGCTGTAAGCCATATAAATAAGCAATGGCCGGCTGCTGGGACAAGAGCTCTTGAGAAGGAAGCAATAATCCTCTCTGCTTAACACACACACAAAAAATGAGTCACACCAGGAAAAAAAAGTGAAAGACTGAATTCAGATTTGTGTTAAGGACAGAAGCCTGTTGCAGTCTCCATCATCTGAAGACTATAATAGGTTAAAATTGTATTTTTACATTTTCCTGAGCTAGAACCTTTATCTGATGAAGTATATTCACTATGCTTTTTAACCCTTGCAAACATACCAAAGGATGCTGACCAATTTTATTTTATGTGGATCTACAGTCATAGTAAACTGCCTTGTGTTTATCTTCATGACTAGCAATGAAGTTCTCCAGTCCCTTGAGAACAGAGCAGCAATCACTACTTTGAAAGATAACAAACAATCTTGCCAAAAATTGGATTAAAAAAATTACTACATTACTACCATTTAAAAATCACTACAGCGGTAGACAAAGTAGAATTTAGCACACTTAGCACTTTCTGCAGAATTTTGCACATACAAATTTAGCACAATTTGTTAATCCAAACAACCTCTTCAGAAAAGTGGCTAATTCATGATACTGCAAGCAGAGCTCTAAACAAAGACATCTTCAAAATAACTTGACCTTTCTTAGGGTACATCTGTGATTGCTGCTAAGGTAGTAACAGTAATTGGGCCAAAGGAAGCCTTTCAGCTCAGACTTATTACCAAAGGATCTAAGCTCACAAGGAGTCTGCAAACCACACTGACTTTCATTTCGTTGCATTTTAGATAGTTCCATGTTAACTGGGGTATGTCACCATGGCAGACTGAAATTTAGACATACCTTAATAATATTCCAAGTAAATATTTAATGCTGTGCTACACAGCACAGATTGTCAATTTATATAGTTACAGATTGATTCTCCAAAGAGAAAAATTCTGGGATGATATATTAACTCACTACATGTAGTGAAAAATGGTATGCTAATTCACCATTCAACTTCAACACTCTTCCCAGAAGATGTTAAGGATCATGAACAGTTATTATGTGAAAGCACGTGCATTTACATGAAGGTTGAACATATGGCTAAAGTTTAACTGAAGAAGTACAGTCTCATTGGCAAGCTCAGGAAAGTTTCCACCTCTGCTAACTTGAGGAAGCAAATCTTTAGCATTGTAGTTAATAGAAAACAAAGACCAGAATCTAGTCACAGCAACTAAAAAGTAATCCCACTGTTCTGAGCCAGCTGAACTAAGGCTGAAATTCATTGAAGGCTTTGAAGGAATCTGATGATAAACAGCAGTACAGCAATGTCTGGAAGCTTTTGCGTCAATAGGAAATGTTTCAGAAAGAATCCTCAATTAAATTAACCTCAAATCTCTCTCTGTCACTCTTTTGTGTTTTTCTGTATAGGAGAATGGTCTAGAAATGAATACCATTTCTTTTCTTGAATTTAAGGTATTTTGGTGAAAAATCACTTGTCACAAAAAAGTGTTTTTCTAATTTATAAATTTAATATACACGTCTTATGATTTTTTCTAATGCTTTAATCTACATATTATTGTATTAAATTGCAACCTTAGATGCAAGAGTAAGATCACAACTGGAACACGGAAAATAAATTCCAATTGGAAAAGTTACAGGACTAGCTTTAAGCAAATATTAAAGCAAGTATTTGCTCCAGTCCTTACAATTCCAAGTGAGCTTTACTGTAAAAATCTGCACGACTTTCTCTTTCAAAGCAGACTTAAAGGCAACTCAAGACTTTGATTTTTTTTCTTGAGCCAGAGCAAATAAAATACTATGTAGAATTAGGCACTTGAGGAAATACCATATCAGGTAGAGAAGTGGCAAGATGGAGTTTTCTCTAGAATGCTTGGCTATATTAAAGGAGATAATTTGAGATCAATACTTGTATATTAAAAATTAAAAAGGAATAAAAATCCAGACAAAACCATTGTTAAGATTCCTCTTTGCACCAAATTTCCATGAGACAGTTTCCATCAATATTTCTCATTTCATTAAAATTAAAAGCTGATTTATATGGAGAAATGCTCAATGTATATTTTGAACAGAAGCTAGTTATAATTTCAGTATCCCCAATTCTCTTAAAAGTCATCAAATTTTGCTCACTTTGCAACTGGGCAACAAGTTTAACAAAATTAAAAGATTTGTTTTTTTTTTTCCACTACAATGTTAGAAAAAGATTTCTGTCCCAAAGTCATCTTTGGTTATGATTTTCTATTTGTTATTATTTTCTGTTAATTCTTCTTCACTGAAGAAAAAAAATCCCTAAAGCCCCCCAAATAGGTATAGCTGAACACACCTATGACAAGAATAAAAACTGTACTCTGTTACACCTCCTAAAAAGTACATTACTGAAATCAGAAGGAATTCCATAATTTCCCTGACATACTGAATCACCCTTCCCGTGTATGCAGTGTGACTTGATACCAATCTGGATATTTTAAGGGGAGAGGCTACACAATCCATTGAATTACTCTGGGAGGAGGAAGTAAGTTTAGGGAGAAGCATCACTTCTAAAAATGACTGCCACCAGCTTCATTACCATGGACACAGTGTACCTTACATATCCAAAATACTTTCTCTAACCAAAGAAAAAGAATCAGACAAAAGAATGAAAACATTCTAGATCTTGAAAAACAACGGCAAGACTTCAGGCTAACCATTTTGTTAAAAAGTTCTAAAAACCATTTATATCAGTAGAGGAAATTCAAACCTAACTTTTTAGTACAGATTTTAACTTAATATGAATTAAATACACATATGACTTTGCACGTGTATGTATATACATACTCTCACAAACCAGACTGATTTTGGCAGACTGCTATAGAATGGAGTTTTGCAGAAAATATTCAAGAGTTCAGCCAAATAGAGTGTAGACTGCTTAGAGAAATCAATGGGAAGCAACCAGGCTCCAGCAGCTTCACCCCCAAACCATAGCTTGGATAATTGCCTTGATCTTCAATCACTTGATTTATCAAACTTCTCAATAAGAGATAGAGAAGAACAGCCAAAAACATTAGTTAAAAGCAAACTATCCAGCATCGGTTATAGAGGAGACAAGATTACTACTGTGCTCAGAAAACAGCCGTAGGTAAGTAGCTCGTGAGAAATTCCACTTTATATTTCCCACTTACAGAGACCTATAGGAAGTAACTAATGTGTGAGAATTTGGGCTGTGAAATAACTCCAACATTAAACATATTTTAGAAAATATTTTAGATCTATTCCAGTAACAGAATAGCACAGCAAAAAGGAGATATGTTTAAATTTATTTTGCGTTTTTAGAAGATACTTGATTATAGTCAGTGCTGAATGTTAGGGTCCAATACATAATAATTATGTAAATGTATTTTCTATTCTTACAAGAAAAACAGTTAAAGCAGTATATGTTAGGAAGTTTAAACAGGACCAGAATGGTGGACTGATGGCAAGTGCAAATGAGAGGTATCATCCAAAACTTGGGTAGATTTTTTGTATAGAAACTTATGGACACAACAGAAAAGGCTCTTGGAGGCTGAACTGTATATTCAAACCTCTGCAGACCCTGTACTTACAATAGGGAAATCCTGATGAACAGGAGGCGGGGAAAAAGGAAAGAACTGGGAAGGAAGTTCTAGCTGACTGACTTATTAACCAATTCCATATTTATTTTTCCTAAGAAACAGATGCAAATTCGGAAGTGGGCACATATGACACAGAATTTCAAGAGTCTTGTTATCAACATATTTTACACATCATATGTGCATGACTGAAGATTAAAACCTGCTGAAATAGCTTATAAAGACACTGGGAGGAACAAATTAGCTTAAGAAAGTTCATTTAAACAATACATTACTATTACAATATTCAGTATTTTATTCCTTCTCAAAAGGCTAGGCAGAGAAACCTGCCATGTGCAGGATAAAAAGAGACAGTGTATGACCATAGATAAAGCTATTTATAGCTATAAGTTTATATACTTAACCTAAGTTAAAATTTCCCACTGAGAACTGTAACTTCAAAAAATGTTGATGAAAGATGTCAAAATCAGACTGCTAACTCAACAATTTCAATTTAAGTAACTACTTAAGGAAGAAAGCAAAGAACAAGCAATGGCTAGTCTTTCATGTGTTTATTTGCCATAACCTTTTAGGGTACAGAGTTGGATGTTAGCTGACACTGTACAGAGTGAGATAGCACTTAAGCAGGATTTGATATTCATGAGAGAACAGAGTTACACTATTATCAGCAGAGATACTACTGAAAATTCTGAAACTATTGCTTTTCAAATTTGAAGGAAATAAAATAGGATAGAGGATAAAATGTGATGGTCAGGCAGCACACCATCACACTCTTAGAAATATCAGCCTACTGTAAAGGCCACAATAACAGCTTTTGGTAAAAACATTTTTGGCAATAACAGTAATACAATTTTGGTAAAAAATAATACTAAGTAATTCCTGGCTCCATTTCTGTGTCCTGCTCCCACAATTCAATGTCTCCTCAGGTGTGCTTCTGTTCTTTGTGGGGATCCATGAATGAGATTAGCAAATCGGTCCGTGTGAAAAAACTCATTCAAAAATATAAGATAATTACTAATGAATTAGGTCATTCCTCCACTTCACAACATGGCCCCAGCAAGACTCAGGCTGGTAAAACTGAAGGGACGGGGATAAAAGCGAGCAAAGAGAGGGAGGGCGCAAGCATCTCAGATTAGTACAATTGCTAATTTCCTGTATTTGTCAGCTATGCCCTCCAGTAATTAACGATCAAAATGCAAGTAATTGTAATATTGTGTTCCTTGAGCCAAGGACCTGACGCTACCTATTACTGTCACTGAATTATAAAATCTGAACTTCTGTTTCACTTTATTGCACAAAAAAGCCTTATTTTTTCATGAAGAAACACACTCCAAGCATTGTTCTGGGAATGGTGTTGATTATCATTAAGATGATAAATATGATAAATTCCTGCCTCCTACTGCAATCTTATGGAAACTATTTAAAAAAAAATAAAAAAGAGGTGTCCATATACCCATATACTTTCAGACTTCAGCCTAATAGGTTGAACTAATGGGATCAGGCAGAGTCTATAGCTATAAGTAATTTACAGTAACATTTACATACAGGATTCAACATGCGAAGCAACAAAACCAGCTGAATATACTGGAAATAAAGAAGTTGTTGAAGAACTTTCAAACTTTCATATCTGCGAAGCTTTTGTCAGCTGGAGAAATCTGGCCAAATATGAACTGTGTGTTAACACACTTAACCCTAACCCTTCACACACATGGGCAGGATATTCTCAAACACTGGATTAAAAAGAGCAAGGTTTTAGTCTGAAATGGGTATCTGAGGACCATGAAATCCTGAGTAGCTTCACATGCAGTGTATTTCAAATCTGAAGCCTGTAAAATAGCAGGAAACCACATATCATAAGATGATGGAGGGTAGGATTACACAACACAGGACTACAAGAACAACATTAAATATTGGGGTAGAGGTACACACAGATAAGATGTCCTCATACCTTGAACCACTTAAAGCCAAAATGGTTGACCTCATGCACTGATTCATTAAACAGCTTCAGACAGGCAGTGAAGTGGCAGAATGATAGAAAACAAGATAAACAGAAGAGAGGAAAGAAAAAGCATGCAATTAAAAGCAAATTATAATCATTTTGGACAATATTAAAATTTCAAACACACACCATTCATATTTGGTCTAAGAATGTTTCTAACCTATTATTATCACTTGTAGAGGTCAAAAGATTAATATCCTACACAAAACAAAGCCTTGCCTTTGCAGAACTGTAAAGCTAAGAGTTTTTCACAATTCTACAAAAAAAAAAAAACAAAAACAAAAAAAAAAACCTCACCAGAACATAAAACAAAGAAAGCATTCTCTTAAGTTATTGAAGAAATGAAAAATATTTGAAGGAAAGTTCCTTCCTCACTTTTGAGGTGAAAAATAGCCACTTGCCATCAATCTATTACTTGACTAATCAAGACCAAAACAAAATCCTATCATACCCCATTTTGCCCATCAGCTCTCCTGATGCTGACTGGAACAGGACACCGGTTACTTTTCCTTTGTGCTGCCTTGTTGGTCATGTTCTATAAAGTACAATGAGTCACAGCTAGTGGTTTAGTTCTGCTGGAGTAAGACACAGCTGTCATAATCAGCGCTGGTACAGACTAGAGTTTTTCCTCTTCTGATCCCACTACTTTCAAGCCACCCTTCTTCCTCCTCACTTCCATCCTAACTACTACATCCAAATTCCTTTCCTGTTTACGATGCTATTGCCCACCATATTCCACCAATCTTTTCCCACAAATCTTACTTCTTTTGGCTCCCTTCCTGTCCTCACAGCCTCTCAGTGGTCCTCATGGCTTATCGACCCTCAAGCTGCACAGTTCCCTGCCTTGCCTCATCTTTCACATTGTAGACCCATTCAATCTATTTACCAGTTGTCTCCCCTTTTCTCCAAGCTCTAACCATCTGACCTCATTGTTTGCCTCTCATCAGGCTTTGCTGGTGAATTCTTTGAAAAGTTTCCTTGCTGCCAAAACTGAAATTTGTGGATATTCCCTAAGCACTATTCTCTTTCTATATTTTAGTTTTAGGATGTCTCAAGTATAAATAAAATTTCACTTCTATAACAGTTTCCTGTTTTACTAACCCAGACTTATCTCTTCTCCACAATAAACCTGCCTCTAACAGCTCACAGTGGACAGACATCCATAAGGAGCTCATGCTAACAGGCTAAAATGAGTCCCTCCTTTCCATCCCGTGACTGAAACATTCCTCGTTACTTCATTTCTTTTCATCTAGGGCAGAACAGATTTCACATTTTTGTTAATCTTGATATCTTTGACTCAAACATCCTTGTACAAAGGTTATTTTGAAAAACTTGCAGAATTTTTTTTATGGAATATCTCTAATATCTGTTTTCCAATTGCACTATATTGCTATAATTCTTTGGCTGGGTTTCTTTTGTGTCTGAATCTGCAAAAAATCTTGTGCAGATTGGGACAATTTGTGCAGTAAACTTGCCTGTAGCTTTTATTGCGTTAATCTTAGTAGCATGCTTCTTTGCTAGGGAATCAAATATAAGTTACTCATCATCTACAAACTGTACTTCACCCACCCTTCACTTTAAATACTGAGATGACCTGTAATCAGCCACTAATACAAGCCAACATCATAATTACATTTTTGTAAATTTACAAGTTACATTTACCTTTGTAATTATTTCCCTAACTTCAGATACTTCTAATACCTACAAAATCAGCCTACAACCTTCTTCAAAACTCTCTCTTATAAACTCACTAAACCTTATGCATCTTGTTTTGTGTCTATAGCATAGCCATCACAAAAGGTTGAACTCTACGTGGCTTCTGTGTGCCCAAAGAATACAATTATCAATGTCCTCTAACAAAGAAATTAAAACATTATGACATCCTAGGTAACAAATTGCATGCTATTTTGGTGAATTTGCATCTCAACATAGTGAGATACATATTTTTCTTACAAGGAGATCTATTCTTTGATGTCTTATTCACTACCAAGGTAACACTTCTATAACAATTATAAAAAATAAAAAAAGAGTTTAGAAAGATGGCACTCTTCAAAGCGAACTCCATAAGGTTATCCAGAATCTTAGGATATAGAAACCAGAATTATCCTCAATAATTCTACCAGCAAACAGTTGAGCTTAACTCTAGCCTGAAGTGAAAGAGTTGCTTCCTTCATGAAAACTTGGATTATTAACTAAAATACAAATATATTTGGAAAGCATGTGATATAAGAATACATGTTGAAAAAAAATTTTAAATGGTTTTAAAGTGCAGTTAGTCAGATCTTTTTAATTTAAATAACAAACAGAAAAAGTCATTGCAATGTAACAGACCAAATGCTCCTTGTTTGCTAATTATGGTCAAGTGAGGAACAGCGTAACTGTGGAAAAACACTGAAGAGGTTCACAAAACACACAGTAAGAATGCCAGGTTCAGCTTATTCTACTCAAAAGCTTTATCAAAATCTCACAGAAATTTTATTCACCACCTATGGTGTGGTTTCTTAATGACTACTTATGGAGGTTAAAAATCTGACACATACATGACACTTTATCTAAGCAGTGGCACAGAATAAATTGATGCATAGAAATTTACACCTGCGGCTTGAACACACAAGTGTGTATTTTCTCTGTGTATTCTTTCCTTAAATCAAGAGAATTGTCTCTCTGTCTCTAGCTGTGCAACTGTAAATGACATGAGGCTGAGATCCATACATATGACCATGCTAATAAAAATAAGCTTCTTCAAATATGCTCACTGAACAACACAGTGAGTGTAAACATCTTTACACATAGGAAGATAGACATGATGGGCAAGACTGGTCAGAAGAATTATTACAGAAAATAATATCTTAAAGCACAGGGTACCTTATATTTCTATTTTCAAGAAAATATTACTTATGAAAAACAAATCATCATGAATGCTTTGCAAACTTTATGGGTTCAGTTACCCTGTATTTGAACAGAGATAGCTGATCATCAAAGAAAACCATCTGTGTTTCACAGTAAAGCAGGGGAAACAGTACTTTACTGTCTGGTTAGTTTCCTAAGAGAACTACCATTGACTTTATGAGATTGCAGACCTGTTTCTCAGCATTGATCCTGGCTGACTCCTCTTGTGCTAGCACCATTTCCCGCTCTGCAGTTATCTGAACACTTTCTCTGAGTGCCTCTTCCAATTCTTCAATCCGATCATCCTTTTTACGTAGATTGTCCTGGAAAATGACGGGAGACTAGGTGAAGAAGACTTGTTTGGAATGACAGCCTTTTAATCAACCAAGTTTTATGCCAAGCAAAACGTGTTTCTCCCTACCAAGGCCCAATTGCAGGCAACTTATCTTCACACAAGGGAAAGAAAGATGAAGGAATGCAAGAATAGGAGGAAGATCACAGTAAAGAGAAGGAAAAAAGCTAGCAAAGCAGGTCCTCAAGAGTGTTTGCCCTCTGCATCAGACATACCAGTCTTGTCAGATCACGCAGCGTAGCTAAGCAAGGTTTGTTTGTAAATAGAGATTAGTATGGAGTTCCAAAGAAGGAGAGTAGCCAGAATTGGTGGGAAGGTAGCAGGCACGCAGAATTGCCCATTTGCTCACACATTCACCAGCAGGCATGGTACAAAGGGAAACATAGCACTGCAGTCTTGCAATTTGCCATTTCCAGATTCAGTGGGAGAAAAGCAAACATTAACCCAACAGAGTTTTCCATTGTTCACGTAAGTCTTTAAGGAAGTTTTTCATTAATAATTCTCTAGGAAATATGAAGGGTTCATCTGGGAAGTTTGAACCTCAGACATCCAAGTATTAAGACTGTCTTAAAATACATCCTTCAATTAAGAGCATCTTCACAGTTGCAGGTTCGGAAGTCCAACCCATGTACGAAGACCACTGAAGAAAACCATAACTCTCCTCAGAAAATTTACCGTTCAACTGCTTTATACATGCAAAATAACTTAGAAAAATGATATACAAAATAAATGGCATTCTTATTTGTTTAGGAAACCCTCCTTATCTTAACATTGCTAAGAAAATAAATGTCTATCTCCTGCCTCTGCTGTAGTGGCTTGGACAAAAGATTGCAGAGCAGGCTGTCCTGACAGATATATGTGAATGTCTTGGAGCGTGGCTGCTTAACAAATCCATCAGAAAGGAGCTGCTTGACAGAAGATTTCTGCATTTCTCATCTTGCAGATCAGTTTAGATCATATGGTTCAGATCAGATATTAATGCATGTTTAAGTTAACACAAAGGTCTTTTAGCCATCTCAGCAACAGAGGAGGAATGAAGTATTTTTCTCTTCGGTTTTTGCATTTCACTTTTTGCCAGATTTACCCCCTGGTTTTCTGTCCTTACAGAAATTTTCCACTCTCTCTGTGTTTCACGCCATATAAAGAATAAGGAAAAAAGACAACTAGCTTGGAAGAAATTGACTTTGCAACCTTTGTAACACTAAAAATAGTCATTGGAGTTTAAAGAATGAGCCTTATACCTTAATTGCTGCTTCCTAGAACTTTGGATACCAGGGATACTGTCATATGAACATCATTTCTGGCAGTCTCATGACTATCACTTTTGAAGACAGCCTTTCAGCTGAGATGCAATGCTTTGTATCAGACTAGTGCAAGACCCCTGGCACCCCTGCCCTTATGTAGAGGAAGGCTAGTATTCAACCACTAGCGAAGGCAGAAGAATTTGTTACACTTTGCAGATGGACAAGCTTTCCGCTGTTGGTTACTTTCCAAAGTGGATCACAGGGCAAGTAACTGCTGATTTCTAAAGAAACAAATGGAGAGACTTTCATTTCAAAAAATCAGAGTTGCAGAGCATGTTTTCATACTTTTTGAATCCTTCTGAAACACTGATAAAGTCTTCCAAAGCTGCTTCATGGTTATGATTAGCCTAACTGAAGATTCAAAAAAGTTTACAAAACACTCAGCAGAGAATACTAATTGTGCCAGACATGAAAACTATTTACTTGCCAATCTGCATTCCATGAGAAATATCAGCTGTACTTCTTGATGTATTATTCATGGACAGACAAGGAAGTGTGAAAGTGCATCTCTCCATTTCAAACAACTGAAGTGGGAATGGTTCATTTGAACAGCTGCATGTAAAATGGAAACTTTTAAAATAACATTGCAGAAAAAAACATTATAACGTGTACTGTGTGCTCACTTTTCTTCATTACAGGCAAACATTTAAGAGGATAATTTGACACAGTAGAGTGCTCTGTTCAGACAGACGAATCCTTTAGGGACAGGTGGAAGAGTAATTGATGGTACCAAAACTGTTCAAGACAGTAATGCATTACCTGCACCTGAAAAATCTGCAGTCACATATAATAACTTTTCCAAAAATAATATGTGAATTTTTACATATAGGTTCAAGATTTGCAAGTTAAAAAAAAAAAAGACAACAGTGTTAACTTAGAAAAAAATGCCTACAAGTGATCATTTTAAACTTCAGTTTAATATGAATTACCCATCCAGTAAGGTAAGTTTAGTTACAAAAGTTCACCTTCTGTCTCAGATAAACAAAAGAGCTCTGAGAGCTTATGTTTTTGGTGCCACAATGGGTCTACCCACCTTACAAAATGACATCCATGTCTGGGTGGAGCAGAAGATTGCTGCTTAGCCAGACACCAGAAGGACTGCAAAGTGCAGAATAATTTCAGGAGACTTTTAAATAATTATTTTGTTTCCAACTCTTTTTTTTTTCCATGATTAAATAATCAGTATTTGGTATTTTTTATTTTTAATACAAGCTGCTGTTTCAAACCAAATAGAGAAAAAGTAAATATAAGCAAACTAGCATTTGCCTTTTAATGTATCAGCAATGTTTTCCCAACTGTTTGGCTCTAAACTCTAAAACATGATAAGCTCATGTTAACCTTCAACCTGTGCTGCTGCTTTCCTCTTTTTAATTACATTAAATATTTTATCCTTATTGTTACAAGCATTAAAATTTGGAGAAAGAACTAGGCTAATTGTAATTACCATTACCTACTAAGTTATATCGGGAGTTTTCTATGGAAATAGAAGATTTTGATTTTTAATTCTACAAATTGTTCTGGCAAACTCAAAAACAAAACAAAACAAACAAAAAAAAAACCCACCCTACCAAACAGGAACAAAATAACAGTTTAGAATGGAACAGAGATCAGAAACCTTTCAACATGAACAGGATACAAATACACCCTATCCAGATGACGAGGTTGTGATAACAAAGGTTATAACTGCAGGAATAAGATAACTGTCATCTCATGATTTTTCATATCCTGCTAAAGTAGGTAACCCCACTGGTGAAATGGATTGATCCTCCGAAGTAGAGGCTTAGAGTACAACTTGTGTTGCTTCATATATACAATAGAGCGTGACAAAGAGGGCAAGTTTATTTTAATAGGCTTGCAGAATGATAGATCATAGCAATCTCATTTCATGAAGCTTATACATGTGACTACAAAGAAAGAAAAAAAGTGTTTCTTACCTGTAGACTACCTGGATTCTTCAAGATGTATTACCTACCCTACATCTCAATGACTCTCCCTTAGCTCTGCTCCCAAGTTCCATAAGTGTGAGAGGCCATGGCAGAGAGGGAATTAAACCAGGAGAGGGGAGACAGCTCTGCCTTTATGCTCATTGGTAACACCACAATGAAAATGAAAAACCCAGTCGACACTGTGGGATTGCCAAGAGTTCAGCTCCAATACACATTTTTGCTACAAATTACTATGATCCCGTAGCTGATTTGTAAGCAAAACCCATTCCAATACGTGTCCGTCTTAAGGCCTGAAAGGAAAAGGAGGTGTGACTGACACACATTTCTGGGCTTTTTCTTTCACTTCAGGAAGGAAGTGGTAGGATGTTCAAGTGATGCATATTAAAAGAATGTATCAATTTAACCTTTCCTGCATTCATGTAATGTGTAATCTGACATGAAGCTTTGTGAAAATGCATGAAATAGGATGGAAGTTTTCACCAAGGCATTTAGGTTCAATGAAGTCTGAGGTATCCTGGCAAACTTCTTCGTAATTGTGTCTTGAACTAGATTCACAGAAGTTTTTGTTGCTTAATTTCACTCTTTGAATTGAAATTAAGATGGATTTCTCCAGTTAACTCTTGGGAAAGATAAGTTAACAGTTTGCGAAAGCAATGAACTGCTTCTTTTGACTGTTAAAAACATTTCTAGGACTAGCCAATCACCTAGTTAGGGCAAGACCATTCTCATATAAGCCCATAATACGTGTAATCATGCACATTTTGCCTTTTGTGCTTTCATAGATGAGAAATGCAGAACACAGTACTGCAGCGCTGATTGCACTACCGCACTGCCAAACCCAGAAGGAAAGATGCTATGACAAAATCAGAAGGCTGAACTTCAGAATTTTGCAACTGATGAATACAAATCAAATTGTTAATGAATCTTTACTGTTCTCTTCTTTGAAAAATATTTGTAAAAACCTGCAGGCCTTTTTAAGAAGGTCCTGAAGCTTTAAGTGAACATACAATGCTGTAGTACCAAAAGATGGTATTAGAGTCTCATTTGATTTCAGAAGGAAATAATCATAGTTACTTTAAAGCTCAAGTGTACATGGTGAATTTCCTTCATTTGGTTCCACATGTTGATAAACTACTTCTAGAAGTCTCTGAACAAGAAAAGCATGAAAAAATGTTGCTCACAAACGGAGAAATCTCTCTTACACTGATTAGAAAATATTTTGACTTAGTAGGTTTTCAAGCATATATATATTGGGTAAATGTTGAAAGACAGAACACGGTGGTACATAATCTGAACGGTAGTTATCATAGAATAGAACTCAAAAAGAGCACTTGGGGTCCTTGTGCAACTCATCCAAAGCAGGAGATGCCCACTGTGAATTGTTTCTTTCTCTGTATTCATTATCATTTGCTGAAGAATATGGCAATAAAAGAAAAAAAACATGCTGTCTTGAAGAGTGGAATAAAAGAAGACTTTGTAAATTCCTAAAGAGGGAAATATGTCTGGGGTAGTTTATAGCTTTGTTCTAAGGTGTTCATGAACCACAAATAAACACAGACCCAATATTAAAGATTCTGAAAACAAAGTAGCAGAGATGCTGGTACTTTATATATTGCTGGACATGAGCAAACAGTGGAATTGACAGAATGGTAACTACAAATTCTAATGCTAGTATCAGTGTTGCATACAGCTGCCTATCAAGTCCCTGTCTCTCACAAAATGAGCCAAAAAGGGTTTATTTGGAAGTATAGCAACAGCATATATAGTTACCGTGAGTTTCTGAATGAAAGGAGAAGTCTGAGAGCTGAAGAGAACTGCCAAGAAGGAGATCCTCAACCAATGTTTCCATATCATTGGTGAGATCAGAGACTGAGACGCATGATGACCAATTCATTAGGACAACATACGTCAACAACTGAAAAATTATGTCTGCCAAATAAGACGTGGATTAGAATTCAAGCCTGACAAGTTGCATAGAAGCAGAAAAATAACTTAAGGAGACAAAAGAAGAAAAATTGCAGTAGAAGAATTTAGTTCCACTAGGGGTTGAGAGGGAAGTGTGGTGAAGCTAGCCACAGCTTTACAAACATGAGGGACAGCAGAAGGGGTTGAACACGTTCTCTTGAGAGTACCATAATAAAAAAAGAGAAGACGCATACATCCAGAACATGTGTGCACTTGCGGATCATCAGTTGCAGAAAGAACAAAAAATATATTTCTAGCAGAAAGAGAATATTGATGAAAAATTATTTCCAACAGACAAATGATAAGTATAATTGAATTAGTGCACTAAAAGTAACTGTGAAAGGAAACCAACAGCTTGTGAGAAATGGTCTGTGATTTTTTGTTTTGAAAGAGAAAGGTAATAGAAAAATGGAGTGGTGTTTGGACAGCAGTGTCCTTTGGGTATCACTGCTGCAGAGCAGGAGGACACAGACGAGTGATGCAGAGCTATAAAAGATGCCGCTGACAATATCTGCTTTTGTACATGGGATGACTGCACAATTTAAGTGTTACATGTACGGACAATCACTTGAAAGAAAATCATTAACTTCTGTGCTTGAGCATATTTTATAAAATGCACAATAATGAAAACAGCCATATGTCTGTTCTACCATGCACAAAGTCCTCATGACTGTCTACCTCATGGCTCTTAAGGAAGTCATCATGGCTACTAAGGAAAGAAAAAAATAAAAATATGTAGATAGTAAAATATGTCTGTAAGACATCATGACAAGTTTATGATGGGAAGCATATTGGGTGTCAAGATTACTTACGTAGAAGCTGACTGATGTGTTGGGCATCTGTAAGAAAAGAAACACACCATGCTCTTCTCTCCATGTTAAGAAAATGAACATGGAACTAATTAATCTATTGGAAGTTATGTGCACTTATTTCTGTTCTTAAATATTGGGGTCACAAAGAAGCAGTAAAACAAATACAGAAGTGAGAATGCTATACAACGGTACTAACACTAAAAGATACTGAAAGCAATAATTTTGAAGTATATCAAGATGTAAATAGTGTTCTGTATGTAACACATGTACAATTGTAAGGGCAAAACAAGCACACATTGTTCCCTACAACACATTCATGTGGAAGAAGAAAAAAAAATAAAATAATTTCAAGCCAAGAAACATATCAGTGGTAAAGACACATCACAACAGGTAATACCCAGATCCATATATATTATTATTAATGGATACATTTTAAATGAAAGGGAAACAAAAGGTAGGAAAAAAAGTTAATCAAAAGAAAGCTTTGTAAGGAAAAAAACTTAGTTAAGAGAAAATTCTCACATTGTCTGTTTCTTGAACACATATGAAGTGCTTAGCAAAACTCATACCTATTGTTATTATTTCCTGAAAGGGGCTAGAAATGTTTCTGAGCACTATACGTGTCCACAAAATGTGTGAATGGTGCCAGCCATTCAGATTTTTTTTTCATCCAAGATATTTTATGTGCTCCCACTCACAGCTATGTTATTTTCAAAAAGCGTTTCCAGTATATATACAGCAGTTTTGTTCAACATCAGCAGCAATCTGAAATACATAGAGCTTGAAGGTAACAGTAAGAAAGGATATTATCAATATTAGTTTATTATCTAATAAATCAATATTAGTTTAATTATGTCCACCTTAAAGCTTTGTAGTTCCAATATCTCTCTCTGAAACTGAAGTGGAATTCCATTGCAATCTAGATTATTTATACACTACTTGAAGGAGGATGGAGAGGAAGGAGAAGAAAAGGCCCAACAGACAGCATTACACAGAGAGGCCTAAAAGGGAAAGGCATAACAGATTAAATCTATGAGAAACCGGCAACTTCTCTTACTGATAGCTACCATGCTTTTGACACTTCTTTCCTGTTACTCCAAGTTTGACGTGCCAAACACAGTAACCAGACAGGTATGTTGATTTTGTATATGCACTTTTCATTAGTAACAACCTAGACAGACTAAAGAACCTCGCCAATACTAACAACCAGGTTTACCATTTAGCAGCTCGTGTAGGGTGCCAACAGCTTTAACATTTACTTCAGCTGTTGCAAATTACCACATTTGTATTTTTTAAAACCTACAGGGACTATGCTTCTTTATAACCATAGTGGGTCACTGCACTGATTATTGGAATGAGACCTCAGGCTGACAATACTGCTGTGAAAAGTGTTCTGAAGTGAGCAAAAGCAATAGATTTCTCTCTCTTTTTTTTTTTTCTTTTTCTGTGAGAGGCTAATTGGGGAAATGCTATGTAAAAAGATTTCTTCTTCACACACAAATCAATACTATGACCCAAGGCACCTAAATTCGTATGAGATTACAGCAGAAAACAGTGACAGTTTTAACTAACCGCACTGTTAATAAGAAGCTTGAACCCATAAGTTATTCCCTTGATATACCTCTATTCCTCTGAACTCTCCTTCACAACATCAGTCCTGTCATCATAATTGTGCTAATATATCACAGTAGCTGTAAAACCTGCCTTTCTTTGCTCATTTTCAATTATTCAGCAGAAAAGAGCAGTGGAAGCAGCATGCTTGGATAGCCAGCTACAAGAGCATGCTTCTCTCTTTTCTCTTTTTTATAGCTGAACTATATGACAAAAAATGCTAGTGATACACCACCACTGAGGAAATGTTTACCCAGCAGCTGATTCCACTGAACCTTTCTTGTTTTCTCAAGCTAGAAGGGAATTCCTGCAAGTTATCTCCTGTCTCGTACATTCATTTTAGTCTCTGATACCCCTTTCTTGATTTTCATCAGAGTAGAATAGCTATTGTATTTGTGCTCTGACTGCAGAACTGTTTCCTTTAAAGCAGCCATCAGTTCCTGGATAGGACTAACAGTCTAGTGAGATGCAAATGCTAACCACTATTCATTTTACTTAATGTACAAAAACTGTAATTACTTTCATCCCATGCAGGCCTTCTCCTACCTCTGCAGCTCCAAACAAGAGATGATCAATACCATTTCACATGTCAGAATTAAATTGTCAGTGAGTCTCACACCATCTGGGAGCACAACACCCCAGCCTACCCGCAATCCCTATGGATGCCAGATGCACCAAATGAAGTTAATTTCAAGGAAAAGATCTGTCTCAGTACATGCTGAATTCAGCTGCTAACCAAACATATATACTGATTTAGGGAAATATTTGCTTAAAATATTAAAAACTTATTTTTCTTTTCTCTTCTTCTTTACCAGTAACTGCACAGATCAGCTTTATCACATATGAAAATCTAAGGATACACTTGAAAACAGGAAATGAACATGTTTATGTATTTAAAAAAACGAATCTGTCATGTACTTTAACCTATTGTTTATTACACAGGCAGTTTTACACATAGCTAGTAACTCAACAATAATGATTAATACTGTCCCAAAATAAACAGTTTTTCAACTTTAAAATGACTAGGTAAAAAAAAAGAGAAAAACTTAACAGCTCATTTAAAAATGAATTTCTCATGTTCTTTTCTGAGAAAATAGCAAATGATGACTTTTAGTTAAGTTTTGTTCTGTCTGCATCCTGGTCAAAGGTCATCTAAGTCAATGTGAATTATGCTACTAACCAGAAACCGTTTAAAGAATGACTTTCAGCCTATAACCTTCATGATAAAGTTAGGTATGACCTCATCTTGATGTGGAATTCCAAGATGTTTCTTGCTCACTGGTACATCTTTATGACTTGGATATAGTAACAGAATCTTTAAAAAAAGAATAGGCAAGAAAGACTGAAGAAGAACTAAATGACTTAGGTGCATGGCAATAGTCAATTCATATGCAAGTATGGAACACTAAACCAGTTAGATACTGCAGATAAAAACACAATACTGAAAAAGATGAAAACTGGAAGTTTAGATATTAACATAATCAGAAAATCATGAGTTGAAAATACTGAAATGAAGTATTTGAAAAGCTTCTTGTTGGTATATTTTCATTGCTACACTCATAGTATGATTTGAACAGGCAACAGCACCACAACATGCAGAAAAATTGCCACAGCAATTCAGTGGTATAAAAACCAAAAGGACGAGAAAGTGGAAATTCTTCACATTCTGAGATATTCTCCATTTTTTGTATGAAATTTTTACTGTTTCTATAAAAGCCTGAAGTAGTTCAGAGGAAAGAGAAAAATAGTTATTATTTTTCTTTCGTCCTAAATATTCCAAAATATCTTGTTCTCAGCCTGCAACGTTGAAAAAAACCTCCCTGGCCCCTGACTTCACTCATTTCCACATTCAAGTGTCTAAATTTATTTAATATCTGTTTGAATGGAAGCTTGTTCTTATGTTGATAACTTTTCTCCTTTTCTTTAACTTTTCTAAATTCACTATACGCTTTTTGAGGTGGACAGCCCACATCATTACCCATTATTCAAGAGGTGAATGCACTGCTGATGTACTTAATGGCATACCGATATTTTCTGTTTTGTCCTTTAGTACTTCTCAACGTGTTTTTTTTTTTTTAATAATTTTGCTAACCAATATTTTCATGAAAATATTTATTCTAATTACAAGATTGTTGTCAAATATTAACACAGCTAGATCAGAACCTGCCATTGTACACATATAATTAAGATTGTTTCTCCTGACATATATTAATACGTTCTCAAACTGAATTTTGCTTGCCTATTTATTGATGACTTATAATTATGAGATACTTGTGGAACTATACAGATTATCTTCTATATAAGTATCCAGAATAAATTAATGTAACTCAGAAATTTAGCCTCATTTTCAGAAAATATTATATTTGCCATTTTGACCAGGTACATTACCTCAACATAAAGCAAGAACTGTACCATATAGATCTAGGACATTAAGACACATGAACTTATGATGCAACAATTGTTTATAGTTTAAGAGCATTCAATGGTTCTTCAAAAGGAGGAAGAGAGAGGTACAAGCATGGTGATTGGCATAGAAAAGAAAGCTCTGCACGAGAAGGTCATGGATGAGTGTTGTTGGGACACTGAATTCCATTAGCTTTTACTACCTCTCTTTTCATGCCTGGCTTTGGAAAACCATCTGACCTCAAGGACATCAAGCCTTAAGAATTAAAGCATCAGCAATAAAAGATATTGAGTTGCTGGAATGCATTCGGAGAAGAGCACTGAAGCTGTTGAAGGGACCAGAAAACAAGACTCAGGAGGAGTGGCTGAGGGAACTGGGGTTGCTCAGTCTGGAGAAGAGGAGGCTGAGGGGAGACCTCATCGCTTTCTACAACTACCTGAAAGAAGGTTGTAATGAGGTGGGTGTTAGTCTCCTTTTTCAGCTGACAAGTGATGTCAAGTTGTGTCAGGGGAGGTTTTGGTTGAATATCAGGAAGAACTTTTCACAGAAAGGGTTGTTAGGCAACAGAAAAAGCTGCCCAGAGAAGTGGTGGAGTCGCCATTCCTGGAAGTATTTAAGAGATGTGTGGATGTGGAGCTTAGAGACATGCTTAGGTGGTGGACTTTGTAGTGTTAGGTTGATGGTTAGAATTGATAGGTCTTATCCAACCTAAATGATCTTATGAAATGATTCTGCGGGGAAAAAACCACAATGTCCTAAACTGAATTTGCTGGTAAATTTTAACTGAACAGACATTTTCTAGAATATTAAGAAGATAATGCTTTAATCATCAGTAAAAGACTAAGTGATACAAACAGAGGTGTGTTTTTTTTCCCACCACCTGTATTCAGATCCCACTGTATCTCAAAATTCAATAGCCGAAAGGACTGACGCTAAGTATTTCACAACCTTCTGTCAATTACGAATACATGACTTGCAGCCTAAGCCTCAATGCCAGATAATATTTGCACATCACAGTAAGAGCAGTTGTTCATATACATATGAAGAGTGTGTAAAATTTCACTAAAGAGGAAAATTCAATAGGGAAAGTGCTCATTAAAGGCAAAATAGGCTTGTTTCTAGAAGGAAAACAAAGAGTATTTTAAGAATGACAGCAATTTGGGCACCTTGTTAAGCAAGATTAAGAAATAATACTGAATTAGAATGAAATGAATCAGGTTTATTACTATGTGAAATCAATCAGAGGAAATGCCGAAGCATTTGTTGCCACAGGTATAGATCATATTAAAAAATAATCCATGTGTATCATTATGATTTTAAAATAAATTGTGAACATTGTTTTTAGGTTCCCAGCATTACCCTATCCCCATTCCTTTTCTGTTGGTCAAACCAAGTAAAAGGCAGAATAGCAACTTTACTCAGCAACGAGACTATGAAATGAGTGGCAGCAATTGGACATGTCTATTCCCAGGCAGAAATGAGTTAGAAACGATTTTCAACACAGCAAGTAAAAAAAAAAGTCTAACAGAGAAAGAAAGAAAAAAAAAAGAAAAAGAAAAGAAAGGGAAAATGCAAATTTATTGCCATTTCTCAGGCTCATGAAATAAAACACCAAAGTGAAAAGAGAGCTGTTTTTCCCCTTGAATGTACTCCTATTGTTTTGCTTAAATCTGGCCCTCAGTGTTTTCTGCTCTCAGGAGAGACCTCCTCGCAGGAACCACACCATGTTGTCAACAGTTACATTAATCTCTCTGACAGTTTTTAGGAAAGGAGTTTGAACTCAGATACTAATCTTGGAAAAAAAAAACCTTGCAAAAAACATCTAGTGGTTAAGGTTACTGGCACACACTCAGCAGTCCAGTCTTCACAGTACTTAGTTTCTGGCATATCATAAAGGGTACCAATGCTGCTCTTTGCCAAACAGGCAACAAGAGTACAAATAACAGGTTTCTTCTTCCACTGACACCTAATGTTTCTGCAGTAAGGACTGGGCGAAAGTGTGTCTGGAGAATAATATTCCTGATGGATCACAGAGAAATGTAAGGATGGAGGGAGTCCTCTTTCCTCTGTGAAAAACTCTCAAGCCTTATAATAGTTTTCTCTCACTACAAATCTCAATTTGCAGTTAAGGAAACATTGGAATAATTGGGAGACTGCCTAATTCCAGTTGTAAGTAGTGACTTTCAGGACTTTTTTTCCAGCTGTCTGTTCAAAACTGCAGAGCATTTTTACATTATATGAGAAGACAGAGTAACATGGTTCATCTTTTTTAAAGAAATGAAGGCAGTGTGTTACGTCTAGCCTGAACATAACAAATGTATGGTAAACTAAACTGTAAAGTGAAAACAAACAGAGCAGATGGTGAAGTGTCTGTCCAGGGAGACACTGATCCATTCTAAATGTCAAGTCTGTTCTCAGGCTTAGTTTCTGTAAACTTTACGGTAACAAGTACTCTGCAAGGAGTGCTCTCATCTGGTCAAATACAGGAGAAGGCAATTCCTTCACGATTCTTTAATGGCATAAACGTCTATTATAGAGAAATGACAGATTCTGTCTCTATAAGAACTGCCATAGCAAATCTAAGAATAAGGCCATATATGTATTCCGATATTCAAAAATGTATATTAAATTTCACTGGGAAGAAAAACATACATCTCCCTCCTTTAACACAAACAATTTGTATTGCAACAGAGAAATACATTCCTGAGACAATCATTTTTCTGTTCAAAAGTATATTATTTCAGTTGTTGCTTCAACATGCAACACTGCACACAAGAGCAACAACAAGGTTATTCAGACCTTTTAAATATTCATCAGAAAAAAAATGTTTTTCCTAGAACTTGACTAAAACTTGTCACCACAATTTGCTCATGGCTCACAACTCACATTGTAAGAATGCTAAAACATCAAATCTCAGAAATATCAGAAAATTCAGAAATGGGATAGATAAATTTACACTTTTTAATGGTCACCCACACTACCATATACTCTGTTTGTATGCAGTTATTTGGAAATACAGATATCAGACTTCTGTATAGAAAACTGGGAGAACTAGTATTATAAACAGACTCAGATAAATACTCCTGAGGCTTAATGAGCATTACAGGTCGTCTTGATGAGCTTCCTTTTAGTAAATAAAGACCTACTGTCTTGCAAAGTCCTTCAGATCTGTGTGTAAAAGTCTAAGAGTTGAATAGTACTAATACTCCTAATAATGGGACCTCATCTGAGCAGATGCTGCAGAACTTGACTTCATTCCTCTTTGTTTATCAAGATATTTTTGCTACCTTCTCCTGTTTACCTTCTGACAATGTTAGCAAGTCTTCATGATCTTCCTTGAAATAAAGTTGTGCTTCATGACTTCAAAAGAGAAAATAGAATTTTCCCATTTAGCTAGAAGCTCATTTTTATGTGCACTACTGTTTTGATGCAATTGGAATCCAGGCATGCCTAATTATGAATTTTTAATTCCTGAAAAAGGCTAAAATTCAAAGTAATTCCCAAATAGAAACTTCCCCTCACATTAAGTCATGACAAGCTTAGCTAAAAGGTCATCATTTTTGGAACTTCTCCCAGACATCCAGGAAAGCTAGGAAAAGCTCTCTTGACAGAGAGAGTTATGACATGATAAGAACGAGACCTAGTTTTTCTCCAGGCATCTGCCAGGGTTAAATGTTTGCTTGTGTCTACAGCAACTGCAGTGTGCTGAAAATTACAACCCTACAAATAAGCAATGTTTGTGGAACATTGTATTTTCTGTAACATATTGTAAAAGCTGATGGAAATTAAAATTACTACTGGAATGTTACATCACTAACGAAGCATGATGCATATTAAAGTGACTACTGCATATGCATATTCAGTTTTCTAATGCATAGCCAGCTGTCACAGAATGTGTCGGAAAAAGGGATGGAGGGTCAATTGATCCCCAAACTACTTACTGGCTACCATTACATAGCCCAAATCTAAAAGGGGAAATAATTTGCATACAGTCATCCATTAAGTTTTTTATGAGGCATGATTGTCCTTTAAATCCTGTATTTGTTCATATCTGCTGTGTTTTCATTAACAAAAGTTCTGTGTAATACCGGAAGCCAGACAGTACAAATCCCATTCAGACTATGTGTGAACTTAGAATCACAGTTTTGCTTTATTATAAAGAACTCAAAACAATGTTAAGTTCCATCCTTTGTGGTAAGCTATGGAATGATATAGGGACTAACAAGAAAAGTTAGCCCTTCAAAAATGCCTATGAATTTCTTAAAAATTGAATTGCAAAGGGAACTCACATTCTCTCCATGCTTTACGTGCTAGGGGTTCTGTTCTAGAGGACAGAAGGATAACCTAGAATTGAATATACTATTTAATGAGATTAGAGCCACCTGAGTATGTGATAATGACACCTAGTCAGACCCAGGCAAGAAATACACCTTCAAAGCTGGGCAATACTGAGAACTACCCACTAACAGTGAATCCACTAAGGCCCAGACTTCTTTCTGAGAAGGCATCTAAAAAGTACTGGGACAGGAATGGAAAGAGAAAGAACACTTTGATCTGAGTAATTCACAAAGGTGGATCTGAGCTCAGTGAGAAAATACATGTCTGGTAGGTCAGATTGTTTTCTGTAATAAAATCTGTAGATGCAAGATGGCACGAAAAATGGGTTTCTACCAGGCTGAAATTGAGTATCTGACAGTTTCATGGGCCTTAACATGTTGAGCTGTACTATCCAAGGGATAAAGAAAGTATACTCCACTTAGCTGGCAGGCTAGGTTGGAATTTGATATGTCAGCGGTGTATATGGAAGAGAAATTAGCCAGGAACTCAGCACTTGAAATTCACTTATCCTAGAAAAACATGTAACACCATTTTACCTAGCATAACCAATTTGCTTCAAAGCTGATGATACCTACTAAGTTATGGAGGAAATCTTGAACTTCAAGTTTGGAGAGCTTTTCTTTAAATCTGTTTAAACTGTTTCTT
The DNA here is from genome assembly GCF_040182565.1 of Anser cygnoides. Classification (NCBI taxonomy): domain Eukaryota; kingdom Metazoa; phylum Chordata; class Aves; order Anseriformes; family Anatidae; genus Anser; species Anser cygnoides. The sequence goes on along the minus strand of NC_089873.1, from coordinate 65,861,624 downwards.
CAGTAGCTTTGTATATACTGTCCAAAAGCAAGTTCATTGATTAATTAGGGAAGCATGATCTCTCTTTACTAATAGTTGAAAGAAGACAAACCAATCTTATCCTTCATCATGCCATATTACCATCAACAGATCAGACTAAAACACTTCAGCTATCTACCCTCAAAATCTGATCACAGCGTGTCAGGATGAAGTTCTCCAGTAATTTAAGACCAAATGCATTGGGCTTCACTTGGGTTTTCAGAGTTTTGAATTCTCTACCGACTGTATGTACATGCTATGGTGCCTCATTACAAACAGTTCCTGATACGTAAAGAATTCAGAAGGTTCAATTGATGAGAAGGTAATTTGATTACCTTTCCATTTTATCCAGATAAAATCATAACTGAAAAAAAAGGTTCCCCCAAAAAACTGTGAATCTGTTTAGACTGAAATTCAGTTCTTTCCACTACAAGGATATTTTTTCTTATTGAATACTCAATAGATAGAAAAATCATATAATCACAAGGAAAAAAACAACAGTGCATATTTGCCTCTTTTCATATAATTTGTGGATTAGGAACTATGTATTAAATTATCCAAATGTGGGTGTGTAAAAAAAAGAAAATAATTACTACATTTATGCAGTATTACAGTTACGTATTAAAGCATCCAAATATATTTTACACAGCTTATGGATATGCAGTTCATCATCAGCAATTTGCTGGATTGCTGGATAGTTGCTGCAATATAGATACAATAGTAGACAACTCCAGCCACAAAATATTCTGAAAATTCCTCCTGAAAACTCTGGAAGATGCTGGAGGAATAGGACATTAAAATACACATGCTACCTTCCAAATATTAGTTTCAAGTTCCTATTCAAGTATCTCGAAATTTCAGCAAATGTTACCTCTCTACAAAAAGATAGCATATCACTTCCTTTCCACAATAGCTAAGCTTTAGTTTCTTGAAGCAAAAATTTTCTACACCAGCCCTTGAGCCTCTTTTTTTATCCTGTTTATAGACCAGACACTCGTTAACCTCTCAGATCCCTGGAGAACTGAGGTTTAAGGGAACCCAGGAGGAAAAGACAAATTTGGAAACTCATTTATCCAGCTCACTAGAATTGAGACATTATGGTTTTCATTCTTCCCCCACTCCCCAAAATACCAAATTTCCATCATCAGAGCTTTCTGAATAAACGAACATTTTGTTACTGGACTCAGGAAGAAAGAAACCACATGCCTGTTAGGGACAGAGAGAGGAGGAGTGGACTATGTGCTTGGGAGTGTGTTTATTTGACTGGATTGCAGACGGTCAACCAAAGAACATGCAGATCATATATTTTTAAGCATTTCATAATGTCTTATTATTAATTCCAGCCAAAACCACCAAGACCAAAATTATCTGAAATTGGTGCTTGTGTGTCCTGACCCCAAAGCCAACAATGGTTGCATAAAAAAAATCTATGTTCCTCTCAGGTTTAATTTTTTGTAATCAATTAGAAGGCAGTGCCCTTTAGAGTCTTTAGAGAAGACAGGTCTCCATAACTAACAAATTGAAATGTGGTCCTGGGTAAATTTTACTTCCAGGAAACCAAAATGTTGAAATCCTTGAGAGAGGGAGGCTATAAGCAGAGGGCTCTTCTAAAGGAAGGAGTTTTTATTGAACCTGTCACTTGTCATTAAACACTCCATATTTTACCATAGCCTGATATTTTCATTAGAGCATACAGACCTTTTTCATCCGTGAATGAAAGCATTCCCTTCAGCCTTATGTTGAATATGGGGAAAGACTCTTTAAAATTGAGCCCACCCAAATGGGACAATTAGGTTCACAAAAGCAGAAAAGGAACCAGCGAAGGTCAAGTAATATTAACACCGTGATAACTTATTCATTTTAATTTTGAGTACCACATGTTACTTCAATCTTAAATTCTAATTTGCATTTGTTAACAACTATTTTTATCTCAGAAATACTTATATATGATTATAGAGAAAGCAGCAGAACTACTGAAGACACCAGTGCAGAATAAAACACAGCCTAAGCAAATTGGAAAAAATGCATATTGCTGTATAGAAATATCTGATTGGAGAAACCTGAATGTAAAAGGGTAAAGATAATGAAATTACACACTTTGACATATTTGTTCTCAACTGTAGCTTCCCTGTTAGACCTCCAACCTGCAACAAAATAACACTAGAGAAAAAGAAAAAAAAATCAAACTTGGCTTCCTCAAAAGAGACAATTCTTATGTGTCTAGTTTCTAGATTTAAGATGGTTATTCTAACACTGATATTAAAAAAGAGGAAATATTTACAGTAATTTTCTGCTAACTATGCTATTCCTGGTTTTATATCTATGATATCTCTACTACTAAAACACTTTGCAAGTAAAGAATTGGATAGTACATTCAAAGAACATGTGTGCATTCTTAAACAACTCTGATACAAAGCAGTGTCGTTCATTAACATGACAATTTCTGAGTAAAAGCTGTATCACTGCTGTCACCAAAGCTATAAAATCTCATTGAAGTATCAGAAACATGTCTTAAAACTTAACTAATTTTAACAGGACTTAAAGTTACCAATAACCCGAATATCATTGTCTGTCCATTTCTATGTAATGTGTTTGTACAACTACACACGTAACTTATTGTTCTAAAGAAGAGCAATTTTAATATGCTAACAGGAGCTGTGAGAGAACAAATTTCAGGCTTTATTTCAATGCATTCCATTCGTGTAACAGAAAGAAAAACGAAAAGGGAAAGAATAATGTTGGGGGAAAAAGCCAGTACAGAAAGCCTTGCGTTTTAGAAACTGGAAGTACTACATCAAAAAAAAAAAAAATCTTATGGAATAGTATCACCTGATAAATACAACATGCATATAGTTGAAAGACAGATGTCAAGTGCTACTTCCCTTTTCAAACTTAAAATATACATTTCCACAAATACAGATTAGAAATCTAAACAAATATTAGATTATTTTTAGAAATTTTAAGACATTTCACTAATACAAGGACGATTGTGTTATTTCAATTTAAGCTGCCACATAACAAGAGCCTTGTGGATTGCCATAGCATTACAGCCACAAAACCCATTAGCAGATGTAGAAAACCCACATCCCAGCCTTTATAAAAGTCTGTAGTTATGAAATCATTTTCATACACTTGGAACTTAACTATTTCAGTGCACTGCACATGTAGGACTTGAACTGAGGGGGAAAACCACAAAATGTTGCATCTGAGAGCATTCCACATGGACACGTTTCTGCGGTTCTTTCAGAAGTTCTTGAAGAGTTGAAACCATCCCACTGGAATTCCACAGAACAGAGTAAAGAAGTATCTGTTTAAATTAAGGAGGGGATTTGTCTCTGCTAGTGAGCTCTTAGGATTTATTCTATGTCTTTAGCGTACATGTAGTAAGAAACATAGCTGGTAACAAGAACCAGGATTTAATCTAGGATAACAACGAAAATACCTATGAGAAGGCTTGCTCTCTAAGGAATTAGAAAACAATTTTAAAAGATCTTAAGGCCAGATTATGATTTCCATGTTTATTTTCACTTACCAATAAGAAAGTTATTTTTGTAAATTCAAGAAATCACAGGCAAAATATTTATTATTTCTTGGCATCATGGGATCTTCATTTTATTTCATGGCAATAGTTTAACATTTCTACGAGAACACTTGAAAACTTAACTGTTTGATAAACCATCCAGAGCTGATACCAACATAGAGCAGACTGAAAAATATTTCACTCGGTTTCATACTGGTGACTTCAATATGCCTAGATATATTTGAGATAACCAGTTAATTCTGTGTGGCAGGAGCATGTTACGATTTCAAAAATAATGCAAACTGTCTAGTAAGCATACTGAGAGTTCATGGAGTAGGGTTTTGTTGTCAAGCAAGGCTGAGTAAACACAGAAAACAAGGTCCTTCAGTTACCCCACAACAATTTCAATTTACTATAAAAATATTTACTTGGTTATCTTTCATTTGCTGAAGAAGAGGCACCAATATAAGGTATTATCAGCTTGGAAAACACACAAAATAGCTAAAGAAAAATGCTATTAGAAGAGCAGTGAAGGAAGAAACATCACACCAAGCTCAATGTCAGAACGATCAAACTATTTCAATGATACACTTCATAACTGAGTTGACAGTTAGAAACCTTTTTTTCTTTTTCTGAAGATGGAGTAAGCTATGAAGAAAATGGAGAGGCTTCTTTGAAGTGCTCTGGGATAGATGTGTCCTTTTAAATAATGAATAACAAACTTGTACGTAACAGCTACGAAAATAGATCTGGGGTTGATGTAGCTAAGGTTGATTGTCCATATTACTTTTATTCAATTCTTATGTTACCTGAAGCTGTTGGGAGCTGTCGTTAAGATTATCCTCCCGTCTCCTGGCCTCCTCCAGCATCTGTGCACTCTTCTTCTTCTCTACTTGCTCTTTGTGCTTCAGATTTGCTACCTTCTTATTTTGATCTTTAACTTGCCTGTAAAAGAGAAGAGCATTCAGAATGCAGTCCAGTGTACACTTCCAGTCAGGCCTAGCGCTTGTGAGTTGTACTGACGAGAAGTGGTACCTCAAATGTGGTGACTTTGTTTGCACACATTGTAAAAACCAAGTTTATCCTCAAGCGTTACCCTCAACTGTTAAGTCAACCTAAAGAACACCTCAATTTACTCACTACTATTAACTTAAATGTGGAAAGTTCTGCAACAAGAACCTTAAAATGATTATATAGTATATAACCTATTAATCAAAAGATGCATTTGTCTTCTTATGACTATGTGGTATGGGTTACACAGAAATCTTTTCTCTGTTCATACACACGTGCATATAAAAAAAAATGCACACATCTAATAGTCCGTTTTGCTTTGGCTACCACTGTATCTAATGTAAGGATAATAGGAGGATTGAAAGGAAAAAATACTGCAACATGATTTGAACATAGAAGAGTACCTACAAGATCTAGGCAGTCTGTTTCCAGAATTAAAGCTATTTCTTTTCAAGCTCAAGTTCTACTTGTTTACTAAATATTTTGAGGAATTTCATATCCTTTCATTTTACAGAAAGGATCAAGAAAGAGCAAGTAAGAGCAAACTATTTCAGAAAGCATGATAATTTCCTTTTCACTTGCATCTATGAATTATTTTTGATGATACTGGCAACTACCATTGCCTGCAGACAGGGTTTGGCCTTTCTGGGCATTAAGACACATGGAGTATTGAATCTAATTACAGACCCTTTAATCTCAGCCTCCTGACCACAGGGAACTTAAGTTTAAACTTTTAGTCCAATCAAAACAAAACAGGCTAGCTTTGCTTCCTCAGCCCTTTTCTCCATAATTATATCTGGAGTTTGGATTTTGGAATAAAAGACAGATTCTTTGGTTGCAAGATTTCCCCAAAACATCATACAAGTAGTAGAGACAGCTCTTTAATTTACTGTTTAGAAAGCAGAATGATATACTAGCTTCCTATCTGGTATGTTATCCACACAGAGAAGGAAGAATGTTTCTTCTGTATTTCAGAATACTTTTAGAACAGATCACAAACAACTTTGCTTTAATATTTTCTCCAGAACTCATAACAACAGTATCATCGAGAACGTATCTCTGCAATATATATATATATTCAAATTATGTGGCATATGGCTAGTCAGTGCTTTAAATTCTTACAAAAAATGTAGGTTCAACACTGAGCTCTGCTTTTTGCAATGTAAGGCAACCGGAGATGGAAAAATTGCAAAGATAGCAAATTTTCCTTGGTGCTAAAAAAACTTCTATTAGTGAGAAAAAGTGCTGACATCCTCCAGAGACTAAGAAAAAAGGAAACTCCCTTTCTGATGATGTTAAAGAATTATTGGCATACTTAAATACCTTTTCCAACAGTTACAGCTGATTTGAGTCAGAATGCTTTTTAAACACTACTAGTGTAATTGTTAAGTTGCTCTAACCCAGTGCTACACACTGGTAATGGGCGCACTGCCCAGTTTGAAAGAAGACTTGCTCAGTGATTAAACAACTTATTGGAAATATTATGTTGGCACCAGCTCAGCTTGTACAATACACGGCTCTAGCTGTCCTAAAAAATAAACAGAGAAAGTACAGCTAAGTTAACACAGAAAATGAAAATATGCAAGCCTGACACATTCAGCTCCACATAAGGATTCTTATTCAACATCTAAATTAAAAGTAAGGGAAATAAGTATTTTTGATATACTTGCAAACCTGGATTCATCTGCTGCAAAAATGGTATTTGTTACTGTAATCTACTGGTTAGATAAGAGAAAACAATTTTAATAAAGCTATAACCCTGATCAAAACACGTATAGGGAAGATCATCTCCTGCACAGTCCAAAAATGTCTTCAAACAAAATATGCACTTCAAAGAAAGGCGTAATTATAAGGATCTGTGCTATTATGTATACCTTCTCATGTCTGAACCAAAATTAATGTCTTCCTAACAATTAGGTAGATATTCTGAGACAAATTCAAGCTTTCCTAAAGCAGTTTAAAAGATGTAGTCTTGAAATTACCTAGTGCTTATAATACTCATAGTAATGTTTATAATTGCCATATTCTTTGGAAACTTGAATTTATGTTCAGGATACAACTGTCACTATGTTCCTTTTTCAAAAAGCAACAAAAGTTGGGCAATGAACCTCTCAAATGATATACGTATCTACAGCTTTATCTCACTGCTGGGTAGTTGTAGCATTGCTAGACCAAAATTTTGGATAATGACATTTTTTGAGGTATGGCTCCTAAAAATATTTAGCACTCAAAAGAAAAAAAAATCTTTTCCAATGCTTAGAATCTTTCTCCATTTTTGCTATATGTCTTGCCAAGTACTGGTAGAATGGAGTCTATCAGAGAAAACAAAGTAGAATGAAAATCAGGCTTCTAATATAAAAACAAACAAACAAAACCACCACCAACAACAACAAAAACACAATATCCATGCTTTTCCTTCATGAAATTTTTGAATTTCTAGCAATGAGGAATTGCTGTTATCCTAAACACCATGGGAAGTGAATTAAAATATTCAAAATAAACAATAAAAACTTTCAAATGAGAAGTTTCCACATTTTCGAAGACTTTTTATATGGGGAGAATAATTTAAGCAATGGAAAACCAATGGAGAATCAAATATTCCTGAAAAGTGGAAAGAAGACTGATCTAATTCACTTTACTACCTGCAAGTGCTTTGAAATATTTTTCTTTCCTTTAAGATTCAATTCCAATACGATTAATTGCTTTACAGGCCCTATTATTTATTAAGGTTTTAATGAAATTAAATTATTCCATGCTAAATTGAATATTTTTGCATTTTAATACTAATCTCATTATCTTTTACTGTTATGCACACCAACATATATAGCTGTTAATTCTTTCCTTGTATGGATTTTTCATGCTACATGTTAATGTACTGTACGTTGTTATCATCTGGCTATCTTTTCTGGGATAATTTCAGATGTTCTTCTTGTGAAACAGAAGGTGACAAAATATTAACTGAAAGTATGTGGAAGTTAATTTTGAATTTTCTAATTATGTTTTAATTTTGTCCTTCAGTTATATACCCAAACCACAACTGCTTTTATACTAATCCGAGTGTAAGTATATATTTACAATGCATTAAAACCACTACAGAAGCTTATCTTCAAAATAAAATGCATATACATACTGTATTTTGAATAATGAATGCATGTATTAGGAAAAAATACACTGATTTCATGCACACCAGAAGATATTGCCTGTTTTATTCATCTTACTTAGGTTTTTGGAAAATATTTCTACATTAAAAAGTAGACATACTGTCAGTCAGCCATGTCAGAAATACTGTGTTTAGCTAGAGCCTTCATTGATGTAGCATTACCACCACCCACAGGACAGTCCACAGTTGCTGCAGCTACTAATCCTGATGGACAGAGGAACTTCACTGGCTTTAAAGCACACTGTTTCTCACCGTAATTAAACTGGTGCAGTATATATATATATAAAATCAACACTGCAAAAAATGTAAAATGTCTGTATGCAATGAATGAAGATCATAAGCACAGTGATATAGCTGAGGTGTGGGATTTTTTATTTGATTTTTTTGTGTGTGTATAGTTTTGGTGCACAAACAAAAATGTTTACGTTTTGGAAAGTATAATAGAAGGAAAGGAGGAACTATTCCCAAAAATGCTACTTAACATGGAATATAAGAAAAAAATATTTTCAAAAGGTGTTGTTTTAGCTTTTAGTTGCTTAAAACTCACTTTACCTTATAAGTAGTTGATCACCTAACCACAGAGAAGAATGGCAGCATTTGGAAAGGTTAATTGCTTAACCTCAAGAAAAAGAAAATGATGAATGAAAGCTACGTAAGTGATGTAGGAAACAGGACTGACCACATCACATAGTCTCATCACCACAGCTGCACATCTGATTGACAGTCAAAGCAAAGCTGCCAAAGCTCGAACAAAGCTCCCTATCTTACTTAATGAAAAAATAGGATCAGGGAAGTAACATACTGCTGAAGATCTATCTGAAAGCTAGTATGTCTGGACTTCTTTTAGATCCTAAGCATTATCTGGGGCTGGTCTTTTGCTTTGTAGGGCACTATCAACAATCCCAGCTTCTAAAGTAGTTATACTACTGTTAAAAAAGAGGTGCATTAACTTACAAAGTAAAGGAAACAATAATTTCACTACAGTTTTCAGACAGCTTGGTCTAATATTATTAACTCTATTCTACTTCGTGTCTGAGATAAAAGTCCAGTCAACATACTTTCAATGAGCTGCTTTTGTTCAGACGCACAGCTGGCTAACTCCAGCATTCAATGACTTCTTCTGCTTGTGAGTCTCCTTCAACAACCTCTCATCATTTTGTTGCACTGTTTCTTGCTGTTCTGTGACATTTATATGACAAGCTAACACATGCCAATGAAAATATTAACAGATCCTGAGAATTTAACTGGTCTGCTATATGTGAGTCAAGAAGTCCCACAGTGGCTTTAAGAGATGGAGAGGGTGGACTTCATTTCCTGAAGCTAGGAAATTTTGGTTTTTAAAACAAAGTGAGTGTTCAGATCAGCACTGGAGGGGACAAGGGATGAACACCAGGAAGGCTATGGGAAACCAGCTTGCCCCAAATTTTCACAACAGGGGCCTAACAGTGTCTGAAACAGTAGGTAGGGAAGTCAAATACTAGATGAAGATCTCAACTCTACACGGGTTGTCTTCCTTCCTCGAAGTTACGAATCATATGCATGTTATCAATGGATGCTTTCTGGTGGTCAGCAAGCTACTCATCTCACCTGTGTCTCTAGCTTAAAAAAATAAAAAAATAAAAAAAAAAAAGAGCGAATTTTTTTTTCCAGAAACAGCTGATGGGAAGATAGGGAAAGTGAAGCACGTGGCATATAAATCAGGCACAAGTTAGAGAAACTCTGTATAATCAGAAACATGGTCTAAAACCCTTATATTGTTTAAAACCATCTCTAACAGAAACCCATTACCTGACACGCAAGCAATACATAAAGCTTATAGATAACACATTCCAAGAAGTGAGATAGCACAAGTTATTAATGGTATATAGTATGTTTCATGGGAAGATGTAAGCAAGTCCTAACCAGATCACTCTATCAGCCTGCAGTAAAGATAACAGCACCAACATGCTACCTTTGAACATTATTTCTCTGAGTAACTAAAGGCCTTCAAACTCAGGTCCAAGCTTCTCTGAGGTAATGTGTCAACTGTCAAACACAACCAACCTTCCGTATTTCTCCATACAATGCATAATTACAATACGCATTAATACATAATACATATTAATAATACAATATATATTACGTATTTAAGTTTGCTCTTCATCTTATTGTTCTAACCTCTCTGACTCATTCTAGCAGAAAACTAAAAAATGTAATCAAAACTACACACACTAAATCTGAATGTTACAGGTGCTTCCACTGTGAAATGTTATTTCTCAGTGATCTCTAGGGAACATACATTTATAGAAACATGGAAATAATTTTCCTCATGAAATGATGTAGCATCAACAGTCAGTGAATTTAAAGAAAGATATGTAATAAATACAAGAACAAATAGAGAAATTTTACTAAAGATGAGAAGCACATGTGTCTCCAATGCATACTCTAAGCACTATCAAGCTATTCTATTTCAGAGAAAATATATTTTTTCCTTTCAGTCTCTTGATTGAACAAAAACATAGAATAAAGGAGGCTATTCTCCAGTCAGGAGGCAGCAGCCCAATTACACACAAACAGTGGTGAAGTGTTGTCTTAGTATTCTCAAAACAACTGGAAGAAAAGAAAAATGTGCTTTAATGAACTGGCTATAACTGAGGGATTAACAGCAGAGATTAACAGGAGATCCTTCATTTTAGTTCAACAAGTCCATAACAAATTAAATAAGCCATATGTTCACTTTTAGACAGGGCCAGATACAACATGCTAAAAAGAAGACTGAAGCAAAAAGCTTTAGCTAAGCATCTGTTGCACTACATGTTTTCATTCATCTGTACTTCCATCGTTGTAGATATAATCCGCAACAGCTAATCACACCACTCTTTTAAAACTAAAGTGCAGCTTCCCAACTATTTAAACTCTCAAAATCTACTTAGTAGGAAGTAAGTTTTGTGATGAAAATAATGAATACATACCATAATTTCATAACTGATGATAAATTTGAAATCGGGTTTCAGAGATTAAATGTCTAATCAATTGAACGTCAAGTTCTATAATTACCTTTAACCTTAAACCTTGCATGCTTTAATTTTTATTGAAGTTAAGAGCTTAAAAAGTACAAACTCAGAGCGAACCCTAAAACAGAGCTGTAAAATAATGAGAGGGGTACTCCTTTGTTAAGGAAAATACTAATGCTTTAAGACCTTATGACCTGTTATGACCTTAAAACCAGTATTCAGTAGTTCAACAAATAAGTTTGTTTTGTTGTATTTTTTCTTCTGCTTTTGTTAATTGAGCAAACAGATGCAAAGCCAAAAATGACATTTGTAAAATGGTTGATGAGGCCTCAGTGTGGATTCCTTCTCCCTGCTACATGCTGAGTTAGTTGAATTTGGCCCTAGCAGTGTAGGAAGAACTCCCAAAGGTGCTGTTCTTTTTACCTTCAACTCCAAATCATGAGCCAACCACCCTGTGAACGGATCACACACAGCCAGTCACCCTCTGCTCAAGAGACCTGCACGATTTGGCTGAAAAAAGTATTTTCTAAACACTAATAAAATCTTCCTTATGAATGGCATCTTATTGAGGTTTCAGAGGGTATTTTTGTGATCTAAGATCACACACATCTCTTTTAACTGCAGTCTCACTAGCCAGAAAAGAAAACAAATCAAAACAGAGCAGTTGTTTTCTTTCATAAGAGTATGCAATCTTTTCATTCCTGCTAGAATAATACCTGATACACACAATAATAATAAAAAAATGGAATGTAAAAATCAGCCATTGAAACAAAAACAAAAATTAAATATAATGTAGGGGGAATAAAATTCTAAAAGCAAAGCATTAAAAAACTATGCTAGAGTAGCTTATGTTTATTTTACATCATATATTAAACAAGCTATCAATAAGGAAAAGTCCTCTTCTAAAAGCTTTCATAAATGTGGGATAGGGGTTGTATATTATCCTGTTATTTTGAAATAGGTCACGTTAAAGAATCAAAATACATCTTACACTTTAAAGCTCACAGCTATTGAAAACACAGTTTACAATGAAAGATATTAAAACGAGCAGTTATTAAGGACAAAAAAGAAAGCAAAATCAATGTACCAATTCAGTGGAAGAGGATTTCTGATATCAAAGAAAAATAAGCATGAGAACATTCAGAATCTTGACTGTGTAGGGAAGAAAAAAGTTAATAATAGCTCCAAGGAAATGATGTGAGAACAGAGATGCTAGCAGTACCATTCTGAAAAAAAAATATAAAACGGTTTGTTTCAGGGCTAAAAGCCTACTGATTTTTACTGTAGTGGGATGCCCAAATAAAGATCACATTCTTTATCTGTTCTCTTTAAAGACAAAGTTGTTTCCAAGAAGAATCTTTCAAGCAGACTCTCACTATAGATGTAAACAGATAGGTGTTTATCCTGCTGGCTACAAAGCAGCAGTACCAAATTTGACGCTTCTGACAAGATCAAACTCTGCCATGCTCAAAGACTATACCGGGAAAAGTATGCAAAAATGATACGGTTGATTGCAAAGCAATGGCATCATGGCCATCAAATCGTATTTTGCTACAGGATCTTCATTAACATCAGAATCTGAGATGGGGAATATATAGCTCTATTTTGGTATCCAGTTGGTGAGACCGATTTCTGGTATGGAATGCAGACTACAATGTCTCAGGACTGCATGTTTGGCATATTTCCTTCTGGTGCTTAGCAAAGAGATTTATTATTAAGAGGTAACTCCTCATATGAAATACATTCCGTAGCGTTGGCTTTGACAGCTCACATCAGGTTAATATGAAGAGTGCCCACTGAGATCATTTGTTACAGACTTTTGATTGCTTAGAAAATGGGGAACAGCAGCACTATTTGTAACAGATATACCACATACAGGGCTCAACTGCCTATCTAAATAGTGCATATGGCTTAGTTCTTGTTCCTCTGATATAGCTGTAATCCTGTCTTCTCAGTCTGTAGCTGTAGTTCTCTGGAGTTCAGATAGGAGAACTTCATGAGCCAAGTGAATGCAATGAAGTTTGTGGAGAACTGAGCGAGTACAGAACCTGTGTTGCAAGCAACACTTGAGAGCATCTCTTAATCAGACGTTTCTCTTATAGTCTTGGTAATGTGTGTGCACAATGTTACTGGCTGTGCATTTCAGGACTTTGACCATTTCACAATAAGTGGATCTTCTGCAGAACAAGTACGTCCATGAGCCTTTTGAATAAATGCATTCTTTTGGACATTATCTGCATGAGCACGGAAAAAAAAATCTGCTGAAGTGACTCCACAGGCACAAGACACGCCACGCTCCAGATTCCAAAATATATCGTCACTGATATCCTTAGTGATCATGAAATTTGTTAATTAAGTTATCTCTACTTTAGAGTATCTGCTGAGGAAGATAAATTCTTTATCTAGAAAATTATATTACTTCAGTGAACTATTTTTTATTCCGTGACCTTGAGACAAATGAGACAAAATGAAGATTTGAATTGATTACATTTGATCACTTTACCAAGACAACTGCCTTGATGCAGACTGTCACTGAGCTACAAGCAGGTATGAATCATTTATGACTCCTTCAATGAATTAATCTTCCAAGTAATCAGGAAACACTTATAATCTTAGGAAAGATCAACAAACAGCCTTTACTGTCAAAAGGAATATTCCTAATAGGAATCTCATGTGTTTTCTATAAATTAAGTGTCTCTGTAAATGAAGTTACATGGTGCAGGTTGAGAGTATAACCTGTGTTGAAAATCTGACAATAAATTATTGAGACTATGGTCAAAATGGGATACAGAAAGACAACAGAAGAGTTCAATACCCTTTCTACTTCAAAATATTACCAAAAATTTCTTTATCTGTTATTCAAAAAGCATCCTCCACTATTCCAAGATGCAGAAGAAAATATGCTCCTTCACCTCTAGAAAATTCAAGAAATCAACTACAATTCCTTTAAAGGTTTTGGTGCTTTTTAGTTGTTGATAGCTTTCAGTTTGTGAAGGTAGGTATAAATAAGAATGTATTAGTGGACAGTCCTTTTAACCTAATTAAATTAAAAAGACAGGACACTTTAATTGGAAAATCACTATCTCTTGGATTAGGGCTGGATTTTCCCTGCTGATATTTTCAAAACAGTAAGAGATGTATTTCTGTCCAATTGATATATATATATATATGTATATATATATGTATGGAAGATTATGTCTGTAACTGAAAACTATTAGCAATTCATAAGCACTCCTGAAACTGTTTCGCGTCCTTCAAAGGAAATAAGACAAACATGCTGATTTGCCATGCTGATGGGATCTCAACTGCAACTAATTTTTAGTGAGGCTTTTTTTTTTTTTTTTTTTCCTCAGCAGGTGTTTATTCTGAGGAAAACAAACTTCAACTTGATAGCAGGAATAGTTCTGAGTTTGGGGATCTGCCGTTTCTTGAGAGACACAGAAAGGAAGCAAATAAAAAAATTGCATTCAATAAAAGTCTGAGGTACCCATAAGTGTAAGAGTGCTTTCTAATTTGTTAAGCAAGCAGTAGAATTATAAAACATGAACTGGTGTTCTAGGCACTGTGTAAAACACTATTAGGTCCTGAATATGTGAATTAATTTCTGGAATGTAATTACAAATATTATTTTTATATATTTGTTTGTTTGTTTTTAATAGTGTCTGCCATCACCCAAAGTTGCCTGGAAATAATTTTAGGGTATCAACCGCATCTCTACCAGTGCTACGAATAACAAAGAAATAACTGGAGAAACACCAATTGCCTTGTTCTTGGACAAGAGAAGGGTGTTCTTTCTTTGAGCTTTTTGCAGTGGAGAAGACATGGATAGTGAAGGATGAAGCAATGCTGTACATCGCATTGCAGAGCATAAATCACTGCCTATATCCCATCAGAAGAGTATGACTACACTAGGGACCCTAGAAGAGAAAGTGCTGCTGCATCTCATTTCCTTGGACAAGACTTTTCTAAGCAGTTCTAAGACAATTCATTGTGGGATCCTCTATGATTTGTTTAATGATATTAACAATAATGTGTCTACTGAAATATGTATTTCAGGTGTTGGCATCCAAACCAAGCACTCCTGACAAATTGAAACTAAGTTGCAAGGCCTTGCTTCTAAAACAAATCTTCAAATGTAGCATGGGAAATTTAACCAAAACAGATTGCTATCAGAAGCGTCACATCATAACTTAGGAGAAAAATTAGAATAAATTGGGAATAGCACATACTTATTCATCCTATTTAAAATTAACCAACAGAATAATACTTTAAAACAATCCTCTAAATATTAGGATTTTGTTTACACTATAATGTTTTTGCCCAAGTTACAATAATGTTTGAAGCTTTAAGCGTTAAATAATACAAAACAGACTCCTTCAGATACATTTCAGCTGTCATTTGTTCATGTTATCCAAGCATACCCATAAAAATCATGGAAGTAGGCAAAGGAAACAAACAATCAAATACTGAGTGCTTTGACCCATCCCTTTGAGCACTTGCATATTCCATATTAAATGTGAAAACTGTGCTGAAAGCAAGAGATATGAGAAAGGGAAGAAGGCATATCTTGAAATAAGAAGTAAAAAACAACAGTTACTTGCATCTTCTATGATCTAAAAAGATCTTCTATGCAAACTGCTGGAGAACAGACAGCAAGCAATGCTAAAAGGAAAAACAAAAACCACCTTATCCTAATTAATGACATTATCATCCTTTAAAATATGTTATGTGAAATAATGAAGAAACATTTGCTTTTATATCCTTTATATATATTGCTACAAAGAGTTAGTACTGAAAATATTTCTTAGCTGTTTATTCAGATCTCTATATAACATTGCCACCATGTTCTACCAGTAATATCAATGTAAAGTTACAGAATACACATTGAAAAGTAAATTGAGGGTCTATATCTATGTAGTATTTGGTTACAAGAAAAAGCGACATTACTGCTGGTATTTATTTGGTATGATTAGCTGAGGAATTCAAGTACATCCAGCATAACCAAGAATCCCACCAGCTGAAAATTCAGATTAAACAGTCATACTTTTTCTTTTTTAAACACTGCAGACTAAAGGAACTAAGGCTTTTTGTTTGTTTTGTTTTTTGGAATATTTTGAAATTTGTGTCTGTTGGCTCTTGCCATTTTACTGAACAACATGAAAAGAGTCTGGCTCTCTCCTCTGTACCTTCCCATTAGATAGCCAAAAGACCACAGCATGATGTCCCACAAGGCTTGAATATAGCCAGTTCTCTCTGCCTCATCTCATATGTCACATGCTCCAGCACTTAGTCAACCGTGGCTGGCCTGCCAGCTGGACTCACTCTACTATCCCAATATCTTTCTTCTACTCAGAAGTCCCAGAACTCTTCCAGGTGCAGCCTCACAAGTACAAGGTAGAAGGAAACAATCACTTCTTTTGACCTGCTGGCTATGCTCATGGTGATATAGCCCAGTATGCATTTTGGCCTTCTTCATACCAATGTGATACTGTTGACTTGTTCAACTTGTCCTCAACCACACCTCAGTCCCTCCCTACAAACCAGCCTTCTCGTTGGTTGGTCCTCAGCATGTACAGATGCAGGGGCTACTCAACCCCAGATGCAGAACTTTGCACTTGCCTTTATTGAACTTCACGAGGTTTCTGCCAGCCCATTTCTCCAGCCTGTCAAGGTCACCCTATAAAGCAGCCCAGTCCTCCAGCATATATTCCCTGTAACCACTCCCTGCCATTTGCTATCATCCTTGAAATTTTTGAGGACACAGAGTCTCATCATCCACATCATTAAAAAAACATTAAACAGTGCTGATTCCCCTCTGAGCCAGTAATCTCATCATTGAAGGCAATCAGGTTGGTCAGGCATGATTTACGCTTGTAAAACCATACTGCCAGCTCCCTATCACCTTCTTGTCCTTCAGCTGCTTGAACACGGCTTTCAGGAGGATCTGCTCCAAAAACTTCACAATTACTGAAGTGA
Source organism: Anser cygnoides (assembly GCF_040182565.1). NCBI lineage: Eukaryota > Metazoa > Chordata > Aves > Anseriformes > Anatidae > Anser > Anser cygnoides. Next base: position 65,844,946 of record NC_089873.1, on the reverse strand, counting down.
CACTGGCTAACCTGTTACTCCTGTAATTCTCTGGACCCTCCTTCTCATCCTTTCTGAAAATAGGTATGATGTTTGCCAGACATCAGGAACATTCCCTGACAGCCATGAGCTTCTGAAGATGATAGAAAGAGTCCTTGCAATGACGTCAGCTGGCTCCCTCGGCAGCCTTGTATGTATCTCATCTGATTCCATCAACCTGCGTATTTCTAATTTACTTAAATAGTCTGTAACTTGGTCTTCCACTTCTGTGGGTAATGCTTTACTCCTGCAGACTCTGCCTCTAGGCTCAAGGACTTGGAGATCTGAAAGCAGTGATTATCAGTAAAAATTGATAAAAAGTTACTGAACTTCTCATCTTCTTCAGTAACATTTTAAGAAGGTCTCCTGTCCAATTGAATTCTCTGTAACTTTAGTAGTGTTTTATCGTTGTTATTGTTTTTTCTCTGAGTCCAGAATCTGCTAAACCTTTTGGTAGTCGGTAATGCAAACATTTGTACAAGGACTAATCTAAAACACAGATTCACTATCTGTCCGTATACCTACCTACCCTTCAGAGTTGTGACAGAAATAAAAGTCTAACCGTTTTCAAGGATACATTTTTTTGCACAAAAGTAAGCCATTAAAGAAGAGAAATGACATTCAGACTTTATTCCTTTGACTAAATGTGATGTGACACATATGGGTTAGTCAAAATGTTTAATGTTGCATGAAGTTTGAATGATAATTTCAGTTAATCTTCTGATGGTGACATGCTAGACAACCTATTAACTTTACAGTTAACATAAAGACATGTTTTAAAATGTATTCTAAATTAAGTCATATTTTGATTTTTCAAATAGTATGGTAGGAAGCTATCTTTTCTGTTATAGATATAAAAAAAAGAAAAAAGAAAATTGTGAGGGGCTGCTCTAACTGTATTTGACTCAGCTCCTCAAAATTCACAGCCTCCTGTTGGCATACAAACATCCTGCCAGTGCCATATGCAGCCGCAGGTCTTTCTGTGCTCCCTCGATTCTAATTCCCGCAGGAAAGCTGCATGCTTCAGGAATACATGTACTGAAAACAGTAATAACAACAACAAAAAAAACCCTAATTAGCTAATTAATTAGATTTCAGCAGGTAATAGGAAAGAAATCAGATCATACAAGACTACAGAAAAGGGAGAATTCTGAGATGACGTACAGCTGTGAATAATTGTACTTTGTTAAGATGCAGTGAAATGAGAGAAGAAAAAAGGCCCTTTGTCAGAAAAGTGAGATTCCTCTTCCAATGGATGACGAAAATTCTGATAATCATTATTCCTAAAACAAATGCTAAAGACTATGACAGTAACGTGTTTTAATAAAAAACACAGTTCCATTTTGTGCTCTACACATTACTACCCAACCTTAACAGCCAACAAGTCTGACTCCTTCATTTTTTTGTTTCCCACTATCATCTTGTGGATGCTGTACTTCTTTTCCTCACTCAAAAGGAATGGAGAACTTCTACAAGAGTACTTTTCTATGTAAAGAATTCCATAAAGCCATTACTGATTTAAGTAAAATTGAAGGAAAAATATGTTAAATTGAAAGCAACTATTAGAGGCCATTACATTTTAGAGACAACCAAGGAAATTTAAATGGAAACTCCTTTGAAAACAAAACTCTGCTGACCTAGAACTAACCACTGCTGATTCTACATGCTTGACATTTTTATCACTTCCTGCTGTGGTAAATGACCAGCATCATGGCAGAACAAAGACCAGAGTCTCCTGAAGGTAAGAAATTAAAGAGCCAGCCAAACTTCCAGTGAAAATGGTCCGGATTGCCCTGGCACTTTCTCAGAACACAGAAACACAGCTTTCTAGAGATACAGTATATGACACAGTTTATAAAGGTTATTTACATAAGAACAAAAAAACTTTAGTACCATAGACAACTATTCATCTGTGTGCCTGTAATTAACTACTCCACATTTATGTGTTTTGTTTTTTTTTTCAGTTATTGAATAGTATCCTGAATTTTCTGAATTTGCTTAACTTTCTATGAAATATTATCTATCATTTTCTTATAGAAGGATGCTATGCTTTAAATACTTCTTTGGTGGTTAGATACGTAGCAGAAATTTAGGACTCTGGGAAAAGGACTGAAACCATTCCTTCAGATTTAGTACTTTGTTTTTACTTTGATTTTATAAGGCTATAATATCCTTGAGTTGCTATATTGACATTTAATTTTACATGGACACTCATAACAGGCTTCTATCTGGATCCATGCCACCAGCCTGCACTTATCTAATCGCCAAACCACTCTGCTGTGTGGAAATAAGGTTTACAGTATTTTTTATTACTTCCTATTGCATCAAATTCTCTTTGGTATAGCAAAGAATCCAGAAAACTTCTGGATTTCTATATTTTGCTATCTTTTTCTATTTTATAGTAATAACATCTCAACTTTTGTGAAATGTATCCATAAGGATTGCTTGAAAGTACTGTAGCACATGACTTCATGGTGTTTTTCTAATTTTTCCACTACTGGGGCTAATGACACCAGAATAGTTTTATTGTTTTTCTTTTCTTTGGAACTCAACATTACATAGTTCTTTAAGTAAAGCTCTCATCAACACAGATGCTTAGCAAAAAATCCTTATGGAAAACTGAGTTAACACCCATGCCTTCTAAGTTTATTTTATTTACTACAAACCATTATGAAATCCACCCTAGACCCTTGGAATTTTAAACAGTAAGTACATGTTCCAACAGTAATGATGTAGATTATTGTTCTCGTTCACCAAGTTTATCAACAGGAGAGCTTAATAGATCAAACAATTCAGAAGTTTTGCACTGATTACAGTAAGCAAAGCTGTTCTTGATGAGAACAGAAATCATTTTAAGTATTTCTTCCTGTTTCTAGAAAACAAATATACCTAATGTATTTTTGCACATATTCAGTTCTTTTACAGGAAGACACATTTGCTTTGATGTCCAAAAAAAAATAAGTACTGTTACACCATTAGGAGAAAAAGAAGTTATGGCTCCCATAGTAGCTTCCAGTGTAGAATGGAACTTCATGGAATAGAACCATAGAATCATGAGTAAGCTATGTCTTCATATCTTGCAGCTAACAGTAATTAGGCAAACAATTAAATGCATAGGAAAGAAAAAGTTCTGCAACCCCTGTAATTTTCCTGTTGTCCTTAGAAGAGTATTTTCATTGTGTTTCTGGCCAGCAGGGATTTTGTTGTTCCAAGAGCAGTCACTCCAAATATTCCCTTACACTCCACATTTATTTTAACAAATACAGGAAAACCGCAGCAACTAGCCATCATAGCAATCAATTAAAAATATGTATCAATAATAAAACCACTAAGAAACTATGTGGACTATGTGGATCCTAACACTTGGCCACCTCAAACTGCAGTCATATCTTCTTTAGACTTATTTTATGTATTTTACGATATGTTCTGAATCAGAAAAAAAAAAATCACCAAACACCCTAAATCCTTCTCCTCTTCACCACAAATTCCAATATAGGTGCAGATTTGATAAAAGCCTATAGGCTATAGTATTGAAGCCGAAATATCTTTGACAGATGGCTTTTATAATATTTAGGACTCCATCAGCCAAACACAGCACATCAAACTCCATTCACAGGGGCAACCAGCAAACACAAACTACCGTACTACTCATGCAAGAAAAAACATGGTATCTATTTCAGATGAGAGTGCTCACAGGGCAGAAAAGCTTCCTGGCAGTTCTGTTCTCAGGGAACTGAAAAAAGAGGGTCATTCAAGGATGGTCCTCCTTTCAACAGAAAGTACAAGTATGCCAGTACAACACACTAAAAACAGAAGGTATTGATGGACAACAGCATGATTAACTTCCAATCTTTTTCCAGTTTGTGGGAGGAAGGAAAATGTGCAGCCAAGGCCACAAGCGCAACATCTGTGCCAAACCAAGGTCAAAACACTGACAGTTTAAAGGCGTCAGCAGCATCACGCCATCGTGGGATTCCATTTACCACCACATTTTTCACAGTGTTAATCAGGAACAGAAAAGCTGGACATTGGTCAGTAACTCAGAACTTTAGGCTTTAAAGCAGAGGCTTTCTGGGCAAAGACACTGCCTGAAATAATTGTAGTCATTCTCTCATCCAGAGTCATGGATGCTTTCAACCAAACAAACTTTGTCAGCAAAGACAAGAATCCAAAATGGTTTTTTTGAGTGTTTTAAAGGTAACTAGGGGTTATTAGGTCATGCATGCTCACTTACTGTATTACATAGGTCATAGAAGTTTGTTCCCAGCTATACCTCTATTGAAATTCTGAATCTACGTTTAATGGCTGCTTTAAAACAAAGAAGCAAAAATTTCAGTCATGGCTACAAGACTTCAAAACGTTGTCTCTTGATAGTTGTTTTTGTTTTGTTTTGGTTTTGGTTTTTTTTTTAGTAGCTTATAAATTTGTTGAAGGCACAAAGTGATCTTGCTAATTTATGTATCACCTTTAATTTCATTCTGATGGCACAACACACTGAATATGCAACAATTATAGTATCATAGTTTCTAAAATTTCAGTTTCTATTCTGAAACTGCACCAAAACTAGTTCTGCAACAACACTACAAGGTTTCAGACACAGATGCAATGGTAAAAATTCAACAGTTAAGGAAGCACACTAAATAGTATTTTAAAGCAACTAGTTTTGCAGTCAACAGCATGTATCACGGCTGAGAATATGGCTGAAGTTCAAGCTTTTTTCTTCTTGACATGACAGATAAAACCATAGATATTTAAATTGTTTTACGATCTTCTCCCCCTTCTTCCCTGTGTACTACAACATTGATTTACAGTGGCTTTAATACAAATTTTTCCTTCAAGTACAGATTTCTTCTGAACATCTGCCCTATCCAACCCATTCTCCTACACAGACTTGACCAAATCTCTGATCTTTTATTTTGTGGATCATGCAAATTAATGTGCAATCTTCCGTGAGATCTCAATTTTAGCTTAATAGACAATAGTGTTATAAAAACCGTTATTAAAAATGAATACTGACCTTGATGTGAGACTGAAGGAAGCAGCAAATCCAGGAAGGAGATGCGAAAGAAAAAGAGTTAGAGTTTGTGAAAACAGTGTCCAGAGATAAGGCAGTTCAAGAATTCAGGACAAAACAAGCAGATCTAAATCAGGTAATGACACAAAGACACACAATCCTTCACAAACACAAAGAGCTGCATGTTTTATAGACATCTAATAAAAAAAAAAGGAAACAGAAAACAGAAAAAAGAAGAAAAGGACACTTAGATTACACCATTTCACTCAGAGGCAACTTTCCGTAGACAAAATAGTCTATAAGTCTATAATACACATATGAATTCTTGGAAAAAGGGAAAAAAACAACTGTAGAAAACTTTGGATTTACATCACATCACTAGCAAGTTTCCTTCTTCCAGAATTCTTGCTAACTTTGCAAAAACATCAAAGTTGACTGTCTGAGATGAGCCCTAAGATGTTCCTTAATGCCATCTTCTTCCAAGGGCTTATTTTGTCTCCACAATCAAGAAACATTTATTTTTTTTCCTGCTGATGACCCAGACTTGCCAAAAGGGAACAGAAGGTAAAAAAAATACATAAAGTCTTCAAGTCCTGAAGACCTGTCAAAGCTAAAAGTTCATCTTTCTTAATGTTGACATTGAAGTCACCTTTCCAAAAGCAAAAAAGGAATCATCTGCCTCTTCCTACATCGTTCTGTCTCAACTCTCCCACATACGGTGCAATCTAAAAACAATAATGACCAAACGGGCATATCTTTGACAGTTCTCTCCAACATTGTTCAACAGCAGGATTGGACAAACCAAAATGCTGGAGTTCTCTGTAAAACATGAGACCCCATAGGTTCATTATTGCTTCTTTTCATATATATTCAATATCTTTTCATAGGCATCTGCTGTCAATTTCACTGATAACAGCAATGTAAGTCAACAAAGAGCCATAAATACAGATTATTTTATTTTGATTTTAAATTTTATTCTTTTTCTATCACCAAAAGAGAAAAAAAGTAAATGTCCTGCTGCCCAAAACATCAATCTGACTTCTACAGCACGTGTTGTGCTTTGTCGATGGACAGATTTCTCTTTATAAAGGCCTAAAGGTAGGCTATTGTCTGGAGAAAATATTTCTATAGAACAGTCTAGTTGCTATATGCCTTATTATTCTGACTACAAGGAACTATGTAAATGGAATTTAAAGTCCTTATCTCTGGCATAAATTTTACAATCAGCTATGTTGGATATTGAATTTGTACAAGCAGCAGTTTCAAAGTGAATTGTTGGTCTATAACAGATAAACTAGCGTAAAGATGTATTTCTTAGGCTTTTAAATTCATATTCTTCATATGAGTTCTTCCAGGATTGCTGTTTTAAAGGCTGTGTTATTTGGGGACTTCAGGAAAGATGAGACTTGGAAAATGCCAAATACCACATACTCAGTGTTTGATCTTGAAGTAAGTCATAATGTTCCAAAAGCCTCAGTTAATTTATATAGAAAATGGTGCAACTGTAATTCTGACTAAAATCCAAGGTTATACTCTCTAAGCTGAACTACAGAACTATGGCTGGTCAACTAGATTTATCAAAAGGGAACAGAAAAGTGAAAACAATGGCTTGGCTAGATGTGGGACTAAATAAGAAAGGGAAAAAAAAAAAGTTTCTCTCTTTTTATAGCTGTTATTGAATCCAGATTATGAAAGTTTAAGAATTCTCATTTGTGTTACAAGGACACTTTGTAGTTACTGTTTCCATTACGATGATATTATGATATTGTTTCTTCAAAATAACAGCGGAAAAAACTATAGGATAAAATCCAGGATAGTTCTGCAGTATTTGAATGAACCGCAATGTTCTTTCAACTGGCATTAAAAGGTAGTATCTTTTGTTGGCATAAGATGAAGGCAAAACAGTGTCTGAAAAGCTGTGCTGAGGTCACTTTCAATTTTCTCCACAGTACAGAAATATTATTTAGCCAGCTGCACAGGATTTGAATGGAGAATAATTATTGCTACATCTTCATTTTGCTATGGAATAAATTATTTCTTAGTAAGAAAAATACATTTTGTGTTATCACTAGTCCCTTTTTCATGCTTTTATAAGGGTTCAAAATATTAAAAAAATATATGAAATAGGATTTTAGGATAATCGCAATATTTATCCAAACAGAAACGAGGAATGTGTAAGTTGCCTTTGAAAGCACATTACAATTAGAAATAAATCTGGAACTGTGCTGGCACTCAAACTAACAATGAGGCAGAGAGCTACAGTCACCAACAATATATTAGGAAAGTGAAGGGCAATCTGCAGCAGACCAGGGGAGCCCCCAGTGCAGGGGCCACATCAGTGAAATTGATCAGCACAGCACAGAAAGCACCTGCCCCACGGAAGCAGCCCAAGCAAGCAGACCCAACACAGGGTGAAACACACTCATGACACGGCGAAGAAATACTTTTTTGGTTTGCACTATTTCACTCTGAACAGGAACACACACTTGCAGCATTCCTTACAAGATCCAGCAGCAGCTCTTCAGCCCAGCCCCATTAATTGTGTACCCTGATGCAATCGTCACACCGGGAGACAATACATCAAATGATAGTCTCAGAGAAATCCATTTTCTTTTAAGATGCTAACTGATTAATCTTAAAGATATAGCCAATTTAAATACAATTTCTGGGCACAGACCAAAAGATGGTGAGGTGTGAATATTCAGTATTTTAATTAATGTATATATTTGAAAAGCTGTTTATCATGCTAGCTATAATTTTTTCCTCATGCTTGTATATAATAAAGAGTGGAATAGGTCTGCCACGTTAATCTCAGATGTACTTAGGGAGATGTTTATGTCATGATTTCTAGTCAACCTTTGAATTCTACTTGCTTGACAGTGAGTGATTGTGTACATTTACTACTTCGTATTTCCTTCAAAGTAATCTGACAGTGAATACACACTTGATTTTCCTTGTGTCAGTTAGAAGTAGAAAGGCCATTTATGCTTTACCACTTCTGAAACCTTTTCTTGGTAAAAAAGAATGATGGCTGGTCTTTTCCTTTCTTTTTAGCTGATACTTAGAGGGATGGAGAAGAGATGCAAAGAGGTTTTTTTTGCACACACATGAGCACAAACATGAGCTCAGGTGTCCATGAACAACCAACATTATTTCATTGGCACAGTGATGATTACTGGGTTTTCTTTTTGCTTTTACTGTGCTCCAAGACAACGTGAGGATTTATCACTTTTATCCTTACTGTGTCAGTTGTACAAAAAGGAAGATATATATATATATATATATTATTTTTTTTTACTCTTTACATATTAGGATTGTGAGTATGGGTACCCTCAGATTGCTTAAAGATGTTGACATAAACAATGAAAGACAGCTTTTAAAGAGGCATAGCCAAGGCAGGTAACAATGAAATACCGATACGCAAACTAGGTTCATTATTTACATAATTTTCTTTCTCCCCTGATTTTATAATTATTTTAATTATATCATAGTTCTTACACTCCACTGATCTACCAGTTGTGTTGGGAGATATTTGCTAAATAAAATCCATCACTGGTATAATGCAGGCATCATCAGATGACAACTCCTATATTCATTACAGTTAATAGATTTGGGCAGGAGAGGGAATGCTTGATAACAACCCTGACTTAATGATAAAAACAATCAGAACTTTAACACTACAGTAAAGCTGGCAGGAATAGAAGCTTTCTAAAAAGCTCACAATGGTTATGCTTCTCCCTAGTTACAAGTATTGCTCTAGCATAAGGTCCTTCTTGGACGACACAAGATAAGATGCTTAGTCTGGGAAGACCAGATTAACCAATGCTTTCAGACTATTGCTGAGTGTAATGGAGGATACAGCCTGCACACAGCTCTGTAGAGACGAATCACTGTTGAATAGTGTCATTCCTGCCTGCCTGAACATGGAATTTCATGCTTGAACACCAGATTAGGAGGTTCAGTGATGGGGTACCACAGCAAGCTCATTCAGCCACAGCCTGCACCAGCTCTGACTTCCTGACGTGCCAAGAGCTGGACTATTTGGGGTTCTGTGGCTGTGTGTGTTTTTTTTAAACAGCTGTTTCTGTAGTAACACAAAGTTTCAGTTTCCCACAAAACAAAGGAAAAGGGAGAGAATGGGAAATAAAGGACAGCTAAATAAAGAACAAATGAAAAAAGGCTATACCATTATAAGAAAAAGGTGAGGATGGATTGAGGAGTCACCATAAAATCATTACAAGGGCTTCTTTATCTGATCCTCTCTACAGATGGATTTACAGTTGCTGGCAATATCTCTCATCTTTTCTTAGAAGTAGGTTTCAAAAGTCATTTCAGTGTTGATCTTAAAGCACCTTAACAAAGGTTGACTTTCCAAACGCAGACATGTGCCTTCTAAAAATCAGAATAATTTCAAATATCTAAACTTAAATACCAATGAGTAAAAGTGTATGTGTCTTGTATTCTTATCTGGTTACAGCAGTTATGGTGTTATAAAATCTATTATTTTTTCCCCTGTGAAACACCACGTGGGACTTCATGCCTAATGTTCATTTTGTACAATTTAAAAACAAGACTAAAAAGAAAGGATTTCTTCATTTCCAAACTTGGAAATCATGAAAATCTTTACTTTCAATATATTTGTGTGGTCACTGATGGAGCTGGACTAGTTATGGGCCTAATCACTCTTTACAAGACCTTGTTCTCAAGTGCTTGTCAGGTATTAACAAATTCTGCTGAAATTTTCCATGAGAGGTGTCAGCCTCACTCTATTTTTTGGGGGGACAATTACAGCTGTGCCCTTTACACACCAAAGGCAGCATTCTTGTGGAAAAACGTGTTCATGTGGTTAAAGACCGTGTCACTTCACTGTGATATATCAGCTGCCAAAGGAGGTGAATTAATGTTACATGGCAATCTTCAATTCGGAATGTCTGAAATTTTGAGTGATTAAACTTAGAAACTTAATATTCACTTAATCTAGTGATTTTTGAAGGGAAGCAGATGAAAATCTTTAAATTTTGAAGGAGGTGAAGAAAAAGAGAGGAAAAAAAAGTATGCACATGCATGCATCTGAAAAAATAACTAACAACAGAGAATTCTGCTTTGTATTCATACCATGCAACCATGATATAAAAATACTCAATTTGCCTTTATGATTTAAAATACCCAAATGGATTAAAGTGTTTTAAATTGATACTTAATTATTTCATTTTTTCCTATGCCCAAATAAGAGTTCACATTATTTTTGGATGACTTTAATGAGTCTTCCCTTATTATAATACAGAATTACAGATATACCATCTCTCAAGATTAAATTTAACTGTGATGATTATGAGTTTATAAATACCTTTTTGTTCTTTAATTTGACATCATCCCTTTCACTTCAAATTCCTTATATACCCTGATGCAGTTCTTGTTTATAAATTCTCTTTTAAAATTCTTTTTAAAATGCACAGAAGCATCCAACTTGAAAACCCTGAACAATTATTGCAAGATACGAGCAGTGGTTTGAAAATATGTATTTCAACTTCAAATTGTTGACTTAAGATAAGCTTAGGGCACAATTTACTACTATAGTTTTCTTTATACTAGTCTAAAAATGATAAATCTGATGAAACATGCAGTTAATTTCTCTCCTCCTCTACCTTCCACAGATGCAAACTTATTGCCATCTTATAGACAGAGTAAGATACTTCCTTCTACTGTCCATGTTTTTCAGCATTCCTTCTGTATCACCCTATATTTTTGAACCTTTTGTTCTTTCTTGAGAAGAAATATTTAAGATGAGGAGTATCTTTTAGCTTCAAAAAAGCTATACGTATCAAAAGTTTGAAGGTTTCTTCTTGAACAAGGCATCCTTAGATTCTTTCTAGAAAAACTCACCAAAATCTCTCCCTTAAAAGTCATCATCTTCAGCTGTCCTTAATGGGACTGCTGGTACTCCCAAGGTGGGCACTGTCTTCTTTTGGTCCCCAGTCAAAATCAAGTTTCCTTCAGAAAAGAAGTGGTAGTGCCCTATGGGCTTACAAGGACGACCTATCCAATACAGTGAGCATACCAATTTAAAATCAGGTTAAAGTCTGTAACTGGTATCAGGACTTACATACATACTCACTCACTGCTTACTTCTGAAGCAACATCTACATATGTATTTACTGCTGCCTCTTAAGTACGTACTTTTTTTTTTCCTCTGTACAGGACAGAAAACACAATAAAACTTAAGAATGAGGCAATACTGACCTCTATCAATGACACATTTTAGAGCACTTGAGTTTTAGCTGGTTAGCAGAACTGATAGCAGAGATTAGAACCAAAGGTAAAGTAAAACACAGCAGAAAATTAGACTAAAAAGTACCAGTTTCTACAGAGTTTAAATCAAGAATAGCAGCAACCCTGCTTTGGACTGTGGTCATAACCACCGTGGCAGGACTTGAACGCAGAGACTGTTAGAGCTTGTATTTGACATAACTAGTTCCTGTTTAATCTAAGAAAACAAGCGTAATTGCAGCAGCCCCAAACAGCAGCAGCAGCAGCAGCCAGCAGTGCCATTCCACCCCGTACGGAACAGTAGCCTTACAGAGCACTCACTTTCCCAGGAAGTCCCACACAAACCCCCCTACGTGTTGCGGTGCAGGGACCGACACCTGGTAGGGAGGGTGCAATTTGCGGGAGGCGTGCTTTCTGAGAAAAGGCATAGTCAAAAAAACCCCCACACGTACAAAACAAAACAACTCGTGGAACCAGGATGTGACAATATAATGGAAAGAAAAAGTGAGGAAGAAAACAAGACACAAAATGAAAAGTTACAGAGAGACGGGAGATTATGGAATGGCAATACAAAAAGCAAACAGTTCATTAGAAAAAAAGTGAATAACCAGACAGCTACAAAACCTCTACACCACCACAACTGGGACAAAACCAAAACTTTTAGGACTGTTCACCCATAGAAGAAATGGAAATTTATGGCCCACCCCCCCATAAAAAAAGCAAAATCCTGCTCACAGAGACTATAAATTAGTGAGTTTGTACTCTAAATCTGATGTTGATTCCAAAGTGTTTTTCAAAAGTTTGCATAGCATGCACCACATTTAATACATTATTTTTGGAAATCTTCCCTCCCATTCACAGTTGAAAGACAAAGTCCCCCACCCAGTAATTGCAACAGTTACTAAAGAGTGGAAGCATTTCCCCCCCTTTTTTTTTTTTTTTTTATCTGAACTAAAGGGAGTTTTACAATCATTGAAAAGGCTTATAATGACAGTCTTCTGCTTTCCATTTCATCTTCCTCTCCTCCTACCTTTTCTCCTTCTGTTTCACTGTACATACCTCTCTAACAGGTGATTCATTTCTTCTCTTCTATGGACAAAACCATGTTATTATTTCTCTTCTCCTCCTAGTCCAGTTGTCACATATAACTAGCATAAGGAAAAACTCCAGGGAGAGACTGTCTCTTTTGAAAAATCCCATTTTCAGTAGTACAGTTACTCTCTGAACGCGACTTATTTCTTCTCATGTTGCCCTACATAGCATAATAACAGTTCCTAACAGACACAGCTATATTCACTCTTGTTTGCTGACAAATGCTTCTGCAAGCATCGAAGTTCTTATTCACACAGAAGAGTTTGAACAGCTGTAGAGGCATTAGAAGTCATGATTTCTAGCTTACTCTGCATGGACTGGTTTAGGAAGGACTCTTACAAGGCAACATTATCAATTCTTTTCAAGAAACCAAGACTGTAGCTCTAGAACTTCCTCATAACGTGCCTGGATATATCTGTTTAGCATGTTTAGCAAAATAATGTATAAACAAACATGGTAAACACCTATATTATACCTATACATATATATATATATAAACAACTATATATTTAATAGGCATGTTAAAATCTCTGCTTTATGTAAAAACTCACAAGTAGAAAGCAAGCTTTCAGAGAATAGAGATGGAAGGGCAACTGGAAAGAACTAAAGCAAAACAGAAAGCTCAGCAATTTTTCAGAAGATGAGAATGTACTAGTCACTACAAAGTATCTGAAATCTTGATATTGTTTTCCCCATAGTGTGACTACACTGCAGTTCCACCTGAAAGATCATTGTTATTTTGTTAATTCACCACACTAACAACATGTACCTCGGGTCTCCAGATCTTGAGGACCCTTTCCATTCCCACTTACAGTGGTTAATCCTAATGGCTCAGGAGCAGTCTGTCCCCACGTGCCCAAAGACAAACCAGCGCGGAAGAAGACTGGCCTGGCTGAACAGAGAGTTGTGGCTTGAGCTTAGGAGAAAAAAGAGGGTTTATAATCTTTGGAAAAGAGGGCAGGCCACTCAGGAGGACTATAAGGATGTTGTGAGGCTGTGCAGGGACAAAATTAGAAAGGCCAAAGCTCATCTGGAGCTCAATCTGGCTACTGCCATTAAAGATAACAAAAAATGTTTTTATAAATACATCAACACAAAAAGGAGGACTAAGGAGAATCTCCATCCTTTACTGGATGCAGGGGGAAATTTAGTTACAAGAGATGAGGAAAAGGCTGAGGTGCTTAATGCCTTCTTTGCCTCAGTCTTTAGCGGCAAAACCAGTTGTTCTGTGGATACCCAGTACCCTGAGCTGGTGGAAGGGGATGGGGAGCAGGATGTGGCCCTCATAATCCACAAGGAAATGGTTGGCGACCTGCTACAGCACTTGGATGTACGCAAGTCGATGGGGCCAGATGGGATCCACCCGAGGGTACTGAGGGAACTGGTGAAGGAGCTGGCCAAGCCACTTTCCATCATTTATCTGCAATCCCGGCTATCAGGGGAGGTCCCAGTCGACTGATGGCTAGCAAACGTGATGCCCATCTACAAGAAGGGCCAGAGGGTAGACCCGGGGAACTATAGGCCTGTTAGTTTGACCTCAGTGCCGGGGAAGCTCATGGAGCAGATTGTCTTGAGTGTCATCACGCGGCACTTGCAGGGTAACCAGGCGATCAGGCCCAGTCAGCATGGGTTTATGAAAGGCAGGTCCTGCTTGACAAACCTGTTCTCCTTCTATGACAAAGTGACACGCTTAGTGGATGAGGGAAAGGCTGTGGATGTGGTCTACCTTGACTTCAGTAAGGCTTTTGACACCATTTCCCACAACATTCTCCTCAAGAAACTGGCTGCTCGTGGCTTGGACTGGCGTACGCTTTGTTGGGTTAAAAACTGGCTGGATAGCCAGGCCCAAAGAGTTGTGGTGAATGGAGTCAAATCCAGTTGGAGGCCGGTCACTAGTGGCGTCCCCCAGGGCTCAGTACTGGGGCCAGTCCTCTTTAATATCTTTATCGATGATTTGGATGAGGGGATTGAGTGCACCCTCAGTAAGTTTGCAGATGACACCAAGTTAGGTGCGTGTGTCGACTTGCTCAAGGGCAGGAAGGCTCTGCAGGAGGATCTGGATAGGCTGGAGCGATGGGCTGAGGCCAACGGTATGAAGTTCAACAAGGCCAAGTGCTAGGTCCTGCATCTGGGGCGCAACAATCCCAAGCAGAGCTACAGGCTGGGAGATGAGTGGCTGGAAAGCTGCCTGGCAGAGAAGGACCTGGGAGTACTGGTTGATAGTCGGCTGAATATGAGCCAGCAGTGTGCTCAGGTGGCCAAGAAGGCCAACAGCATCCTGGCTTGTATAAGAAGCAGTGTGGCCAGCAGGGCTAGGGAAGTGATTGTCCCCCTGTACTCGGCTCTGGTGAGGCCGCACCTCGAGCACTGTGCTCAGTTTTGGGCCCCTCACTACAAGAAGGACGTCGAGGTGCTCGAGAGAGTCCAGAGAAGGGCGATGAGGCTGGTGAGGGGTCTGGAGAACAAGTCTTACGAGGAGCGGCTGAGGGAGCTGGGCTTGTTCAGCCTGGAGAAGAGGAGGCTCAGGGGCGACCTTATCACTCTCTATAGGTACCTTAAAGGAGGCTGTAGCAAGGTAGGGGTTGGTCTATTCTCCCACGTGCCTGGTGACAGGACGAGGGGGAATGGGCTAAAGTTGCACCAGAGGAGGTTTAGGTTGGATATTAGGAAGAATGTCTTTACCAAAAGGGTTGTTAGGCATTGGAACGGGCTGCCCAGGGAAGTGGTTGAGTCATCATCCCTGGAGGTCTTTAAAAGACATTTAGATGTAGAGCTTAGTGATATGGTTTAGTGGAGGACTTGTTAGTGTTAGGTCAGAGGTTGGATTAGGTGATCTTGGAGGTCTCTTCCAACCTAGATGATTCTGTGGTTCTGTTAAAGAACATGAATATTCCCAGATTTTTTTTTCCTTGATTTACATGGCTGCAGTAAATCACATGATAACAAAAGCAGTCTCCTCTTTGACATAGCTGAAATACATGTTAAAATTACTAGAAGCAAAATAAAAGAAATATTCTATCTCAGTACTGGCAGGAAAGAAAACAAGCTAAAAAGAGAAGAGGGCACTCAATTTTTTTTTAATAATAGGAGAGATCAGTTGGTAAGAAGGAATGGATAGCACTGAATAGCCAAAGTATTCCACAAAGTTGTTATGGAATGATGTCCAGTCATTTTGGGGTTTTATGCTTTCATTGACATAGCATAAGTTTGGTTTGTGACTGGTAAACAGCAAGAAACAACCACTGTAGCACAGAAAACTCAATAACTGCTTCGCTGATCTCTGGAATTTCATCTTTTCAAAGAAAAAGGGCCTTTATAACTCTTTAATGACTGGGTGCCAGTGCTTTTATCTGTAAAAGAGAAAAAGGTCTGGCTTTGTTTATCTTCTTTGTTATCATTTTGTAGACTATAAGCTTTTTTGATTATAGGCCATTTATATGTATTCATTCAGTTTTTGACACTGAAAGTCCCAATCTGGACTGGAATTTCAGAATGCTAACATAATTAAAAAAAAATAAACAGTCAGACGTATTAAAAACATGCATAAGAAAATTCTCTTCCTGCCATTCCATTCTCCTCTAGGAATCAGGTTGTAAGGTATGATTAATATTTCCAACTTGCTTTTCCTAGTCAGTAATTCCTTCTGCACACAGAAAGAATTAAAGCACTACGAACAGATTTCTTCCCCATACCTTAGTTCTTTTTGATGTTTGTTGCTCCTGACCCCCTCGTCAACTCATAATAATGACATCGGGAATTCAGTGCCTGAGATAGACACCTGTAAGGGACTGAAAAATCCTGCAGAAAAACATGACTTGGAACTACTATTTAGCTTTCTTCAAGGCTATACTTAATGCACCTTCTCTACCAATCTATTGCCCAAATGCTCTGCTGAATACATGATGTATGAAATGGGCTGAAAGTTAAATTATTCAGAAAAAAGGGAAGATTGTTAGGAAGTTCATTATGTTCACTTTTGAGTGTTTGAACTTATACCACAGGTGTAAGAAGTAACAAAACAAGATGATCCTTACAACCACAAAGAGAGAAGAAACCTAGCTGACAAGTTGAACTGCTCTATTACTTTCAAGAAAATAAGAATGCATCCTACAGTGAAAGAGAGAGCTGAGTAAAGCTATTCAGTCCAGTAGTTTCACCGCAGTACAAGCAAATTATTTGAAGTTAGTGGACTCAGAGGATCTTCTACCCACAGGATTTATCACTGAGATTTTCTTGCACAAGATGAAGGAAGAAAAATGAAGGCACACAGCAGATGCTGCAGAAGTTAAAAGAGATACCTAGACTTTCCTGTTAATGCTTTCTCTGAACACAGTGAAAACAATCTCAGATCCCTAGGGTGGACTTCCTATTAGCAGAGCTTCTTAGAACAGAATTTTTCAAATCATTCAGAGGAGCCCATTATTTGACTACCATCAACTCAATGAAAACCATTATCGCCCTCGTGAAGCACCTGAAAAATCTTCTCCTTAATTTCTCTCACCTCTCGGACACTAAATGCAGAGCAGTTAAACAGCAATACGATAAAAATTGGAAAACTATTCTGGCACAAGGCAAATGCAAAGGGGAATAACCAAATTTCCATTTTGCTCTTCTAAGTAAGTGATTCTTTATCATGAATGGTAGAGTAAACACAAAAAAAAACCAGGTATTTCTGCTTAGAAAATCTCTCTCAAACCATTAGAAGGTGGGAAAATAACAGAGAAGAGAATCTGTTTCAGGTCATTCCCAAGATCTATTGGATTGTGATGCAAATGTCATGGAATCATAATACACTACCATTTTTGTTTGGGACATTCAAGACTAGAAAAAATATCTCGATATCCTGCCTCCAACACAAAGATTGAAAATGTTTTATTACATTTGGTTTGGACAAAAACAGATCTATTCATTCAGCTTTACATTAGCCAAACTTTACCTGTGTCTCTACCATAACAAAGAGTTTCAATGCCATTTGTCAGAAGAAGGTAACCATCATGAGTTCTTAGAAGTCATTTTTCCTGTTTGATTTTTTGGGGAGGGAGAAACATACCCGAGGAATTTATTAAACAAAATGTATAGATTGTTCTCCAAATACACTACAGCGTTGGCAACTTTTCCTACCATCTCCACTCCCTGACAGCTCTACCTACCCCTCTAGTTCTATCTGTATGAGCTCTGCTTTTGAGCAACTAGTTAAAGAAAGCACCCAGTAAGAGACTTTTTCAATACTAAAATTAAGTACTGAAGCAGAAAAATACTAAAGAAACTTTCCCAAAATAGACACTCCAAGGTTTCTGAGACAAGAAAAATGGAATATGTTATCTCTACCTTTAGGCAGCTCTTTTGTGACTAGTAACTTTATACCATTCTCACCTCTCCAGTTCTGCAATCTTCTTATCCTTATCATTCTTCTCATTTTCCATCTCTTTCAAGATTTCCAGAAGACGATCCACTTCAGCTTGAGCCTTGCCAGATTCTTCCCGATACCGTGTTACCTCCCGTTCCAGCTGCTGCATACGATCACTCAGCTCTGGACTGGCCCTCGCCTCAAGAGTTGCCTCATGTGCCTGTGAGAAAAAGGGTCAGGAAAAACACTTTACTCACACACATATTTTACAGATACTATAAGGACTGCAAAACTATATCTACTTCAAAATGAGAAGATTAATTATTAAAGAGAAATGAGCATAGTGTGCATACACCACTTTAAGTATGGGAAAATACTCTCCAGGGAGAGAAAAGTTCAGAAATGTTTAAAAATTATATATATAGTTTAAAAGTTTTAAGTGATTTTTAACTGAAACAGAACTGACCAAAAAAAAAAAAAAGTAAAAATATGAAAAACATTAAATCTCTTTGAAAGGAAGGAAAAAGAAAATTCCTAAAATACACTTCTAAAACAGTGATATAACCACAGAATTAGATATCTGAGATATTTTTAAGCTGGATAATCTAGAAAACCAAATCACAGGTTAATAGCTTCCAATTAATAAATCTGTATGTGAAATTTCAGATAGATTTGCACAGACAGTGCTCTTGAACCAATGCCCTTGTTAGTTATCTCAGAAATATAGATTAATATGAACATGGCTACATAATGAAATTATCTTTGACTAGTTGTTTAGGAAGCATGTTTTAAAATCAGGCTATGAGGACAAGAAGCATCAGAGGACTGAGGATAAAATGGCTCCAACTAAGACCCTTTCAATTAATTAATTAAATTATTTTAAGTGGCCTGATTTGTTGTAAAAATGGCTAATTTATTAGTAAAATCAATTCAATGGTTCCCACACATAGCAAAGACAAAAGAAAGGCAGTATTTATGCTTGAGTTTAAACTAGCAGACTGAGGACTATCTTTTCAGGGTCCTAAGGGTAGTTGTCATCTTTCATCAGGAGAGCAGGGCAAACCATACCTTTGTAAGACATTCTCTCCCTCCCCCTATGCCTGTGGATCTTGAGCTGCTATTTGATATTAATCAAAGCTACTTCAGAACTGCTCAAATTTGCTTTAGTGAATAGCAGGTTTGGCGGAGCTATTCCGCCAACCAAGACTGCCTGTGAACTCAAGGCCTTTCTTTTCCCTGGAACAAACCTACAACAGAACATAAAACTATTGACCTTTCCCCCTGTTGTGCAGCTTGGAAATTTATTTTACAAGCTGCAAATGTTCTGCTCCAAAGCACAGTAAGACTAGATCCAACAGGACAGGACTCTGTTACTTTTAAAGGCAACGGGACAGAACTGCAGCAAAATAAACCTCCGGGTTTAAGCTGCTGCTTCCCTAGAACCAACCAACAGCAAAGACACACTTGGAGAAAGCAGTTTAGTTATTCAGCAAAATGAGACTGAATGAAAATACCTATTCACTGACCTCAGCGTTTTAACCTTGGAATCTCCTGTTTTTAATTAAATCTGTTAAAGCCCACACCCTATTCTAGTGAAATTCTACTCAATCTCAGAGCAGAGTGTTCCAGGACAGAAGCATGCCTCAATGCTGTTCTTTACTGGGAGCGTGAGATGGATCTGAGTTTCCCAAATACTGGAACACAGAATCACAGAATCATCTAGGTTGGAAGAGACCTCCAAGATCACCTAGTCCAGCCTCTGACCTAACAATAACAAGTCCTCCACTAAACCATATCACTAAGCTCTACATCTAAACGTCTTTTAACGACCTCCAGGGATGGTGACTCAACCACTTCCCTGGGCAGCCCGTTCCAATGCCTAACAACCCTTTTGGTAAAGACATTCTTCCTAATATCCAACCTAAACCTCCTCTGGCGCAACTTTAGCCCATTCCCCCTCATCCTGTCACCAGGCACATGGGAGAATAGACCAACCCCTACCTTGCTACAGCCTCCTTTAAGGTACCTATAGAGAGCGATAAGGTTGCCCCTGAGCCTCCTCTTCTCCTGACTAAGCAATCCCAGCTCCCTCGGCTGCTCCTCGTAAGACTTGTTCTCCAGACCCTTCATCAGCTTCGTTGCCCTTCTTTGGAAAGGGCACACTCCAGCACCTCGATGTCCTTCCTGTAGCAAGGGGCCCAAAACTGAACACAGTACTTGAGGTGCGGCCTCACCGGAGCCGAGGAGTGCCAGAGCACTTCACGTTCCAGAGCCTTGGCCATGCAGCAGCCTGCCTGAGGGCCTATGCTAAACAGTTTTGGGTTTGTTTTATTTGAAGCAGGAGTTCCAGAAAACTGGATAACCTGCACAGTATTTTATCCTAGAACAAAATGCCTGACAACTACCAGGTCTCTGGGGCTGGGCTCTCTGCAGGACTGCCCAACAACCACAGATCCTGGAAGAACAGAGCCCTTTCTGGAGGCCGTGTGTTTAGGCTCCCCACTTCTGAGAGACTTCCATGTCAAACCTCCCCACTCCTCTGTCACTGAGCTGTAAGTTTGAAAATCCTGCTTCTGAGCTGCTGAGCCAGCTCCAGCTCCAAGTGCGTGAGCCTGAGAACTTTGTGAAACCTTTTGGAGTTACGGCTGCCTACGTTTCCACATTCCTTACCGCCAAATAAGCAGTTTGAATTAGAGTGCACTTTCCAAGGGTTCATGAGGCAAGTGGAAGTCTAAATAACGTGTTGCCAACACAATGTTGAGGCTGGGAAGACCTTGCAGCAATGAGACAGACAAGTGCATCAGTTTCACTGAACAGCCACAGGCATCAGGGAACGTACTTTGTTTTTGAAAGAGTATCGTTGAGTGTTCCTGAAATGTGTTATCAGAAGAAAATGCACGAAATCTGAAATGTTTGATCTCATTTCCTTTTCAATTATACCTACATTTCAAACAAAAACTCCATCATTCTCTCCCACTTGCTGGTTTGCAGGAACTGGGAATACTGTTTTTGAGGAGTGTCTGTAAATCTATTGGAGGCATCTATTTTTTCCTAAGAGACACTGTGTATAGAGTTAAGTCTGGTTTTTCACCAGAGGCACAGCCTGAATTCTTCTATACTGGATTTGGGTATGTTCCCAACATCTCAAATTGTTTGTTTTAACAAATACTCCTCCAGGTTCTTTAAAGTCATCCAAAATACATACTCAGACAGTCAAGAACGGTGTTGGTTTTTGTGTCTTTTTTTGTTGTTGTTGTTTTGTTTTTGTTTTTAATAAAAAAGCAAAGCTAGGCTGTTAGCATGGATTACAGAGTTCTCTAATTCCAAAGAAGTTTTTAAGACCTAATGCAATTCTACAGTCAAGACAGTTCTGATTTATATTACTCCATGCTAATAAAAGCATCTCCACAACAACCCAAGAGACACTACCGAGAAGAGGAAATCAATTTTATTTTTTTAGAAAATTAGCCCACAGCTCAGCGTGTCTGGTTCTTATAGAACGAAAGAGCTATTTACACGACATAAATTATTAGTTAAGACACGTAACACATGTTATTTGTATATAATGCACATAAGTATGGATACTTTCACCTAACACAAAGAGAATGTTATGTGATATGGTGTAAACTGGAAACCACTTCCTGAGCTGTGAATTACTGACTGAGTGACTTTGGTCCATTTTGTGGCTTATGTACAAAATACGTGTTACATGACCATATTTACAATCCTACTGGATCATTTATTGTATAGGAGAGAAAACCAATGCATTTAGAGGTTTCCCACAAACTCGCATCAAGATCTGAAACAGATGAAATTGGCTGCCTTCCCAGTGTAACATAGTGTGAAATAATTCAGCAGTATATTAAAAAAAAAAAAAGAAAAGTTGAACAGAAATAATGAATTCCTATATTCATAGTGGGAAAAAAAAAATCTAAAATCATACACAAAAAACTTCCCCTGCCCACCAAAGGTACAAAAATTCCAAATACCATATTCAAAACAGAATAGATATGTAAAGTGCCAAATGAACTAAGACAGTTTCTGCTGTATTAAGAGACCATAAAAAGTACGTATTGATAGGTCTGCTTTCAGGTCTGACTGAGGCTTGCTTGTAAATCTGCAGCCTCTTAATATAGTTACAAGCAAGTATGAAAATGTATAAATATATGATTAAAAAATAAATTGAAAAAACAACTTGCTTAGGGTGAAGGAAACACTGTACTTTCCTCTGATAAATGAGGTATATAAGTGAAGGTGTGTCTACACCGGCCATTCAGTTTACCTGATTACAAGCTATTTTAAGCCACTGTTACTGCTGGCCCTGTCATTAGCTCTTCACATCTGATTCAGCATGGAGTCAAACAGGTGATTTCAACCTACTTTCAAGAGTGTTTTAAGCTTGCATGTTTCATTCTACATTAATCTGCATGAGAAACACACACACAAATTTTAGCCAAAAAGCAGCACCTTCTTAAACTATGCTTTGATTAACAAAGCTCATCTGAGCAGTTTTCATCCCCTTCAGTGTAAATTTAGTTCCAAATTCAAAGTGGTTCGAGACTGAGAATAGTTGATCTTAACACTCTGGATTTGCTCTCAAAGTTCTTAAGAGTGACTATAAACTAAGAGGTGGTTTAACAGCTTTCTGCTTTTCTGCTCCTAGCCATTATTTCCCATCTGGAATGTGGTAAGTGATGAGGCGAGCACTTCAGGTACCTACAGAATAAAAGAAAGAGTGATTGTTCCTCAAATAAACGTACTATAGCTTCTATTGCTTCCACAGAAAATCATTGGATAAAGCCAACTTCTGCATCTAGAGCAAAGATGAACAATGTTTCACAGAAATAACAACTATTTGCAAATGAAGAGGAGAAGAAGGCAAAACACATTGAGAAGAATTTTGTAAGCTAGTATTTCTCATGCCAAAAAACTCTTTACTAAGAGGAAAGGTGATCTTACACAGCTTAAAGTATGTCAGAGGCAAGGAAGAAAACAATAGCACAGATCTAATTCAAAAGTTCTAAAATATAAGTAAAAATTCCAAACATTATGACTAAGATTCCAAATCAATATTCCTAAAAGGTTAGCTAAATCAAACAGCAAATAATTCACAGCACTTTCTACTTTTACCTATGAATAGAGACAGTAAATTCAGTTTAACATTTCACATGCAAATGTTGCCAAGAACTTTTGGCCACAAAGTAGAAGTTCCCAAGAATATGAAATCCCTTTTTAATTCACCCTCATACCTCCAAGTGTGCCTCACATCTCCCGAAAATAGTAAATGCATACACAAATATGAAAAAATATCATTACTATTTATTGCAAAAGACAAGCACATACAACGATTTTTTTCCTATTGTGACGGCAGCAATTTAAATGATAAAACATTTGCACTGACTTCCACCATGCCTTTATTAGTTTCGACAAAATTATATATTTGAAAGCAAACCTTTAGCTTCAATGCTCTAAACAACGTGCTGTGATGGTTTTTCAAAAGGGTTGTGCTGGAAGTAAAAGGCTTAGTGAACTCTCTGATATACTTAGTACCAGAAAAAACTTTAGTCTGTCACAAGAAGATGTTTTTTATCTTATTTTTAACAAATTCTTTTAAATCCCCTCCAGGAACTTTATGATCTTTATTAATGTGAATGTAAAATTTTGACACTTGAAAAGCTAGTATTTGGTAGGAATAATTTTATAAAGAACGCTGAAGGTCTAAATGAGAGAAAGATGTCTCAAGAGAATCCATTACTCTAAAAAGGAAAACGACTACGGGAACTTGTCTTTTTCTGAAGAGATCAGAAAGATACGAATTCACATAGTTGATACTAAACATTACCAATTTGCTGTCTTTGGAAATTCCACCGACACAATAAGTATACAAGGAAAGAAAGGAAATATCCAAACTATGGTTGTCTTTGCAATCATACTTCAGCATCCTTATGCATTCCTTTTCTGAATCAGGCTTTAGTGACATGACCAAAAGCTAGTATTTTAAGAAACAGTGCTTCATTCTCTCTCTTCATGCACAGAAGAGATTTACTCAAAGAATCAGCAGATATTCAGTATTTGTGAGGATTTGGGGGGCTGGGGGGTTGATATTCAGTGTGTGGCTCTATGCCTTATTTACTCTGAAGTATACAAACCACACTTTAAAAGAATGTATTTTCCCAGTTTTCTATCATGCGAATCATGACTGTAGGCTATTTGTTTGCAAACAGTAACTAACTTCACTTCATAACACCAGCATTATTATGAAGTTACCAGGATGTAAGGATGCACTATTATACCTATATTATACTGTGCAGGTAAAAGATTAAAAAAATGCTAGGTATTTTTATTATTCACTTAATGCTTTCCTACTATTAGAAATGTATATATATATATATATATATTTTCTAAATGGTAATCTTCTTCCTTATATACCTCTGGCTCATTCTCAGAATATTTTTCACACAATACTGAAGATTGCAAGCGGCTGGTAGACAACATTTTAGTTATGAAATACTATAACAACCACCTCATAATCAAAAATTAGGAAGGCCACACAATGTTGCAACAGCCATCTCTTAGCTTTTGGATGTCTAACTTTTCAAAATTAATGTTATATTCACAAGGCTTTTGGAAGGGGAGATAGAGTTGGTAAGTTTAATTTTTTAGGTATGATAAAATCACATATGGGGAAAAACACCCCCCTAATATTATGTAAGATGATGTTGATAATATCATCATCCATCAACAAGGCTTGTACTTTAAAAAACACCCCACAGCTTCTGCCAGTTCTCTAAAGGGAATGCATCACTTGTACCTTAGCTTCCTTATTGGTTATATCATAGGTGGGAATAAAACACACAGTTTGTTCAAATATTTTATATTTTCTGACTTTAGAGTAACCGAGACATTCAGAAATCTTGCATTTTATTAAAGATTTCACAAAAAATATGCTCTCCTGGTCACAGATTCTCCTGCCTATTTGCAATAAGTACAATCCTTTTGTGCTATAATTCATTTCTCCAACATTTTGTCAATGTTATTTGGCCAGGTTCAAATTCCTCTTCTCCTACCCAGGCGGATTCCACTAATCTGCCAGGTGTCCCCATCTTTCTCCTTCCACTTTCTTCAGGTTTGGGGACACAACCCCTTCCTCACACCATGTCCTCCCTGAGTCCCAGGTTCAATACAATTTTCCTGGTAATGTTATCTATTCATTCCCTCAGCAAAATCCAATCTGTTTTTCTCTTCCCAGGGGCTAAATTCCAGTACTGGCTTCCAATCCTAGCAGATTATTTGTCCTGACCTGTTCAGCACAATGAGATGCTGCTTCTTGCTTCTGCTGTATTTGTATCAAGCAGTTGCTTGGAACCAGCAAGGTATTTGTTGAAGAGTTTACTTAGCATTTACTGCTGCTTGCTCAAATGACCAGACATAGAAGGCATTATGGCAATGAAGAGAGAAAACAGTAAGCTCTTCCTTTCACTCCAGGCCAGGGTATAATCAATGCAGATATAATCTCTGGGAAGTTCCATTGCTAAATCTGTATCTCTACTGAGCACATGCAAATAGGCAATGCAATTAACTGTTAGCCAGTTTAGGTAGATTTAAACAGGGGCCTAATAAATACCTGTTATAAGGACCATATCCTTCCATAAAAAAAAACTACTGGTCTAAAAAAAGAAAGATTAAAAACCAATCTGTTATATATTTTGTCCTTGAAAACACTGAGCTGTTATGGCTGAGAGATTCTTTCAAGAAGACACAATATCAAACAAAGTCTCACATTGAATCAAACAACATAAATTTCAAATGACAGGTTTTACAAAATCATAAACAATTAATTATAGAATCTATTTAATAGGATGCATTAAACACATTTAGTAATAGATTGTACCAATAGCCTAAGCTATAGCAGAAGAGGATGGCAAATTCCTTGGAAGTGAAGAAATGTATTAATTTAACAGAAAATTCCTGAGTGCCTGCTTTTCATACCTGAACGTACAATACCTTTGGGAAGAAATACTCTGTCATGAAATGCTAAATAATGTAAAAGCCATATACACTAAACTTATATCCTTTAAGGATGTTACTCTAATCTGTGCGCACCAAATACCTTAGAATACTTATTAATGACTTTTTCTTTATGTGTAATAAAAATTTCAAAATGCAGCATAGTAGTTTTTATGTTCTAATTGACACTTAGCTATTTCTGATAGTTCTAGCAACTACTTTACTCTGTTGCACACGCAACTCTTTTTCTAAATCTAGTCACATAAAGGCATTTTAGTGTCCCCTTTACTAAAATAATTTTTAATACAGAATGTCACAAAAACTGGGAAAAAAAAAAAAGCCCTGAAAAAGCACTGGGAATTTTCTAACCTTCCAATAATTGTTGTCAGGATAGACAGCTACATTTAACCTGAATACTGTCAAAAGTAACACAGATAACAGCCTTCAGAAAGTTTTGTAACATGATGTTTTATGCATGCATTCACAAAAGAAACCTCTGATGAAAAACACATTGGATTACATAATTTGCAGCAGCAAGATATTATTATACAAACACTCCTTGAAAGGAGCGCTCTTTGAAATCGAACAGAAAGTTGGTGATACAATCCAAAAATAAACTGACATAATACCAGTGAGCTTATTAATGATTATATTTTTTTTATGGAATCTTTTACTTGCTTTATCTTAATTATTATTTCTAATGCGCTGCTGTACATAGTGTTTCATAATACCTTCATACAATAAGCTTGATTTGCATGGAAATTCTTCTGCTTTCTTGGTCTGAAAATGCACAGGCAATAGAGATGAAAGAAAAGCTACAGGAGATCACTGGCAGCAAAGGGAAACAAAAACGTTGGCACAATTGTAAGTTGTCCAAGCAAAATGAATTTACTAACACAGCCAAAAAGTAAAAGCATCTTATAAGACTTTTCTGAACCTCACTAGTCAGATGTACCATTGCAATTTTTTGTATCCCACTACATTACCCATACACACAACACTAAGTAATTCACCGATATATGCTGTGCTAGCCCAGATATGAAAGCACAGGTGAATACACGTCCAACACACAAAAACTTAAATGGAGTTGACAATGGCCTTACAGCCATTACTAAACAGCTTTTGTAACAAGAAGAATATGGAAAGGTACCCTTGTGCAAGTTCTAAATTTGATCATGATTTCTTACTGTAAGAGTTTTGTCCAGTCCTCAAATCTTTAATGTAGTCCAGTGTTTGATGACAGATGACAAACAGCATCAGAGCCCATATAAGACTAACCAAGCCAAATCTTGGGAAAAATACAATTTGGGTCAATACTTCATTTCGTCTGTTTTTCCTGTCTTTTGAAAGATATTACCCTCCTTAACTTGAGGGAAGAACACCATAGCAGGAAAAAATCCTACAAGTGAGCCTGTTGAATCTTGAGGTATTTTCCTGGCAGGGAATCACTGTTAACATTTCTCTTATGAAAAGTCCCCAGAACAGCACCAAGGGGAAGTTTGTTAACATATGGTTTGGGACTCTTTCTTTTCTCTACTCTTGATCCCTTTCAAATGAGCAAAATATCTAGAGGGAGAGAAACTATTCACTGGCAACAAAGACAAAGACCTGCTCATCTTTGCTGAAACAAATTCTAATATTAGTAGGTCTCTCCCAGATTAGAAAAACAAAATGAAACAAAGCATATTGGCTGGGAAAGATGAGAAAGAAAAGGCTAGGAAAAGAAGACATCCTGAAGACAACACAACTAGAAGAAAACTTTGTCACTAGAAAAATATTACCAACACACTTCACAGAAAAAAGACATCTTAGAAAGAAACGCTTGGAGAGAACCCCCTATATTCGGTTTCCCTCTAATAATTCCATCTCAGCATAAAAGGAGACTATTTAGTGTATGACATCAAACCATGTAAACTCAACAGGGATTTATGGCTAGCTTTCAGCACGCAGAATGTCCCATAGTATCTCCTGGTGGTAGGTTGACAAGTGAGCACAGAAGCAATGGCAGTAGAATAATAAGAACATTTAGCACAGAGATTTGCATAAACATAATATTGTTATTAAAGAAAAAACACCACCACAAACAGCAATCCCTCCAAACAAGATGAAAAACACTGAAGTTCTATTTGCTACAAAATAGTCATTAGTAAGAAAAAGAAGAGTAATGGTAAGAACTAGACATGTAGAATCAGAAATTGGAGACTGCCTACATGGAAAGAAGAATAATATCAGCAACTTTTCAGCATCCCTACGCTGCACTTGGTTAATAATATTTCACTTTAGTATAATGTTAAATATCTTTTACAGACAAGGTGGAAGCTTGCACTTCTCATGATTTCTTAAAGGCTCACTTTTTAGAGATTAGCAAGAGTTTTTCCCCAAAGACTGCCCAAATCTTATTTACTTCGTGGTTTAACAGTGTTCCAGTTCAATCTCTTTTGAACTTCTGAGGCTAATAAAGTTAACTGAAAGTACTCAAATTGTTCAGTAGAAATAAGAGGCAATGGAAACAACAATGATATTAGACATATCTCTATTCATAATGTAAGGGAAAGAACAGCAAATGACAAGAAGCTTTTCCTTCTAAGAGCTACACAAGTGTCCTTCATTCATGTGTCTTATGCAAAAAAAAAAAAGGCACTGTTATTGCAATAAAACTTAACATAATAAAATTCTTCTGGTCAATGTTAATTCAGTTTTAGACTGAATCTCCTGTGCAGCCATTAGTAGTAAGGTTAATTATGACAGTTATTTGCAATGGTTAACAATGCAGATATGTAAATCTGGGTTTTTATAAAAGTTTTAAATTGGAGCTGGATTATCTATCATATAATTGTTTCAAGGATGACAAGAAACTAATCCACCTTGAAAATGTCAAATTGCCTGAATAGCTAATGCACTTAAAGAGATAAACCCTTTAAAAATATTTTTCTACTTTTCTGCAAATGACAAAAACCATTGGCAAATTAAAAACAGCTGGGAAAAGATTATTAAAGAAATACCTAAACTTACTCATAACTATAAAACATATTCAAGTGGTTGTTAACTATATTTTCTGCTGTAACAAAGAGAAACAGTAACTTGATTCTAGAAAGCAAGGATGATCAGTGATAGTAGTGGGCTCTTTCATCCAACATGAGGAAAGCAAGATACAGTTAATTACATGAAAGCACACTGGGGTCCTGTAGCTGTAATTCCTTTCTAAGAAGCCTGACTAGAGTGACTTATTATCACCAAAAAATCTTTCCTTTGAATTTTCCATTGAATCAGAAGGATGCAGTTGTTGAATCAGAAGGATACCAGAATATTTTTTAAAATTAAGAAGATATTGATACTTTTGTCTCAGTAGGACTTCAGAGAGCATTTTAGGCACTCTGGAAATAATTGCCTGAATGTCCCAGTGATCAATACTGCCTGAAGCAGAGGAGATATCCAGAGTATTACAGAAGGGCTTTATACTGTATATAGGTAGTAGTACGTTATGTATTTTCTTGCTTGTACAACTGAAACTATCATGACTAACTGAGATTGGGTATCTTTTCTTTGGACATGAGGATGAGAATGTACTTGTGTTTACAATATAACGAATGTATATTATTTTTCTCAGAACCAAATAAAGAATACAGTTATTTGTACCACAGCTGTCTTGCATAGTTAAGAGTGCTCTTTACATTTGAGCTATTTTCCTATTTTCAGCCTCAGGATAAAGATCACAGGAGAATAACTCATTCTCCTAATTATTTCCTGAAACAAAGAGAATAGATTATAAAAAGATAGGGTCTTATGAACTGGCTCGGTGTCCTTATATAACATTATTGGATACCAGTTATTAAGCACTATCTTCTCTAAAATAGAATGAGCAGAGGTAGGCCTGAAAGTATTATAATGTAGAGCTGTCACTGCAGTGCAAAGTAAGTGCGTGTTCATCTTCTAGGTAGCAGTGCTTCACCAGATTTTGCTCACCCTTCACAGGTGCTTGCTTATTCTATAGAGATGCTTAGTGCATACAGTGAGAAAGTGATCTCTGGAGAAGCAGTGAAAAGCAGTACATTTAAGAACGCTCAATATAAAACCACATTCCCTAAATAATTGAATTTCCACAACTGTTTTTTCATTATCTAACTTTACTTGTTATATACTCTCCCAGTTCATATTATATTATTATTTAAGTAATTGTAACAACATTCTCCACTGCATGTGTGTATCTACAAACTATTACTATTATCCAGATGCTATAAGAACATCTGGCTAATCTGAGCTACAATAATATATTCCTCAACTCATTATCAGTAACGCACTGACAAGGCGTGAAACTGCAATTCAAATGAAAGGGTCCTTCAGGACTTCTGAAGCACTCACCCATTCTACGGTACATTGAAAACAACCTGCAAGACTGATCAAATGTGCACAACAACTATTTATTCTCGCTAATGTACTTTTCTGAACAATAGAACTATTTCTTGGGGGTAATAGAATTAAAAAGAAGGGAAAACATGAGTCTAGATATGTATATATGGAGTTTCACTCACAGAATTCTTATGTGAATTATGGTTGTGTCACCTTGCACTCACACAAAAGTACTGCTAAACAGCTCTTAATTGTTGCCTCAAAATTTAATCTCATATTCATCTGAAAAACTAGGACAGAGTTCCAGACTAGAGAGAGCACATGCACACCTCATTTTCCTGGCTAGGTATAAAGAAGTGACTAGGACTCCATAATCTAAAACTTAAATTTCTTTCAAATGTTGTATTTTGTCTTGTTCTAATTTTATGAATAAAACCATTATCACTAGTTCACTTACTGTGTTTTGTGCTTTTTGATTACCTACTCTTCGAAGTTAAAATCAAATTAATATTCCTCTAAAAAATATAGTATATGGGCTACTCACATCTAAACTAAAGAATGCTTGAAAGATTCTGTTCAAATAAATTAGCTTGCCTGTAATGGTGTACTACTCTGCTAAACTGCATATTCCTGCTTATCAACTGCGACTGGCAATGAGATTAAAACAAAAGATTAGACACTTCACTGGTGATATTCTTTTCATTTGTTTTTACGCATTCCCATGTGCCAACCATGCACCTGTATTTATCACATTAACACCTACACGTGCTGATAATTTATAAGTGAAACATTTGGCTGTTAAAATGTTAGCTGTTACACCAGTTTAATGGCACAATTGCTACTGGAAACTGTACTGAAGCAAACTATGTGTCTAACTTCTAGTACCTGTTAAAATATACACAGTCAATAGCACTGTTGTTGCATGA